>NC_138048.1:51175829-51779724 GCF_964194185.1 Rhinolophus hipposideros | reverse complement strand
TAAGTAATCTATGGGGAGGTATTTTGAAACTGTGTAAATATCCTGTTCCTCAACAAACTTGCCCACAATGATTTTTAGAATCCTAAGGAGTATTTTTATATCCTAAACATATGGTTTCCTCACTTTGATTTAAGTCTTCTTGAGAAAATAGTTTTTGCTTTACAATTGTTCTAGTACCTTGTCCACAGTAAGTCCTTAATATTATTGACTACCTGACCTTGAGCTGCCTGTCACCAGATTGCTGATTTCATTTCTCGAATGGATTTTTTCTGCCTACACTGAGAAGAATTTAACAGGGACTTACAGGGAAGTCCTGTCTATGCAAATTAGAAACAGATTAATTGGACTGATTAGGCATTCTTAGCAGGCCTCTCAGACCAGTGAGATGGGAGTAGTAATACTGACCTGGATATTTTGAAAGAATAATTAATAATCATGAAGAAAGGCTCTGATCGTCATCACTGGAAATACTTGTTAAATGTACAGTAGTACCCTTCTTCCGTTTGAATTTGCATTTGTGATGAAAGGAAGTTTCTGGGTGGTGTTCATCTTTCGCTTTAGACTCACATTTTTTCAAGTCATCCTACTACTTAGGCACGACTCCTGGGGAGTCACCTTCAGTCTCTAAGAATTAAGTCAGGTTTCTTGTAGATCTTGTCACGCTGCCACTTGGAATGTAGCTGGAGGACAAAGTAAGGCACAATTGCTGGTGCTTAGATGAACACCTGATTCAGGAGGGCTTATTAGAGGCAGTGTGGCAGACTAGAATGGCCTCATTTGTCGGGCATCTGTTTTGTTCTCCACCTTTGCTCTGCGGGTCTTTTCTTCCACCTTTCTCTGTCCTATAACTTGGCCAAAGGTGGCAGTTGACCATTAAAGTCAACTTTATCCTCTATCCCAATTTCTGGTTGATGCCTAAAATTTCATCACTATCAAGAAATTAATTTGTGCAAATTATGTTACCAAGAAAAATCTAGATATCTTTGCAGGGGGTTGGAGAAGTAGCACAAGCCAACATCTAAACATGAAGCATGACACATTCAGAACTTTTATATGATAGCTAGTTACTAGAAGCGCTCTGCTAAGTGAGACCGTAATACATTTTTCTTGGGGGAAGGAGAAGCCTGGATGAGGTTTGAATAGTTGGGGACTCTGAATAAGCTTAAGGTGCTAAACTCTGAAAGAGGAAGGGGAAATGAGATTTGAAGAAGGAAGAGGAAGGACATTTAAACGAGACAGTACACTTAATGTCACAGTTAGCTCAAACCCTGGTGGAGTGGTCTCTGAAATCTACAGAACATTTAGAGTTAAGAGATCCATGCCTTGTTAAACCAGGAATTGGTGATGGCCATTCTTTAAAAAAGGTTCTTTTCTCTATCTGCACCAAAGACATATCCTCTATCCCAATTTCTGGTTGATGCCTAAAATTTCATCACTATCAAGAAATTAATTTGTGCAAATTATGTTACCAAGAAAAATCTAGATATCCTTGCAGGGGGTTGGAGAAGTAGCACAAGCCAACATCTAAACATGAAGCATGACACATTCAGAACTTTTATATGATAGCTAGTGGAGTGGTCAAACCCTGGTGGAGTGGTCTCTGAAATCTGCAGAACATTTAGAGTTAAGAGATCCATGCCTTGTTAAACCAGGAATTGGTGATGGCCATTCCTTAAAAAAGGTTCTTTTCTCCATCTGCACCAAAGACATATCTTTTCCATTTCCTTGGGGAATGACATAAGGAGTAGTGGTAAAGTCTGTATAACCAACTTTCTCAGCCAAGTTATTTCAGTCTTTTGCATGCAGTCACGATATGCAATTAGCAGTTGGTATACAGGCTTCATTGGTCAGGAGGAATAATTTCCCAGGTCCAATGATTCATTGTGGCCATTGTTCCACACAGAAGCATTTCAGTGTTTCTATTAGAGCCTATGTTTTGTGAAGCTTTGTTTTTGCCAGATGCAGTTGGCTCATCTTTGTGAAATATCGGCTATCGAATCGGTCTTTTGCTGAATATAATTTGTGTTAACATGTCTGAAATACTGGTGACAGACTTTTTTCTACCCCAATGAGACAAAAATTCTTTTTTACTTTCTAAGACCAGTTAAAATAAGATGGATGCACAGAGTTCAGCCAAAGTCAACACAAGGAAGAGGAGGAAAGAGGCACCTGGACCCAATGGGGCAACAGAGGAAGATGGAATTCCTTCAAAAATGACACGCTGTGCAGTTGTAAGTAAGGAAGAGATTTCTGTTGTACACTTAACCTGGCGGGGGAGGGTAGAAAACTGATATGACATTGATGATATCAGTGTTACAAGTCTTCTTAAATAATGGAGAGAATGAATAGTAAGTATTTTCACAGTTGTTGGAAATCTTATACTTTCTCATCAGATTATAACTCACAGCTCAGCTGTAAGAGCTTTACATTGGAATTGAAAAAATAATGTTAGGAAAATTTGGACGTTGTGTTGTATATTAGGCCAAAGATCAAATTTCAACTAATGAAATAGAGAAATTGGGGCTCCAGACAGTAATCTAACCTTGATATCATCTCATGGTGTTTAGTTTTCTGTGTCTTACAGTCTTTTCTCCCATATCAGTTATCCACTCTATTACTGGTTATATCTTAGATGAGAGCCTTTTTGTATTACTGCCTACCTTATGTTCCTTTATCTCTGTGATGGTATCTTTGTATTTCTAACTACTGCCAAGCCTTTGATAAAAGACCCATTCCAAACTGCTCATCCTGTCTCAGGTTGGTACTCTTCCTAAAGCTTCCCCTAAAGAACATGTCAACGAACACACAATTGAAGTTATTGTTGATATACTATATTATGAAACCCATGTTTCAAAATCCCAGTGATAGAATTGCATGTTTCTGTATTTTCTTTACCTACATTGACCATTAGCCACTGATCAAACTGCAGTTTCCATTGGTTAGTTCTGGAGCTTCATAGCCCAAAAGGAAAAAACATTTCCACTCTAGCACAGTTAACAATTTGTCCAAACCAATGCTCTGTCTTGAGTAATAAAAACAGCTGTACTCCACAAATACGAGGCATATGCGAATGCTCCAGCCTGATGTTGATGACATTGGTGGGGGCAAGTGTATTCGTTCA
This sequence comes from Rhinolophus hipposideros, assembly GCF_964194185.1. Classification (NCBI taxonomy): domain Eukaryota; kingdom Metazoa; phylum Chordata; class Mammalia; order Chiroptera; family Rhinolophidae; genus Rhinolophus; species Rhinolophus hipposideros. Next base: position 51,776,603 of record NC_138048.1, on the reverse strand, counting down.
TGTTGCTGCTGTAACAAATTACCACAAATTTAATGGCCAAAAACAATGCAAACATGTTATTTTATAGTTCTGGTGGTCAGAGACTAAGATGGGTCTCCGAGGGCTGAAACCAAAGTGTAGGCACGGGTGGAGGTCCTAGGGGAGAATGTTTCCTTGCCTTTTCCAGCTTCTAGTTGCCCCCATTGCTTTGCTCATCACATCACTCTGACCATTGCTTATGTCATCACATCTCCTGATTCTGAATCTCCTGCCTCCCTCATTCACTTATAAAGACCCTTGTGATTACATCAGACATACCTGAATAACCCAGGGTTATCTCCCTGTCTCAAAACTCTTGAATTTAATCACACCTGCAAAGCCCCTTTTGCCATGTAAGGTAGCATTGTCATAGGTTCTAGAGAGTAACATGTAGACCTCCTTAGGGGGCTATGATTTGCATACCAAGCAAGTACACTCAGAAAATGACTCAGTAGTCAACAAAACAGGGCTTTGTGAATTTTTGAAGGTTTCTTAGACAGTTTAGGTAAAAGATGGTGGTAGGCACCAATTCAGCAATCTCACTTGGAGTAGGAACAAGTTATAACCAAGTGGATGATACTCTCAGCCAATCCCCATAACCCAGAATAGAGCAAAAAAGGCCAGTCTTGGTGGAATGGGCTCTGAGAAGATTTAAATTTCTTGGTCTTTAGAATCTGAGGAGTCTCAGTGCTTTAAATTCCTTTGCTTCATATATTCATGTCATAGATCAGTTGAGTGACGTGTTGCCTATTCCACCTTCCTCTCTGGTACACACCGGCTGTTTAGCTTGGGCAAATGGTTAAAGATTCACTCACTCAACTGGCTGGACCCTAATGAGGAGTATCTGTTAAATAACCTGTCATTACCACTATCTACCTGTACTTTCTATCTCTGATCCCCTTTCAGCTCTGTAGCAAAAGCAAATGAAGTTTTTTTTTTCTTTTTTAATAATAGCTTTATTGAGATCATCTAATCCCCCCCTTTAAGCTATACAATTCAGTGGGTTTTAGTATATTCACAGAGTTGGGCAATCATCACCACAAACAAATTTAGAATATTTTTATCACTCCAAAAGAAGCCCCATACTCATTAGCAATCACTCCCCATTTTCTTTCAATCTCCCCAGCCTCTGGAAACCACTAATCTACTTTCAGTAGCTATAGATTTGCCTATTCTGGACATTACATACAAATGGCATCATACACCATGTGGTCTTTTGTGGCCGGCTTCTTTCACTGAGCATGTTTTCAAGATTCATTAATATTGTAGCATGTATCAGTACTTCATTTCTCTCTATTGACAAATAGCATTCCATCATATACTGCATATTACATTTTATTTATCCATTCATTAGTTGACATTTGGGTTGAGCAAGCAAGATTTTATCACACACTTACAATGTGCCAACATGGCATAGGTCCTAGAAGTGTAAAAAGATAAGCAAGACCTTCCCTTTGAGAGATATGAGCATAATGCAGAGCTTCAGAGCTCAGAGCTCATTAGCTTTAGAAAAGTGCTTTCCTTGCCAGTGGGGTAAGGAATGGGAAGGAACACCAAGTGTTAGTTGACACCAAGTTGATCAACACCAAGTTGATCAACACCAAGGGTTGATCAACCAGGATCAACCCATCCTGGTTGATGGGTCAGGATGAAATAGATAGAAGAAAGAGAACAGAGTTGAGGAAAAATTACGTGATAACTTTATGGCTAGTTTGTCTCTAAGTATAAAGAATTTACTTACTGATACAAATGTTTCTAAAGAAAAGTACAATCAAAAGCATCACAAAAATATTTACAAAGAATAGGACATTTAGCCTATCTTAATATTTATATGTATGAATATGTCACAAAGTACGTATACTCCGGGGGAGATTTGCCACAGTTCTGCTTTATGAAGATAGATCTCATAATCTCATTTCAGTCAATATATGTTGAGAACCTCTCTGTGCCGGTTGCTAGAATTGGAGATACAAAGATGAAAAGACGACCTTGCACTTAAGAACCTCTCAGACGAACAGAGGAGAGAGACATAATTAAGACATAGTAGGAAAAGGGCCACAGAGAAGGAGGTTAGAGGAACAATGGCTGTCTAGAGGAGCAACAGATTCACTTTGTCAGAATGCAGAGGATGTGAAGAATGACTCCTTGGTTTCAGGCTTCGGCAGATTGTGTCAGTGGGGTGTTTCTCACTCAGATAAGAAACACAGGAGTAAGAGCTGGTTTAGGGGGAAGATGGGGTTAATTTAGTGTAAGTTCAACATAGAAGGTCTGTGTGACATCCAAATAGTAGATAGATGAGCCCATTATTTATATTCAGTGAATTTACATTCAGTGAATATATTCAGTGAAATGGCAATCAGAGGCAGGGAGAATTACTGCTCTTCTGTTTTTGTTTTTTTCTTAGTAGATCTCCAGAGGCAGAATCTCCTGTTCATTATCCCCTTTTTTCTCACACTACATAATATTCCTCTTGACTCTACAATGCCTTTCCCCTGGCATTATTGAAATAGTTTGGATCTCAGGAGAACCTGTTACCATTTGTGCAGAATGTTTGGGTAAAAGAGAGATTTTTCTCTGTGGCATTCTGCAACATTTTGCTGAAAAATGTTTAAGACTCCTTGGAAGTAGAAAGAGAACTAGAAAGCTAATATCAAGTACTAGTCTTACATTATGTGCGTTATCTCCATTTCCCTATTAATAAGGACGCCAGAATCTCTTCTTCTCTTTCACTGGAATATTGAGGAATGAGTTAATAATGTATATGAACAAAACCGGGAAAAGGTTCTTATAGAAGCAATGCTGCAATCAGAAGATCATTTATAATTTGGGAGATGATGATCATTATTAGTTATAATTTCTAGTTACAATAATATTAGTTATAATTTGCATAGATTTAGAAACTTTATATAGCATTTAGAAGCTAACATCTTAGATTAATACAATTAATTTTGTTGGCATAATGAAACCTGTGCCATGGAATGGAAGAGAAAATGAGTTAACATTGTTGATGATGAATAAATTTGTTGAGTGCCAACTGTATGTGAAATATTGTGGGGCAGGTGGTATTACCTTCCAGTTTTATAGAAGATGAAATGAAAGTTTAAAAGCTTGCTGTGATTTCACCACTATCGATAGAGCTGGGATTTAGATCTAAGTCCAAAATCCATTCCCTTTCATTTATACTTCACTACCAGGTAGTCAAAAGACTTGAAAGCGATGCTATTCTGTAGGATTCCCTTGAGGTTAAAATAAAAGAGGTATGTTTTATAACATACGAGTAGGTAGAAATACTTTGTCCTACTTTTATAAACCTCAATTTGCTTGTAGGCACCGTTCTCTAACTGAGAAGAGAATAACAGAACGCTTTAAAAAAAACTACACCTTCTAACTGAAGGCAATCCTAGAAAAATAAAGATTTTGCTGATTCTGCTGTAGCTGAAGAACCTTAGATGTCATTCTGTACACTTAGGAGGAATTGATCCCACACAAACTCTTGCCAGGAGAGAGCAGCATTTGCCTTCTGCCTTGGAATGTACACAGAATGCTACAAGGAAGATCGAAGAAACAGAGTTATGAAAGATAGGATACTTAATGTATCTTTTAAAATTGAGATAAAATTCACATACCATAAAATTCACCATTTTCACCTTTTAAAGTGTACAATTCAGTAGTTTTTAAAATTGTGCAACCTTCACTTTTATCTAATTCCAGAACATTTTCATCCCTACAAAGAGAAAGCCCTTACTCATTAGCAGTCACTCCCCATTTTCTCTTCTCTCTCTACCTGCTGGAAACCACTAATCTACTTTCTCTCCCTATGGATTTGCTTATTCTGGACATTTCATATAAATAGAATCATGCAGTGTGTGGCCTCTTGTGTCTTTTATTTAGCATAATGTTTTTAAGGTCCATCCAGGTATCAGCGAGTATTAATACTTCATTCCTTTTTATAAGTGAATAATATTCCACATGGACATGCCATTTTGTTTATCCATTCATCAGTTGATGGATATTTGGATTGTTTCCATTTTGGCTGTTGTGAAGAATGCTGTTATGAACATTATTCGTGTACAAGTTCTTTTTTAAACATATGTTTTCATTATCTTGGCTCTGTAACTGGGAGGGTAACTTCTGGGTCATGTGGTATTCTAGGTTTAACGTACTGAAGAACTGTTTTCCGGAGCTGTGTACCAGTTACGTTCACAGCAGCAGTGTATGAAGGTTCCCGTTTCTCCTCACCATCGTTGTTAGTACCTGTCTTTTTTGCTTATAGCCATCCTTTTGGGTATGAAGGGGTATTTCATTGCGGTTTTAATTTGCATTTCTATAATGACTAATATTGTTGAGCATCTTTTCATGTACTTTTTGGCCATTAGCATATCGCCTTTGGAGAAATGTCTAGATCCCTTTGTCACCTTAACTCTTCACTTCCCTCTTCTGCCTGCCTTCCATTCGCCAGGGCCTAACCCTGTATCTTTCACAGTTCCTGTTAATTCTTTGTTTCTGTTCCCAGACTTATAAATATGGCTTCTAAAGATTAAAGTTTCTAGCCTGATCTGGACTGAATGCAGTGCTCGATAGTTCAGTTGCTCACTCTGCTGTATACATTTGCCACAGTGTCTGTTCCAAATATTGTTTTCCTTCCTCAAGCTTTCAGTCTCATTCCAACCTGTTCCATATCTGTTCTTCCTAGGTAACTTCACTTCCTTTTTTAACTATACTGAGAAAATTGAAGGCATCAGATATAGGTTTATACACCTTTCCTCCTTTACATTCAACATTATCCTCTTATCACCCTTCCTTTCTTATGCTTTTAGAAAAATGTGATCCTTCTTATTTCTAAGGCTAACACCTTCGCCTTGCTCTCCTTTGAGGCCATTTCCTGCCATTCCTCCAGACTCCTCCTTCCTTAATTATCTGTTTTATTCCTTCTCTGATATTTTCTATCTCTTTGACTCCTTTTCCTCTGTCTTGGACATGTACAAATCTCCTTACTTAAAAAAAAAACAACAAACAACTGCCACTTGATCCTTCTGTTTCCTGTATGTACCTTTCTGTTTTTCTCATTATCTTTATGGTCACACATCGCTAATGAGAGACTATTACTAATCTATTTCCCTGTCTTTCAATTTTCTTAACGGCACTGGTGTTCTGACTTTCAGTAATAGTAGTCTAGAAGGTCTCTAATAGTCATTTGAATCTCCAAATTCAAAGACTTTTCTCAGTTCTCATTGTCTTTTATCTCAACTCCTTTTAAAACCTCTCTATTCCTGATAATGGTTCTACAATCTTATTTTCTTCACTTCAGAATCTCACTTATTGTAAACTCCTTTCTTTCTCAGTTGACAATATTTTTTTCCTTTTTCCATATCCCACCTAGTCTTCCTTCATAAAATCTTTTATCTGTTACCCTTCCTACTCCCACTGCAATATTAATGGGAAAATCTGTAAGTCCATATCCTTTTCCCTATAATAACCTCTGAACTGATCTGTTTCTAAATATGCAAAATAACCAGAAGTAAACTGGCTCCATGTGCGAGAGGGAAGGGGACTTCTGACATGTAGCATTTTCTGATTTCTGTGGCTGATTTCAAGTACCAATGATTTAATAACTAGCCCACAAAATTCCTGAATATTGAACATCAAACGTCAGTGTGCCATTGGTAATAACTTTCAGAAACACAGTGAGACCAATCTTTTATTTACATGTAATGCTATTGTTAATAAGCATAATTTTTCTCTTTGTTTTATATATTTTTTATACTTTACATACTTTTATAAACACATAAGTAACTTCATTGAAATATAGTTCATATACCATTATAATTCCCATGCCACTTAAAGTGCAAGTCAATGGTTTTTAGACTATTCACAGAGTTGTACAACTATCACAATCCATTTTAAAACATTTCATCACCCCAGAGAGAAACCCTGTACCCATTAGCAGTCACTCCCCATTTCTGCCCAACCTGTCCAGCCCAATGTAAATACTAATCTACTTTCTGTCTATAAATTTTCCTATTCTGGATATTGCATGTAAATGGAATCATATAACAAGTGGTCTTTTGTGTCTGGCTTCTTTCATTTAGCATAATGTTTTCAAAGTTGATCAATGTTGTAGCATGTATTAGTACTGCATTTTTATGGCTGAATGTCATTTGTTTCTTGAGGTATAACTTACATACAGTAGAGTACATAAACCTTAAATGTACAGCTCAGTAAATCTTTACATATGTATACATCCATATAATCACCAGTACTCCCAGAAGACTTTGTCACTCCACCTGCTCGTCAGTATCCTCTTTCCCCAAATTTCCTGTTTGTCCTCTGGCTTCTATTAACCATAGCTTAGCTTTGCTTGTTCTTAACCTTTATATAGATGAAATCATAGAATATGTATTATGTTGGGAATAGCATATACTTTTAGAAACACAAATTACTGTTAAGCAACTCTTTGAGTACTAACTACTAGAAGATAAATTGTTTAATCTGTAAGAAAATCACTAATAATTTGAGAAAACTGCACATTAGGGTCCTTGATTTGGGTAAGTGAGTTTAAAAAGAAATATGTTTTAATTTTAAAACCTAATTTCAAAAACCCTTATCTGAAAGCAAAACAAAACAATATCTTTCCAATCTCTGGATTCAGCTCAATCAGGATGTGATCTGTTTAGAATTTAAAATTCTAAGTGAATATCATTACAGCCCAACAGAAATTAAAGGGATTTATAAGGGAGTATTATGAATAACTCCATGCCAAAAAATTTGACAATTTAGATGAAATTCTTAGAAAGAGACAATCTACCAAAACCGACCCAAGGTGAAATAGAAAAATCTGAATAGACCTGTCCCAAGTAAAAAAATAAATAAATTAGTTTTTAAAAATTTTCCTGCGAAGACAAGTCCAGGCCCAGATGACTTCATTGGTGAATTCTATCAAACATTTAAGAAAAATAATACCAATCCTATACAAATACTTTCAGGAAGTAGAGGAAGCCATTTTATGAGGCCAGATATCAAAGTGAGGCAAAAACAGCACAAGAAAAGAAAACTACTCATATAGTTCAAAATCCCTTACAAACTTAGATGTAAAAATCCTTAACAATATATTAACAAATTGAATCCAGGAATATATAAACTTACTTATACAACATGAGGGATTTCACTCAGGTATACAAGGATGGTTTAACATCCTAAAATCAATTAATATATTAATAATATACCATAATTAATAAAATATAAAACAAAACCAAAATATATTGTTTCAATAATGCAGAAAAGCATGTGACAAAATCCAATACCCATTCATTATAAAAACTCAACAAACTACAAAAAGAAGGGAGATTTCTCAACCTGATAAAAGGCATCTATGAAAAACTTACAGGTAACATAATACTTAATGGTGAAAGATTGTATGCTTCCCCCTCAAGACTGGGAAGAAGGCAAGGAAGGGTATGTGTCCTTCCCACTTCCATTCAAAGCTGTACAGGAGGTTCTAACTAGTGCACAAAGGGATAATAAAAGGAAATTAAGGGCATCCAGATTGGAAAGAAATAAGTAAAAGTGTTTTTATTCACAGACGACAGGATTTCATATGTAGAAAACCCTAAGGAATCTACCAAACAGCTAGAATTAATCATTGAGTTTAGCAAAGTCATAGGACATAAGATCAATATATAAAGATCAACTGAAATTACGCTCACATACACACATACAAATCAATTGCATTTCTATGTACTAGCAAGGAACGATCCAAAAATAAAATTAGGAAAACAGTTACATTCACAATAGCATCAAGTAGAATAAAATGCTTAGAAATAAATTTAACAAAAACTCTTAAGTAAGGCTTTCCTCTATAGAGGAAAGAGCATACCTGCATTCTTTGCCTCTGACAATTGCATACAATTTATATAACTTCTCTGAATCTTGTTTTCCTCATCTTTAAATTGAGGGTACTGTTGTACTACTCGCTTCACAGGGCTGTTATAAGCATTGGAACCTAGTTACAGTGCAAAGCATTACACAGTGATCATCGTACGCAATAAAGTACACAGAAGTTGTTTGCCGTCCCAGTCCCCTAGTTGAAGTGGTATGAAAGTACACTTATGAACCTTGGCAATTTTACTACGTACAACAAGGTTGGCTGTTCTGCCAGGCAGCAGAGGAGCCATTGTTCTGGACCCAGTTATTTGGGACTAAGCTTAGGTTCCCACCCACCTCATTCAGTCTTTACCCTGAAATCATCAGCAAGACATTTGTCTTTCATGCCACAATTTACCCATTTGGTAAAAGGTTACATCTTTTACTTGTCATGTTGGATGACTTTTTTCTTCTTCTTTATGTTATGAAGTTTTAGGAGGAATTGTAATCACAGCATGTTGAATAACTGATTGTTCTTTAATGATGCCGTTTTTTGAGTATTTCCATTTGTACCATTGAATTTAACTGTCTTTTCCTTCACTTTCCTCTTAAGGGCTTACGAGAGCCAGCTCCTTTTTCTGATGAAATTGAAGTAGACTTTAGTAAGCCCTATGTCAGGGTAACTATGGAAGAAGCCAGCAGAGGAACTCCTTGTAAGTAAATACCCAATTATGTTATTATTTTACTGTTGTTTTTAGCATTCCATAGTATTTATCAAATATATACCTACTCTGTATATTCTTTCCTCAGTTTACCTGTAAAGACTGGTTGGAACAAAGGGGAGGAGGTCTCCCATCTCTCTTGCTGTTCTATTTGGGAGGACAACTACTCCTTAAATTTCGTTTTCCTTCTTACTCTCTACTTGTCTGCCAGGATGTTGTCACAGCTGTGAGATACAGTGTTACACACTTGCTTCCTGGGCTATTATCACAGCTACGAGATGTAGTGGAACAAAGACAATAAGATGTTAATTAGCCTGAGCTGGATTATAATCTTGTCTATTTTTACAAAGGTCCAAATAATATGTCAGGCTGTCACATTTTTCGTAGCCTTCAGATTGTTCCCCAAGTCTTCCTTTGTATTGCCAGCACCGTCACTGTGTCACTGTGATGATGGAGGACAAAAACATCCCAAGCTGGGCGATGCCCATCACTGAATTTTCTCTTTATTGGTATTCTCATTTTCCAGTTTTATGTAAGACTCACTTTATTATTTTCAAAGCCCATGCTCTTTACTTGTATGCTTAGGTTACATTATATATGTGTTCTAAATGCTCTCCCATTTTGGGCAAATGGTTTTAGGCATCATCATAAATAGAAACTTCCATGAGGATTTGTTATGAATACGGAGTCCTATAGGGAGCTTTCCTTACTTCTATGTTAATTCTCCAATTCTCCTTTTTTTTTCAATCCTTTTTCAGTTCTTCCAATTACTATGGTAAGTGTTCTCTCTACTCTGTAAATGTCAGGCTGGACTCAAACCCAGGCAAGTACTAGGGAATGAGAAGCAGTTATAGCCACAAACATCTATAAATTTCCAGTGTATGAAAGATATCTGCGGTTACTTTTTAATTGTTAGTTTGTGTGCTGTCTGTAAGCAAAATACGTATGATTGCTGGCCAGTGGTCAGGCCAGTGGTCCCTTGACTATACCTTGGCTATATGGACTAGAGTTTTGGGGTCCTCAAAATTCCAGAGAGTGCTTTCCTTTTGCAAAAGTGTTTAGATATGGCTCATATTGATCACGAGCCTTCTAATTCATAATGTGATTTTTTGGGGGTTTGGCTCCCCTTGTGGAATAGGCAAGCTAATGAGGCACGTAAAATGACAACAAGGAAAAACATGTGTATGTGTTTAACAGAGTGCAATGGTGACAGGTCAGATTTCAAAATGCCACCAAACAATTCAAGGATCACATTCAGATGTGACAGTAGTATGTTGAGGGCAAGAACTTTTCATGTACTCTCTAATGACACACATTCAGAATGCAGTACCTTGCTCAAATCTGATCACTGTAGTTGTATTTCCCAGCTTCTTGCTAGTCTATCCATGCCACTTGTGGTACATGGAATGTATGTATGTGTATATGTACTTTAAACAAGTTTAGGTGCTTATAATTAGCAAACACTAATAAATCTAATTTAAAAATATTTTGGAATAATAGAATTTTACAAGTTCATTTTTGAGATAATCTACTTTATAATCTATTGTATACATGAAGAAATTAAGGTCCATAGAAACTTAGAAGTGAAATCTCCCCTACAGTAAATAAATAATTAGTGATAGAATTGAAGCTAAAACCTAAGTGTTTCCATCTTTGTGTTCTTTTCACCCTGGAGTGGTGCTACTGTTTGTAGACATCAGTTATCAACAATAGAAGGCCATCTGACAGACAAACTTGATTGGATTTTAGACAGTGTAGATAGTCACAAATTAGCCTATAAAGTTTGACAGTATACTTCTATCTCTGGTTTTCCTCCTAAATCTCATTCTTTCAGTTCCTTTTCATTTTAAATAACCAAGTAACTGAATTCATATCAGTGCTGGACCAGGGATAAACCAGTAATGAATCCACATACACATGCCATAGGCAGTGAATTTTAAACCAATAATTGGTACAAGGAGGCATCCTTCCCTCTGCCCCCAGGTTTTCACTTGGGAGGTTAAGGAAGTACAAGAGGGAAGTTTGTATAATCCAGGGAAAACTCCACTACCCAAAGAAAAAACAAATATGGCTTGAGAGATGAGAAGATCATCCCTTTTGAAAGATGGGGCGGGGGGGGGGGGAAATAAGCTATATGTTCTCTTGGAGAAAGGAAGGAAAAAGCAGAGTCTAAAGGGCAATGGAAATCTGTTAGCGACAAAATGATTCAGGGATAGGTATCTGCGAGACTATATCAAAAGAGACAATAAATTGAAATGCAGGTCTGTTCTGCCTGAAGGAGAACATCTAATTACTCAGCCAGCAGTAGTGTAATCCAAGTAGTGTAATCCAAATTAGTACCATTTCAGAATGAAAGGGGTTGCTTTTAATAATACGCTGAGACAACGGATGTAAATCAGGTTTCACATCTGTTATCCTGGCCTATAACCACTTGGTAAAAGAATGGGTAACTTGTGCTTTCTCCCCAGGTTTTCTAGTTCAACAGTGGCCTCTTCTGGCCATTTGGTTAATATGCCAGTCTTTGTTCACCGAAGACTTGGGGTTAAGTCCCAGGGAATTGAGAAGTTGGGAGGCTGGGGAAACACTGAGGAAGACACGAGGCACGTCTAGAGTTGGTCCGAGAAAAAGGACGTAGTGGCGACATGGCTTAATATGGGTGATTCCTGATCGAGTGGTCGAGTTTAGGAAAGATGGACGTATGTTAGTCACTTTATGGTCAGAATTTCTAGGATGTAGATGAGCGATTATACTGCTCGGATTTTGTTTTACCTTTTTTTCTCTCACTGCCTCTTTGATCAGGTTTTTATTCAAAATTAGCTGTCCAAACTGATTTGACCTTTACGGAATACACAAATTTTAGTTTATGCCGCAGGCTTCTCCTCTTCCGTGGTGGGTTTCTTTTCTGCAGGCTTCTTCTCAGCTGCTGGTTTCTTGGTAGCTTCAGCCTTTTTTCCCACCAGAGGCCTCTTATGCATCGTAGCATCACAACCTTCTTTCCTTTCTTCCCTACGGCTGGCTTCTTGCCTGGAACGCCCTTCTCATCTGACTTGGCTTCTAGAGTTGCTGCTGCGTATTCTCCCTGGAGCTAGTGGTTCTTGACCTGGAGAAGAAGGGTGTTCCGGCGCATGATCTTTGCATATAGGTTTAGCTTCAACATGATTCTCAAGTTTTTCAGTGGATTCTTCTTCAGGGCTCTGCGCTGAATCTTCTTGCGTGGTACTTGGAGGGCTCTTGGGATCTCTAGGCTTTTCAAGATTCTGCTAAGGTCTATATTCAGCGTCTTCTGCATGGGAAGGTTGCCGTTACTCTTGAGGGAGGCAGCTTTACGCTAAGGGCCATACAGAACATCTAACTTGCAGAAAGCATGTTCAGTACAAATGCAGAAAAGGCTCCCACCAGGAGCAAGTTTCAGAATGTTCAGTTTGCCCCTTCAGCTGCGGCAGCGATTGGGAGCAGCAGCCATGGCTCTGCGCTACCCTGTGGCCGAGCGCCACAAGGTGACCGAGGACGTGAGCAGGCCGAGGCACAGCCGCCGCTGCGGGTGCCTCACCAAACACACCAAGTGCACGCGGGCCGTGATCCGAGAGGTGTGTGGCTTTGCCCCCTATGAGCACGTGCCGTGGAGCTACCCAAGGTGTCTCAGGACAAGTGGGCCCTGAAGTTCATCAAGAAAAGGGTGGGGACACACATCTGTGTCAAGAGGAAGAGAGAGAGCTGAGCAGTGTCCTCGCAGCCATGAAGAAGGCAGCAGCTAAGAAGGACTGAGCCCCATCTCCTCTGTGTGGGATAAAACCTTTTCAGAAACAAAACAAACAAAAATGTTCAGTTTGCCTACACTAAGCAGAGTAATTCCAAGGATGTTTCTAAGGCTTTGATGATGCCGTTGTCCTCATTATACCGGGGTGCCCAAAAAATGTACACAAGTGGACACTTAGGTCACCGTTGCTCAAGCAGCGCTTTTCCATAATCAGAAGTGTCTGGACGCTGAGGTAACCACTCTGAGCACATCTTGTCATTGCAGCAGTCAAACATGACTCGTATTCATCTTTTGTTATCTGTTATATATTGAGTATTATAATTTTAATAGTTTTTTCCTTTCTTAATGTGTGTATACATTTTTGGGGGGCACCCTCTGTAGATGATGCAAGGTCCCCTGCGCTGGATATGACCACGGTTTCTCATTTTGCCCTTGCCAGCTCTCATTCACTGATGGGCCTGGACTTTTTGTCATCATACCAGGCCTTAAATTTCTTAAGAAGCAAAACAGCCTCCTTGGTCTGCTTGCCTTCAGCTTTATCTTCAACCACGACAGGAGGTTCAGGAACTTCCTCTGTGACGATGACCTCTAGACCTGACCAGCACTGGTAAGGCTGAGGCAGCCAGGGCAGAGCAGATGGCCTATCGCTTCTGTGTTGTGTTCGCTCTGCAGTGCCAACGGCGCCATGTTTTGGTTAGTGCAAACATGCAGCTCCCACGACACATACTGCCCAAAGCACTCTGGCCAGAACGATGAGTCCTACCACCTTGAACTCTGGGAACTGGAGCCACAGCTCAGCCAGGACCCCACGGCTCAGCTTTAGTTTGATGACCTGCTAATTCACTGACAGCACAGCGCTGTTGTTTTGCGCCCATTGATATGAACAGAGTTCACAGTATCTGGCCAAATGGGAGCCTTGAATACAGCAGGCAAAGTGACATTTTTGCCACGTGATTCCCCCTTTTCGGAGTACACCGATATCAGCGGACAAGCAGCCTTTTGCTTTGTCATATAGATGAGGAAACTGAGGCTTAAAGAGGTTAAGATGAGAGAGGAAGGAGGCTGGTTGGCAAACTTATGCTATAACCTTTCTGACTCTTTAATCTACCATATAATTTCTCAGCTTTTCATTGTACTGGTATATATTTATTTTATTTAAAAATGTTATTTCCTGTATTATAAAATCAGTACATTCCCATGGCCTAGCATTCATAAAGTACAAAAAGGGTATAGAGTGAAATGTCTTCCTTTCACCACTGTCTCATAGCCACATAGTATCCCTCTTACGGGTTGGCAAGCAGTTTTACCAACTTCTTGTGGATATCTAAGCAAATAACATATATGTCCTCCCACCCTTTTAGTGGGTGTATCAGGGTATATTCAGTCTGCCATTGGAATTTAGGTTGTTTCCGAACTTTTGCTATTACAAACAATGCTGCAATGAACAACATACAGTTTGACAAATATATCTGTGAGAAAAATTCCTAGAATTGGAATAGCTGGGCCAAAGGGTATAAGCATTTGTCATTTATCTTTTAATAGGTATTGACTAATTGCCCTTAAGTTCTATGAGTTTATATTTCTATAAGTAATGTATGATTTTTCAGTTTAAAAGCTATTTGTTTATGGATAAAACTATCTGGAAAGAAAAGTCCATAAGCCTCCTGAGAATCAGTTTTCTCCCCTTTGAGTCACTCTCCTCAAGACAGGAGGTAGATACGTCTCACCCCTGCCTTCAGACTGGCCCTTCTCTCCCAGAGTGATGTAGATGCTTCTACTCTTGTTTTCTGCTGTGACAGTAAAATAGTAATAGTTCTCCCTTTGTTCACATAGTGGGAATATGTCACTAGGACTCGGATTTATCATTTGAAGCATGATGAACCATTATATACATTTTATTCTCAATGTGTTTTTTTGGCTTGGAATTAATCTCATCATTTCCTGGCTTTTCTTTCGTAATCTACTACCACGAAAAATAAATTGACCATCAGTGCTTTATTATTCTCACTAACGGAGAGAAGAGGAAAAGCTCTAATACAAAGTCCTAAAGTATTTATATTTGATTTTCAAACACTGACTATATTGAGAAATTGTACGATCGTGCTCACTGTGAAGGAGAAGTGCTTGAAGGATTTCTAGCTGTTACCGCAGAGCAGGTGTTGAGGGTGAATCTGGGACTGAGAAACATACATTGATAACTGGCACCTACCTGCCATCTTTCTCAATCTCACCTTTCTGGATCATTCCTTACTCTGGGCAATAGCAGGGAGGTTTATTTTCAAAGCAAAGCATCAGTCATTAGTAATCAAGTCAGCCTGAAAATGAGAGAACAAGCAGCCAGAGTATAGTCTAACTATCCTCTGTTCAAACATGACTGAAGTTTAAATATAAATTGAAGGTGACACTTTTGAAGTTTTGGGTATGAGTGTTGTATAACCCTTCCCTTCCACTTCTAAAATAACTAAGAAAAAGCAACCATTAAATCCAATTACCTGAGAAGTTTGAAACAACCAGGCTGACAGGAGAGAGAGTAGATACGATGTCTGGAGTGTCTTTGTAGCCAAAGAGGTTTGTGATGTGATTCCTCACAACCCCAGGCCACCCGCAAATCAGGGTGACGATCCAGAGAACACTGTGAGAAGGAGGCATGCTGGGATGGAACACAGTGCCACTGGCATTTGTCAAATACGAGATACTGAATCAGCGTATTTCTATGACAAATTTTTTCTTTTGGATTTAGATGAGCGGCCTGTGAGAGTGTATGCAGATGGAATATTTGACTTATTTCATTCTGGTCATGCCCGGGCTCTGATGCAAGCAAAGAACCTTTTCCCTAATACGTACCTCATTGTGGGAGGTAAGACAACATCTAATGACCTTAGGTACTGCCCAGAAAAAGAATTACAGTAGCTTTTCCCCCCTGGTTTTAGAACCTGAGTATATTGGCTCTTGCTTTGGTTTTTAAACATGAAGTATATAAACCGGAGAGAGACGTTCCAAGCTCACTGACCTGAGATGTCCAGTGTTTATCCCACTGTTCTTAGCCGAGTTTTTGAGTCATGGGAGCAACACTGGTCCCTATTTCCTGCTTAAGACCAGCATTTACTTTGCATGTCAGTTTTTATTTTGAATCAACTGAATTACGAAAGTCTGCTAAGCAAATGTTATGTGGTCCAGGCTTATAAAGATGTAACAAGAACACATTTTTGAAAACTTAAATGATGCAGAAATATACAGCTCGATCATTTCAAAGCCAGAGATCTCAAGCCCGTGTTGGATGCTCTCTTCTCCAAAGTGTGAACACACTGTGTAGTGAGGGTCGCTCCTGCAGGTGCATCTTGGATTAGGAAAAGCATTGTTGCCCAGCCTGAGCTACATCCAGCTTTTTCTCCAGGTGGGGAGAATGGTTACAGTCCTAGAAAATGTAGAGGTTGGTGACTGAGGAATGGTTTAGCCTAGAGGACTTTGACTTACAACTTTATCATGTGGTGAACTCAGTTTGCAGTGATGAGCTAACGCACAACTTCAAAGGCTTCACCGTGATGAACGAAACTGAGCGCTATGACGCAGTACAGCACTGCCGCTATGTGGATGAGGTGGTGAGGAACGCCCCCTGGACCCTGACGCCAGAGTTCCTGGCAGAACACCGGGTAAGAGACTGAGCACTGGCCCCATTCCCGCTTCCGGAAGGCCTGCAGCTCTCAAGGCTGCTGGGACTTGGCCTACTTTTCCACTAGCCTTATTTTACTTTTACCGTCTATGTAAATTTCACACAGGCGATGACAGTGATATGACTACTAATAATAGTCATCCCTGACATTTTATGGGTTTGATGGTTTACACGCACTTTTACAGCCATTATATTTCTTTTGCTCTCCCTATAACAATCCTGTTGGGTAATTATTATTTTCACTTTACATGTGAGAACAAGGCCAGAGAGACCAAATGACTGGGTCCAGGTCACACTGTGGCAGGACTAGAAATTGAACTCTACAGTTAGGGGATTTCCTACCCTCCAGCACACACACACACACACACACACACACTATAGTTGTGTCCAGCCTCATAGCATTCCTGTCTCTTTTAGAATAGACTGTGTTTCCCTGAAAATAAGACCTAGCCGGACAATCAGCTCTAATGCGTCTTTTGGAGCAAAACTTAATATAAGACCAGGTATTATATTATGTTATGTTATGTTATGTTATGTTATGTTATACTATACTATATTATATTAGACCTGGTCTTATATTATAGTAAAATAAGACCAGGTCTTATATTAATTTTTGCTCCAAAAGACGCATTAGAGCTGATTGTCCGGCTAGGTCTTATTTTCAGGGAAACAGGGTACATGGCCCCAGTGATGCTCTCCAGGAGCACACATTCCAAGATACAAGATAGACAGACGTAGACTTATGTTGACTTAAATTTAGTTGCAGGGCTTTGATTATGGGCGAGAAGTTGTGTGGGATCAGAAACCAGGGAGGTTTCTCACTTTTGCTCAGTGAGTTAGTACTCACAACCCCTTACCTTCTTTTAATTCTCCCACATTAAAACAACAAATTTCCTACAAAAGGTAGATATAAAAGATGAGAGGGATTTATCAGATCAGGTTGGAGGCCCTCAAGCTTGAGGTACCGTCAAGCATATTATGAGTTCTCCAGAGGGGTGTGTGGAACGTTGAAGGTAAATTGTGTAACGAGAAAGGAAAGCACAAAGATAGCCAAAGTGCTTCAAAAGCAATACTTGGATAGGCCTGCAGTAAGGGTGTTTGTTATAACTATTTAGAATTAGGGCACACCTCTTGTAGTTCTCTAGCTTTTCTACATCAACACTTACGTAGCAGCCAGTGGTACCAGAAGTAATCAGCAAGATTGTTCCTAGTAACACAGCCAGGCAGGCCCAGCAGAAGAGGTTAGAGGAACTTCCAGCTTCCCTTTCCTCCTTGTTAAGAGTGTATCCTCAACCACAAGTCTTACCTGCCCCCCATTCTTGGTTTCACTTTGCTGCCCATGGCTCTCTGATAAGTTGTTTGTAGGTAATTGAGATGTTAGCTAGAGTCCTGGTGAGCATGCTTCACACTACAGTGGTTTCTGGGAATTGGGTATGGTGGTGTTAGCAATTATACTAGCAAGTGGCCTATTCAGGAAGGAGTAAATATGTGAGGGTTAGCATGTTTCTCAGAAAGATTATTGATTCCCAGTGCCAATGATCTCTTCTGCTGCAAGACAGTAATAAAATAGTAGATCCTGAGACTTAGAGTCTTTCATAGCTTTCAGTTTTGCATTTCTCAGGAGTACAGATGTATCTATTCTAGTAAAAAGGCTCTTGGTTGCTATTTTTATATTCCTACTCATCGCATGAACTGAGAGAGAAACCAGTTCACAAAGAAGTGACCTCTTTCTCTTACTTTTAGAAACGCTTATTTGACCAATTCTTCCAGACCCAGGAGGATGGGGAGATTTCCTTTCTTTTTTCCTTGGCTGCACTCACTTATTAGCACACCAGCAAATCCTCCAGTCCTATTTTCCAAGCATGGTGACTAGTATACAGTTTGAGGATGGCACCTCCAGTAGACCAGTAGAAACAGCTAAAAGAAAGAAACTGGCTGACTTTATATTTATGATCCGTAAATAATTAGGTTGGGTGGACTTGTAAATGAATCGTGGAATTTAGAAGCAAAGCAAAGAGAGAGAAAGAGAAAAATGTCCGTTTGAGGCCTGGCCGCTCCTTGTTTTTCTTTTTATGGGCCTGAGAGCATTTACTAGTTCTTTCTGAATGGCAGTTATCCTGGGTTTTAAATGATATTTCCTTATTTGCAGATTGATTTTGTAGCCCATGATGACATCCCTTATTCTTCTGCTGGGAGTGATGATGTTTATAAACACATCAAGGAAGCAGGTGAGTAAGTTGATTTGCATCCTCACTTTGTGGAGTCTCAGGGCCAGTGACAGAGATTCTACCACATCGCTGCTTTCAGAGCAAAATTTACACACTGAGAAAGTCGACATCCACTTTCAGGTCACACTTTGGATAAGAGGTTAAGGTGAGCGTCACACTGACGTCCACCAATTCTCAGCCTCGACTTTCGATATCTCTTTAATTTCCGGAATCCTTTCTTCAGCCCCATGTTTTTCCTAATATGAGAGCCACAGAGCCCCTCCTTTCCGTAACGCCTATTCTCTGATTCACTCCTCCTGCTGTAGATCAGTCTTTCTACACTGCCCTTAATAATAGCAGATTCTGCTTCTTGAGGAAAAGAAAGGAATGTTGCTCCCAGTTGACACCTAGCGCTACCGCCTGAGCTAATCAGCACATCACCGTGTTTGTATGTGTTCTTGGGGTAGGCATGTTTGCTCCAACACAGAGGACAGAAGGTATCTCCACATCAGATATCATCACCCGAATTGTCCGCGACTACGACGTGTACGCCAGACGGAACCTACAGCGGGGCTACACAGCCAAGGAGCTCAATGTCAGCTTTATCAACGTGAGTGCCGGCCGCATCCCAGAGTGCTCTGGTCCTACAGAACACATGTTGCCTTCCACTTCCTCTGAGCTGAACTTGCTTTTCAGTCTGCTGTAATTATCACCTCCTAAAGCTCATTGAATGCTTCTTTGCAGATGACACCATGCTAAACTCATTACAAAGAGACTAAAACAGAGGCATTTGCTGCCTTTATGCTCTAGTATCAACACATTGATATCAGGACACACAGCCAATTAAATGAATAAGAATGTGTAACTTACATAATGGTATGTACATCAAATACATTTAAAACAGAGGTTCTTAGCCTTTTTATTTTTTGATTGGATGGGCTTTGAAAATCTGAGGAAAGCTGTGGATCCTTTCTCTGATTGGATAGTGACACACAACATTTTGCTTGCAATTTCTCAGGACCTGTGGACCTACGCTTTAGTTTACCATGTTCCCTCACCGGCTCCCAGCTCTGTGAATTATGAATAAGTGAAATGATTTTATCTAAATATGATTTTTATCTATGTAGATAAACCCTAGCTGTTGTTAACCTCCGACTACAGAATCTTTATTTTCAGGTGTTTAAAAATCCTAAACATATTCCCTTTCCCCTTTATGATCAGGAAATTATGAGACTGTTTTTTCATTTGACTAAAGATTCTCCTCTCTATGCCGCATCCCTAAAGAGTTCATACCATTTTCTCTTATCTTTAGGGAAGCTGGTAGGAACAAAGGGTATCATCTTTATTTTGCAAATGAGCAAACAGACCTCAAAGTATTAAAACAACTCTTTTAAAATCATAGAATAAGCCAATGATAGAGGGGGGGAAAATTTAGTACAGCGGGCAGCAGGATGGCTCAGTTGGTCAGAGCGGGGTGCTCTTAACAACAAGGTTGCCGGTTCGATCCCCACATGGGCCACGGTGAGCTGCGCCCTCCACAACTAGATTGAAACAACTCCTTGGCTTAGAGTTGGTGGGTCCTGGAAAAACACACTTAAAATAAATAAAAGTTTTTTAAAAAACATCCAGTACAATAAATGAATTAATGAAGTAAAAGATCTACTACTTCCATTTTTAGCCTGTTATAGTTGGCTTATTCTTGGCAATGTTGTGCAGTGATCTTATTACTGCCTTTACATCTCCATCTGGAATGGGGTTTGGGTTATGTTGGGCATGGTTATGTTCTAAGTTTATGCTTTTTCTTTAAAAAGTGTGACTTCATTTGACTATACATATGTTACTGGGCCTACCCTATATATTTAGTTTAGTCCTGGGCTTCTATGATGTTAGAATTATCTTTTTGTATAACATGACCATCCAGAGCATGTCTTATGTTATAACACTAGAGAAGTGTGGGATAGATTAAAGCAAAGTGGAATTCTAAAGATTAAAAATAATATTAATAGAGTGCCAAAACATATTTTTCCTTCCTTTGGTATGGACGGTCAGGGTAAGTATTAGTTCTCAACAGTTATTTCTTTACCTAGGAGAAGAAATACCACTTGCAGGAGCGGGTTGACAAAGTAAAGAAGAAAGTGAAAGATGTGGAAGAAAAGTCAAAGGAATTTGTTCAGAAGGTAGAGGAAAAGAGCATTGACCTCATTCAGAAATGGGAGGAGAAATCCCGAGAATTCATTGGAAGTTTTCTGGAAATGTTTGGTCCAGAAGGAGCACTGGTATGTTCTTTTCTGCTGGACAATTTGGGGATTTTTAGGGAATTCTCATGCTGTCGGGAAAAAAAAAATTATAGAATCCTTGAGCAGCAAGGGACGTTGGCAGTAAGAAGTTATCTTATCTGTTCTCCTTATTGGGCAGAACTCTATTTCAGCTGTCCACAAAAAGTTCTTTAAAATCTTTACAGAAAGAGGTTACATATTCTAAATTATTTTGCCAGCTCTCCATCAATGTCCAAATCTGGTGACAAGATAAGCAAGTAGCCTTGTTCAGCTTGCTTTTCTACATTATAGTTTTAGATAGAAGGAAAGAACAAAGAACAGTGAAAAGAAAGCTGCCTCCACTACAAACAGCTGCTGCAGGATTGCTGCGCGAGATGGGAATTCTGTCCTTGAGGAGTAGCAAGGTCTTTTCAAGCCAAATGAAGGGTGTATGTGTAGCTGTTCGGCAAGTGAGCCCTAGGTTAGATATAAGGAAGGATCTGAGTGTGAGGATGTTTGGATACCAGAATAGATTATTCAGGAAGAATATGGAATTTCTTTTTTTCAGAGAACTCTAAAACTAGGGTAGGTACCCTTTTGTCTGAGTCAGTTCCTTTGTTTTTGCCTGGAGCCTGAACTACAAGCCAAGTGGCCTTTTAAGAATACCTTTGACATAGAAGTGCAGGGTTGGGTGACTGTGGACAGCAGGTGGGGAACCTGGAGGTAAGTAGCACGGCATGGACCGCTTTAGGGAGGAAATTGCTTAGGATTATAGTTGTATCCCTCCTCTGGCTTACTCCATCACTTTTGACATTGCAGAGGGCCCTCGTGGTAATCTGAAGTCTCAGACCCTCCAGTGGTGATTTAGTAGGATCCATGGGTTTCTTCTAACTCTTCCTTTTGGTCTTCCCAGAAACACATGCTGAAAGAGGGGAAAGGCCGGATGCTGCAGGCCATCAGTCCAAAGCAGAGTCCCAGCAGCAGTCCCACTCGTGAACGCTCCCCTTCCCCCTCTTTCCGATGGCCCTTCTCTGGCAAGACTTCCCCGCCTTCCTCCCCAGCAAACCTCTCCAGGCACAAGGCCGCAGCCTATGATATCAGTGAGGATGAAGAAGACTAATTTCTCACCCCGCCTGTCCTCTCTCGTCCCTCTGTCCCATCATCTGCAGAAGCTCTCTGTTGAATTCCAAATTGTGATCCCAACACTACACCTAAGGACAGCGACAAGGGAAGACAATTGGGGCCAGAGGACCTAGGCTGGGGGTCCAGACAGCCCATCCTCCCAGAGACACCACCTACCACACTAAGGAGGCTGACTATGTCTTAGAAGCCGGTTCTGCATCCAATACTCTCCCCACAGGCGTCGCTTTACTGTTTATGTGAGCTTGACAGGGAAATTGTCGTTTTTATTTTTTTAAAAATTAGTCTTTCAAATTGTAAGTAGGACTAATTTTTTGCCCCTGAGGAGTGGGCAGAAGGAAGTGGTGTGATACCCAGAGGCCTTTTCTTCCTGATACACTATAGTGTTTGCCTTCTGTTCTGAGGCAAACTGGCTTGCCAAGTCCTTCAAGCAATGAGCCATGCTGACAGGTGATTTGGGAGACATATACTTTTGGTTTCCTTTAAAAAAAAAAAAAAAGCTAAAAGCTGGGCCATAGTCACAAATCCCCTAACTGTACTCCTGGCACGTGTCGATGTGGCTGTGGGAAGATCTGAGCCAAACTTTTCTTGCTCCCTGAAGAGTTGCTTGGTCCCAGTGGGCTCCATGAAGATACCGATGGGGATGGAACCAGACCACATGGCGTCAGCTGCGGTTTTGCTACCGTGTTCATCTCAGACAATTCTATTGCCCAGTTATTTGGGAACTCTTGTGAGTCTCCTTTTTGCAATCTCCCTTTCAGGAAAAACATTTTCAGGTTTACTGTGATTGAGGAAGCGAGTGGGACAATACTCAGTCTTACACCAAATCAGTTTGGATTAATTTCCCTCCTGGAGTAAGTCCCTGCCCTGCTGTTCCTGTTTCTATGCCCACTTCCTAGCTTTCTACAAAAGAATACTTTGTAAATGTCTGCAGTTTGAACACAGTCTGTTCATCTATGTTGCTCATAACCATATTGAATAGTTAGTCATTTGCACAGAACACAGACGCAAAAGCACAAGGAAACACCCCCCTTCCTAACGCCTTATCTTGACCTCTGCACCTCTTAAGAATGTTCTTGACGGGAACCAGTGCTCCCTAGTCTTTCCTTTCCTGTGAGGGTGGCAGCTGGCAGGGACTCACTTCCCTCTACCAGCCCGCCAGCAGCCACAAAGCCACATTCACACTAGAAGAGTACGGGAGGTTCTCTCCACCCGTGCCTGATGGTTATGGCCCCACGTCCCGTCAGGTTGCCCAGGGGCATTCATCACTTACACTTCACATCGCAGAGTGCTGAAGCTGAACACCTGCTGTTGAGCGGGAGCTCATGTGCAACCTCTAGCCCCCTCCAGCTGTGTGACCTAGCAGATCAGCAGCCATCAGTCACCTTCAGGCTCGGTTCAGGGGAAGACTGCTGATGTCCAGGCCCCACCCCACCACTCGTCAGTACCCCTTGTGGGTGGCGGTGGAGTTTTAGTGTTTTCAGCTAAGAAAACCCATTTTCTCTCTTCTTGCCCCTCTGTTAGGGCTGTGAGCATCTCATAGTCGCCACCCTACACACTTGGTAAAGCCGGCCTGCCTGCGCAGCACGAACACCTGGCTTCTTCACTCAGACCACCCAGAGGCAGAGCACGGCAGCTAGAGGGACAAAGGGGGGGAAGCTCTTGTCCTGATGGCCTGTGAAAACTGCATTTAAATTCTTCTCGTGAAGTGCTATTTTTACTGTCAGATCTGGTTTCCAGGAGCTTCGGCTTGGGATCCTTTTTTTTTTTGAAACAGTTGAAGTTAATGTTTGCCTACATTACTCAGCCTCATGATTACATTTTAACTTTTCTGGTAACTTCTTCGGCAGTCTTCCTTCTGTGGGAATTCTGCCTATTTCGTTCTTATTCTCCCTGGTATAGGAAGGCAATGAAGTCACCACTGAAGCCCACCTACTTGTTTCCTCAAAGCACACGTTATCCAGTATATTTGGAAAGGGAGATGCCTAAAATATGGGTTTCCTCCCTGTAGTTACTTCCCTCAAGTATATTATCTGGGCCCCAAATCTTTGGGACCTTCTCTGCTCTTATCAACAGGCTGCTTGGGCCATGCCGGGCCCGTGGAATAATCTCTGGGCTGATACACTCCGAGACTACTAGGGCCAGCATGTGCACACATTCTTGGGAAATTCGCTCACCTCTTTGGGCGTGACTACAGCCTCAGTCTCCTAACACTACAATATCTTCAAATAATTTTGACTGAAAGCAACAACTTTTATAGTGTGGCATGTTAGATATGTTGGGATAAATGTGATCCTGGGTGCTGGACAAGAATGGGCAGATGGAGGAAGCTGTCGGAACGATGCGTGATTTGATCCTTTGGGCCTAATTCAGTGAGGTTAAGAGGTTCACATACCATGACCATGCCTGTAATCTGTAAATCCTCTAGTATTAATGTTTGAGGCTGTGGAGCTGTTTCTCTGAATCCCCCACACACAAAACTATCAGTCTGAATAGGCCAAATGTGGCAGAGATGGGAGAGCCTGAAAAGGTGGTTGGCCTCAGAGCCTCTAAGATAGAAAGAGAATGGAGAAGGAAGTCCTACAGCTAAGCTGGTGCTGAGGAGCTGCCATTTCAACAGTTTCCTTGAGATGCACTGGGCAGAAAGTTCGCTCTTTTCATACACTAGATTCAGTAGAACTGAAGAATAAAAGTTGAAGTTTTAGAGGAATGGAAAAGGATCCTTTGTACTGCTACAGCTCTTTCTGAAAGCTAGAGTCAAATACCATTATTTTGCTGAGGCTTGGGTAAGAAGGTCAGGGATGTGAGGAGGTTGAAAATCCTGGAGAAACAATATGAGAGAGGTAAAGAGAAATTTTGACCTTTTCTGATCACTGATAACTTCTTAGGCAGCACCTGAGTTCCAGTTTTCAAAATTTTACTTGTGACCACACAGCTGGTCAGTTGGTCTCTGGGTATTCCCTCTGCAGTGGTTCTTCACAGTGCTTTTGTTACTCTTTCTGGATTATCTTGACTTGTGGGGTACTTTTGATGTTCTGGAGCTCATTGCCTTTTTAAGCCTTTTCCAGATTCCATACTTAAAATCTTTCCAAATCAATTCTATTTTGCTGCATTTCTTTAATTCCCTAAAAGCCATAACTTCTACATTTTCTGTCAGCACACACTCTTACCAGAATTGCAACCAATACTGGTCGGGGGAAAAACTCCCTTAACAATGTTTTTAACTAATGGTATTTTTTTTTAAGCTTACCAATATAAGTATTTTTGAATGTTATATTTTTCCAAGTCACACAATGATGATTCTTTTTTTCTCTCATAGAATAGATTGTCATGAGATAAAGAGTGATCCCTAGCTTCTATTTTTCCAAATAAGTAGAACATGTTCTTGGGATTACACTATTAAATGTTAATTTTCTTTAAAAGAAGAAAGATTTTCTGTCTGCCAAAATTATATGTTCGTATTCAGATTGGGGTAGAAAACAACAGTGCTAGATTTAGCATTAAGGATGACTCAGGTTGTGTGCCTTTAGGTTTGAAGTGGGCTTCCCCACCCTTTTTCGGAGGCACTGGCTGTGTTTTGAATACAGACTTACTTGATTGGTTGAATTGCTTTGTGTTGAGGAAACTGAAAAAAAAAAAAAAAGTCTTGGAAAGAAATTCTGGCCTTGGCATGAAAGCCCGTCACCAGTGCCGAAATCCGCAGGACTGTTTTCCTTAATTGCTGTTCAGTATATTGTTTTCCTGTCTGAGTATTAGTAATTTGTTCAAACTTATTTTGGCTTTTGTCATTTAGGCAAATAAAGGCAAAGTGGTTTTACCTCATGCTTTATTTTCTGTGTTTTTGACCCAATCTACAGGTGTATGATACAGTTTATGTCCTGGGTGCTTTTATCTGTACTCTCAGTTCCTTTACTTTTGCATCCTAATTTATTTCCTCAAAATCAAGCTCCATGACCATATTCCTGGAGGATACCTTTTGCAGCTTGGCACAGAGACTCAAAAAACCACGGTCTCAGGAAGGGAGGCTGATCCTGCTCTCCCAGGTCTGACGTCATCAGTGCCCTATTGACACAGATGTAAGGGAAACAACACCTTCAATCTAGTCTTTAGAAGCCTGGTTTCCTTGAGACTTTGGGCTTGTACTGTCTTTGCCTGGCTGAGTTCTACTCCCATCCGAATATCAGACAGACTACCATGTACTCTTCCCCCCTTTCATTTGCTTTGAGAAAATTCAGTGACCTTTCAATATACAAGTTTTAAGGGCTAATAGTGGCACCCCCAGGGGCAATGCGCGCAGTTATAAAGTTTCAAACTTCATCCTGTTTATCTATTATATAATAAAACTTAAAATACCGTCAAAGGCAATATCAAAAACAATTTCATCCTATTGCATAATTCACCTCCATCTCTATAGTCAAATAGAATCGGCCAGCTTGTGTTGACTAAGGAATCCTTCCCCATTTGGTCAAGGTGGAGGGACAGTGAAGAAATATTGTGCCTGTCTCACGAGTACAGTGTCTCTTTCGTTGCCCGAGCCATCCACCTCAGGCTTTGAGGTCCAGATCCCGGTGTGGAGAAGAAAAAGGTTCATATCCAACCTTGTCGTCTTTCCTTCTGTAGTACATTCGTGCCAGCACAGTAATCAGAAAAGTCTCCAGTATGAGGAGGTGGCAATTCATCACTGCATTGTGGGGTGAAATATAATATAGGTTATGCTAAATTATCTAGGTGGTGTCCCACCAGCAGCCCTGGCATGTGAGCTGAACAACTTTCTCCAATTTATCCTCAAATCAGGACCTAGAGATAGTAAGTTGTCCTGAGTAGCGTACCAGGTTAATGGCAGAGCCAGAAGCAGGACTTAGCTCTCTATCTTCCGCAGTCTGAGGCTAGCTTAAACCTCATTTCTTTTGTGTTTTATTGGCATGACCTGCTTTCTGACCACACCCATTCCTCTCCCTAAAGCTAAGGATTGAACCCACGGCTTCCTGGGTTGGCCATCAAGGCTGGCTTCAAGCTGTGGAATTGCAGCTCTCCTTTGGGTGATGAGAGAAGTCGTAGTCTCCTTAAAGTCTCTGTGGGGATTCTTGGAGATCCCTTTCTGGGTATTCCGAGCAGCAGCCAGCCTGGCCTACCTCTATGCTAAGGTCCTCTCTTTCCTGACCCTCCCCCTCTCTCCCATCCTGGAATGCGATAGGAGCCCCTGTGTGCTCACCTTGAGACCTGATTTTAGAGGAAAAGGGAGGCGAACAAGCAATCTGCCCACCGTTGGCCAAGACTGAGAAGATGGCTGGCTGCAGGGCGGTCAGGATGAGGAGCACCTGCAGAGGGAAGAGAGCAGCAAGGGCAGGGCGGGCCCGGCGGCCGTGGCCCCGAGGCCGCTGGCTGTGCTCGTGCTGCCCGCCAGTGTGTCAGCCAGCCCGTAGGTCTGTACGGAGGGTCAAGACTCACACTTGATTACAACTTGATGGAGTTATAGTCTTTCGGAAAATGATAATCTCGTCTTCTATCCAATTTGTTATGAGTTCCAGACAAGGAACAGTAAGAACTGAGTGGAGGTTCAAGTTTATTTCCCTGTCTCAGCCATGGCTACTGATGAGCACGTAATGGATGAAAAGGATGGATGAATAGGGAATAGTCCTTCCGTCTGGCTCAAGTACTTAAGGTCTCTACTGATAGAATGACAGACAATTAACCATTAAAGTGCCCTTGGAAAACTCTGCCATGTCGGGAGCTAAGTGGTGGGGGGAAGAGGAATTAGTGTTCAGTGGGTACAGAGTTTCCGTGTGGAAGATGAAAAAGTTCTGGGAATGGATGGTGGTGCTGATGGTTGCACAGCAATGTGAATGCCCTTAATGCCACTGAACTATCCGCTTAAAAATGGTTAAAATTGTAAATTTTATGTATATTAATTCACAAGAAAGGAGGGGAAGGAGAAGGAAAAGAAGAAAATCTCTGTCCTGAGGCTCCCAGAGCACCATGTGTCTCCTTAGCACTTGCCCTCCCTGAGACGAGGCAGGCTCTGCTGGTCCAGTAATCACAGGCAATCACAGGCTTTTTTACCTTGTGACCTGACCCTATGTGCTTTTGGGGCCCAGATCCTTTCTGCCCTTTCAGTCCCTGACTCCATTTCAGGCTCTTCTCTCTTCTCTTTTTCCCTAGCCCCTTCAATTCTACCTTCTAGGTGCATGGAAATTCACATTTCAGACACATCTGAACACATCAAATGAGAATGTATGTGAAATCACTATTAACTATACGGCAGTCATTATGCCATGGGAGTAGCAGAAGGGCCTGGCAAGGTGACAAAGAATGGAGAGAGAAGGAAAACAAGTTTGGGCTAGAAGTCATTTGCATTTGGTGGAAAAGTTATCTTTGGACTGAGAGAATGCAAAATGTAAAAAGGGAACAAACATACCATTGAGAGAATTTTCAGAAGGGGTGTAAAGATAAAGCGGCAGTGTGACGGGAAGGAATGTGAGTTGGGGAGTCAGACAAATCTAGGTTTAAGTTCTAGCCCCATCCCTCTGTGCCTTTGAACAAGTCCCCTAACCTCTGTGGGTCTCAGTTTCCTCATTTATAAAACCAAAATAATAATGACTCTTAAGATGATTGTGAAAATTAAAATGCAATGTATACCTAGCACATGGTGTAGGTAGTTCATAGTTGTAGCTGAGATAGGGGTGGTGATCGATTATAGGGTTTTAGTAAGTGATTGTAGGCAAAAAAGCAAGGGCAGAAGAATAGAAGGTTTGATAATACATGTGATGGATTGAATCGTGCCCCCCACCCCCGCCAACAGCTATGTTGAAGACCTAACCCCAGGACCTCAGAATGTGACCTGAGTTTGAAACAGGATCATTGTTTCGGTTAACTAATTATACTAATTAGTTAATTAGTATAGTACTAATTAGTACTAGTAGTATACTAATTAGTTAAGATGAGGTCATACTGGAGTAAGGTGGGTCCTTATTCCAACATGACTGGTGTCCTTATAAGAAGAGGAAAAGAGACCCAAAACCCAGACACGTGAGGGGAGCCTGCCATCTGAGGATGGAGGCAGAAATCAGAGTGACGGAGCTGCAAGTCGAGGAATGCCGAGATTGCTGGCAAAACAGCAGAAGCTAGGAGGAGAAAGGAAGGATTCTCCCTTGTAGGATTCAGAGGGAGCATAGCCCAGCTGACACCTTGCATTTGGACTTCAAGCCTCCAGAGCTGTGAGACAATACATTGCTGTTGTCTTAAGCCAGTCGGTCGGCATTTTATGGCAGCCCTAGCAAATGATTATAGCACAGAAAAGCAAAAACTGGGAAGGGGCAAGGATCATTTTTCAAATCTCACAGGAAACCTAAGGCTTAAGAAGATTCCCAAACCTGCTTTTAGCAGTCATTAGCCTCACCTCCTAACCGCAATTATTTGTAGCTCTATTATGAACCATCTTTTCTCTCCCAGGATATAGTTACCTGGAACAGAGCAAATTTGGCTCCCATGTTCTGCTCGCCCAGGTGCAGCTTGGCTTGACGGAAAATGATGGCCAGGGACCAGAGAGCCAAGAGGGTGGACACACCAAGGAAAGTGTTGATCCATAAAGCTGTGCTCTTCTCAGAAATCTGATGGCAGACCAGACAGTAGTCAAAGACGGAGGCAAGCCCTTTTCTTCTATTTCTTCCCCCGTAGTGGGACAGGTAATAAAAAAGGTCCCAAAGCCGTGGCCTATCCCAGTCTCCTCTCTCTCCACCAGAGTCCTTGAGCCTCTATTTTCCCATATCCACCCTGTCCCTGGGGTCCTGCATCAGGGGGTGTCGGCTCTAGCTATTCCTTCTAGAACTCAAAGGTACTGAACGGGTCTTAGACTTTACTCCTGCCCCTTAGTCCTGGCTTACGTCTGCTGGGTCAAAAATGCCATCAGGGACGAGAAACAGGCCCACCAGACACAGAGCTATCCTGAAGAAGGCATACTGGAAAGGGCCGAACATCAGCAGCTGGAGCTTCCTCCTGAGGGCAGAAGAGGGCTAGGAACATGGATCCATGAACTACCCACCTCGAGAAAACCTCCCAACCCCCTCGCTGGGCTCCTGGGCCCAGGCTTGGCTGCCATCACAGATACCAAAATAGTTAAATGAATGGGGACATAGGGAGAAGCCAGAGTGCTGAGCACTGGGAATCTCCTTCTCGCCTCCTGCTCACTCCCAGACCACAATGGTACCTTTTGAGCAAGAACTATCTGGCAGTGTTGACCCAACCTCGTTAACCAAAATGGGCAGGGGGCGAGTAAATAGCCAAAGTCCAGTTTGCTCTGTGTGCCTAAAGTTTGCAGGGGGCAGTGGGCTTAAGTGGCGGGACCTTTGTAGTACTCCTTGCCTCCCCTTATGCCTGGGTGGGTGCCTCGTGTGTGGGTCCTGGCTGGGGGAGGCCCACCCTTTCATCATTGGGTTTGTTCCCCATAAGTCTAATTTCAAGAGGCGTGCAGCAGGGCAGAGGGAAGTAGCAGACTCTCTCGGGAGAGTGCGGGAGGAGGTAACGTTCTCCGAGGACGTCTCTCCCTCCTGCCTTACCTGGTGAGCCTGAGTGGGGGGCAGCAGAGGCAGCAGCAGCAGCAGGGGCCTGTGTGGACCCTCATCGGCGTGTCCTTCAGTGTCCTCACTACTGCCTCCTTCCCACCAAAGCCCTCCACCATGACCTGCATCAGCAGGTAAAAGCACACTGCATAAAACCTGGAGTGGGGAAGAGTGGGCCTGAGAGTACCAGAGGAGGCCAGCCAGCGGAGGGGACGCCCTTTGCTGCCAAAGAAGATGGACTGCAAAGGGAGCAGGGAGAGGTGGCGCTTACCAAGGGGATCATGGTAAGGGCTGGCATTCTGAATGTGTGACCTGAGAAGAGAGGGAGGACGGGGGTCCAGGGGCCTGGGAAGGGGAATTTCAGGCTGTGGGAACAACATGGTGGCTGAGGATGGACACATCCAGAAGTTCAAGGCACCTGGGTTAGCACAAGTTGGAAAGGGATCAATTTGTGATCAATTACTAATTAGTTTGCAGGGATTTATGGACGGGATAGGGGATTCCGGAGTTGTGGGTAAGTGGGAAGCAGAAGGATACCCGGCCCCAAGCTGGGGGCGGGCAGGACACTTACGAGGTTATGGCCATTTCTACGAGCATGAGGGAACGAGGAATCCAGAGACCGAAGCAGCAGAACATGGACACCACCTGCTCGGAGAGGAGCAAGAAGCCAGTTAGGGCAAGCAGGAGACTCCGTGTTCTCTCTCTCTTGAACTTTTTGTGGCAAAGGCTCAAGGAACCCAAACCTAAACATCTAAGGCACCATTACTTAAAAGTGGCCAGCTCGAAAAATCACTAATTAAATTAACTAATTACAAACTTTTATTTTAATTCAGCTGTCAGTTGCTTCTATGTCCAAGGTGAGAGACAGCAAGTCTCCTTGAGACAAGGATCTTATGAAGACTATCCCATCCTGTATCCCTGGGTTAGGAGTATGTAAGTTAATCCTTAGGAGTAAATGGATCAAGATCCAGCACGCTCTTTTCAACACGTCATGTTATTAAAACATCTCTGATGACTTGAGATGGGCTAGGCAGATGTCATCTGGCAGGAAAGGACCTCAAGGGCCCCACTGTCCACCCCAAACAGACACTTAGAGCTCATCACAAGGAAATAGAGGTCCAATTTTATGGTCAACGAGCAATACAAAGGCCTATATATTATAATACAGTGTTTCCCCCCAAATAAGACCTAGCCGGACAATCAGCTCTAATGCGTCTTTTGGAGCAAAAATTAATGTAAGACCAGTATTGTATTATATTATTATATTATATTTATTATATTATATTATATTATATTATATTATATTATATTATATTATATTATATTAAGACCCAGTCTTATATAAGACCTTATATTAATTTTTGTTCCAGTCTTATATTAATTTTTGTTCCAAAAGGCACATTAGAGCTGATTGTCTGGCTAGGTTTTATTTTCGGGGAAACACGGTAGCGGTGGGAGTTTAAATAGCCTACAGTGGAAGGATAGAGTAAAGTATGACCCCATGGGGAAAAATTCCCTTCTACACGGTGAGGAAACACTGCTTGCCTGTACAGGAAGGAGGCTTGCTTTTAACAGTAATACTGTAGCGAGGGGAGTAGTGAGTAGGCTGAGCAGTTTCTTCAGCTGTCTCTGTAGCTCTAAGAATTCAAACACTCCATCCCACTGCCTGTTGGCCCTCCAAGCATGGGGTCCTGAATGCAAATGGAGATCAGATTATAACCCCCCACCCTAAGGTGGTAGAGGCAGGCAACCCTTTGCTGACTTGAATTGCTGAGTTTGGAGGAATTCTCAAAATGGTCCCTGCCTCCTCGCCAGTCCGTCCCAAAGGGCAGCTACAGGGGCCTCACCGTGGGTGCAGAGCTGCTCCACAGCAGAGTCCGCCTCTTGATGGGGCAACGGGTGTTCTTATACAGGTAGACAGCGTCCTCCAGAAAGATGGCGATTGAGCCCAGCACAAGCAAGGTCATGACGACCGTGAGAGCAATTTCCACAGGGCCCAATGCTAGACAGGAAAGAGGGCGGATTCCAGTGAGTTGACGATCAGGCCTGAGGGGCACCGATGGGGCTTCTTCGCTCGGATCTAAATTGCTTTACCATATATAGAATTGTCTGGCCCAGACACCCCTCCATGCAGAAGATTAGCTTTATCTTAGACCTAGAATAGCCAACACGTGGCTAAGAAATAGTCATTCTTCTGCATGGAAGGGAGACTAGACCAGACAATTCCAGATATGGTGAGGCTCACCTGAACCAAACAAGTTTTAACATAATTAGACACCAAACAAGTTTTAACATAATTAGCAAAAATATTGAGTTCAGAGTTCAGTAGGGCCTATTCATTTTTCTACCTCCGGTGTCCAGTGTCCTGCTAGTGAACACAGACCGATTAACATTATAATTGAAGCAGAATATAATTAGTGGTATATACTTTAGAAATGTTTAAATTTTATTTAAAAATTATGTTATGAAACTGGAATATTAGAAAAGGATTTGAATAACAACAAAAAAATGGATACAAGTAAAGACTATAAGGTTTTTCACCTGTGTTGGCCTCACAACTTCATTTTACATTAAATGTGGTCTCTTTAGTGTTTACTATAATCTTTTGAGGAGTTGTTAAAAGTAGCTGTCCAGGCTCTACCCTCAGAGATGCTGCTTCAGTAGATCTGGAATGGGCCCAGGAATCTGCATTTTTAACGAGCTCACCTGATAATGGTCAGTGGTAACAAACATTTTGACGAACACTGGTGAAGCTCTTCTGACCTCACCATTGCTACAGAAAAAATTAATATAGTCACAACGTGTATGTCTGAACATGTGACTCATCAGTGCAACAGTCAGTTTTAAAGTGTTCTGTGACTAAGCCCAGACCCTCATTCATCTATATCGCTTCCCTAGTTGGCAGACTCTCTCCTTTCTACCTTCTAACTGGCTAGATCAGTGGAAGAAGGGGAAAAGAAGACAGTTCATTGTCTTATTGTCTTGGGAGTAAAGAATGAGGAAGGTATTGGCTAGTCTGCCTTATGTTTTGGTAACTGAGGGCAACTCAGTCCGAGAGATATTACCGCTGAAACCAAACCAGGTGGGAAGGAGACCGTACCACAGTAAAGACTTGAGATGTCATCTGGGTCAGTCATACCTGGTGGCACCACAAAGAGCAACCAGGTCAAAGGTAAATCTGTCAAAAATACCACATTGCTCCTGGTTGCTTTTATTTCAGGGCACACGTTTTTCTCACCGTTTGCTTTACCCAAGGGGATCCCTTTATCTCTGACCACAGTTAGGTCTAATGACCAATCCAGAGGACCTGCCAAGGGGAAGGTAGCCCTTGGATTCCAACTCCCAGGCAGGACTTCTGAAGTCACAGAAAACTTCAATCACAGGCCATAAAAGACTGGATTGTGCCGTTTTTCTTTCCTGTTACCCATCCGTTTCTCCACCCACCTCCATTTAGTTAGGCTACAGCCCTCTGGGTGTCTAAATTCCTGGCTTGGCTTTGCTGTTACTGTTGAACTCTATTGCTTCTTTCTCAATTATCTCTCCAGATATTGCTCTAGTAGGCCCTACAACTTTTGAATGTTAAAAAACTGGTTGCAGTCCTTTCTTTAAAAAGACTTTACCGTTTCCTACTTGAAATGTTAAAAATATAAACATCACAGAGGATTTTTTTTTACACAATTTTACCCTTATACAACAAAAATGTGTATCTAAAACAATTATGGAGATACTCATAAAATCTGCCATATTTCAAAATAATTCCAGATTAAAGAGATAAGTCTTTTAAAAATCAAACAGGGAAAATTGAGAGAGAAAAAAGAGAGCGAGAGAGAATTGTACTTTCATCAGGACTTTGGAGACAGGAGACATTTCTAAGCTTAGGATCAATCCAAAAAATCACAGAGAAGGATGGTCAAATTTGACATAAAGTGTTTAAACTTTTAAATGTTAGGAAAAGGGGGAGCAAACAGACTGGGGGAAAGCATTTTTAATAAACGTGTACTCAAATTTAATATCTTTATTGCATAAAGAAAATTAATAACAAAAACAGGAGGCTCTTGCAAAAAAAAATAGAAAAGTGATATTAATACAGCTTAGGACATGTGGGAAAATGGTCAACCTGCCTAGTAGAGAAGAGAAAATAACAGTGACATATTATTTTTGTTTTATTAAAAGATAATGTTTATAATATTATTGACTAATAGCCCTAAATTAAAAACAACTTAAGTGTCTGACAATATTGGAATTATTAAGTAAATTATACAACAGAGTATTATCCAGACATAAAAAATTGTGCATGCTATAAAATCTTTGCAAAGAGTACATAATATTTTTTAAACTTATTAACACTCAATTAAAAAAACCCAAAACTTATTAGCAGACCCACACGTATGTAGTCATCTGACTCATGACAAAGGTTCCATTACAATTTGGGGGGAAAGCATGTTTTTTTTCAAGACGGTGCTGGGTTAATTGGATATCCTTTGGGGGATAAAAAAGAACATCCTTCTTTTTTGACCCATCCTTCATATCATACAAAATACTTAAATGTAAGTTAAAACAGAGTTTTTCAAAGAAAACAGAGAAGTATATCTTCATGATTTTGAGAGAGGTAAAGATGTTTTAAAGTAGGACACAAGAGCACTAGTCATAAAGAAAAAATTGATAAATTGGACTTCCTTAAAATTAAGAATTTCCATTCGTCAAAAGAAACCACTAAGAGAATAAAAAGGCAAGCTCAGCCTGAGAGAAGATATTTGCAATACACACATCCATCAAGAGACTCATATCCATAATATGTAAAGAATTCCTATCAGTCAGAAAAAGACAACATAATTTTTTTAAATGAAAAAAAATTTTTTTTTTCATTTTGACCCGAACAATTATTTTACAAAAGAAAATATCCAAATCTTCAAGAAACAGAAAAAGGTGCTAAGTATCAACAGTTATCAGAGAAATACAAATGTGAGATATTATGACATACCCACCAAAAGAGCTAAAATTAACAGAACCAACGATTCCAAGTGTTGGTGAGGAGGAGGAACAATTGAAACTCTCATACATTGCTGTTGGGAGTGATACAAGCAGTTTGGGAAACAGATTGGTAGTATCTATTAAAGTTAAATATACACACCTACCCTATGACATAGGAATTCCACTCCTGGACACATATTCAGTAGAAATGAGTGCTTATAATCACCAGAAGAATGCTCAGAGCAGCATTATTTATAGTGGCCCAAACTGGAAATAGCCCATATATTCTTCAATAAGAATACAGACAAATAAATTGCGATGTATTCCCACAATGGAATATCTCACAGCAATAAACAAGGATGAGCGAGCTACTGATACATGCGACGAAATGGATTATCTTAGAAACATAATGAAAAGTGAAGGAAGCCAGGCACAAGAACACATACTGCTTGATTTTGTTTATATAATTGGAAAACCAATCTATAAAGCTGACAGAGTTTAGAATAATGGTCTTTGTAGGAATATTAAGTGAGGGGAGTATGAGAGACCCTACTGGATACTGGAAATGTTCTAAATCTGGATCTGGGTGGTGGTTTCACAGATGTACACATAGGTTAAAATATATCAAACCATATATTTAAGATTCATTGCTCTTTACGGCATGTAATTTACCTTAAACAAAAGAAACGTCTTGTGTGAACAAAGCAGAATGCAAAATTAGTGCAGTAAAATTATAACCATGTTTAAAGGATTTGATTGGGGAGAAAAAGGTAGAAAAGAGTTGAAGGAAAGAGCGAGGCACTACAAAACGGAAAGTCACAAAGAATTGTCCATAGTTGGCAGAATAAGAAATAAACTATAGGTATAGTATATAAAACTATAAGATAACCAACTAAAAATATTGACATAATTATACGGAGAGAACGGAAGACGGTCGGCACTAAGTAAGCTAAATCCGCATGTATCATAGAGGCAGCCACAGATAATGCCCAAAAATCAGTGCCCCAGGGAATAATGGTGTACACATATTGGTGATTTGAAGGTAACTATCAAAAGAACCATCAGCTATAAAAGGAGGAGGATGATTAGAAATGGGAATGGATAGGGCAAGGGATTGTTTTTGTTTGTTTTGTTTTTAGTGAACATATCCTCAAGATTTTATTGTCTTCATAATAAAACAAAATATGAAGCTTACAACTGGATCACTTGGCTCTTTCTCCTATCTCCTCCCAGTTCAAAATGCTTGCATCTCTTAATAGCCAGCATTCTCTTAGATCTGCTGTGGGGCTCATGCATTCAAGCCTCAGGACAATCTTCGTAGTGTTAGCCGTTTTGTGGAAAATCAGCAGAAGTCTGCTCACCATAACCAGTCTGCTTCCTGTCATAACACTGCATTCCCTGCAAATACAGAGAACCCTTGCCCTTCTTTGTACTGTGGCACTTTGTGGGGTTGGTGCTTGCCACACTTCTTACAGAAAGTCAGGGACTTTTTAGGACCGTTCACCATGTTTTTGAGAGCGCTATCGGCACGGAAATGTGGGAGAGGATTGCTGATTTTCATTAGCAGCCCTTTTGCACTATTTGAATTTTTAACCATGTTCATGCATTACTTTGATAAAATAAAAACATAAAAATCATTGCATCCAAAAATGCCTCGAAACACTAAAACAACACTAGCAATGCTGTCTTCAGGTGATGAGACTGTGGTGTTTCTGTCTTCTATCTTTTCCAATTATTCTATAATAAAAATGTATTTTATAACAAAATTTTTTTTAAAAACCACATTTTGCCAAACATATACTAACATAAAAAATATGTATGCTGTAATGCTTATAAAAACAGGACATAAAATTGTAGGTATAGGACTATTTCTACTAATATTAAATAAAAACATAGAAAGAGGAAATTACACTAGATGTGTCGTGGCATGGAATTAACCCCTGGTTGTTCGCAAAAGGTGAAAGCATTCACAGACTCTATAAAGTGGGAGAGTGAAGAAAGGCTTTATTAAAGTTAGGAAGAGAGAGGCAGTGTCCAAAGATGATGGCTGCCACGGGTTGTAAGAAGAGAAACACCGGCGTGGGGGTGGTCACCGGGGCAGAGTCCAGAGTCTGAGGGTGGACAGCTGCACTAACTTCAGGTTAGCTTTTTCTTAGATAGCAAAGGGGGAGTCGGTCAGGCAGGTTTGAGAGCTGACATCTCTTCCTGGGGTCTGGTCTGTTTGAAGACGATGTTATATCCAGACTCTCGACTTGGACTCAGCCATCCAGGCCTGGGACTCTAATGTGTCACCAGTAAATACTGCTAGGGAGTTGTAATTGAATTCCAGTGTCCGGGCACCTGAGGATTAAGAAAGTGCTCTTTCCCAGTTAGGATGTTGTTAATTAATGAGGTATAGGTAGTCTTGAGAAAGGGAACAGCGTTCTTCAGTTAACAGTGAAGGGAGAAGCAAAGAGAAAACAGCTGAATATCAGGATGGATCTAACTGCAAACTAAGTCTAATTACAGGTGAATAGATAGCGAACTATACGGTGAGTTAAATGGCAAACTAGCTAAGTCTGACTGCATTGTTGATTCGCCTGTCTTTGAGTAGTGGGACTATAAATTACTTCTCTTCTTTTTACTGTTCTGGATTTTCAGATTTATTTTACTGAACCTGAATTATTTTTACAACAGAAATGTTTAATTACAAAATATACATATAATTTCATTTATATGTGGAATCTAAAAAAACAAAAAAAATAAATGAACAAACAAAACAGAAACAAACTCATTGATACAGAGAACAAAGTGATGGTTGCCAGATGGGAGGAGGGTTGGGGGGGCTGGGTGAAAAAAGTGAAGGGATTTAGAAGTACAAATAGACAGTTACAAAATAGTAGAGGGAATGTAAAGTACAGCATAGGGAATATAGTCAATAAGATTGTAATAACTATGTATGGTGCCAGGTGGGTATAGACTTACCAGGGGAATCACTTCATTAGTTACATAAATGTCTAACTACTATGCTGTACACCTGCAACTAATATGTACTTATTGAATGTTAACTGTAATTGAAAAAAAAATTAAAGACATGTCTATTCAAAATATATAGAGACAAAAGACAAAGTCCAGATAGGCAGAAACCAAAATTAATTCAGTAGATTTCTAAAAACCGATGTCCATTGTTGTGAGAGGGAGTCGCTGCTGGGGGCCTTTCCTTGCCTGACTCTCACCGGCGACTTGACTCTCGTCCTCAGCTCCCTGAGAGCTGAGGGTGGAAACTGCCCTTTCACACACAAGCCATCGAAGCCAAAGCCTTTCCCAATCTCCCCGGTCCTTGCCGACTCCCTCCTCCTTGGACATCTCCTTCTCCTTGACTCACAGAATCACAGTCCTCCTCGTTCTACTCCTGGCCTCTGACCTTAGGTCTCCCCTATGATTCCTCATCCTCTCCCACACTTTGTGTCCTCCAAACTCAGTCACTGCAGCTCAGCTCTTCTCTGTTTACTGAGGTTTAGAATTTCCCTGCCACTCCTTCAGCCTCCTGACAACCACGTGAGCTCTTCCCACCTTCAGGACTTTATACTTGACTTCTGCTGGGTCAGCTTTTCTTCCTGAGCTCCTAATGGCTGGCTCCTTCTCCTCACCCAGCTCTCAGCTCAAATGCCCCTCCTCAGTCAACCTGCTCTAAGTGCCGAGGTGATCTGCCCCCACCTCCACATGAGGTTATTTGCATATTTAGTTACTTGCTCATTGTCTGTCCCCTCATCTTAGTGTAAATTCCACCAAGACAGGAACTTTGTCAGGTTTGTGCCTGGAACAGCAACTATGGACTATATGTTGAATGGAAGAGATAACTTCATGAGAATTCCTATTGTCATCTCCGTTATACAGGCTTTTTCAGGAAACAAAGTTAGAGTGTTAAGTACCTAGCCCAGGGTCACACAGCTTGGGAGGGAAGGAGGTAGGATTTAAACCCAGGGGTTGCTGATGCTACACCCATACTCTTAACCATTATACCTGCCCGCTCACTATTGGTGTGTGTTCGCATAGATATGGGAGAGCATGTGGAATGATATAAACAACCAAATGCAACCCTAAAAGGTTGTTCAAGTTCATGAAGGAAGGGGTGGGGCATATTCAGACTGTTCAATATAGAAATACTTTTGCAAGTTCTTGTGACTGCTGGCTTTGGTACTCTATTCTTTCTCATACTTGCAGTATCTACAGGCTCTTGCGTGCACTTCCACGGTGCAAAAGCTAAGAAAGACAGAAATTCTTTGGCATCCATACCTTGACACCACTGCCCTCCATCAAACTCATTTAGCTTTTTGAAAGATTGTCCCCTACAAAGGAATTTTGGAAATGCCTTCAACAAAGTTAAATATGTTTTTTTCCTGCAGAGCCTACTCAAGAGTTTAATCTGATTTACATTGTTAATTTCCAAAAGGGTTACGGAATATAGCTTTTACAGAACTTGTTTTTCTATACACTCTGTTTTCATGAAGCACTCCTTGGGATTAGTATTCCAGGAAACACACTTTGCTAAATGCTTGTCTAACTGACCATTTTGAATACAATCATATCTTTAGCAACTAGCAAATTTCCCACTGTCTTGAAATAGTGAAGATTACTTTTTTAAATAATGAAAATAAAAGAACATTAAAATTTTGAAGAAAGTATCAGCCATAATCCTAGCTAGTTCCTAACCAAAAATTATTTTATTTTTGCGTATTTGTTCCATAGAGGTGAAGAGCATATGCTCCGGAGTCAGAGATACCTGAATTCAAAGCAAAGTTCCACTCACTGCTTGCTCTTGGACAGGTTACTCATCCTCTCATTAAACCTCTTAGTACAGCACCTGACATGTAGTATTTTTGCTCAATAAAAAGTAGCTTTAAAAAACATCCTGGTTAAAGTGCATACATATTATATGACTGCAATCATACTGTAAAATTTTGTGTTCTGTTTTTTTTATCTAACTTTTCATCACAGCCTGTCAAAAACGATTTTTATAATTATTTTTTAAGTTATACATATTTCAAAAATGAAAGTAATAGAGCAAACATTACTATACCCATAAACCGTTTTAAGGTGTTATGATATTGCCAATTTTGCTTCAAAAGTTATTTTTAGAAAAATTAAACATTACAGATGTATTTGAAGGCCCGAGTATGTACGTTCTGGATCCTTTTCCCTTCCTTACCTCACTTCACAGGGCTCACTACTATTCTGAAGTTAGTGTATATCTTTTCCATTTATGGTTTAATGTTTCACAACATGTGTACATATTCAACACGCTATATTGCTTTCTCATTTAAAAAAATCTATATAAATGGCATTTATCCTGCAAAATGCTTTTTCCACTCAACATTGTTTTCATGATTGTTATTTTCAGAGAGTTCCTCTATTCATATACCTACAATTAGAATTGCTGGGTTGTAGGAGATGTGAATCTTCAGTGTTACAGAGATCTAATTACTCTCCGAAGTATTGATACCAATTTATACTCCCATCAGCAATCTATGCAAGTCCATGGTTCATCTCAATTTCAACGTCACTTGGGATTAACAAGACTTTTTATTTTTGCCTATAAGAGTAGTGACATGATATTTTATTATTTAATTTGTGGTTCCCTAATTCCCAAGAAAATAGATAATCTTTTTGTGTATTTATTGCCCATTTGGATTTCCCCTTCTGTGAATTATCTGTTCATATATTTTATCCAATTTTTATTGGTAATTTTCCTACTACTAACTACTCATCCTTTGTTCGTTATAGGCTTGAAAATATCTTCTCCAAGTCTATGGTTTGGCTTTTAACGTTGTTGATAGTGTTTTCAGTTGTGCAGAAGTTTGTTTGCTTTATGTAGTCAATCTCCATGATTATTTATGGTTTCTGTGTTGAAGAAATTACTCTCTGCTGTCAGAAAGATATCTTTTCTCTATTTTCTTTTGTAAAAATGTTTGCATTTTACATTTAGCTGTTTAATGTACCGGGATTGAAGCTATGTTGGAGCTATTTTCATGTTCATTTATTTGCCATAGGGACAGGCAATTGTCCAGCATCACTTTTTGAAGAGACCGTATTGCCCCACTGATGTGTACTAGCTCTCTGAAAGTGGGCATGGGTCTGTTTCTGGGCCCTCTATTTTGTTCCTTTTTTCTACTTGTCAGATCCCTTGTAGTTATTGCCTCAGTGCTTTAATTAGTCTTATTATAAGCCTTAATTTCTGGTAGGGCAGGTACCCTCCTTGTACTTTTTCAAAACTGTCTTGGCTTTTCATAGCTCTTTACAGTTCCGTATAAATGTTTGGATCAGTCCATTAAAAAAAAATCCTGTAAGGATAATTGCAATCACATTGTATGCATTTCAAAAATGGATTAGCGAAAGGTCCAGTAGTTCTTCCAGAGTAGCTTTCTTGAATTTATTATAAGGAACAGCAGAGTTTATAAGTGAAGGAGGAAGGAGTTCTCCACATCCTCCAATGGGCACCGCTTCCTGACTCTCCTGTTTCTGTCAGTGTCGTCGCCATTGCCCGGATTCCCAGAGTCATCTTTAGAGTCTCTTTTTCCTTCACTCACCTTGTCTAGATATTTACCAGATTGCCTGCTCTTTCTTTGGATTGCCTGTGTTTCCCAACCTTCCCTTCCTGTCCCTGATATTGCTCTGGTTCAGACTCTTGTCCCTCATTCTGGGCTGTGGCAATAACCT
The DNA here is from genome assembly GCF_964194185.1 of Rhinolophus hipposideros. Lineage (NCBI taxonomy): Eukaryota > Metazoa > Chordata > Mammalia > Chiroptera > Rhinolophidae > Rhinolophus > Rhinolophus hipposideros. The sequence continues at coordinate 51,734,752 of NC_138048.1, read as the reverse complement.
CCAATTTATACCCCTGCCGCTCACGGTTCTTCTTCACTAGGTCCGTCTTGATTACTCATCCTGAAGCACTATTTTGCCCCTCCCAATGTGAGAGCCCTCACAAGAGCTCCTTCTGTCTACAGGATAAAGTACAACTTCTCGATCATTGGGCCCCACCTTACCTGCCCAGCCTCTCAATTACCCCCTGCCTCCCTACCTGCAACCTAGAATCCCGCCAGACCTAGCTCCTCAGAGTCTGGGGGAGCTGTCTGCTCCTTCTATCTCTTCCCTACCCCTGCTGTGCCCACCGCATGCTCGCCAGCCAGTCTCCAGCTGCTATCCACTCCAACATTTCTGTCTGGGAACAAGGCAGCTCGCCAGACTTCCTGGCCCAGAAGGGTCTGCCTATTTTGAACATTCTCGGTGCTTCTATTTCACATTTTGTAGCAGAGCACTGTGAAAGTCAGGGTTTCTCAATTCAGCATTGCTGACGCTCTGACTCAGATAATTCCTTGTTGTGTGTGTGGGGGGGTTCCTTTGTTTGCAACATCCCTGGCCTCTACCCACTACATGCCAAGTAGCACACCCTAGTTGTAGCAACTGAAACTGTCTCCAGACGTTGCCAAAAGTCCCCTGGGGGAAACACTGCCTTGGTGTAAGGGAAGACTTGTATCACCGGCTGCCCTCTGTGAATAAGCGGTTCTTGGAGTTAGACGCAGCAGCTGCCTATGGGCACGAACCACAGAGCAGCTATGAGGTTTCTCTGGGCCCTCTCTGGCAGCTGGCCTTTGCCCTGGTCCAGAGCATCTGAAACAAGGCTGAGCATTGTCTAAGGACATGCCCACGTGTGCCGCCTAATGCACACTGACCACAGCCTGTCTAGTCCTTGAGGTGACAACATCAGGAAAAGGGCTGGAAAAGGTTAAGGTACCATGGAGACACAGGCTCCTATTCATCTCTGTCTGAGAAGTAGTTCATCGTGCAATAGAAAAACAAAATAGATGTGGGTGAGCCACATTGACTATGAAGATGCTGGGGTCATTTGATCATCACATTTTAGACATCCAAGAAATAAACTGTGTCTCATTCTCAGCCTTTCGCTTTCAAAAAGCAGTTCGGTGATAGGAATCTAGTTGGCCAACACTGTCAGAATACTTTTCCAGGTTCATCTAAGTTTTAACAACATCATTCACAATAAACCCCTCAAATGACATAGGTCCTTCCCTTGAGGCTGTTGTGCAGGCCTCAAGGGGATTCTGTGGGGTTTGGGTCATTGGGGCCATCTTGAGTCCCTGGATGGCTCTGGGCTCTGAAAAATGCTCTAGGCCAGCGTTCCCAATTTGAGTGAGCTTTGAAGCTAGGATTTGTGGGAGGCCCAACATGCAAGTTTGTCTCCTGGGCTAGGTTGTCATGTTCCTCTTTCGGCCTATTGGCTCCTCAAAGAGTTGATGTTCTCCAAGACCTTAACCATGACAGACAGACAGTGGGCCAGCCATCCTCTCAGGGTCTCTAGGCTGGCTGCTCAGGGCCACTTCTCTGCTCCTCTCAGCTGTCCTGACTTACCACTGGGATGCTCACTTCCCTCTGGTGCAGGTTCCTGACTCACCTCTCAGAAGCTGGGCTGCAGTGGGAGGGTGAGAGAAGCAGGCAGAGGGGATGCTGTAATTATTTTTCAATATTTCCAGAAGATCTGCCGTGTACCTGGAGAGACACCAGCCTGTGTTCAGAATATGAGGATTTGTGGAGGGGAGAGGTACCTGATGGGACACCAGTTACTTGACACTCCCGAGGGATGGGTACCCAGCTGGTGGGGCTTCTGTGCATGCGCCCCACAGCTCCCAAGTCTGAACTCTTTCACTCCCTGATTGCGGATAGAAAGCCAAAGCTCTAGGGGTCACGCACTGGCCCCACTCTATAGTGTCCCTGAGGACCTAGAGGCCACCCAGACCGTTATCAGCCCTGTCTCATTCTGTGGACCGGGAACCAAAGGGCCCTGGCAGGGAAGCAGGGACAGGCTGGAGCGATAGGAGCCACCTGATGCTTAGCAACTGGCTGTTGGCTTAGGGCCTGCTGCCCTCACTCACCTGGGGTCAAGCTTTATCTGAGTCCTGTCTGGCTCCATTGTCTTCTCTCCCTCTCCGGTTCTCCTGGCAGGCACTGAGGGGCAAGGAAGGGCGGGCGAGCAGGTGAGGGCCCTGAGGGAGGCAGCTCCTGGCCGTGCTGCCTGCAGGCTTTTCCAGAGGTCTCCCGCAGAAGGTAGGTACAGTGGCTTTGTTTTCACCTGGGGATTTCTCCCTCCTCAGGCTTCCTGTGCCTGTGGGTCCCTACCTTGGAGTTCGTTACAGAGGAATTTGAAACTTGATCCTTTCCGCTGGCTGAGTTCCCAGGTTCCTGACTCCTCCCCATTCCTAGGTGTGGTCCCTCCTGCCTCCCTCCCACAAGTGCCTTTGGCCATCCCTTGCCCAGGCCTCCCTCGCCCCCCGACACAGCCCACCTCCATCCTCAATCTCCCACCTAAGGAGCCTTCTGGGGCATTGGTAGGACAAAGTTCTTGATCCTCCCCTCTTCGCTCCCTGGTCACCAACTCCCTCTCCCCCAAAACCTGGCTGGAACTCAAGCTCTGGGGCCCTGGATGTTACGGAGCGAGTCCCCAAGAAATGACCACGGAGCCGAATTGGACAAATTAACAAGGCCTTTATTACAGATTCGAATCTGGGCTCAAGCCTCCACTGACATAGCAGTGAGCGAGAGCCCTGAGCACTGTTTCCCATCCCTATTTATTCTTTTCTGTTACTTGTCCTTTTTCTGATTTATGTGCCTTGGAGAAAAAAGGGGTGCTGGTTATTATTTTTTAAGGGGATGTTCTCAGGGGTAGGTTTTCCTTAAGGGAATGTTCCCAGGGGTAAGGGGATGTTCTGCTTATCTTTGCTGCAGCAACAGGATCTGCTTATCTTTGCTGCAGCAACAGGATATCTAGTTTTGGGGTAAGCTTAACTGGGTACATGGTTTTAACGGAAGATATGTTCGGGTGGCCGAAAATTTCCCACGGCACTTTTGCTCTGACCTGCTTATCTTCCATTGTTAAGTAGATTGCCTAAACTGAATTGAGGCACGGTTTTTTTTTTTTCTTTTCTTGACCTCCTTGTCACATTCCCTACTGGTCTTACCCGGGAATCAAATCATTGATTCTCGATCTTCTTCTGGGAAGTTAGCGTCATCTAGGGCTAAGTTTTGATACTGAGTACGAACCGTGAGGACCTTGACAGCTTGGACCCTAGAGTGAACTAGGTTGACTAGAGATGGAAATATGTAGGGTCCGATAGTGACTATTAAGATGAGGAGAACTAGGGGCCCAGCGGCCGCACTAAGGAGAGTAGTGAGGCATGGGGACCAGGAAAATAGGTTCGCATACCAGTTTCCTTGCCTGGCTCGCTCTTCCTCTCTCTCCTTGAGTCTCTGTCTAAGCTGGCTAAGACTTTTTTTATGACCTCAGAATGGTTAGTATAGAAACAACAGGCTTCTCCCCAGGGTGAGGCATAGTCCTCCTTGTTTAAGGAAAAGGAGGTCGAGGCCTCTTTTTTTCTGGAGAACAACCTCGGCAAGGGAGCTCAGAGAGCTTTTAAGTTTTGTAACCATTCCCTCAAGGGTACTGAGGTCTAAGTCCACTTGTCTAGTTAACTCTCAGTAATCTTGGTCTTGTTTTACGAGGGAGGCAGTACCGACCGCAGTGGAACCGGCGACACCCAATGTGATCAAGAGTGGGATTAGGACTGGGGCCCTCCTGGCCCTATGGGGCTCTAATCCTAGATGTTCTCTACCCCCTTCACCAGAATAATAATAGACCTGAGGAAGAATACGGGTAAGGATACAGAGCTCTGGAGAGTTGTTGTTTATGATAGCAGGGAGGTAAGCACAAGGGGTGATACCCTCCGTGCAGGCTCACCAAGTCCCTTCGGGGGCGACGAGAAGGACGTTTTCCCCGTCGGTCTCTGTCTCTGGAAGGATGATGGTCTGAACACAGGAGGATGAATAAGGAGAATCCTCTATGCGAAAGTTGGCTGGGAAAAGGCATGTGCCTTCTCCTTGCAGGTCGTCAAGAGTTAGTTTTGGGTGGGCTCCCCACGGGCAGAAGTGTTCTAGGAGAGTCCCTGGAGAGGGGGTCTGACAGGTCCCCGGTGCGTCTGGAGCCCCCGTGGCGAGCGACCCTCCGGAATCTTAGGTGCTGGTCGGTCGTGGTCCAAGGGGCTAGGGTGACACAGCCCCAGGCAGCGCAGTAGAAGTCGTTTTCTCCCCCACATTCGCTAGGCCCTATAGGCGGCTGGTCGATGTTGTGAGCCGGTTGTCGGGACCGTCCCTTAACCGCAGTCGGGGTGCTCAGGATCACCGTGAATGGGCCAGTCCATCTGGGTTTAAGCTGGCCTGGGTTGAGCTTCTTGACCCAGACTAATTTACCAGGTTTAATAACAGGAGTCCTCACTGGGCTGGAAGTCTCCGGGTCTCTCTCCACACACCGCAGTCTGAGCAGCGTTCCGTGTTACCTGGAGAGCCTGTAAAGACTTAAGAAGATTATGGTTTTTGATGGCCCCCAGCTGTTCTTCCCCAACCGGGGTAGGAGTGGAGGAGGATGCCCAAACATTATTTTATAAGGAGTAAAACCCTGGGTATACGGAGTACACCGGGCCCTCAGGAGGGCGAAAGGGAGAAGACTTACCCAATCACCGCCAGTTTTCAGCTTTAATTTTGTTAGGGTTTCCTTAAGAGTCCGATTCATCCTTTCTACCTGGCCAGAACTCTGTGGTCTATATATGTAGTGGAGTTTCCACTTAATTTTTAAGGTGGAAGCCAATAACTGGGTGACCTGGGCGGTGAACGCCGGGCCATTGTCAGATCCCAAGTATAGCGGTAGGCCAAACCGAGGGAGAATTTCAGAAACCAATTGTTTAACTACTACCTGGGCTGTCTCTTGTCTGGTTGCATAAGCCTCTGGCCATCCTGAGAAAGTATCTACCATGACGAGGAGGTACTTGTACCCTCCTTTGGCTGGTGGCAACTCAGTGAAGTCTAACTCCCAATGTTTACCTGGGGACCCTCCCCTAAACCGGAGCCCAGGTTCCTTGACGGGAGTAGGGTTGGAGTTCACTTGAGCACAAGTCTGACATCTCCTTGCGATGTCCTGGGTCATCTTATAGAGTCCCTTTATGAAAAAATTTTTTTTTAAGAGTTCTGCGAGCTTGGTACCACCTAGATGTATACTTTTGTGGATCTGTTCGGCGATTTGTCTGCCCAAGCTTTGAGGAAGTAAGGTCCTTTTATCTGGGAGCTGGATCCATCCTTTTTCTGTTTCGGTTCCTCCCAGTTTATATCCTAATTTCCTTTCTTCTGGTGTGTAATACGGGCCCGGAGGGAGGGTGACCTCATGGAGGCTCAGGACTTGTAGGGGCCCTACTGGTCTTTTGGCAACGTCTCGGGCTGTCCGGTCGGCAAACCTGTTTTCCTGTGACACTATTGATTTGTCCTTTTGGTGCTGCCGGCAATGGATGACTGCTACTGCAGTAGGACCCCAGATGGAGGCCAGTAGGGTCAGGATTTCCTGGGAGTTTTTAATGTCCTTTCCTCCTGCCGTGAGGTGGGTCTAACAGGAGGACCTGGTATTGGGTCACTCTGGCATTTGACAGCCACCTCTCTGGTGGAGACCGCAGTAAGCCCTCAATACCATGAGGGGCAGTGACCTGGAGGTTCTGCTCAAACGTTAGTTTCAGAGGCTTTTTTTTTTTTTTTTTTTTTACCAAGAAGGCAGTGGCAGCGATGGCCCGGAGGCACCCAGGCTAGCCAGCAGCTACTGGATCTAGTCACTTAGATAAGAAAGCCACGGGGCGTTTCCAGGGCCCCAAGGTCTGGGTCAAAACTCCTTTTGCGATCCCCTTAGACTCAGCCACAAATAGTTGGAAGGGCTTCTCCAGGTCAGGGAGAGCTAGGACGGGGGCACTCACCAGGGCTGTCTTGAGTGCGGTGAAGGCTTTTTCTTTGTTTTCTGTCCACTTGAGTTCTGTTTCCTTTCCCCCGGTTGCTGCGTACAGAGGCTTGGCGATCTCAGCAAACCCGAGGATCCAGAGTCTGTAATAGCCCACGGCCCCAAGGAATTCCCGTACTTGCCTCTTAGTCCGTGGCGCGGGGATTTGGAGAATCGCCTGGATCCGGCTCCGGGATAAAGTGCGCTTCCCCTCTTGGATAAGATAACCCAGATAGGTGAACTTCGTCCTGCAGAGCTGGGCCTTTTTGGCAGAGACACGATACCCCAACGAACCCAGGTTTTGGGGAAGGCCCCCCTGAGTAAGGGCTCGGGGCACTCGGAGATAATTAAAAAGGAGTAGGTATCCGTCTTTTCCCCGAGATTGGAGACCCAGGCTCAGGACCACGGATATGATTTGGACTTCCCAGTGGCCCCTCGGATGAGCACCCTTTTTTTCGAGAGGAGTCCTTCAGGTTTTAGCAAAACAGAGTGGGTTGTCCCAGTATCTACCAGAAAGTCAATGGGCTTTTACCCCCACATTCAGCATTACCCGGGGCTCCTGGGGGGTAGGGGAGCCCTGACCCTCCCAGTCTGTCTCTTTTACTAGGATGGGAGCGGCTGTGTCCCTCCCACTCTGGGGTCTCTTAGGGCACTCTCTCTTCCAATGGCCGATCTTTTTGCAGTATGTACACTGGTTTTTCCCCAGTTGTTTCTGCTCTTTCCTTTGTTCCTGGCCAGGCGTCTTGTCTCTCCCTCGTCCCTTTTTTTTATCTTTCTGTATTGCAAGTAGGACTTTAGCCATTTTTTTGGTTTAAGACCTGAGATGGGTCTTCTCTATTTTCAAAAACTTTCTGGGCCTCGGCCAGCAACTCAGACAGAGACTTCCCTTCGAAGCCTTCTAACTTCTGTAGTTTGCGTCTAATATCTGGGGCTGACTGGGCTACTAACTGGACTGCAAGGGCCGCCCGATTGGCCGGGGCGTCAGGGTCGATAGGCGTGTAAGTCCGGTAAGCTTCACATAGCCTCTCGAGATACGCCAACGGGCTTTCAGTCGGCCCCTGCCTTACCTCGGTCACCCCAGATAGACTGGTGGGTCTCCTAGCCGCAGCTCGGACACCCGAAAAGAACCTGGCGGCAATGGCTCAAAGCCCCTCCTCTAACCAATGAACTACAGCTTCAGTTACGACAGGTGTGGGAAAGACAGCCTCCACAGGATCAGGGTGAGCGGAAGGCTCCCCGCGGGCACCAAGAACCCGCCTTTTCCCCTCGGTCCCAACTCCCTCCCCCTCCTCTTCGGCGAACAGAGCGCTCAGCAGCAGCCACAATCATCTCACGTGGGCTGGCGGGCGAAAAATACCGATTTAAGGAGAACAATAAGACCCTGGGGGTTCTGGGGAAAAAAAGGATTCTGATTTTTCCAATTGTATAAGTCAGAAGTGGTGAAGGGAACATAAGTCCGTAGTGGGACCCCTCCCGGACCAGTTTTTCCCACCTCCCGGAGGGGTAAAATAAGAACTGCCTGAGCCTCTCCAAAAAGTGCCCCCGAACGGGTGTGCGAGGAACTTAAAGAATTACGGGGGCTTAGAGGGCTCCCTTCCCCAGTGGAAGAACCAGGCGAACTCGATTCCCCAGCCGGGCCAGTCGAAATCTGGCTCCCTCGACCTGCGCCCCGGGGTTCCCGCTCCCCACTGAGGCCAGCCAGAGACGGCGAGAGCAGGCCGGGAGGAACCCGGGCGGATCCCGTCCCTCCCTGCTTCCCCACAGCTCCCCGGACAGGCGCCGCCGCTGCACGGGGGTGGCCGCCGATGGGGGACGGGATCCTCCCCTGGGGCTGAGAGAACCGGCGGGGCAGGAAGAGGCTGTTCAGTCCTGGGTCTCTCTGTCTGGCCCGGGGACTTAGCCAACAGAACTGATCGTTTTCGCTTTTTTTTTTCCCGATTTCTGGGGAGGGCAATCACAGGCCTTCAGGTAACCTGGATTGTCAGTTACAATATCAATCCAGATATCTATGTAGGGAATTTGTTCGGGGTGGCCGGTCTTCCCATAAGTGATTCGCCGAATTTCGTAACAGAAATCTAGATCGAAGGTCCCCGTAGAAGGCCACCCGACCCCAAAAGTGGGCCACTCTAGTTCACAGAATTTCCGGAGAGAGAAGGCGTCCACGGGCACCCCGTAGCCGTCTGCCCTCCTCCTGAAATCCTGAAAGTTCTTAATAACACAGTCGAGGGGACTCAATCCCCCGGCTTGCGAATTTCCCTGACCCATGTTCGCTTGCGCGCCAAGACAATAGACACTCAGACAACACAGAACACAAAAACAGATCCAGAATCCCAAAGCTGTCCACAAACACGACAGTTGACAGGATTGAGATTGGAGACTGGGGCGGCTGGAGCCCCAATCTGCCCAAACCAGGACCTCGACGGTCGTCACCGTCTAGGCCGTGGACTGGAAGTTCCGCGGCGTCCCGCCTTCCAAACGTCCACCACTCAGGGTACGTACCAAACCAGAAACAAAACAAAACAAAACAGGAATGACAGAGGCCTGACTTACCGGGCGCCGCTAGCTAGTTGGTCCGGAGGGAGTCTCCGCTGGTCGTTGATTCAGGAATTTAGGTGGTTACAGGGGAGCCTCTGGGCTCCCTCCAACCTTGAGGAGGGGGCTCCAGGGCGTCCCGGTGGCGATCTCGCTGGGGCCTCCAAATGTTACGGAGCGAGTCCCCAAGAAATGACCACGGAGCCGAATTGGACAAATTAACAAGGCCTTTATTACAGATTCGAATCTGGGCTCAAGCCTCCACTGACATAGCAGTGAGCGAGAGCCCTGAGCACTGTTTCCCATCCCTATTTATTCTTTTCTGTTACTTGTCCTTTTTCTGATTTATGTGCCTTGGAGAAAAAAGGGGTGCTGGTTATTATTTTTTAAGGGGATGTTCTCAGGGGTAGGTTTTCCTTAAGGGAATGTTCCCAGGGGTAAGGGGATGTTCTGCTTATCTTTGCTGCAGCAACAGGATCTGCTTATCTTTGCTGCAGCAACAGGATATCTAGTTTTGGGGTAAGCTTAACTGGGTACATGGTTTTAACGGAAGATATGTTCGGGTGGCCGAAAATTTCCCACGGCACTTTTGCTCTGACCTGCTTATCTTCCATTGTTAAGTAGATTGCCTAAACTGAATTGAGGCACGGTTTTTTTTTTTTCTTTTCTTGACCTCCTTGTCACACTGGAGGAGGGAGAATCAGGGTTGAGGCTTTGACTGTGTTGCTATTGGTGACTTGGCACGTGCAAGGAAGGACTAGCCGGAAAAGGAAAAGCCCCTGTGAGTTTCCCAATGCCCAGCCCACCACATCTTCATGATGGGTTTATGCAGCCAAACAGCAGAAGATTCAGCAAACGGGAGGGAGGCGGTATTTAAGAGGCAGGGATGCTGAGTGAGATTTCTGAGCATATTGACAGATGTTTAAAAACTGTGCCAAATTATATGCTTATGAACTGTTTTATTAATTGGTAATCTCTCTTCTCTTTCCAAATACACTTATCAGAGGCCAAGCACAGTACCCCTAGGTTCCTAGCGCAGGGCCTGACACATACTAAGTGCTCCTTAGAACCGGTTGCATGGCTGATAAAATAATAAAATCACAGCAACAGCAGCAGCTAATGTCTATTGACACTTTATGACAACCAGGTGCTGTAGGAAATGCAGTATGTTTCTTATCTCATTTAACCTCACACCCACTTTTAAAAGGTAAGTACTATCTTTATTCCCAGGCTCAGAGAGGTTACGACACCAGGTTGGGTAGAAAGCCGTGGAGATAAGGAGAGAAGCAGAAGGGACCAGGGTTAGGGCTTTGTTGAGGTTCAGGTGAAGACTTTTGATAGTAAGAGAAGGGCCAATGAGAGGTTCAAAACAGTCAATTCTGGGAACACAGAGGAGGCGCCCTGCCCTGGGCTGGTGAGTAGATACAATTAGAGGAAGCAGTTACCAGTGAGGTACCAGAAGGATTCCCTATTCCTGTCCCCAAACAACTCAAAATATCTCCTGAGGGTCAAGCAAAGTCCTCTTCCTCTTTTCCTCTCCTTCTAAAGGACAGTTCTCAGGGACAGGACAGTGTAGTGATCCAGGAGTCTCAGGGCCCCATCACCCCCTAAGGTGGAGGTTCGGAAACAACAAGGAAGACACGGACACTGACCCCCAGAGGGTCAATTGCCTTAACCGACTGGCCTGCCCTGACAGAGCCGCTGTTGACTCACCTCCTCAAATCATTGCCACAGGAATGCTCCCTGGGTCATTCATCTCTAGCCTGTGAGAGGCCTTGAGCTTAATTGCCTAAAGCCTTGAACTTTAGACTTACCTAGAGCAGATAACAGATGCTGAGGATGGTCTCTGAAACTTCTTCAAGGACAGACTGGGGGGTGTGGAGGGGAGGAGAGAGGAGGATTCAAAAGAAGGAGGGAGTCAGGAAGGGAAGGCAGCTGGGGTGACACTCAGTCTTCCACAGCCTGGCAGCAGGGGCTGGGGAGACTGGATAATTCTCAGGATGGATGACATGGGGGGAGAAATACGGGGGTGCTGGTGAGAGGGAAGGCTTTAGCTCTGATGGAGTACTTCTGCCCCATTCAAAGCCCTGAACTGGTTATCTTCTATACAGTGTGACCCATGGATTAATATAGGGCAATGCCCTAACTCAAGACCAACCCATCGATAGCAAAGGTGTGGCAAGAAAAGACCAGCTGCACTAGCCAATCAGATTCTTTTTTGACTTCTAGCTGTCACTGACTTCATTTTTGACGTCTAGCTGACACTGACTTCTAGAGCCAAGAAAAATGAATCATTCTTCATTGGGGGTTTAATTTCCCCCACAAAATTGTATGGTAACGTGATAGGATACCTACAACTTCAATTTGGGCTCTCGTTGTTAAGGGTCATTTTTGAAAGATCAAAATATTTAAAACAAACACACACACACACACACACATGAATTTCATCAATTTTCCCCAGGGCTCTGCAATCATTTGATATCTAAAAAAGTTTCTTATTGAGATAAAATTCACATAACATAGAACTCATCGTTTTAGTCATTTTAAAGTATATTATTGAGTGGTTTTTAGTATACTCATAATGTTGTGTAATTACCACCATTAATCTAATTGCAGAATATTTCATCATCCCCAAAAGAAACCTCATATTTCCCAATTCCTCCTTCCTCCCATCCCCTGGCAACCATTAATTTACTTTCTGCTCTATGGATTTGCCTACTCTGGACATTTCATCTAAATGGAATCATACTATGTGTGGCCTTTAGTGTCTGGCTTCTTTCACTTAACATAATGTTTCAAAGTTTTATCCATGTTGTAGCTGTATCAGTGTTTCATTTCTTCTCAGGACTGAATAATATTCTGTCATATGGATATACCATATTTTGTTTTATCCATTCATCAGTGAATGGGCGTTTGGGTCGTTTCCATTTTTTGGCTATTATGGATAATGTTGCCACTTTGCTGAACTCATTTATTAGCTCTGTCTGTGTGTGTTATTTAAGGTTTTCTATATATTAGTTGGTGCAAAAGTAATTGCAGTTTAAAAGGTTAAAAATAATTGCAAAAACCGCAATTACTTTTGCACCAACCATGAGCTAAAAGATTATGTCATCTGCAACTAAAGATAGTTTTACCTCTTCCTTTCCAGTGTGGATGTTTTATTTATTTTTCCTTAAAGTTTTTTTTTAATATTTCAATTACAGTTGACATACAATATTATATTAGTTTCAGGTGTATAGCATACTGGTTAGACCTTTATATAACTTACAAGGTGATCTTCCCAATAAGTTTAGTACCCACCTGGCACTATACATAGTTATTACAATATCATCGACTACATTCCCTATGCTGTATTTTATATCCCTGTGACTATTTTGTAACTGCCAATTTATATTTCTTAATCCCTTCACCTTTTTCATCCAGTCCCCCAGCCCCCCTCTTATTTTTGTTCTTGCCTAATTGCTCTGGCTAAAACTTCCAGTAAAATGTTCAATAAAATTGGCAAAAGCAAGCATACTAGACTTGTTCCTGGTCTTACAAGGAAAGCTTTTAGTCTTTCACTAGTATGAAGTTAACTATGGGCTTTTTATAAATGCCCTTTATCAGGTTGAGAAAGTTCCCTTCTATTCCTAGTCTGTGGGATGTTTTAAACATGTAAGGGAGTTAGATTTTGCCAAATGCTTTTTCTGCATTGATATAAGCATATTGTATTTTTTGTTCACTTATTAATGTGATGTAATACACTGATTGATTTTTGTATGTTGAACCACTCTTGTCTTCCTGAGATCAATCTCAGTTGTGAGGCACATAATGCTTCTAATATGCTGCTAGGGTCAGTCTGTTAGTATTTTGTTGAGGATTTTTGCACCTATATTCATAAAGGATATTGCTCTGCAGGTTTTTTCTTGTGATGTCTTTGTCTAGCATTGGTATCAGGGTAATATTGACCTCATAGTGTTACCGTTCTACAGTTCGGTGGCGTGCCATTTGAAAAAGTTCAAAGTCAAGAGGCAAGGTTGGTAGAAAGAAAAGCAGGTTTATTCAGAAGGCCGACATTCTGAGGGAGGATGGTGGACTGCTGCCCAAAGGCCATCTCCTTGGTCCTAGACCGGTCATAAAGTTTTATAGATACACAAGGAAAGGGGGAGTCAGTCAGGCAGGTCTGACTGAAGGCTGATGTCGTGTCCCAGGGTCTGGTCTGTTTGGTTTTTTTGTTTGTTTGTTTGTTTTTAGTTTCAGGTGTACAATACAATGTAATAGTTAGACGTTTCATCCCTCACAAAGTGATAACCCTCCTCCCCCAATCTATTGCCCTTCTGGCATCATATAAATCTTTTACAATGCCATTGATTCTATTCCCTATGCTGTACTCCATATCCTGTGACCATATATATTAAATTATAGTTGACATACAATATTCAGCTTCAGCTTCAGGTGTACAGTGCAGTGGTCAGGCACCTACACCGTCCATGAAGTGGTCTCCCTAATAAGACAAGTGTCCATTGGATACCCTGCAAAAATCTTTACGATTGTATTCCCCAAACTGTCTTTCATATCCCCGTGGCAATATTGTAGTTTCCAATTTGTGTTTTCTAATTCCCTCCTCTTCTCCCTCATCCCCACCCCCCTCCTATCTAGCAACCATCAGTTTTTCCTCTATTTCTCTGAGACTATTTCTGTTTACTTTGCTCAATTATTCTGTTCTTTAGATTCCACACCTAAGTGAGATCATATGGTATTTGTCTTTCTCTGTCTGACTTATTTCACTTAGCATAATGTTCTCTAGGTCCATCCATGTCATTGCAAATGGTAAGATTTCATTCTTCTTTATGGCCGAGTAATAAATACTCCATTGTATAAATGTACCACAGTTTCTTAATCCAGTCATCTACCGATGGGCATTTCAGTTGTTTCCAAGTCTTGGCTATTATGAAATAACGCTACAATAAACACAGGGGTACATATATTTTTTCAAGTCAGCATCTTGGGTTTCTCTGGATAGATACCTAAGAGTGGAATTGCTGGGTCATAAGGTAGTTCCATTTCCAGTTTTTTGAGATGCTTCCATACTGATTTCCATAGTGGCTACACTAATCTGCAGTGGAGTCTGTTCTGTTTTAAGATAATGTTATCTCCAGACTAGGCCACTGCAGCCTGGGGCTTTTAGTGTCACCAGGAAAAACTGCAAGGGAGTTGCAAAATGGATTCTGGTGTCGGTTGCCTGAAAATTAAGGGTTTACTTTTTTTGGTTAGTGCTCTACTGATTAACTAGATTACCCAAGAATGTGTGGCCTTGAGAAAGGGAACAAAGCAGAGTTCTTAAATCAATCAGTGAAGGGAAAAACAAAGAGACAACAGCTGAGTATCAGGGTGGATCAAACTGCAAACTAGCTAAGTCTAACTACGTAAATGGTTCCCCGAGTTTCACCCTTACAAGAGAATGAATTAGGAAGTATTCTTTTTTTTTTTTTGGCTCTTCTGTTTCTTGGAAAAGTTTGAGAAGGATTTGTGTTCATTCTTTAATGATTGGTAAAATTTACCAGTGAAGCCATAGGCCATTCTTTTTTGAAGAGCCCACCATGTTGTCAAACCTGTTGATTTTTCCTTCCTCAATTTTCACCTGTTTTAGACTTTTGGGGTGATTTAAATGGTATTCTAATATAGCATCTATCAATATCATAAAATTCTGTGAAATTTTAAATTTCACTTTGCAGTAAATTGTCGTTGTACCTGCACTTGGCATTGTTTTACATTGCAGTTGAGATGGGAAAGGAAGATGCTAGTATACAATGAAAGGTGACCTTTGAATAGGGCCTCACCTCTTATCGATTAGTGTTATTTCTTATTTTTGTGTTATGATGTTTTTGTTTACTATGTAACATCATAAATTTAGTGATTCAGATGATGAGAACGAAGAATGCAAAAACCCCTGAATTCGAAAACTACAAAAGTTGAACTACATGCTGCTAAATTCAATAAGTTAATGAAACAAAAAGTCCACAGACTCTAGAAATTAGCATGCAGGATGATTATTAGGGAATCATTTTAGGATCAACACAGTGGAAAGGAAGGGAAGGAAATGGGACTGAGCAAAAGGAGCAATCTGTGGTAAGGGCCTCAGCTAACCCAAAGGTCACAGTGGGATGGGATGGCCCTTCAGAATTGTCTTGCATTGGGGCAAAGTGGCTGGGCCTTTATAACCTCATGTTGGCCACTCCTTAGATGCAAGCTGCCCCTGGAAGATATTGGGATCTGGGTAAGCAGCTTTCTTTAGGAGAGGCAATCCCTCAAGCTAAGGCTGTTTCCAACAGCTGGGGGCATAAGTTCTTCATTTCTGGAGGGGGATCTGGGAGGTACCTCACAGTGCCACTAACAGACCTTAATATATATGAAAAATGTAGTGTCTGTTGTTAGAGGGAAAAGAAAGCTTACTCGATAAATGACGCTGGAACAAGTGATTATGATGATGTGGGAAAAATATATGATTAGACCCTTACCTTCTATCTCAGCCCACGTTAATTTCTGATAGATCAAAGAGTTAAATGAAAAAGAAAACAAGAAATAGTTAAGTATTTGTCAGAAGGAGAGGGAAAGCTTTAGAAGTAAAGTAAGATGATGTGAAGGAAATGATCAATAGATTTGATTACATAAAAACAACAAAAGGGCCCAACCGGTGGCTCAGGCGGTTGGAGCTCCGTGCTCCTAACTCCGAAGGCTGCCGATTCGATTCCCACATGGGCCAGTGGGCTCTCAACCACAAGGTTGCCAGTTCAATTCCTCGAGTCCCGCAAGGGATGGTGGGCAGCACCCCCTGCAACTAAGATTGAACATGGCACCTTGAGCTGAGCTGCCGCTGAGCTGCCGCTGAGCTGCTGCTGACCTCCCGTGTTGCGTCCTGCACAACACAAGCCGTGGGAAGGTGAGGGAGGCGGTGAGGGTTAAACTATCATAAAGAGACAGAGACTCAAATATAGTTAAATCACAGAGGACCAAGGGACTCACAGCCTCCAGGGACTGGAGACCCGAATCGGTATTGATTTTTTACAATAGAAATCACATGATTAGGGGCAGGGTCTGCGAAACTCTTACGCCACACAATAATCATTCATTCCAAATCCCATAATGATCCCAAAGCAACCGATGCATACCATCCCCCAAATGACCAAGGTGTGGTGCATACAATCCCTGGGGGAACAAGTCTCACAAGATAAGATTATCCCATGAGCCAAACAGGAGGGGCGAGATGCTATTGTTCTAATGGGTCCATTACACCTGAGGGTAAAGGACAATAGTTGAGGCATGTGTCACCAGCTTCTCAGAAGGAGGGGCACAGCTACCTCCTAACTTTACATTAGCTCATGGGGGTCCTAGGGGAGTCCCGTCTGGCTTAGGTTGTTTCTCCCGTGAGAAATCTTACCTGTCTTTGACTGCAGACCCTGCTTACAAGGACCAAACATGGAGACTTAGAGTAGCATAAACTCAACCCCAATGAGGGACAATCCCGCAGGGTCATCTTTCCCTAAGGAAAGATTGGAGGGGACAGACTGCTAGGTTGCTGTGTGACTACAATCCCGGATGGCTCAGTTGGTTGGAGCATGGGCTCTCAGCCACAAGGTTGCCAGTTCGATTCCTCGAGTCCCACAAGGGATGGTGGGCTGTGCCCCCTGCAACTAGCAACGGCAACTGGACCTGGAGCTGAGCTGCGCCCTTCACAACTAAGACTGAAAGGACAACAACTTGAAGCTGAACAGCACCCTCCACAACTAAGATTGAAAGGACAACTTGACTTGGAAAAAAGTTCTGGAAGTACACACTGTTCCCCAATAAAGTCCTGTTCCCCTTCCCCAATAAAAAACAAAAACAAAAACTTTACATTAAAAATTTCACACAAAATTAAAAGGCAAACAAACTGAAAACATATTTGCAATAAACACAGCCCAAAATTTTAATATAAAAGAGCTCCTGCAAATCAGAAAGAAAAACCCAACATTTCCTTCAAAAGCACAAATGAGATACTACTTTATATCTAATACGATGGATTTTTTTTTTAAATGTTAGCATGGATGTGGAGAAATTGGAATCCTTGTGCATTGTTGGGGGAATGTAAAATGGTGCAGTAGCTGTGGAAAACAGTATGGCAGTTCCTCAGAAAATTAAACACAGGATTATTGGATAATCCTGAAATTTCACTTCTGGATATATACCCAGAAGAATTGAAAGCAGAAACTTGAATAGATACTTGTGCATCTATGTTCATAGTAGCGTTACTCACTTTCACCAAAAGGTGGAAACAACCCAAGTGTCTATCAACAGATGAATGGATAAACAAAATGTGGCATATACATACAATGAAATATTATTCAACCTTAAAAAGGAAGGAAATTGGTACATGTTACAGCATACCAATTTCCAGGACAGCTAAAGGCCAAGGGTGAAACTTAAGGACATTATGCCAAATGCCAGACACAAAAGGACTGCTGTCGTGTCATCCCACCTATAAGAATAATTAAATTCATAGAGTCGAAAAGTAAAACAGTGGTTACCAGGGGCTGAGGGGAAGAGGGAATGAGGAGTTAGTGTTTAACGGGTATAGAGATTCTGTGCGGAACAACAAAGTTCTGGTGGGGGATGATGGTGATGGCTGCACAACAATGGAAAGGTACTTAACATCGTTGAACTGTACACTTAAAAGTGGTTTAAATTATGAAATTTATGTTACCTATATTTACCACAATTTAAAAAAGAAAAATACCCCAACACTTCCACATTGAAATGTGAGAAAAAAGAAAGGAAGGAAGGAAGGAAGGAAGAAAGGGAAAAAAAAGAAATGGGAGCAAACAAAAGATGTAAATAGACAATTTACAAAATAACTATAAGAAAATGATCTATAGGTTCATAAAATATTGAATCTTACAAGTAATTTAAGGAGCAATAAATGAAAAGATCAAAATATCTACATAAAATATCATTTGTCATCTACACAATTAGAGAAATTATTTACTGTTAATATTTAATTGTAGTGTTAGTATTATAACATGGGTATGTATGCTCATAGTGGGAGTATAAACGTGTGCACGCCTTCTGGAAAGCATCTTGCACATTATGCAAAAGCTGTTTTAAAAAGTCACATTCACTGACCCCAAATCTAACCATTAGGAATCTATTCTAAGGAAATAAATGGTAATACAGGCATCTGTATAATGACATAAGATACCACTGGAACAAAGCTTGTGAAGTGAGGGAGAACACTCTGCAAATATTTGTAGCAGAGAATTCCAGGGAAAGAGAGCAGCAAGTGCCAGGAACCCAGGACTGGAATACACCAGGTGTGTTTGATAACAACAAGCAGGCCAGTGTGTCTGACTGGTGTGGAGTGACGATTAACCTGAGGAGAAAACGTGTTAGTGGACAGTGAAAACATTGACAAATCTGTTCTGTAAAGTGCGTGCCACAGTGCTGCCAATTGTCATGAGTGTTTTAAACCAAGGAACAAAATACTCTTAGAAGCCAATTGGTTAACAGTCTCTGTGTTGGGCCTTGCACTTTAATTCCAGTGTGCTTTTACCCACTCTGCAAAATACTGAAAAATGTATTCATATTGATAACCCTTTACCTATACCAAACCTAGATGAAATCCTCTATTTTATTTATAAGCTTACCCCACAACATGGGCCCAATAAGTAGGGCACCTCTTACAATACCATTAAGCATATGAAGAAAATATGGAGCATGTGAATTATTTCTGTTTTGAACATCCATCAAAGCTTGAGAGTGCCATGTCATGGCTTACGAGGTGGGGGAGCAAGCCTTTGATTTACCTAGCAGTCGAAAAGACACGAGGTCAATTTTATTCTTCTGAATTTGGGGCCCAGTATCAGAAAATAGCAGCATCAAAAAAAGTTGTTGCCACATAAGAACAAAGGTGCCTGAGAATTATAAATGGTTAGAGAGTTGGCTGTATTGTTAATCGAACTAACAATCCTTTACATGGCATAACAGAAAGTAACGTAACACTCAGCATTTTTAGTTTTATTTTAGAAGTGAGGATTCTCCTATCATTCCATTAATTTGCTTATCATTGTCCATGGTCATAAAATTTCCAAAAACAGCAAAAAAGCATGTAAGTGAATAGACGCCATTAATATTACTTATTTAGATTAGGAGAGATAATAACCCTCTACTATTTGGTAGAATAGGCAGAAAGCAAATAACTTTTTACTGTATCATGCAGAAAATAGTGTTATTCAAATATCATTTCTCTTCCAAGCTACCAATGCTTTCCTATTATACATATATCTTTAAAATATTACTTTAAGTATATTTTTATATGTAGGTATTTTAAATGTGCATGCATACATAGTTATAGTAAATGATGACAAATGAAAATACCTAAAGCTTTAAACTTCAGTATTAAAATATAATATTATTAAGTATATTGTAAGATAAAATTCTTAATACATTGATTTTGAATCTCTTAATTTGAATATCATGAAGGAAAAATATGTTTCTACAGACAAAAAACTGTAAGTAACAATAATTGTGTGTTGATGAGGGATTTTTGCTGTTTTTAATCAAATTAATTTCCCCAAAATGTTCTAGTTCATTTCGTCCAATTCAAAGTAAGAATCTTGGAATTACAGATTTTATCCATGTAGAAGAATAATACATTCTCTGTTGAAATTAAAGTGACATTCAAAATGACCATTACACTTCCACACATAGGAACTCTGACAATATGTGCAGTTGCTGCATCTCAGCAGACCCCCCTGTCAGTTGGTGGTAGCAGTTCTGAGGCTACTTGGTGGCACCTGGGTCACAGGCCTGTGTGCTAGCTGCAAGAAAGGCTTCGAATGTGAGTGTCTGGCATATTCAGCTCCAACTGGGATGGGGACCCGTCCATGCCCTTCATCAACTCACAGTGAGGGGAATCCTCCAAACACAGAGGGGTTCAGACGCTCAGTGGCTAAAACAAATGACAAATGTCAGCTGCAGGCAACAGAAAACCCAGTTATTTTTCTCACATAATAAGCAACTCAGAGGGAGGCAGTTCAAGGCTGGGGCAGAGACTCAACAATGTCATTCTGTCTGTGTAGCATGTTGACTTATTGCCTAATGGGTCCAATGTGGCACCCTCAGCCAGCACATCTAGGTTCAAGACAGGAAGAGAGGGGCAGCACTGTGCCAACTGCGTCCTTTCCTGCTTTTATCAGGAAGGCAAAAGCTTTTCTAGAAACCCTCAACAGACACCCACTTATATCTCAGTGACTGGAATTGTCATGAAGCCAATCCTGTAAACAAGGGAAGCTGGAAAATTATCTAGCTGCCCTTCTCTCAAAGTGGAATTCTGTAATAACAGAAAGGAAAAAAATGGAGATAGAGCGAACAATGAGCACGGCTTCAATTAGCACAGAGCCTGAAACGGTCTTTAGAATCACCCACATCCTCCCCATGAGTTTCTCTAATCTCATGTGGTCTGGAAGTTAACCTCCCCCCAGGAGCAGGAGCTCTCAGTCCCCAGCACGAGTGGGAGTGGGGCGGGTTTGCAGACAGTTCTGCTGCAGAGTCCCTGTTTCCCATTCTCCTCAGCCTCTGTGATGTCACACTGGGACTTCTTTCCTTCCACCCTTAGCTGTGGCTTCTGAGGCTGCTGTGGCCATGGGGCTCCTGGAGTCAGCAGGGGGAAGGAAACCCGGTGGCTCTGATCTCCTCTGGGGGCGCAGGAGGTCCAGCCATGCCGCTCTTGAAGAAGCCCCATCCCCCCCCTCAGGCCCCACTTCCCTGGATCCTCCCGAGCCTGTTTGCTGCCTTCAATGTCATGCTGCTAGTGGTTTTCAGTGGACTCTTTTTTGCATTCCCGTGAGTCTACCACATGAGCTGGCATGTTTCTTACAGAAAGAAAAAGGAAAACAGATAGTGGTAGTGTGGATGCAGGGGAAGTTCAGAAGAGGGGTCAGAGAAAGAAGATATTCTAAGTGGAGGGAACTGAATGTGCAAAGACAGATGTATAGAGTACTTGGTGCATTTGGGAGCTGCAGGAGGCTGGGAATAGTGGGAGACGTTTGGTGGAGCCTCTAGAGATCTGTCAATAGCGTGGATGTTTAGAGCAAACGTTAAGGTCTGTGGGTTCTGAAAGGTGGACGGGGTCCTGAGGAGTTTCTGGCCACCCCAGATCAGGGCTGAGTCCTGCTCTGCTCTCAGTTGCAGGTGGATGGCCCAGAATGGGGAATGGGCCATTCCCATCATAACGGGTCTTCTCTTTGTGCTCACCTTCTTCAGTCTCGTTTCACTCAACTTCTCAGACCCTGGCATTCTGCATCAAGGTGAGACCTGGGCCCCCTGGGTGAATGAGGTAGCACCCTAAGGGCTCCTGCCTACACGGATGATTCCTGAAGGTACCCCTCCCATCTCTTCTCCTGGGGCCTCAGGACCCCTTCACCCCATGTCCTCATTTGCTTGGGCCCTGCTTCTAGCGCTTCATTTTCCAAGCCACTGAGATGTGGCAAAACACATCCAGTTGCCTTAGAGGGGTGGGCAGGGGCAGGTGGGGGAGAGAAGCCAGCTCTTCACAACCACTCAGTTCTCTCTTTCTCCTTCTCACTGCACAAACTCCTTAAAGCATCCATCATGACTCCAAAGACCTGAGTTCTCATAGTACTCCTGAGGAAACTCACCTTCCCTTTGACCGCCAGCCTCTCCAAGCGTTATCAGCTTGCTCAGCGGGGACCAAGGATTCCCCTGCCCACCTCCTCCCCACCCTTCCCGGAGCCCAGTGGTACTGTGAGGTTCCCCCCTGCCCTCAAGCCACGAGCAACACACTGATGGAAGAGCCTCGTGGCGCTGCCCAATCCTCTTCCCGTGCCAGGCTCCAAAGAACAGGGTCCCATGATGGTACATGTAGTGTGGGTGAACCACAGGGCCTTCCGCCTGCAGTGGTGCCAGAAGTGTTGCTTCCACCGCCCACCCCGGACCTACCACTGCCCCTGGTGCAACATCTGTGTGGAGGTGAGTGTCCCTCTCGCCTGCTTATCTTCCCACTCCCCCTCCCCACCCAGCACCTGGTCAGCACTAGGAGGCCCACTAACATGGGGGCCACTGGCGGGCATGAAACCACTTCTGGAACTGCTAAAGGTCTAGGGTGGCAGTAACTCCCAGCCACTCTTGGTCACTCATGCAGGTCACTGCCTCTGTGCCTACACCTGTCCTGGGAGGCTGGCCTTTGCCTGCACAGGTGCTGATACACACAAGGGCATCTGCAGCTATTCTGGGCTTGGTCAGGCCAGGAGGAAGAAAGGCAACCCGTCCTACCCCTAGGCTCACCGACACTAGATACCCAAGGCCCTCAGGATGGCTGCAACCCTGGCCTGGGAGCTTTGCCTGTCCTCCTCTGGGTGCCTGCTGGGCTCTGAGTGCTGTCTCTCCCGTTTGCACTGCCTGCAGAGGTCTGCAAATGTGCTGTCTTATGTGGTCCTTACCATGCTGGAATGCTGGCTGGGCAAGGGTGTTATTTTTCTCATCGGCTGGATGAGAAAACATATGCCCAGAGATACTCTCTGTCCTGTCCAAAGTTACACCAGGATGTGTCCCACAGAAGACCAGACAGGCCTTGTCCCTAAAGGCCTCTTGACAGGCGACCTTGTGAGCCACGGAGCCCTAACTAACAGTGCTCTAACCGCCGAAAAGCTAACGTCAGGGACTTTGTGGCTCAGGTAAGGCCTCAGATTTAGAGGCGACTGAGCCTTGGCCAGAGGTCGGGTCCTGGAAGTCTGGCCCCTCTCCACCAGGATTTTGACCATCACTGCAAGTGGGTCAATAACTGCATCGGTCACCGCAACTTCCGCTTGTTTATGCTGCTCATCCTATCCCTGTGCCTCTACTCGGGTGCCGTGCTGGTCACCTGCCTGATCTTCCTGCTGCGCACGGCCCACCTGCCCTTCTCCATAGACAGGGTCGTCGCGTATCCTCCAGGCCCACGTGGGGAGCAGTGGGCAGGACTCAGACAGCCCAGGGGCGGGGTCTCGGTAGCCGAGCTAATGGTGGGCGGGGCTGCTTGGGAGGCTCAACCTGGGACTAGGTGAGGGTGGGTGGGGACAGGGAGATGGGCAGGGCTAGGAGGAACTGCGACGAGGTGAGAAATCTAGCAGGGTCATGGTTAGGGGGTGTTAAAGGTGTCACGGGGGCTTGGACAGCGGGGTGGGGTGAGGTTTCTGCGGGGTTGGAGCCAGGGGAGCGAATGGACCGGGCTGGTTGTGGGCAGCGCTGTTTGGGGCGGAGTCGGGGTGAGGGGTGGGGCTCGGACGCACGTCCTCGGGGCTGCTCCTTAGCCCGTGGGCAGCGTCCTGCTGGCTGTCCCTGCTGCTGGCTTCTTGCTGCCGCTCTTCCTGCTGCTGCTGATCCAGGCCAAGTCGGTGAGCGCGGCCGAGCGCTCCTACGAGGGCAAGGTACGCGGGGCCAGAGCGGGGCGCCACTGTACCAGGCTGGGGGTGGTTATGATGCGCCTCGGGTACCTCGGCACTTTCCGCCCTTGCTCCACCACTGCGGTCCTTGGTGGCCTGAACTCCCTCGAAGGTGCCCCATTAGACCTTCCAGACCCAAGTTCAGCTGAAATTTCGTCTCCTCCTGAACCTCGGTGGTCACGCCACCTCCTGGGTGCACTGTGTCGAGGGCCTAATGTTTGCTGGGCCACGTGCGCATTATTTTGAGTGATGGGCGTAGAAGTGAGTAACGCTACATCCTGCGCTTGTGTTGGTAAAGAACCTGAAATCAGAATAATACCCGCCAGACACATGTGAACACTCTCAGGGGCCTGTCCTACGTTGAGCAGCACAGACGCAGAGAGGAAATTGAGAGTTCAGGGAGGACAGTGGTACAGAGTAGGATTTACCACGTACTGGTTTTGGATAGACAGAAGACAGGGGACGGCTTGCAGATGAGGGGCCAGCTTGCAGAAAGACAGGGAGCCTGAAGGTCTGTGAAATGAGGATAGGATGGTGAAGAAACAGTCTTAATTGGACCAGATAACGTAGAAGTCAAGTGGACTGCTTGGGGTTGGTCAGATTTAAAAAGACCCAGAAAGTCAGGTGGAGAATTTAGTCTTAGTGCGGTGGAAGTCTGGCAACCACGATAGGATTCTTGCTTTTTAAAATTTTTATTGGGGAATATTGGGGAACAGTGTGTTTTTCCAGGACCCATCAGCTCTAAGTCAAGGCGTTGCCCTTCAGTCTAGTTGTGGAGGGCGCAGCTCAGCTCCAACTCCAATCACCATTTTCAATCTTAGTTGCAGGGGGTGCAGCCCACCACCCCATGTAGGAATTGAACCTGCAACCTTGTTAAGAGTTCCGGCTCTAACCAACTGAGCCATCTGCCTGCCCACCAACAGCTCGGCGGCAGCTCCTTGTGTTCAGTCTAGTTGTGGAGGGCGCAGCTCACTGGCCCATGTGGGAATCGAACCGGCAACCCTGTTGTTAAGAGCTCACACTTTAACCAACTGAGCCATCTGGCTGCCCCAGGATTCTCTTTTTAACATACAGTAAAAGTTGCTCTTTTTTAGTGCACAGTTATATAAGTATTGACAGACACATAGAGTTGTGTAACCACCAGACGCAGAGAGGGAATTGAGAGTTCAGGGAGGACCGCAGTACAGAGTAGGATTTACCACGCAGTGGTTTTGGATCGACAGAAGACAGGGGAGGGCTTGCAGAAGAGGGGCCAGCTTGCAAAAAGACAAGGGAGCCAAGATTGAGAACAGTTTCATCATCCCAAAATAATTCCCTCATGGCTTATTGCAGTCAGTTTCTTTCTTGGCCTATAGCTTCTGGCAACCACTGATCTGTTTCCTATCCCTATAGTTTTTCCTTTTTCTGAGTCTCATATAAATGGAATCAGCTTTTTGAGTCAAGCTTTTTTCACCAAGCCCAATGAATTTGAGATTTATCTATGTTGTTGCCCATATCAGTAGTTTCTTTCTTTTAGTGCTGTATATGGCTGTAACACAGCTTGTTTATCCGTTCGCCAATTGAAGGATATTTGGGTTGTTTCCAGTTTTTGTTGATTATAAATAAAACAGCTATAAAAATTGGTGTACAGGCATGTGAATATAAGTTTTCATTTCTTTTGGGGTAAATGTTTAGGGTTGGCATTGCAGGGTCATATGGTAACTGTATACAGAGGGTGCCAAAAAAATGTATACACATTTTAAGAAAGGAAAACTATTAAAATTGTAGTACTCAATATATACTAATAACAAAAAATTAATACAAGTCACATTTGATTTCTGCAATTACAAGAGGTGCTCAAAGTGGTTACCATCAGCGTCCAGACACTTCTGATTACAGCGAACTACTGCTTGAGCAACGTTGACCAAAGTGTCCACTTGTATACATTTTTTTGGCATCCCTGGTATTTAACTTTATAAGAAACTGCCAAATTGTCTTCCAGAATGGCTGTACCATTTTGCATTCCCAAAGCAATGTATGAGAATTTCAGTTGTTCTGCATCCTCACTAACATATGGCATTGTTAGTTTTTTTTTTTTTAATTTTAGCCAGTCTAATAAATGTATAACAGTATCTTATTGTGGTTTTAATTTACATTTTCCTAATGATTAATGATGTTGAGCATCTTTTCATGCTCTTATTTACTATCTGTATATCTTTGATTAAATATCTGTTTCAGCCTTTTGCCCATTTAAAAAAAAATGAGTTGTTTTCTTATTGAATTTTAAAAGTTCTTTATATACTCTAGATTCAGATATGTGTTTTGCAAATATTTTCTCCAGTCTATGGCTTGTCATCTCATTTACTTAACAGTGTCTTCCAAAGATTAGAAGTTTTAAATTTTGATGAAGTACATGGTCTGTTTTTTTTCTTTTATAAATCACGCTTTTGGTGTTGTAATTAAGAAATCTTTGCCTAAACCAAGGTCACACAGATTGTTTTATATTTTTTTTCTAGAAGTTTTATAATTTTAGATTTTATAGTTAGACCTACAATTCATTTTGGGTTAAATTTTGTGTTGAAAGGTATGGCTCAAGCTTTATTTTTTTGCATATAGGTTTTCCCAGCATCATTTGTTGAAAACACTATTCTTCCATTGAGTTAGTTGTCTTTGCACATTTGTCAAAAATTAATTGACTATATAGGTGTGGATGTATTTTTGGGTTCTCTATGCTTTTGCCAATGCCAAGTTCTTGATTAGTAGCTTTATATTAAGTTTTGGAATCACACAATGTGAGTTGTTCAATTTTGTTCTTTTTTAAAGAACAAAATTTTCAAAGTTCTTTTGACTATCCTAGTTTCTTTGATTTTTCATATAAATTTTAGAATCAGCTTGTCAATTTTTATTAAAAAGTTTGCTGAGATTTTCATTTGGATGACGTGGCACCTATAGATCAATTTGGAAAATTGATATTTTAACAATATTGAGTTTTTGAATTCATGAACATGGTATACTCCATTCATTGAGGTCTTCTTTGATTTCTTTTATTAGTGTTTTTCGGTTCTCGGCAAATAGATCTTGCATATGTTGTGTTGGATTTTTTCTAAGTGTTTTACTTTTTTTGTGTATTATAAATTTCAAAAATAATTTTATTTCCATTTGTTTATTGTTACAGTCATGCATCACTTAACTATGGGAATACATATGAAAAATGCATCATTCGGCAAGTTTGTTGTGTAAACATCATAGAATGCACTTACACAAACCTAGACAGTATAGCCCACTACACACCTACGTATAGCTTATTGCTCCTAGACTACAGACCTATACAGCATGTTACTGAACAGTGTAGGTAATTGTAACCTGTTGCACTGTGGTGTTACAATGACTGTGATGTCACTAGGTGATAGGAATTTTTCAGCTTCATTGTGGTCTAATGGGCCCACCATGGTATATGCTGTCTTCTATTGACTAAACTATAGTTATGCAGCACATGACTGATAAGAAAATACAATGGGTTTTCTTATATTGGTCTTGGATCTTGCAATTCTGCTAGACTCACTTATTAGTTCTAATAGCTTTTTTGTCGATTCTACATAGAAAATGATATTACATGTGAACAAGGACAGTTTCATTTCTTCCTTCCCAACATGTACGGCTTTCTTTTTCTTTTCTTACTGCACTGTCTTGAACCTCCAATACAATGCTGAGGAGGAGTGGTAAAAGTGAACATCCTTGCCATGGGATTCCTTCAGCAGGACAATGACTTGACTAAAGGCTACTTTAGGAAGACTGTAGTGTGCCACCTCGGTGAGGGAGGGGCTGGAGTCATTGGACAGCTGATAGGACAGCAGCGCTCTTTGCCCACCATCTCCCATCCTTCCAGCCACCACTCAATCACTCTACTCCACCCATATTTGGTTCCCAGACCAGCTGTGTCTCTCAGCCCTTACTCATCAGCCCCCTGTGGTCTACATGTCTTCTGGCTCAAGCCTCAGTCCATCATTTCAGCGTCTCTTGGGCAGCATTCTCCCTTGCCACATCGTGTGGTTTTTCTAACCCCAGGTCAGGTCATAGGCCTGCCCTCTCTCCACTGTTCAGAATGAGGCCCTCCATATCCAGGATCTCCAACCTAAGAAACCTAAATGTGGTCTGCACTCTGTAATTCACCAGGCAAAGCTATTTCCCATTATCTGCAGACCCCTTTACAGGTACCTCCATCCTACCTCTATCCCCTGACTACAACTTCTCCTGGGGCCACTGCTTGGTGGTTGATAGCAAGGGCTCTGGTGCCAGACCACGTGAACTCAAATCACAGTTCCACAACATACCAGCAGGGAGATCTTCGATATGTTATTCAGTCACTTGGTACCTCAGTTTCCCCATCTGTAAAGAAGGGGGCAGCATGGGTTAATATGCATAAGTCACATAGAGCAGTGGTGAGAGAATAAGCGCTGTATATGCTGTTATTATTGTTATCACTCCTGCCCATCACCATTTATACATATTCACGTCTCTCTCATCTTAAAAGCAAAGTAAAAGCCTCCCTCTACAGCATAGGCCTCCACTCCATCTGCTGCACTCTCCCCTCCAGCTCTGCCATATTTCCTGAAAGAGTTGGCTGTGCTCACCAGTGCCATTCTTCACCTTCCTTGGCCCACTTCGGCCCGGCCTCTGTCCTCACTGTCACACTGACATTGTACTCTCCAAGTGGCCAAAGCCAGTGGGCAGCCCTCAGACTAATCTTGCCCAACTGCACACAGCAGCTCCTGAAACTGAATGCGCCTGCAGTGGCCCTTTCCCAGCCTTTCTGGCCCAGCTTGCTCTGCTTCCTGGGCTGCTGCTCAGCCTGCACCTTGCAGTCTTGGCCTGCTGCCTGCTCTTCCAGCAGCCCAGCGCCTGGAACATTGTTAAAGACCCTCAATATTTATGAGTAAATGAGTGAACTTACAAACAAAGGAATCCATAATGCTTTGAGAGACAAGGAAAGAGAGAGAAGCCTGATGCCCTGATCCCTGGGAGATGGGGATCGAGCTAAGGAGAGAGTAGATGGGGTGAGAAAATGCCCACTTTGGTTTTGGTCCTGTGGACTGTAAGGGCGGAACATGGGATTAGAGCAGGGACCCCGATCTGGAGCCAGTGAGAAAGGACAGTCTGGAAAGTTCAGAGCTGTCCGATTCCATTCACGTCTGAGAAGGTCCCATGTTGGGGGAGAGAGGAAGTCACCCTGCATTATGAATTTGTTAAATAGTTATCCTTCCTTTAAGCATTGAAGCATTGACATTTTTCTATACTTTATGTACATCTAATAAATCAACATTTATTTCTCTAAAATTCTGAGTGTAGATTTGATTAAATGCTTCAAACGATTGAATTAAAATTGCAAATATAACATCAGTTTTCCTTACATGCTCTAAACACCTTTAAGTAGACAGAACTCAAAATATCACAAAGGTTAGTGTTGCTTTTTGGCAACAATAGGACATTCTGGAGCTGTCTTGACTTTTCTTCCCCCAGGTGTCAGCTTCCCTACATGGAACCCTGGTTTCTTTTGGTGGAGAATAGTGTTGAAGATCAAAGTCTTAGTAACAGTGGCAAGGGTGACAGGGGAGCTCGTGGTGCTGCTGGGCCACTTTTGGTCAGACCAACATTTTGTAGCTAAGGCTCTTAAAGTCTGAGTGAGACTCAGCCAGCACTAGAAAGGAGGAGGGAGCTCAGGAAGGGGGCGAGGTCCATGGGTGGAGGGAGAGGGTAAGGGAGAAGGAAAACCTGGTAAGGAGTGCCCAGGGGAGGGCTTGACCTTTGGGCTTGACCTTGACTGCATTGGGTGCTTCAGCACAGATTTTCCAGGGCCATGTGATTTTGGTTAGGGAAATATGATTGGGCCCCATGCAACTGCCTTTCCAGATGGCGAAATTCAGTGAAGCACAAGTTTAGAGAAAAATGAGATGGGAAATTATTGAAGTGGCGGGAGCAGGGTGTGTCTGTGTGTATGTGTGTGTGTGTGTGTGTGTAACTGTCTTTGAAGCAGTTTGGCATCAAAAGGAAGATCTGAACACTGTCTGGAAGGACGCAGCAGGAAGTTGTATATGGCCAAAGGAGACAGAAATGGGAAGGATACTACAAAAGTGGGTACAAGGTGATGGGAAGGATTCCTGAGAAGGCAGGAGAGGTGGGTGCAGTGCCAGGGTTGCCCGGAGAGAGCCACTCAGAAGTGAGTTGGGGGAGGCCTCAGCTCAGCCCTGGGCTGTGCTGGGCTGACAAGACTCGGGGAAGTGGGGCCAGTGGGGGTGGCCTGACCAGTGCTGTTGGCCCTGAGTTCTTCCTACCCTCACCCCCCTCCAGTGCCGATACCTGCAGGGATACAACCCCTTCGACCATGGTTGTGCCAGCAACTGGTATTTAACAATTTGTGCACCGCTGGGACCCAAGTGAGTTGGCAAACCAGAGGTCTGAGCAGTGGCCCCTGGGGCTGGTGGGGCGTGGTGAAGATGGGTCATCTCCCCTTGCCTCTTAATACAGCTCCCAGACCCTTACACTCACTGTTCTCATTCCTCTGGAGTTTCCTCCGGGATATTGTGGAAGCCTTGGGAGCCTCTGCACTTCCTTGCCTCTGTAAATTCTTGTCCCAGGAAATGGGGTAGAGGGACACTGCAGTCTGGGTGAGACTGGCCGCAGCTCCCTGCACGGCCAAGCTCAGGGACGTGTGCTTCCCAAGCTGAGGAGGCATGGGGACCAGGCTGGGGGGCCACTACCCCTTGCGTCTGACTCATTGATCCCCAGGTACCTGGCTGAAGCTGTCTGGCTGCAGAGAATGGTGGAGCCTGAGTGGGTGCCCATGCAGGACCTGCACTTGCCGATGTGCCCCTCCTCGCTCAGTCCCCCGGTCCTCCCTAGGCCTGGGTCTGCCTATCACCCCCAACCTCTGGCTCGCTACAAACCAGGAAAGGGGCCTCCAGGGAGTGGAGAGGCTGCAGCTCTCCAGGAGGTGAGGAGTGTATTTGTGTGTGTGTGTGTTGGGAGAGGGGCATCTGCGGATTGAAGAGGTGTCGGGGTAAGCCTCTCCCCCATGTTGACTGTCCTTGAAATGGAGCACTCAGAGCTCCAGGGAGGGGGATTCTGGACCTGAGGAGTGTTGGAAGTGGATTCACAGACCTCCAGAATACACCAGGGCTCCCTGGAGACAGAAAGGGAAAAGAGCACACCACTCACTGCCTGGTTAGCCTTGGGCCAGTCACGTATACCTTCTGGGCCTCAGTTTCCTGGGTTATAACGAGGACTGAGACTAGCCCAGTGGTTTATCATTTTGGGGGGTAGAGTCCTTTCTTTGAAGGCAATTTTTACTCTGGAGCATATGGCGGTAAAGCCTTAGGGATGAAGTAGAGATAGAGTGACAGTCTGTGGTGCCAGCCCTCTCTCTTCGCTCTGCCCCGGGGCAGTGGTGCCTTGGACAGTTTTGTGCCTCCCAGCAGGTGAGCCCTGAGCTGTGGGGTGGGGGCTTGGGAAGAGCCCCGACACCCCCACGCGGTATTCAGCTCCATGCAGGCCCAGTGTTGCCAGTGCTGCAGGCGGCCCCCCGACGAGGCTCACCCCTTCACACCCCACGATGCCAGGAACGCCTGCACCTGAACCTCACCTCCTGAGCCCTGTCTTTACCCAAACCCTTGGCGGAAGTGCCGAGACCCCCCTAAAGCCCATTAAACACCCTTTGCCTACCTCCTATGATTGCCGTGCTGCGCATGTCTTTCCAGGGTGTGAGGGAGCGTGGGGTGGGGGTGCTCCAAGGGGTTGGAACAAAGACCCTGGGAGGGAGATGGATCCACCACTAGCTAGCTCTGCGACCTTCGACTAGACTCTCAATGTTTCCCTCATCATTAAAATGGGGCAACGTTTCCCCCATTTTACTGTGGTAAGAACCACAGTGGCTGCGCTGGCCCCCTCCCTCCCAGGGCAAGAGATGATGGAAGAGAAAACCCATCACTGTCGTGGATGTCAAGCTCCGGGAAAGATCCTTCCCCGCCCTGCCGCACCCTTGTCTGGCTGCAGGGGGCGCCCATTGCCTGGAAATTCATCCAGCCCCCGGCACTGCCGCCTCCTGGGCGGTTGGGGGAAGGCCCTCAGTCTGGGAGTGGGCCCTCCCGCTGCCTCATCCCTGGGAGGTGGAGGGTGGGGGTCTCCTCCATCACAGTCCAGCCCTGCGTAGTTCCTGCTAGTGGGTCTCACTTTAGTCCCTTCCTCGTGTTGGGGAGTCAGGGCCTGTCCCTGGGGTGGGTCCCAGGCCCTGTGAGTCTACAGGCCCCCTGAAGGGTGGGGGGGAAGGGGGTACGTCAAACTGTGGCTCCTCTAGGGACCAGTGTGTGACCTTGAGAATGGAAATAATGGCACCTTTCTGGAAGGTTATCAGAGGATGAAGTGAGGTGATTCATGCAAAACACCTGGTATACAGTAGGCAAACAATGAATGCAGCAGTGTGATTATAATTATTTTCTCCACACAGCCAACAGACCGCTCAGTCTTTCTCCAAAGACCACTTTCTCAGAATTTCCTGGGTCCCCAGATCACCCACTTGGAATCGCGGGGTGGCGGGATGAAATCCTGAATATGAATCAGGATTTGTATGGAACGCTCCATGTGACCCTGCCACCCTGAAGTTTCAGTACTGATATCTTAGGAAGTGAGGATGGGCGCCACCCACTGCTTCCTGCCACCCTTGTGTCCAGGTGAAATCAGGGTGTGATGAAGGTGAGGTCTTCAGATGAACATCCCTGAGGCCTGTGGAGGTGTGTGTCTATGTGGGCACACAGGTGCTTGTGCGTTAGGGGCAGGAGCTTCTGCTCCAGGGGTGCCAGCCCAGCCTGGGGAGGTACGTGACCTACATTGTACGACATGGCTCCAGTTCTCATATGCTGAGTTCTCCATGAGGCTGCACTTCCCTCTTCCTCCCATCCCAACCGTCTGTGGCAGCCTCGGGCCCTTCCTTGTCCTGCTTCGGACTCATCTGTTGCTGTGGCTCTGGCTTTCTGAGCTCCTGACTAGGCTTTCTCGATTCCAGGGATTCCAGCTCTTTCTCATTCCCTTTGCTCTGGTCCCAAGTCTCTCTCCAAGTCCCAGGCCCTCTTGGGGCTCTTTCCTTTCCTTAGCTCTCACCCCTGCTTTACTGAGCAATGCCCTTGAGTTCTGGGGAGAGGTGAAGCGTACTCCCTGGCATACAAAGAGGGAGCCCAGTTTGGGCCTTGCTGTAAATGGCTGAAGTGGCCACACTTAAAATTCCTAGGGCCCACATTTACAAGTAAAGCTGAAGCCGCTTCACGTAGTCTGGGAAGCCCGCCATACATGGTCGCATGGCAAGGGGAGGAGGGCTTGAGGCCTTTATAGCCCCCAAGCCCAGGTGTGTATGTGGCACATGAGTCTGTGTGAGTCTCCTGCTTGTGTTCAGGGGCCACAGCTCAGCCCAGGCTGCCTGGCACTGAGGAGAGGTGGCGAGAACGGGGCACCCAACAGGACTCGCAGGCCTACTCCCAAGTGGGAGTCCTTGGGGTGGCTTGGGCCTGGGCCAGAGTGGAAGAGGACCCAGGAACCTGGGCCAAGGCCTTGACGGGGAACTATTCATGGAACTGGCTGCGTCAGGAGTGGCACCTGCCTGGAGCCCCAGATCCTCAGGGAGCTGAGAAGGCCAGGCCCAGGCGCCGGGGAGGCCTAGTCTTGCCCGGCCCTGCTGCTCTGCCTGGCTCAGGACTGCACTTAGTGATGTTTAAAAAAAAATCGAACTGAGTAAATCTGAAGATCTAATTGGCTTTATTAAATGATTCATGAATTAAGCAGCATCCCATCTAGCAACTTAAAGGGCGTTCTGAGGGGTTGTATAAAATGAAAGGTTTTTGTAGGAAGAAGGATAGGGCCAGGGAGCTATTAGCAAAAGAAAATAAAGAATTATTTGGGGGCCAGGATATCTTTTTAGGGGGAAGAGAATGGGAAGGGATTTTATCACTCAGGTTGCCTTTTCTTTCTCTGGGGGATAGAGAGGGCCTACGTGGTAGATTATTGATGCTTGTCTAGAAAATTCCAGACTCATTAAGATTATATTTCTGGGAGAGGTTGAAACTGCAATTAGATCAGGTATTAATCTAGGTTTGGTGTCATGGGCTTTTAGCATGAGTGATGCCATTTTGAGCCTACGGTTTTCTCTTTAATACCAAGTCCCTGCCTCCAGCTACACAGGGGACTCCCAGTGTCAGCCAAGACTTTCCAAGTCCTAAGCCAAGTGTGCGTCACCTCCCCTGACAGCCTGGGCCTCGGTTTCCACACAGGGCAAGGACATAACTTTCCTCAGATTCTCAAAGGAGGCCATGGCCCCTCCTTCTCTGGGATGTAGAGCTGGGGACTCTCTAGTCTCTACCAGCATGAGATTTTTAGGATTTCTTTAGGAAAGTCGCTTGGAGCAGACTCGTCTCCTCCTTGAGGGGTAAGTGGGACCTAGCTCACACCTGTTTTTGACACTACCCCCGACACCTTCTCTCCTAAGCATTGCCCCACCCCCCAGAGATTCTTTCCTATCATGCTGGCAGCCTCAGTTGAGCTGCACCTACTTTTGTTTTCTGCCTCCTCCCCATTTCTCCTGAACTTGCCCTTGATTCTCAGACATGCCCCTCGCAGGCCTTGGCCCCTGATAAGAGGAGGAGTGTTATCAGGGCCTAGTGTTGGGGCCTGCTCTGCACACACCATGAAGCCATGCCATCCTGCCTTCCCCTGGGCCAGAGCCAAGGAATGACCCACACCCTGCAGGGTCGCCACGTGACCATGCATCTGGAACTCCTCTGAGAGGTCCCTAACCCTCCCTGGAAACTGATAGAGGCAGTTGGACGCTGGGATGGGGAGCCAGGAAGCACCTACCCTCTCATCACGGTCAGAGCATGTGGGGAAGAGACTGGGCTGGGAAGAAGGTATCACTCAGCTCTGCTCCCAACCAGTGCTATGAGAGGAAGTCACTTCCCTCTGCGTGGCCTCAGGTTCCTCAGCTATAAACAGGATGATCGCGGCTACCTCACAAGTAGTCACAGAATCCGAACTTTTTAGAGCTAGCAGGGACTCAGGGGTTCCCTCATCCAGCTGGCCCTCCACCCCCAATTTCTCACATGGGAATCAGAGGGGGAAGGGATTGCCTCGGATGACATGGAGTCCAAGGCAGGTGGCGCTCTCCCTGTTTCCCAGGCTGCCTCTCCCGTTCCTGCTCCAGGGATCAGTCCAGAGGGGTAAGGACTTGGGCAGTGACCACAGGGCCCCAGCCTCAGGCCCCCATGCCCCAGAGCCAGGCTGTGCATTTCAGGACAAGGCCTAGGGAGCTGATAAGCAGGCCAAGCTTAACTCTGTCTCCAGCCCTGTGCTGAGAGTGATAATGACTCCCTGCTGCCTCCCGCTCAGCCCTGCCCTGCCCTGCCCTGCCCTGCTCGCCCCTCCCAAGGGGCCCTGCTTGGCAGGGACAGATGGGGGTTGCAGCAGCATCTTGGGTTGGGGGGAGGCCAGAATCCTAACACCTCACAGGGCACAGGGCCCTCGCTGGCTGACCCTACTGGGCACCTGGGCAGAGCCTGGAACCACGTGGTACTCTGACAGTGCTAGTTCCTGCGTGTGGAGTGTGACTGAAGGTTTGCCAGTCCCCATACTGGGTAACAAAACCTTTATTGAGCACTGCCTGGGCCAGGGCCTGTGCTAAGTGCTTTGTAGGATCGCCTTACTCCTCCTAAGAACCCTCTGAAGTTGTCATTCTTGTTTTGGAGATGAGAAACCAGCACTGAGCAAACAAGCCGCGACTCCAAGGTCACACTGCTTCTGCGTGGCAGAGCCAGCACTCCTTTGGCCTTCACCATCGCACTGTGTTTCACAGGCAGCAATAGTCTGTTTCCGTTTAGAGCATGGCTAAGCCATGTGCTCTGGAGCCAGCCCGCCTGGTGTCTCCACTGTAAGTTGGATAATTGCGTCTTACAGCGCCTTTTTGAGGATTCATTATGCGGGCGTGTAAAGAGCTTGGTACGCACACTGACACATGGCAGGTGTTAGTCGATGGTACAGTAGGATCCAAGCGATGCCCAAGTCAGGACTTTATGATCTGCCGGGTTCTTCTGGATGCCGGGCACAGGGCAACAGCAGCCCGCTCCTGTCCAGTTTGGTGTGGGTTCCATAGTGGCCGGGCAGCAAAGGTGAGGGGAGCTGCTGCTTAAGGGAGGTTTGTGGTGGGGTTTACAGAAAATCAACCAAGTTGGTGCCTCCAGGCCAAAGGGAAATGGAGGTGTGGGCTCAGAGTCTTCAAGGGAGCAGCAAGGTCACCCACCCAATGGCTCTGCCTTCCCACATAGGAACTTCCCAGAGGAGTTCCTATTAAGAAAGCATCTTGTTGCTTCTGTTTTGTGGCAGCGCAGTGTCCCAGGCTGAAGGAAGTCCAAAGCGATTGTGTTCTGAGCCTTATGTCTAGGCCACGACGACAGCCACTGCCCGCTGCCCGCTGCCTCTGCACATCCCAGTGTGTCTCTCCTGCCTGTCTTTGCCTCACCTCTTCTCACCTTTCCGCTCTGTCTCCTTTCTCTCCCTTGTTCCTCCTCCTCTTTTTATAGCCATTCGCCCTGTCTGACTCTCACTCTGGCTCTCTCCCCCTCTCCCCGCAACCTTTCCTGGACTGACTACAGCTTCCAGGAACACAAAGTAAACTGTCTGACAATTTTCAAGTATTAACTTTCACTGTGATTCCTGGAAGCCCCTGGGCCTGGGTATGGAAACCTGCAGAAGTCTGGGCCAGGCCTGCACAGGGCGCCTTTGTCTCAGACCTAGACTTCCTCCTCTGAGCCAGGCACACGCTTTCCCAGCTGCTTTCTGGTCAGGCCGTTTTGCTGCTGAAATTGGGGATTCCCAAACTGGAAGGGGCCTACTGGCTCTCTGGCTTATTTCTCAGGGAGAAGAAAACCAGGGCATTGGGGGAAGAAGTGTAGCAGGGCTTCCCCCGGATCACATATCTAACAAGAGGCAAGGCGAGTCTGGATCCCAGATCTCCTGCTTCTCCGCCTTGCCACCACCCCGTGGTGAGAAGCCAGATGGGTCAGAAGTCTGGGCTGACTCCTTCCCCTTCTGGAGGCCTAGTGTCTTGGCTCCGGTGGGGAAAATCACAACAGTGAGGACAGTACAACAATATCGGTTGCTAATTGTGGGCTAAGTGCTATGCTTGCATTATCTCCTGTCATTCTCAAAACGAATTGTGAGGAAGGTGCTGCTGTTACTTTTGTGGGACGGTCCTCAGGCTTCCATCTCCCTATCTGCACGGCCAGAATTTTCTGGAGGATCCTCAGGACTACTCCTGCCCTGACCACCTGGGAGTCCATGACTCAGTGACCAGAAAATAGAGTCCCTGGCCTGGAGACGAGCCCTGAGGTATACAGGGCCTTGGGCAGGGCTTCTTCCATGGCTCATTAGGGTCCTTTGCCTGAACCTCATCTGTCCCCTAGCAGTGGGGGGAAGGGAGGCATTAGGTCACCAAGCAAGGGGCCTGACTCCTGGGCAGAATCCTTGGCTATCTGGACTGGGAAAGCCCCCTGGCCTGGTAGTTCCTAGCTGTCTGTTCCTCAGGCACTGACAGAAATAGAAAGACACTCTCCTGCCCGCCCTTTTTCCCGGGTGGGGCAGTAGGCCGCTGTGGAGAGAACACAGACTAGGCATCAGGAGACCTGGGTTGGAAAGCAGGCTCTGTGGCTTCCTGGTGCTGGGGCCCTGGAAAAGCCCTTAGCCTCTCAGAGCCACTGTTAACCACATCTGCAAAGGGAAATGAAAGCCCATGCCAGCCCACTTTACAGCACTGTAGGATCACTCCGTGTTTGGTCAGAAGACACTCTGTGGACTTTCACTTTTTTGTGCAGGCAGGCGCTGGGTGGGTGTGGGGTCTGTAAAGGGAGCAGTGGAAGGCCAGACTTAGGCTTGGGAACCTGGCAGGAGTAACTAACTCCCTTTCCCTTTTGTCTCCATCTCCCTTCGTTGGGTCTCCTTTTGCAGAGTCTGGATTTGAATCATGTGGAAGTGGCCAAGACTGAAAATGGGCCATCTTATGTTAAATCCCAGAGAGACTAAGCCTGAGTCACCTTCCTTGTGGAACTTCTCAGCCCCCTCTCTTCCCCACCAAGTATCTGTTCCCAGGGGAAGAGATGGCTGGACTGGGGCTTGGGGCAGGGATGTGGCCCCCTCTCCTCCCTGCTGACATCCCCGTCTGTCAGCCCCCCCACGCGCCTGGGCTCAAGGTGCCCTGGAATGGAAGCCTCTGCAAGGCCTCAAGGTCTGACTGTGCCCGGCTCATTCTGAACCCTCGGTAGGGACTTGGGCTGCTCCCATCTTGGCTACGAGTTTCTATCTGCCTTGGACACAATCCAGACCAGAGTAAAGGAGGTTTGTTCCTGAAGCAGAGACCAGAACTAGGCACACAGAAGCCTCTTTGCTTTGGAGTTGAAGCTTTAAAAGATTTGTTTTCTTTAAATATCCTGCTGCAGGAAAGAGAAGCCAAAAATCAAACATTCCTGAAACATGAATTTCAGGTGGCTTTAAAGGAGCAATTTGTTTGGTTTCCGTCCCACCCTGTTTCTGCTCAGTGGGGTCTGGGCACTTGTCCGTGGAGTTTGGTGGAGGTTCCACACCCATCCAGCCTCCCCAGGAAGTTTCCTCAGGACGAAATCCAGCCTAAGGGTCTCTGGTCACAGCCGGGCCTGAGACCCAGGGGAAGGTCTGCACAGACCCCCTCAGGGAGTGGAGGCCACGTTTCCTCCCTCCTCAGCTGCACTGGCACTGTTGACCATATCCCCCTTTACCCTTGACCTCAAGGATCAGACACGCTCCTCCTGACTCCCGGATGCTCGATCTATGATTCTTCCTCTCATCTCCTACCTAGAAGTTTTCCAGCTCCCATCCTCAGGGCATGCCCACCTCTCAGAGAACTCACTCATTTCCTTGCCTTCAGTGGTGCTGGGCCTGGCCAAGCCTCCATCTCTAGGCTCACACCCTGCCAGTGCCCCGTGAGCTGTCCTTAATGGTCTTCTTTTTTGTCAGCTTTATTGAGGTATAATTGACAAATGAAATTTTGAGATATTTACAGTATACAAAGTGATGATTTGGTATACGTATACACTGAAAGGATTCCTACCATCGAGTTGGCCTTAATTTTTAATGATTGAATTATTCCCTCGAGTCCCATGAAAGTCTCGGGGTCTTTCCTGAGTTCCAGAACCAGGGAGGAAAGGAGAGAAAAAAGCATAGGCAAAACCAGCCACTGAGTAAGAGGAACACTTGTTAGTCTGAGGGAATAGCTGAGCAGGGTGCCAGGGCCAGAATCCAGGGGAGAGGGCATCTGGTATCTCACACCTGTCCCACGCCCAGGCCCAAAGCTGACCTTGATCAAGAAAGGAGCAGGGCTAGAGGACTATCCTGAGCAATCTTTCTTGCCCTTCTTGACTCCTGGGTCCCTGCTGTGGAGGACATGGTAGGACTGGGTGGGGGTGGGGAGGAAGTGCACTGGGTGAAGGGGTGTCTAGGAGGGGATACCAGTTCAAGGCTTATTGTTGTCTCCAGGGAGGAGCTGACAAAAAGACTGAGGCCTGAAGTGGGATAGTGGGAATAAGAATTCATTCATTCATTCATTCGTTCAACAAACACTGAATAATCACAAGGTATCCAGGAGGAACTGAAATTAATTAAAAAAAAATATGTTCATTCATAGCATAATTAAGTGTTGATTTAAAATTACATGTATGTATTTTTAAAAGACTGGAAGCAAATTCATCAAATGCTCATGGTCATGAACAAGTATTTCCTAATCAGAGGGATTCTGGCTGCCCGTCTGGGTGTTAGTACACCTGATTCCTAGGCCCAGTCTGGGTGTCGGGACACCTGAATGCTAGGCCCAGCTCTTCCTGTGCCTGGCTGTGTGACTACGAAAAGCCCTTCCCCTCTGTGGGCCTGTTCCCTCATCTGTGAAATGAGAGTGTGGAAACAGAAGATCTATGCCTCTTTCCAGCTCTGATCTTACCTGAGAACATTCGGGACTAGGGAGTTCTAGCAGTTACATTGACCTGGCTGAGGCTGCTTTGCTTTGCCTCAGGAGCTGTGTCCACCCCCACTCCTCTCCTGGAGGACTCCACACAGGGGAGGGAGAGGCCGCCCACAGCCTGACCAGCTGTCAGGATCAGATCTGAAATTAGAATCATGCCTCTCATCTCTTTCCACCCATTTAGAATCATGAAAGTTTGCGGCCTGGTGACCAGGAGCAGAGGGGGCTATGGCTAGAGCTGCTGCGTCAGCCTTGATGGCCCTGAAGCCTCCGTTGGGAAATGAGAGAGCCAGCCAGGCAGGGAGCTAACACATATTGATTACATGCTTCCTGCACCTCCCTGCACCACACAAGGCTCGTAAGTTGTTCTATGGGCCTTAACTCATTCATCCTCCACAGCAGTCCTGGGTGGGCTGTTTGGTTGTCACCTCGTGGAGGAGGGGGTGCAGCTCAGAGAGGGGAAGCACTGCACCAGTCACACAGCTGGGAAGAGGGGCTCTGGGATTGGAACCGGCTGTCTTGGCATCTGAGTGGGAAGCAGCCAGAGCCCTAGGCTGCTCTTCCAAGGATGGAGAGGGATTTCCAGCAGCTGTAAACCCCACTCTTGCCCCCACTGCCAGAATTTTGTGTGTGGTAGCGGGGGCTTAAACCCATTTCTGACTTTCCCCGTGGGAAATACATTTCTCCTTCCTAGGAAAATCCCACTGGCAGAATTGCTTCTCCTCTTCTTGTCCTCAGGCCTCTGAGTGACCCTGACGCTCCAACAGTTGGCAGATCTGGTACCTCTCTCATCTTTCTGTGGAAGCTGGACGTGGGAAAGCAGCGTCTTGAATGGGAGAAATGCTGGCCCCTCATGCTGAGTTGTCTCTCTAGGCACCTGCTTCTTCTTTTTACAACTTCCCTATTTAGTTAGCCAACTGTCCTTTTCTCCAGCCTGCTCCCCACTGGGTGCTCACCTCACCCCATCTCCACTCCCTCCCCCCACCCCCACCCCCACACACATACACACATACCACCTTTTTTTTTCCTCTTCCTTAAATTCTAAATTAGGAGGGCAGGGGAAATTATGTTTCTTCTTCTATCTGGCCTCAGAGTTTCAGGCAGGCATTGAAGACAAACAAAAAGTAATTTCTTATCAAATGCTGTTTATTTTCTCTTTTGAACACTGGCATTATCATATTTTTCTAAGGTTTACTGTACATGCTCAAGAATTCTGGAGTATTATGGGTTAATTGGCCTTCCTTAGACTAGACTGAGTACGTATATTGTTCGTGGGAAAATGCCTTTTGACCACATCTTGGGTTATAACCTAGTTAGCAATTGGGACTGCCTGTAATTCTTAACAAATTCAAATCTGCTACATCTTGGGTAGGATTCTTAAACTTGCTTATTTGGCTAAAGTGCATACCTCACAGGACTGTCCCAAAGAGCAAATGAGGTAGGGCATGGGAATATGCCAGAACTTAATAGGTGCTCAGTAAATATCCACGCTGCCTCCTTCTCCATACTCTCCTGGGGTTCACGTCTTACTCTCTGAACCCCAGTTTCCTCATCTGTGAACTCAGGTAGGAGTCCTGAAGTTGCCCTGGCCCTTTGTATCTGTGGTTTCCTCATCCATGGATTAAACCAAACTCAGAAAATATTTGGGGGGAAAAAAAAAGTTATGTTGTTGACATGTACTATATAGTTAGGCCAAAGATGGTCTGTACTGAACATGTACAAACTTTTTTCCTTGTCATTATTCCCTAAATAATGCAGCATAACAACTATTTACATAGCATTTACATTGTATTAGGTATTATAAGTAATTTAGAGATGATTTAAAGTATACGGGAGGATATGTGTAGGTTATATGCATGTGCCATTTTGTATATGGGACTTGAATATCTGAGGATTTTGGTATCTGCAGGAGTCCTGGAACCAATCCTCATGGATACAAAGGGACAACTGTACTTCATAGGGTAGCTGTGAAGTATTAAAGTGAAGAGTGTGAAAGTACTTTCTATGCTGAAGGTGCAGAGTACAATTAAGGGGTTGTTAAATGCAGGCCCCATTGCACACCTTACTGACTTGTTTTTGAAGAGAGAAAGCTCCCATCCCCAAACTCTTCAGTCCTCGTTAGGACAGGTCACTCCTAGCTCATGGAGTCAGGCCCTGCCTGGCCATACAATTCAAGAGGCCTGAACTGTAATGAAAAGCAATTCTGTCCTCACTGCTACCCGGGTCTCGGCTTCTCCAGGACTTGCTTTTCAGGCACAAACTGACAGGAGGTTTGCACTGTGACAGTGGCCTGCAGGTGACTCCCACAATGAGCTGACATCTTACCTCCTAGCCAGTCCCTAGGGCTCCCTGTTCTCTGTGTCTCTCTGTCTCCTGGTAGAGGAGTGGAGGATGCAGGGCCCTGGTTCTCCAGGTGGCTGGCGACTCTCCCAGGCGACTCTGAGGTTTGTCCACAGCCCACCTGCCTTGGGGAGGCACGGGCCCAGGTCACCCATATGTTAGCACAGGGTCTTCCAAAGCGTACTGCACAGCCTTCAGACCCCTTTCCCAGAGGACTTTGCATTTTAATAATTAAGCATTTATTGTAATGAATATTAGAAAAGAATATAGTTAGCTTGGCCTAACCAAGAATTGAAGGATTTGGAGAGAGAAGTTTTTAAAACAAATCAATTGACAGGAACAAGAGAGGCTGCATATATTAATCTATTGCATGGGCTCTGTGTTCTTTAGCAAAGTGCATTTTTCACAAAGTGAGATGATTAAAAGTTGATTTAGTGACAAAAAACAAAAAAGTAGAACAGGGGATGTGCAGACATGGTAAAAATGGTGACGGGAAATTGAATGACTGAAGTTTGGAAATGGTTTTCCCATTTAATGCTCACAACAATCCCGAGAGTAGGCGTTACTATCTCCTTTCATGGAGGCAGAAACAGGCACAGAGCAGTGAGGCGAGCTGTCCAAGTTCACTCCGTGAAAGAATGGAG
The DNA here is from genome assembly GCF_964194185.1 of Rhinolophus hipposideros. NCBI lineage: Eukaryota > Metazoa > Chordata > Mammalia > Chiroptera > Rhinolophidae > Rhinolophus > Rhinolophus hipposideros. The sequence continues at coordinate 51,692,749 of NC_138048.1, read as the reverse complement.
GAGCCAATCAGTGGGGCCTGGAGAGAGGCCTCCTCCCAGGAGCACTGAGCCCTGGGCTGACAGTTCAGAGCTCCCCTCTCTGTTGCTCAGCTGGGCCAGGCAGGGCCTTGTCCTCTGCCTAGAAACGGTTGCATCAGACTGGCTGACCTCGTGCCTGTGGCAGAATAGATAGTGAGACTGACTGGGGATCAGGGAGGGCAGATGATGAGAAGGAGAACCAGACAGAGACAAAAGACAGACACACGCCTGCCAGGCTGGCCATCATAGGGATCTAAAACGTGGGCGGAACTAAATAACTCTTACCCCAAGGTTCTTTGAATCACGGGTCTGGCCTCACATTTACCTTTCACAGGCCTCTAACACCCAGTCTGAGAGTAGGTGAAAAGGATTTGAGACAAAGGAAAGCTATAAACTCTGTGAATGCATCCACACCCCCCACCACACACCCCCCTTGAGTGATGACGAGGGGTGAGTGGCCATTGCAGATCTTTTGTCCTGGTGCCTCTTAAAAAACCCCTAGGGTGTCCTTTCCCTTTTGGAATGATTTGTTGCTGACCTGTCTCCCTGCTTCTGTTCTCTTGTCACTATACAGTTGGATAGCTGCAGCACATGCCCGTGGTTGCCAGAGATGTACATGCTGGTTCAAATAAAACTAACAAATAAGTAATGCGTGCACATGATGGTCAAGCACTATGCAAGCCCTGGAGTTTGTCAGGCAGACAGGAACGGAGGAGGGGGCAAAAGGTGAATGTGGTGGGCTAGGCCTCTAGGAACTTGGAGCTTCCTGAGGAGGAGGAGCAGGAGAGGAACCTCGCTTGAAGAAGCTCAAATGACCCATCAGCAGATTTCAGTAGGACCTGAAGACTACGTACCACAGAAGGGTGGTCACAATGACTTGTGTGATCGTTCTCAGGGGCTGGGTGGCGTGTCAGGGAAGGTCTCCTCTTCCCAGGGCACTGGTGCCAACTGAGGAGAATTTGGTCTCCCTTGTGTTGTGTGAGGCTTAATGCACAAGTTACAAAGCACAGTCCGTCGTGAGCCAGGTGGGGAGGGAAAAATGAGCGCCCGTAGGCAGATGAAGAAATTGAGGCTCGGGGAAGGGATTAGCAGCCCAGGTCAGTGGACTAAGGCAGTTGAGTTGAGGTTGGCATGCAGACCCATGAAGGGGAGGCCAAGCCAAAGATTGGCCTGGGCATGGGGGGCGTGCAGGGAGGGTAAGAATGGTAACTCGTGGGTCTGCAGGACAGGAGCAAATAAGGGAAAGGAAGAGGAAGGTATGGTTTCTGTTCCCAGAAGCAGCTGCAGCAGACACGAGCTGGGGTCAGGGAAGGGGGGTGACATGTGCAGGAGGTGAGACGTGGCGCCAGGGGAGGGCGCAAAAGGTGGTTACAGTTGGTGGAGAGGTAAGTTTTCTGGTACCGCCGGCTAAGAGAAACCTCAAAAACTTTCAATTCCAGGACTGGATTTCTGTTTCAGAGATTACTCAACTCTATTTTTATCTTAAAAAACGATAAAACTTTTCTTAAGTTAATTTTATTCTTTTTACTACTGCGAAGCTAAGACGGGAGGGGACAGCAGCTACTACTCACCCGCTCTCTACCGTGCTGTAGGAACACTGCTAAACGCCACCTGGATGGGCTCATTGAATCTCTCAGCCACCTTTGGAGGCTTCTACAATCATGTCCATATTATATTTGGGGAAACAGAGGCACCAAATGATCAAACACCTAGCTCAAGGCCACTCAGCAAGTAAATGGCAGAGCTGCGACTTAATCCAGGCAGTCACTGCAGGGCCAACTTTTTCAGCCCAAGGCTGGTTGCTTCGGTTACTGTAGCCCCTCTATGCTGGACACCCACCACACGCCCAGCCCTTTGGCTCCGCTGTTGCTCATCTTCACAAGATCTATAGGAGAATGGAAATCCTCTGTAATCCCACAACCTAGAACTAACCACTGGTAATGTTTTGGGAAACATCCATCCAGTCTTTCTTCTGTCTACCAATATGCATGTGTAACAAAAATTACCACCACAGTTTCATGATTTTTAACAGCTTTATGGACACATAACTGATTAAAATGGGCATATTGAAGGTGCACTGTTTGGTAAGTGTACAACTGAAACCGCCACCACAATCAAGACCCTGAACACATCTGTCCCCCACAAGCTTCCTTGAGCCCCATTCATATCCTCCCCACCCTCCACTCCCCTCCGAGCTGAAGTCCTAGAAGTCGAGGACTTCTGGCCAGTGTCACGGCCGGGGTAGCAGGCACCTGGCCAGGGGGCTTGCCTGGGCTCCGGCCCTCAGTCATGGTGTGCTTCACGGGGTTCAAACAATACCACCTTCTGTAGGCCAAAGAGTGTGTTTGCCTTATCAGCTTCATCCAGCAGTTTGGCCTGCTCTGGCACCTGCTGCCCCCTCCTTGTAACCCTCCTCCTCTGACAACCACTCCATTACACAGACCTGCATCCTTGGGCCTGAATCTTCCAGCTCCCTGAAGTCGACCCCACTTCCTCCTCAGCGTCTGTAATGTCATCTGAGAAGCTTGCTGGGGTCCCTAGTCGCAGGTGTCACAGGCTTATCTTTAGATATTATTATTGCCTCTCCAGGGACAGGAGCTGGGGTGGAGTTGTCAGGCTGTGGAGGGGGTACACAAGCTCCCTGTGAAGCACCCACACTTGCTTCTTGCTGTTTTTGACTGTCACCTTGCTGAGTCTCATAACACACATTCTTTGCTGAGCAGGATTTCCTGAGTGTACTTTAAACTTCTATCTATGACTCAAGGCCACATTTGCAACCTCGTTTGCTGATGTAAGTTGGCAGATGGAGTGAGCAGTGTGGGTAGAGCGAGGACCAATCACAGTGGTATTACTGGAACTTGCTTTCTTGCAAAGGCCACACTTGTCCTCCAGCTTTAGGAGGGATGGCAGTTGTGTTTCTGCCTGGACTATTGGCAGCCTAACATGTGACCAATTTATTAGCAAATCAAGAACCAAAGCAGCCTTGTCTCCAATGGCTTTCTCATCTGCCATCAAATCACCATCATAGACACCTGCGTTTGTACACTGTTTTAGTTCTCAGAGTCCTTGCACACACACATTTTCTCTTCTGATCTTCCCAGTAACCCTGTGAGAAAAGCAGGACTATGCTCCTTCCCATTTTAGAAACTTACTACACAACAGTCTCAAAAAAATCAATTCCAGGTCCATTAACGATGTGACAGAATATAAACCCTTAAGAAGGGAGTATAGGAGTATATCTCTGTGACCTTGGGGTAAAAAGAATTTCTTGAAAGCACTAATTGTTAGGAAAATATGAATAAGTCCCACTACCTTAAAATGGGAAGATGATAATGATGAGTCAATGTAGGTAAACAAATGTAACAAACGTGCCCCTCTGGTGGGATGTGTGTAGTGGGGTTTGGGCTTGCATGGGGGTGGGGGTATGTGGGAACTCTCTGTACTTTCTGCTCTGTAATTCTGCTGTGAACCCATAACTGTCCTCAGAAATAAAGTCAATTTAAAAGGGGGGAAAAAAAAAGAAAAGCTTCTGTTCCTCAAAGGAAGCTATAAATAAAGGAAAAAGATGCAAAATAGGAGAAGATACTTGTAACACATAACCAACACTTAACCAATGGATGATTGGAGTCCAGAATACAAAGAACCAGAAATAAATAAGAAAAAAGACAAGGAAAATGCACCTCTTGCAAAAAAGAAAGCATACACTGAAAGTAAACATATACAAAGATGCTTACCTACCTTAGGAATCAGGAAAATGCAAATTGAAGGCAATAGGAAATACCATTTTATACCCACCAGATTTGCAAAGAGGATAACATTTAGGGTTCTCTAATCCAGGCATTTGCTCTATAGACCCAAGCAGCAGTTCCTGTTAGGGTACGCCATGCTAGAAGTTCTTACTTCTGGCATGGCGTACCCTAACAGGGCAGCACCATATGCAATGTTTAAAAAAAAACCCTGAAAGCAAGCCATATAGCTTTTTCAAAGTAAAATAGATAAATGATGGTATGTATATCGTATAATGGAACATGGCAGAGAAAATAAACCTCAGTTTCGTTCATTAACAAATGAATCTCAAGAATATAGTATGCAATGATGTATTTGTTTCCTGGCGCTGTCAACACAAAGTACCCCAGACTGGGTGGCTTAAACAGCAGAAATATATTCTCTCACTCTTCTGGAGGCCAGACGTCCAACGTCAAGATGTTGGCAAGGCCGTGCTCCCTCTGGAGCCTCTAGGGAAGGATCCGTTCCAGGTTTCTCTCCTAGCTTCTGCTAGTTCCTTGGCAGTAGAACTCCAGTATTCACATGGTGTTCTCCCTGTGTGCATGTCTCTGTGTCCAGAAATCCCCCTTTTTATAAGGACACCAGCCATATTGCATTAGAACCCACCCTAATGACCTAATTTTAAGTCGGTTATCTCTATGAAGTCCCTATGTCCAAAACAGGTCAAATTCTGAAATACTGGGGTTTAGGACCCCCAATACAGTCTTTTTGGAGGGGACACAATTCAATTTATAACAAAAAAGTGGCAAAATATTTATAATTTATATAAAGTTTAGTATACCTAAATGCTTAAAAACTTAATGAAAAGGAAGAGAATTATAAACGCTAAATTTGAAATAGTGGTTGGGTGGAGGGGAGAGGGATGTGACCAGGGATTTCAGATGCTTTGGTATTCTCTATTTCTTAAGCTGACTGGCAGGTGCATATGTTTGTTTAATATTCTTTATAACACATATGTTATTATAATTTAAGATATAAATGCAAACATTATTTTTTTAAAGATTCAGAAAAACAGACTTGCAGGAAAGTATAGCCAGCATTTGGAGCAGTTTTGCTGCAGAGGGAAGGAGCAAAATGGGGTGATAGCCGGAGGAACAGGAGGTTTCCCATTTTACTTAAGAAGAGGTAAGTTCAGGGAGGTGAAGTGACTTACCAGGCTCACACAGCTGGCCTGGCTCACCCAGGAGTGGCACCCAGGTCTCCAACTCCCAGCACCAGGCCCTTTCCTCCCCACAGCTGCTGCCTCTTGCTTGTGTTCGTCATCAGGGTTCTAGAATACTGGCCCTCAGTTTGGTCCTTCTACTTCGACCAGAATTTCACAATTCATAGATCCTTAGAGTAAGGGACCACCCTGCAACCTCTTGACACACGTGACTGAACTTCCCTCTCACTTGTCCTCTTATTGTGATGTGAAATCAGTTTCCAGACGTGTGCATGATCGTGTACCTCTCTTTTATTTTGTATGCTGAAGTGTATTCAGGGTCCTTGGGAGTAATGAGTGGTGTGTTATGAGCACTGTAGCCAGGTGGTCAACTTGGGCTGGAATCCTGATAGCATTTGCTCTCAGTTTGACCTTTGGTCAAGTTCTTTACCTTTTCCAAGCCTCATCTGCAAAAGAGGGCTGTGCTTACCTCGCAGGTGGTATTGAGTACTGAGGGTCTGGCACTCAGTAAAGGTAGGACCCTTTCCCTGCCTCTCCCCCACTCCATTTCTTACACAGGGGAAGTTTGGGTCTTCTCTGCCTCTCTCAGACCAAGTGCAGACCACCCACCCACATGCCTGCCGTAAGAGTTGGTTTTCTGAGTTTACTCTAGGAGAAGGGTCTGAGCTCCTGTCCTGGAGAGTTTTACTGGCACCTCCTGAGTGCCAGGATGTGGCCATGAGGCAGTTGTCACTCTATGAAAAGATGGCCTCAGCTGACCCCACAGCTGTTCTGGAACCTGGTGCTTGGCCCAGTGAGCTGGAGAATTTACTCTCTGCTGTGACCCCAATCCTCCCTGGATAGATCAAGTTCAGTTTTAGCTCAGTCCATCCACCAAGAAAAGGGAATGTTATTCCCCCTCTGTAAGCCTCATTTTCCTGCTCTGTGAAATGAAGCTATCTCTTGGTTTCTTTCAGCAATAAGGATTCTGGATTTTTTGTAAGATGTCATTTGAACCTGCAAAGTTAACCCATAGAAACACAAGGGCCCTGTTTTACTTTGCTTGAATTCCAGAGCATTTAGTTCCCCAGCACCTGCAGGAGTTGATCCAGCAGAAGTCAAAGAAAAGAAAGTCTGGGGCCTTATGAACCTTGGAAGGGACAGAGCGCAGAGCACTGAGCGAGCAGTGGCCCTCTCAACAAAACAGGGTTGTCAGAGGAGGCCCAAATCAGTGTGTGCCATCAGCCTCGAAATACTCAGTCTTTAACTCAGTAACTTCACTTCTGGGAAATTATTGTAAGGAACGATCAGAAATATGGATAATATTAGGTCGGTGCAAAAGTAATTGCATTTTAAAAGGTTAAAAATAATGGCAAAAATCACAATTACTTTTGCACCAACCTAAAAGCACACACATAAGGATGTTTATCACAGAACTGCTTAAAATATTGAAAAACTTTAAACCACCTAAACAGAAATAGAAGACTAGTTGCATAAATTCGGAAATAGAAGACTAGTTGCATAAATTTTGTTATGCCAATATAATCGAATACCAGAAAGCCATTAAAAATCATGTTATAGGAGATTTTGGAAATACTTACAATATAGTTAAGTGAAAAAGTGGTATATATGATTGTATCTATTGAATGAAGTAAATTATATATTGATAGATGTACACACATATGTTCAAAATAGAGGAAATATACAATCTTATTAGCAGGAATTGTCTCTGGATAGTAGACTAACAGGTAATTTTTATTTCTTTATGAATTTTTACATGTAGGATAGAAGATATATTATATCTTTACCTCTAGACTTTCCGTAAGTTCAAGATTTTTAATAAATATTTATTTTATCTGCAGAAAAGCAACAAAAATGTTAAAATTTTAATTTAATTATTAATAGTGGTAAATTTTTTAATAGTGGCAAAATAGACATAGCAAAATTTACCTATACCTTAACCATTTTTAAGTGTACTGTTAGGTAGTGTTAAGTACATTCACGTTGTTGTGCAACCAATCTCCAAAACTCCTTTCATCTTGCAAAACTGAAACTCTGTACCTGTTGAACAACAGCCCTTTCCCACCCAAGCAACCACAATTCTACTCTCTATGAATGTGCCTATTCCAGGTGTTTCATATACTCATAAGTGGACTCATACACTTTGTCTTTTTGTGGCTGATTTATTTTACTTAACATAATGTTCTCAAGATTCATCTATGTTGTAGCATGGGTCATAATTTTTTTCCTTTTTAAGGTTGAGTAATAGTCCATTATATGTATATACATATCACATTTAAAAAAATCTATTTATCTTTCAATAGACATTTGAGTTGCTTACCTTTTAGCTATTGTGAATAATGCTGCTGTGAACATGGGTATACAACTATCTCTTCAAGACCCTAGTTTCATTTCTTTTTGAAGTGGAATGGCTGCATCATATGGTGATTCTATTTTTAATTTTTTGAGGAACCATCATAGTGCTTTCCATAGCGGCTGCACCATTTTTCATTTTACCACCAGTGCACAAAGTTTCCAATTTCTCTACATCCTGGCCGATGTTTTTTTTGTTTGTTTGTTTTTTTTATAGTAGCCCCCGAAAATGTCATTTTTAAAAGAGGGCAGAGCACGCCGAAATTTTGCCCATATCCTCTGAATGCCAGATGCTGGTTTCTGGGCTCAGTGCACAGAGGTTATACTGAGCCTCATTACAAAGTCCCAGCCTCTCTGGAGCATATGGTCCAGCCAGGAGACCTGCCCTGGCCATGATCCATTACTCAGGACCCCACTGGAAGGACCTGGCCACACACTCAAAACTCATTTCAAAAGAAGGGCATTTCAGGAAGACCTTGTGCCGGAGCTTGAGCTATGGAGGGTTTGTAACTTGCCCTGTGACCATGGGTTGTAAAGGTGTGCAGTCAGGCCTGGCCTGGCAAGTACAGCAGGATTAACCATGGCTCCCTTATTGCTTCCTTTCTTCTGGCATCACTGCCAGGAGAATTCCGTGCCTACCCTTATGTTTTTCTGGTCTGGTCTCTGAGGCTAACGCAGGAGGAGGGGGCCTGGGTTGCCCCAGTTATAGCTGCTTTCAAAATCTCTGCATAGAAATAGAGGTCCCTGGCCAAACTGGAGGCATTGACAAGGATTGGTTCTTGGGCTCTGAGGAGGGTCAAATAAGTTGTAAGTGGGCAGCAGAGCAGTAGGTAGGAAGCAGCAATATCAGCCCTGTACATCTCCAGAGACCTACAAGATGGCCTCCTTCACAGTCAATGCCCAGTGATGCTCCATGTCACAGAACTTTTTGCATTTACCTTGAAATAGCTGGAGGCAAAGGGATGACCTCGTTGACCTCTGGCGGGTCCAAGCAGCCCAAGAATGTCCCCTGATACCTCACTTTTATGCTGGTGCCTATGGTAAATATTTAGATGTACAGTACAATTTATTATACATCCTATTTTGGTTTCTGTGCATGGCATCTGTCTCTGACACCAGGAGAGACTTCCATTTTGGGATTGTTAGCATCAGTAGCTGCCATCTCTTTTCCTGGCCTTTGAACCTTCTGCTGGTGGTTTGTGGTGAGGCCAAAGACACAGTGAGGTGTAGGCCATAGTCAAGTACCCCAAGACTACTGCAGGATGGCTCTTTCTCACGCTGGGGAAATTGCCTTCCATTCTGGCTTGTGGAAACCCACAGTCACCCCTCGTGACTCATGAGGCAGAAATGAGTCTCCTCGGGGCAGAAGTGGGGAGCCATGACACATGATCGCTGGCTTGGAGGAGGCCTGCTGGCCCAGCTCCCACAAGGTCTGCCCTGTGCCTGAATCTCCCAGAGGCAGCAGCTGCCCTCTCTGTAGGACCTGAGAGGCCAGCGAGAGGGTCATGGAACGGCAGCAGCCAGGGCCGGCTGCATTTATTTCCACATTGCTGCATCTTTAGAAAGGCACTGAATGTATCGAACACTTGCTGTTTCTACACACTGTGCTGGGCGCGCTAATCCATCGTGTCCTACTTAATCCTACAACCTCAGGAGGAGGAACTTGTTTAGGAGGTCCAGAGAGCCAAGGAGCTTGCCCAAAGCCACACAGTGACAACTAGAAAACTGAGGATCTGAACACAGGTCTGTCTGATTTCAAAAGTCTCCATACTGGTGTTCTGATCCTAGGGAAGGGCCAGGGATCAATTACTGAGAGAAGGAGGGGTGGGACGGCTTCCTATAAGGAGCAGTCCAAGAGTTTAGGACCAAAAAGCTGAGGAGTGTCTGGAGTAGAGCCTGTAAATTCTTGATTCAGATGTGTTCCTGTAAAGTGTGATGTGCAATGTGTGAAACTCTCCTTTCTTGTCTGCAGTGTGCGAAAAACAAAAGCATCTACTTCATGGGGTTGCTATGAAGTTTAATTAAGAGAGTTCGTGATGATTGAGACTTTTAACAAAGGGCTAGCTTTGGGGTTTTGGATTGCCATTCCCAAAACGGGGTCTCCGTTTCTGGAGAGGCTTTCAATTTAACTTTGGAATATCAATTTAGTTTTTACCAAAAACGTTTGCCACTCTGTTTTGAACCTCTGGGGCTTGGTTGCCTTCTGAATATCCATTTCCCCTTCTTCCTTAATAACAGGACCCTGATTTTGTTTGGGTCAACAGAGTGGCCAGCAGGGCTAAGCTATGGCCATGGCAACCCTGCGCCCTCCTTCCCCTGTTTTGCGACTAAGGGAGACCACGTGACGAGTTCTGGTCAATGGACTCAAGTGAAAGGAGCACTCCTAAGACAGATTGTCTGGCACAGTTCCCTTCTCTTTCTTCCTACTTTGAAAAGGTTCCTGATATTTGAAACTGCAGCAACTATATTTCCACAGGGAAAGGCCAAGAGAACCTCAGAAATGTCAGCCCTGACACTGCTGAGCCCCCACCCACTTTCAGATTTTTTATTTTGTGAGACAAAGAAACCACTATTTGTTCAAGTGTGTGCTCGTCAGGTTTTCTGTTGCCTGCAGCTCAATTTATGCCTGACTGACACGTGGCACTTTCTTCTGCTTTCATTCTTGTGTGCTGTGTCCCCAGGTGGGAGGGATGCCCTTAGGCCCTCCAGGGATTCTCGGTGCTGCAGGGCTTCTCTCCTCCCCTTCTTCAGAATTTTGTCAGACCTTTGTGAACCCTTGGATCCTTACCTTTCTCTGAGCACCCACATTTCCCCCATTTTTAAATTACCTTCTCCATTCTGACCTCAATTTCCCATTTCCTTTGATTAATCCCCTCTCCCCAAAACCACCTTCTTGTCACACGCACAGAGTCACTCCTCACATCCTGTGGCACATAAATGCCACCCTCCTTCCCCCACACACGTGCACACCTCTCTCCTGGCCGCATTGTCTGTTTTTGACTTCTTGTTAAATGTAGAGCCACAGATCTGAAATCCAGTGTCTGGATTATGCTTCTGCCTAATTCCATCTGCTCTTGCCAGATGGAGTGTTCTTAATCCACATATAATTTTAGAGACAGGAGAGGTTGCCATGGGGACCAGACACCCTCACCAGAACACAGAGAGACTGCCCTTCCTTCCTCCTCAGCCATGCCCAGGTGGCCTGTCCAAAGGCATGTGCCAAGGAGAGTATGAGAGCAGAGCCTCTTCAGGATTCTCAGTAGCAGTGTCTGACCTTGGAGGCCAGGACTGCTAGCCTACCCTGAGGGCTATCTGTGGAGGAGCCCAGAGATGGCCAGAGTAGCTGATACTTGAGGAAATCAACTGCTTTCTTCTGCCTAGGCTCCTCCTACTGAGGCAATGCTATGCCCACGTGGGAACTCCTCAACTCCTCTCCAGTGCAGAAAGGTGGGGACTGCAGCTAGCCCCTGAAATGGGTGAGCTGTAAGGAGCCATTGGGGGTGGGGGGAGTGGGGTGCGGCTCACTGCAGGGCGTGGGGGAATGGCCCCCTTCCCTTATGGGCACATTTCTCCATGGGGACTTCCACCCTGCCTGGCTGACCTCCTGGGTTATATAACACCCCTTCCCTCTGGCTCCAGGGAGCAGCTCCCACTGTGTGGGCCTGCCTTGGGGATCAACAGCTCTGTCTCCTAAAGCACACCCTCAGCAGAAGGTCTGAAAGCTTTCCTGGCTTCCCTTACTCTTTCTCCCGCGGGCACCACTCCTGTCCTGGGGAGTCTTGCTGGCAGATGGGTAATTGAAGTTTTCCCCTGTGTGTCAGAAGGCTGCCGGCTCACACACTGCCCCCTTGGGCACTCATGGCTCAGGTGAGCTCAATATGTGGTCTAGCCAGGTCTGCAGCTGCAGGACATGGCTGAGAATCAAGAAAGGGGCAAAGGGATGGGGTACCCAAACTGCAAAGTTTCCAGATTTGAGCTGGGGCTTCAGACTCCACTAGGTGGGCTCCAGTGTGTTTTGAAGAGACCTGGTTCTGGTGTCAGAAGCCCTGAGTCAAGACTTGCTATGCAACTTTGAGCAAGGTGCTTTACCTCTCGGAATCTCAGTTTCCTTCCCAGTGAAAGCGCTCTGTGAACTCTGAAGATCCCACAGAGGATTTCTGTAGCCAGCAGGTGCTTCTCTTGTCCACCTCCCACTAATTCAAACTCCCCTCCTCTTCTGTTCCCTCTGTGAACCATAGAACTGCTTCCTGGCAGAAGCCTCTGGCACATCATATCCAACACAGTAAAACACATCTACAGCCCACATTAAATATTTTTGCTATAAACTTTTTGAAAGGGTTTTAAGAAAGTTGCTTTATAAATTATTTGGCTATAAATAACTTACTGAATTTTGATTGGCTGTTTTTTCAGTGATCGCGGTGTGTATTAGAAATTCTTAGAATGTGAGAAACGCTACAGAGTTTCTAAAGGTAGTGCCATTGTCTTGAATACTAAATGAATTAATTTGCAAGCCAGCTGGCAAGCCATTAGCAGCTTAAGGCCCTGGCAGGAGTATTTATGACATGGAAATCAGCAAACACAACAAATTAGTGTAGTGTTTATTTATAGATCCCCACCCCCTAACTGATTTCCCCCCCCAACCATTGGGAAATTGTTTGTTTTAAATCTTCCCGGATTATGCAAATGTGTAGCCACTGGTCTGGAAGAAATTCTTGGGGGGACCCAGACTCAATTCCATCTGGAAGGATGAATCGCTATAGGAAAGAAGGAGCGCTCCCCTAGGGAAGTGCTCTCCACCTCCAGCCTCAGGCCTTGCTTTTGGTGCGTCTTACTTTAGATCAAGGAATGGTCAAAAAGGGTTTCATCTCTTCCTGTTTTTTGTATTTGCACTGTAGTCAGTTGGTTTGTTTTTCTTGTTTTACTGCTTCCATTTTGTTAGGTAAACTTTAGCCGTTTTGTTGTGTTTATTTTACTTCTCTTTTCATCTTTCACTGCTAACAGGTCCTGTTGGCAAGCAGAGGTGAGGAGGGCTGGCCCAGCAGGGAGGAACGGAGGGCCAGGCAAGCTCTGCCAGGGCTTCCTGCTACTATGGCAAGAGGTCAGGAGGAAGTCCTTGATCTTGAACCCCCAACAGTTAGGGTCTGTGGGTGGCTCTACTTTCAAAGTGAACTCCCCATGATTCTGGTCTCTCCACGAGAGGAAGCCTGTGAGCCCAGGAGACCTTCCTGAAGGCTCCTCAGGTCCTGCTGAGCACAGCCTCCAGCTCTCAGGGGCAGTGGGAAATGGGGCCCCCGAGCAGGGGCTTATCAACAGGAGCAGGGTCAGTCAATCATGGCATTGATGGTGGAGCACAGAGGACCAAAGGAATAAACGTGATGTACGTGTTTCAGCAGGGAGGACTCTCTAAACGTGCTGTGCAGTAAAAAATGCAAATAGCCAAATCCTGTGGAGCGCATGATGCTGTCTATATGAAAACACATAGCACAAAACAGTATAGTTTGTATAGGCTTATATATTATATATAAACATAGGGATGGAAAACTTTGAAAGTTCTGAAGCATGGACATCAAATCCGTAAACAGTAGTTACTCTTGAGGAGGTGAAGACAGAGACAGGGATTGAAATTGATGGACTAAAAAACTTTAGATTGATCAATGATGTTCTGATTTTTAAAAGAATATTCATTTAAATATGTAATTAAATTTATTTTTTAAAAATCTAATTTTTTTGTGTGTGAAGACAAAGCTTCGGGCTTGGAGTTCGAGGGTATAGATTGAAGCCCTGCTCCACGCCCCCCCACTACTGCCTGCCCCAGGGCTGTTAATAACTGCTTGCCTTCAGTTACCACTTAGGTGAAATGGGCATAATAAAAATAGTGATGCTAGAGAGCTTTCTGAAGAAGTGACTTGAGAGGTCCATCTAAAGAACTGGTGGGCAAAGATGTATATATGCTAGTTATAATGAGCATTTTGTTTTTACAAACAATTTAGAGTCTCTATAAAGACAGGCTCAATATAAAGTCCAAGGACTCTCCCCGAGGACAGAGAAAAGACAGTGATCATGAAAGAGCCACCTTGAGTTCCCTAACAGTAGGTCACGTCAGAAACTAACGTTACTTCCTTTGTTCACAGGGGAAGGGAAGGGAAAGAAGCAAACATTTATGTTGCTTCTCCTATGCCCCAGGCTCTGTGCTGGGTGTGTTCAGAGCTCACCACACCCTAAGAGTTAGGTTTCTCATTTTACAGATTCGGAAACGTGAAACAGGTTCAGTGATGTTAAGATTCTTACCTCAGGGGGAAGTTGAACATCCAGATCCCAACCAGCTAACAGTAACAGCAGAAGCAGCAACAGTGGCAACAGCCACAGCTATCCTGGGCTGTCCTGTAATCCTTATAAGGATGATGTTGTTGTTTGTTTGTTTTTAATTTTTTATTGGGGAATTTTGGGGAACAGTGTCTTTCTCTAGGGCCCATCAGCTCCAAGTCATTGTCCTTCAATCTAGTTGTTGAGGGCGCAGCTCAGCTCCAAGTCCAATTGCCGTTTTCAATCTTTAGTTGCAGTGGGCGCAGCCCACCATCCCATGCAGGAATTGAACCGGCAACCCTGTTGCTGAGAGCTCGTGCTCTAACAAACTGAGCCATCCGGCCTCCCCTCCGGAAGCTCAGTGGCAGCTTGTTGCCATCAATCTAGTTGTGGAGGGTGCAGCTCACTGGCCCATGTGCATATCTAACCGGCAACCCAGTTGTTCAGAGCTTGCGCTCTAACCAACTGAGCCATCCGGCCACCCCAGGATAAGTATTAATATTCATTTTACAAGTGAAGAAAATGGTATGCTAGAGAGGTTGAGTAAGCTAGCCCAGTCACAGGTCTGTTCATTCTAAAGTCCAAGCTCTTAACCATGCCACTCTATGGCGTCCCTTCTCCACCTACCCCTTCCTCACCCCCAGGAGATTCTGGCCTCCTCCCCAAGTGGGGAGGGAGTGGGCAGCCATGTACAGCTCCTGGTAGCAACCACTGCTCCAGGCTGGGCTAGTGGATTGGGTTGACTGGTTAATGGGGTGGGGTGCGTGGACTCCCAGTCCATTGGGATTGCATCAGGGCTTCTGATAGAGATGCTCTTCAGAGCCTGGAGCTCAGCAAAGGGACATGGGAGATTAAAACTGATACTGCTTGAATAGTAGGTTGAATTGGGTCCCTCAAGATATTGAGGTCCTCACCCCTGGCCCCTGTGAATGTGAACTTTTTGGAAAATAAGTTCTCTGTGTATGGATGAACTCATACTGGATCAGGGTGAGCCCTAAATCCAATGCCCTTATAAGAAAAGGGAAACTTGGACACAAAGACACAAAGAAGACACACACAGAGGGAAACATGCCAGGTGAAGATGGAGTGATGCAGGAATGTCAAGGATTGCCAGAAGCCAACAAAAGTTATGAAGAGGCAAGGAAGGATTTTTCCATAAAGTCTTTGGAAGGGGGATGGCCCTGCTGACACCTTGTTAGGACCTCTAGCCTCCAAATCTGTGAGGGAATGAATTTCTGTTGTTTTAAGCCATTCAGTTTGTGGTAATGTGTTCTGGCAACCCTAGGAAACTAAACAATCTGGTTGCTCCATAGCTGATTGAGCAATCAAAACATATCACGTGGACTTGGGTAGTGGGACAGAGAGCTTTATCCTTGACCCTAATTTATTTTATTATTCTCTTGGATGAAAATAAAGAGAATGTCTGCCAGTCAAGTACGTGGATTATGCAAAACCTGGAGAGATGGTTAATACTGAAGACAGGATCTATATACAAAACACCTCAGTGAAATGCAATAATGGACCAAATTTTATAAGGTGAAATTTAACAAGGACTCTTTACTTAGATTCAAAGAACCAATTGCATGAATGCAGAATGAGGAACCCCTGGCTTAATGACAGCTCATGTAATAAAAGGTGTTGACCGCAGCTGAATATGAGCCAACAATGCACTGCGGTCACTAAAAAAGCTAGTATACTCTACTGGCGAGGAGAGATGAGATGAGATGAGCATCCCATGGGCCTCTGGGCTGATCAGGCCTCATCTGGAGCTTCATTCAGATCTAGGTACCACATTGTAGTATTTTGGCACTACTCAGCATTCAGGGAAAAAGAGCCAGGGAAGTGAGGGGTCCAGAAACCATTACGCAAGGAAAATTAGAGGATCTAGGCTTGTTTCCTGGAGATGAATAAATGTGGGAACATGGGACATGTCTTTAAATACTGAATGGTTCTCATGAAGCGGAGGGAATGGGTCAATTGTGTAGTGTTCTAGAAGTTTCCTAACCAGTGGCTCCTGCACTGATGATCAGGCAAGAGTACAACTATTGGTTTTGCAGCATTTATCCTCACTTTTTCTAATAACAGCACCCACATTTCCTTTGTGAGACCATTCCACTCCCACTTTGTCCATGGTTCCAAGAGTGGGCATATGACTCTGGATTAGCCAATCAGAGTGCTCTGTCCCTTTGGCCAAACCAATCTGTCCAGGGATGGGCATGTGACCCAAGCCAGATCAATAAGTGTTTATCCCATTATTTTGTTGCAATTACCAGGCAGAAACCCCTTCCTTCCATTAGGATCACGAAGCTGGTAGGATAGAAATCTGGAGGTGTTGGAGGCCAGCTTGCCAAAGTGTGAGAGGAGCCTGCTTGAGAATGAAGTCAAAACAGAAAATAGAGTCTAGAAATAGAGACAGAAAGATCTTTACTGGCACCAAGTGAACACCTGGATCCAGCTAGGCCTGAAGCTTGTTTGTGACATGACACAATACAGTTCCCTTTCGTGCTTTCACCAGTTGGAATTGAGGCTTTGTCATTTGCAATCAAGTGTCCTGATACATCCCATCCACCTGCAAGCATAGCAAGATGTCTGATGAAGATGTCATATGGAAGGAATTGTAATGGTTAACATTTATTGCGTCTCTTCTATATGTAGAAATTCTAGTAGATTTTTAAGTTTAATTTTTTTGGTTAATTTTTAATGGAGTTCCACTTGCACGTAGTCTAATGAGTTAAATATTTCTGTAAGATTTATTATGAGAAACTGTCTCTTGCAACTCAGACCCCATTTCCAACTCCTCAGAGGCATCCACTTTCAACTTTTTCAGCTGATTCTTTATTGACTTTTCTCTGTGGAAAATTAGGAGTTAGCTCATTTTCACTCTCCCTATCCCCAGCACACAGGCTTAGCCAATCAGGCTTCCCATCTCCCCTTCCTCCCAATTTAGTTACATTGTAATTATGTTTAGATCAGTATTCACTGTGTATATTTTGACTTTGAAAACTGTTCACTGCTCAATTAATATACTACGATTGTTTTTTCCTGCACAACATTTTGTTTCTGTGGGAGTTAATAATAGTCTTACTTTTTTCTTTTGCTTAGTATTCTATTTGTTACTAATTCAACCCCAAACTCTCCCTTATTTGTATGTAAATCTCTAGGCAATATGCTCAAAACATTAGATGTTTTTTATCAGCCTCCTGATCTGCTCCAGTCTGGACTGGTCGGTCCCTTCCAGGCCTCCGAGATAGCTGTGGTCTTGGGATCTCCTCTCACCATCCGCTAGAGAGTCCCTTTGCTCCTCACTTAATTGGCTCTTGGATCCTGGATCCCATTTCTTCTTCTTTCTTGGTTTAATTCTCGTTTGGCAGAGCACATCCTTGAGTGGCTTCCTGAGTAAATGCGTGCATTGGAGGTACATTTTTGAGATTTTCTCTGAAAAATATTTCATACTCATATTTAGTTTCTATAAGTTGGATATTATTTTCCCTCAGAATTTTGAAGGTCTTGTTCCATTGTGTTCTAGCTTCCAACATTGATGATAAGAAGGTTGATGCTATTCTAATTCTGGATCCTTTGTATGAAATCTTTTTTCTTTTTTTTTTGCTTCCTCAAAACTTGTAGTGTCTTTTCACTGTCCCCACTGAGTCACCCCAGTAGATCTAAAGATGAATAAGTTGGTCCCCAAGGAGCTCTAAGGCCAATAGAGAAGACATGTGTGTTGGTTATCTATTGCTGTGTAACAAATTACCCCAGAGTTAGAGGATTAAAACAACAAACACTTGTTATCTCAGTTTCTATGGGTCAGGAATCTGGGCACAGCTTAGCTAGGTGCCTCTAACTCAGAGTCTCCTACAACAAAACCAATCAATGATGACTAGGGCTGCAGTCACCTCAGAAGCTTGTGTGGTGTCTTTTAGACACGTCGAACCAGCTCACACATGTGGCAGTTGATCTACATCAAGTTCTTACTGACTGTTGGCTAGAGATATATGTTGCTTGCCACCTGGGACCCACCACAGGACTACTCCAAAATGGTAGCTTGCTTCTTCCAGAGTAAGGGCTCTGATAGAGACAGAGAGAGAGAGAGAGAGAGAGAGAGAAAGAGAGAGAGAGAGAGAGAGAGAGCGCTCCAATTCAGAAGCCACAGGTAGTTTTTTTGTAACCAATCTCAGGAGTGACATCCCTTAACTTCTGCTGTATTCTTGTCATTAGAAGGGACTCAATGAGCCCAGCCCACATTCAAGGGGAGGGCACTAAACAGGAGAAATACCGAGAAGCAGAGATCATTGCGAGCCTTCCTATTGGACGCTGCCCACCACAACAGGCAAATGTGTAATTAGAGCACATGTGTTAGTGCTGAGAAAGGCAAGCCAGGCTGTTGCAGGAACTCAGGAAAAGAAATGCCAGCCTATGCCTGAGGAGATCAGGCAAGGCTTCCCAGAAGAAACAGCGTTGGGTCAAGATTTGGAAGATGAGTAAGAAATCCCGTAAACCAGGGGGTATAAAGAGCATCCCAGGCAAGCAAAAAGTATGTGCAAAAACCAGAGGTGTGAAAAGGCTTGGTGGATTCTGGGAGCAACACGGCAGAGCCACAGCAGAGCATGAAATACGAGGCTGGGGTAGGCAAGGTCAGCTCCTGAAGGACTTGCCTGCTCTCCCAAGGAGCTGGTATTTTATCTCAGAGGTTCAGGGAGCCATGACTAGCTTTCAGAGGAGTGAGATGACTGGGTTTGTGTTTTAATACACTCTCTAATTGCTCGCTAATGGAAGAGGACTGGTGGTGCAGAAGTGGAGGCAGGGGACCAGTTAGGAGGCGTAGCAGGTGTCCAGGTGAATCTGGGGTGAGCTAAGTGTGACTGATGCGGCTTCTACAGTGTCAGTGAAAAGGGATTCAGCCTGTCAGTGAGCCAGGTGAATGGAGTGGAGGGAGGGAGGGGGAAACAGGATTGTGCACAGGGAGGTCCACAGCCCAGAGCAAGTGGGCTCCATAGATGTCTGTTGACTGGCTAGGCAAACGATGAGCAGGCAGGGTCTTGTTTCTGCGTTAAGAGAAAGTTGGCAGGGTTGGGTGGTATCCTTGGGAGAGTAGAAAGAAAGGTCAGGGTAGAAATGTCAGCCATCACTTTGGATCCCTTGGTTGGCCCCAAGAGATTCATTTTTAAATCCTATAAATTATTCGTCCTCCACACTTCTTAGCTGCCTTCCCATCTGTGGGAAGCCAAGGCTCACACATTACAGCCAAGGCTCAGCTCCAGACCCAGAGCTTAGAACTCTGCAGGGGCTTCTCGAACCTTCCCACAAAGCCACTCCAGCAGCTGTAAGAGTTAGGCCCCCCCTTCGGCCTTCTGAAGTTCATAGAAGGTCTTAAGGCTTTGAACTAACTGCCTGCCACTGATTTGCCAGCCTCCTTACCTTTTTCTCTACGTGACTGTGGGCAAGTGAGTCACTTCTTACTCTTCGGCCTATAAAATGAGGAGGTTGGACCAGCTGCTCCCCATGGTCCCTGGCAGCACTGGCTTGCTGGGATTCCATCTCCCACCCACCTTCTGGGTTCTGTGGGCTCCAGGCTGTTTCTGTAACACGCATTCCAGCCACCCTGAGAGTTGTCTGCATTCCCTCCTTATCTTGGTTCAGGCCTGCCCTGGGAGCTTTAGAAGCTGTACTGAGCTCAGCTCCTCATCTTAATTCTGCAAACCTTGTTGTTTGAGGTTTGGTCTTGTTCCAAGCTCAGCACTTAGGTACCAGGACGGGGGTATCCTGGGCTGGGATCTGCCCCATTAAATGATGAACCATTAGTGGATAGTCTTCTGGACGTCAGAGAGTTCACCCCTGCTCTAGGCAGGACTGCCTTATTCATCAGAGATAATCTTTAAGTATGTACAGGAGAAAACTTCACACTTTTATGTAACATGTTCCTATTTTGCAGATCCTCGGTGGTGAGCTTCTTTCTTAGATCTAGCCTAAATCCTTTAGGAAGTCTTAAAACAGAGCAGAGCTACATTCTAAGGATAGAAGAACCAGACTGGGACCTGCCCCCCTCAAATTTCCTTCTCCAGAGTTGGGGCTCAGGCCTCCAGGTGGGAAGGGGATCGCTTCCTTTCACCTCCTGCCCTCTCTAACTAGGCCCAGCCCACACTTTCCTGGGGCCAGAGGCACAGTTGCCCTTAGCACCCGGAAGGTCTGAGGATGTTATGTAACTGGTCTTGACCAGACATTCTGGTTCCACAGGTGCAGCCTGCAAGTTAAAAATTGTTCTAAAAATGCAGTTGTTCTAAACACACAGACCTAGGGGAGGAGGCCTGGGGACAGAAGCCACAGTCACAGAAGGATGGGGTTTCCATGGGAACTTGGGGGCCAGTGCTTTGACCCCATGGGAAATATCAAACTCAGGGACCAGTGGCACATGCCTGGAATAGATATTGTGGCCTAGCACTCTCTGAGCTGTTTTCTCTAGAACCTCCTCTGTCTCCCTCTGCCTCCTGTGAGAAAGCTGCTCTGGCCCCTCCTCCATAATCCTGTCCCGTCCCCACATGTGTGTGCATTAGAGCCTTGCTTTTGGTTTTTGTTGTCCTAATTCATTTCCTTACTTTGAGGCACCTCTACGCTTCCTGTACTTCTTCTTTTCTGGTCCCTTCTCTTCTTTCTTTTCTTCCTTTCCCGACCTTGACTCCACTCCCTCTACCCACTAAGTAATGGGAATGGGGATTACTTTCCTCTTTAAACTCTGCCCCACACCCCAAGCGTCTAGGGATGGGCCTGATGGAAGGAAGCAGCCTCTGGCCGCTCCACTGAGATCTTGGGGAAGTCCTCTTACCTCTCTAGACCTCTGTGAAAGGAGGACACTAATAGCCACTTTATTCTTTGCTTCACAAAATGGATGTGAACATTAAAAGAAGTGACACTGATTTTTGTATACATACACATGGACTTGAAAATTCTTTTCCTTCAGTTCATTCATTACATATTTATTAAGCAGCTATAATTTGCCAGGCATTGTGGTAGGTTCTGGTGTATGTAAAGAAGAATGAAAGGCACTTGTGGAGCAGTCCCTAAACTTGCTCATCAGAACCACAGGGAAGGATTCAAGAAAGACAAACTCCCAACCTCCACCCAAGCCTACAGGGCCAGGTCTACAAAGATGGGGATCAAGGAGGCAGGGGTGATGTCTGTGTTTTTATAGTTTCAGAGATGAGCCTGACCCCCAGGGTTAGAAACCAGTGTGTTTTTGGTGAGGGAAGGAGCTAAAGGTGGGTTGGGAGGAGGGACAAAGTGAAAACCTACTTTGGGAAGACCTAGATGGGCCAAGGTGGGGAAGGCAGGGGAAGAAGATGGAATAAGCTGGTGACAGGAAGCAAGAGGGCATCTTTCTCCTGCTCTTTGACCAGGTCTGCTCATATCCATCTGTTTCCAGACTGGCCAGTCATTGATGGCTGTGATGAATTCTTTTAAAAAGCAAGAAAAAGAACCACAAAGGAAATACAGTAGCTCTAATCATTTCTTCTTCATAGGAGGCTTTCTCCCCTCTGCTAGGATATTTTACAGAATATTTTGCTCACAGATCAGCCTTTCCCTATTTGCTTTGTCTAGAGAAACACTCTAAAAGTAGGCCTGTTTTCCACTTTGATCTTGGTGTATATGTAAGTAAAAAAGAAATAATAATAAGGTTTATTTGTTTCTTTAAATATTAGTGACATTTATTCTGTTAATGAAGCAATAATTAAGTTTTACTGCATAGAAATTAAATTCACACCCATTAAAAAAATGAACAGTAAAATAACTAAAACCAAATACAAAAATCTAATGCCTCCAACTTTTCATTTATATATATGAGATACATATAAATATATATATATATACATATATATGAAAAGAACATGAAAATCTGATGTTCAATAATTCCTTTATTCTATCACAGTATCTTTTTTTTTCTTCCGTTAAACTTAAAGTCAAAATCTGTAATTTTAAAATGTTAACAGTGACTTTGTTTTTTATTTGACAATGATTTGAGTAGCCAGGCACTGCTGATGGTAAGAACAATGAACCAAACAGACAAAAATCCTGATGGAGTTGCCTCCCAATTGGGAAAGGATAATAAGTCAAATTAACTAGATGAAATAAAAGCATGGTTAGTATGGTAGATATCAATAAAATGCTAAGGAGAAAAAACAAAAATCAGGGATGAGAAATATAAAATGAGGATTAAGGAGATGGAGTTGGAATTTTAGGTAGGGAAGCATGGAAGATCTCTTGCAAAGATGTTTTAAACTTTTCATTACAAGATTTCAAAGATATGCAAAGTTAGAATAATAAAATAAATACTACACACACACACACACACACACACACACACACACACACACATTCATTACTCAGTTTCAAGAAATATTAACATTTTGCCAGTTTGGTTTTATCTAATTTCCCCAAACCTTTTGTTTGTTTTTTTGTCCTGCAGTTTTTAAAAGCAAACCTGAGAACTTCCCTCAGCAGTCTTAACTGATAAGCTTATTTTTTAAAATTACATAGTTACCCTGCTATTATACACCCAACAATAATAATAATCCCTTAATATCCTCTAATAACCAGTCCATATTTTTATTTTCTAGTGGACTCACAAATATATTTTTACACTAGGTTTTGAAACAGGATCATAAAGGTTAATTCTAAATGGTGACATCTATTTTAATACTTTATTTTTCAAATTTTTCTACTATGAGCATGTATTGCTTTTATAATTTTGAAAAAGAAAAAGATGATAGACTGGAGAAAAAGCTTGTAGCAAAGAAGACAAAAGATTAGGTTTGCAAATAGCTACTCAAGACGAATATTGAGCAAAGAATATGAACTAAACTTTATTCATCAGGGATGTAAACAGCAAATACACAGCATGATGTCCCAGAATAAGTTAACAAGATTCAGCCATATGAACAACACTAACGCTCTCTGTAGAGTTAACGAGAATGTGCTCATGACTCATATGCTCATATAAAGTGTAAATTGTTATACTGGGGAGCAATATAGCCATAATGAATATAAAAGCTATAAACAAATATATGTCATCCCTAACAGCAAAAAGAAGCAAACTAAATATTCGGCAATAAGAAAATGAGTGAATAAATGATGTTTCCACAACTTGGAAGATCAGGCTGTCATTAAAAATTTTATGGATAAAGACTGTATCAAGGCACATTTACGATCAAAAATGTTAAATGACATGCAAAATGTAAAGCAGATCACTGTAATAAAACATGTACATATTTGGACAAACAGGAAGGACTAGACAGAAAAAAAATAACATCCTTGGGCTAGAATGCTGAGAACACAGGCGATTTATTTTTTCTTTTAAATTTCCTTTAATATCTTTATTTTTTTTTTTACGATAATTCTTTTTAAAGAGAAATTATGATGTGGGTAAACAGTAGCTATTTGGAATACTGTGAAAATATGCCCACATGCATCTCCTCTCTCCTCTGAAGTTTTGTCCAGGCCTCCAGCCTTCTGCCCCACTCTGGCTGCCCCACATCCTGAGAGTGCTCTGATGGAGCTAGCCAGGTAAACTCCATTCTCTCAGCCCCTAGCAGGCCCTGGCGCCTGGAGCACTGCAGAACAGCCAACAGGCTGGCTGCTCCCCTTTGCTGAGCCCTCCTCCTTGCCAAGCTTTTACATACTTTATCTCCATTTAATCCTCACAACTCAGGGAGGTAGGTGCTATTATCTCCATTTTCTAGATTTAAAACAGACTCATAGAGAGTTGGGTAACTTGCCCAAGGTTGCAGAGTAGATAAAGAGCAGAGCCAAATTCAAGCCTCTGCTTGTAACCTCTGTGCTGCCCTGCTGTGCTGGGTTCTCAGGGCAGCTTTACCACGAGGCTTGCTGGGCAGTGGAGCCAGCTCCCTAACATCTCTAATCTCCTATTCACTTTTCAATAACAAGGTGAAGCACCCTGGGGAGGAAATCACCTCCCTGGATCTGGGCTCAGAGCTCCACTTGATTCTGAGCAGTGCAGAGTCAACCTCCATTGACTCACTCGTTCTTTTATTCATTCATTTGAGCTCTCTCTATGTGCCAGGCACTGTGCTACCTCTGGGATACGCATAACAAGACACGGTCCCCATCTAACAAAGGGAGGAAGACACATCGACAGGGAAGTTTATTGAAATACTCTCTCTATTCAAATGTCACCTCCTCAGAGAAGATGTACTGGACCATGTTATGTAAAGCGTCTCTCCATGTCCATTCTCTGTTGGTTCTTCGTATAATTTATCACTATCTGAAATTCTGTTAGTATTTATAAGTTCCATGAGGACGAGAACTTGACTCGTTCACCTCTGTATTTCCCAGCACTTAGGACAGAGTGAATGCTTTATGCGTGTTTACTATTTACTGAATTATCTGAATAGATGAAAGGGGTGCAGGCACCATGGTAGACACTTGTAATGCTGAGCTGAGCAGGCAGAGGTGGCAATGATTTCAGAGGGAGGAGAAGGGGCGGAGAAAATGCATGTGCAACAGTTTGGGGAAGGGAAGGAAGTGTATTTCTTTGGCAAGAGGTCACGAAAACACTCAAGACCCTTCAAGCCCAGGAGAAGAGGTCAGCAGAGATAGTGAATGACCCATGGCTTTAGATTTCACCTGTTTTACAGAGACATACTTTAAAAGATTGCATTACCTTCAAACTAGCAGTTTATCTCCTATAATTTGACCTAAGCAAATAATGATGACATGAGGACAAAATGAGTCCAAGGATGTTCATCATGCCATTGCTGATAATGACCAAAGCTGTGGAAGCCTGTCTAACCGTAGGGGAATGGTTAAATGATGACTGAGTCATATGATGGACTAGTATGTGCTCATTAAAATGCATATGTAGACCTACATATTTATAGATTTGAACAGGCACTCACGATGTATATTTCATGAAAAACCACATTCCCAAACAGTATGTTTGATATTATTTCATTTTGACAATTTTATATCTATCTATGAGACAAAATATATTGGTTATCTCTGCTTGGTGGGCCTACATGTGATATTTTTCTTTCTTTGCTCATTTTTTTCTTAGATTTTCTGCAATAAATGTAAATAACTTAGATAATAAAAACGAAAAGAAAATAAGGTCTAGGCTATCCTCTGGAGATAGGAGTTAGGGGGTATGACTGGACAGGTGTGAGTTGAATAAAGGGAAAAGTATGTGTGATTCCAGGGAGCAGTATCCCCAGGGCAGAAACCTCAGCCCCCATCCACCCTTGGAGGAAACCAAATCCTCCCGAACATGAAGGTATTGAAACACAATCAACTAACTCTAATCAGCTTAGTGTTCATTCAATACATTCAAGGCTTAGGCGCCAGGTGCAGAGATAATGAGATTAGAATGCAAACTTGATTTCAGGATCACAGGGTCTGTTCCAGAGGTGGCAGTACAGGGCAGAGTTCAACCACCCATACCAGGCCTGTAAGCAAGTGCCAGCCCTTTTAGGCACTAGGTGTCTGACCCACACAGGGATGGAAGGAGGGCAGAGCGTCCTCCCTGGGACCCCTTTTCTGTTAATCCCCATTCAGAGAGTTCTTCCTTACATCAAATTAAGTTTTCTGCCATCATAATTAAAAATATAATATTTTCATTGTTTTCCTCTGATTGCAGAATACTTGCAAGATATAAAAATATATGTACTTAAAATATATATGAATACTAAAGAAGAAAAATATCACTGATAAACCCATCCCTGGAAATATAACCACTCTTTTTTTTTTTTTTAGTAGATTTCCTTCTACACTTCAATTCATATACATAGGCATAATTGACATCACCCTGTGTCCCCCTGTGAGGTCCTGATCTCTTCAAGCATTCATCAGGCATGCAGTCTCCCCAGGTCCCTAGAGAAAGGCCACATAGCCTCATCCCATGGGCCTAGCTCGTCAGGCAGGGCTTGGCCCATGCTGATAAAGTGCTAACTGGATACCCGCCCGGTCGAGTCAAAGGCACCTCTTCCCCTCAGTGTGTGCTGTCCTGAAAACCCTCAAGGAAGACTTCCTCACCTGAAGACTGAACTCTCCTGGGGAAGAGCACTTGGAGGGGAAAGGTATCAAATTGGAGTTAGGACTATGAAAGCCCCTATAACATGTGTTTCTGTGTATTAAGACAGCACCCTGCCCAAAGGCAACAGCAGTAATGCCACCACCTCCTTCATTTCACATAACAGGTATCGCCCCTTTCCACTGTCTGGCTCTGGCTCTGGTTCTGCACAAACTTCCTGGAGTGTCCCTCCCAATTCCAATGAGGCCATTGAGATTTTGCTGGTAACTCACACAGACAAAGCTCAAGGCTCTGACTGGTTCCTCTCACAAAGCTTGACCTGTTGCTGATTCTCTGACATGGGAACAGGGAGGTCCCACCTCCCAGCTTGGATGCTGGGCCGATTATGTGTCTCGCTCAGCTTGTGAGACCCTGAAGAGTCTCCATCTGTGTCCTCCCGATCCAGTCTGCTTGAGATAACCCAGTGTTACCAGGGCATGCAGCACGATGAAGGCCCCCAGACGGGCCCCACCAGCCTGGTCTGCACAGGCCCAGCAATCCACCCCCTTATCCCTCTGAGCCGGCCCAAGATTCGGGTTCTTCTTCCTCAGCTTCCCACATTTCTCCCAAGGCTACATTATGCAAAGCATAAAACCGCTACTCCAACCCAGCCATTTGCCTCTGGGTTTTCATCACAATCCCCAAACCTTTACTTTCTAACTGCCCTCCCGCACCAGCATTCCATGGAAATTATTTTTATAAGTTGTTCCTTTGATCAAAACCTCACAATGGTTTCCTACTTCACTCACAGTTAAATCCATGCCCTTGTAATGGCCATCTTCTCCAACTCCACTGGGCTCCATATTGTTCCTCCAATGTGTCACACACTCTTCTGCCTTCGCACAGCTGTCCTTTCTACCCGGAATGCTCTCACCTCAGGGGTCTATATGGCAACCTCTCTTACCTCCTTCAAGTCTTTGCTTAAACCTCAGCTTCTCAATGAGGCCCCCTTTGTCCCCAAATTAAATACTACAGTCTCATTCCCACTCCTGACCCCCCTCGCTCCTCTCTCTTTTTCGAATGGCTCCGTCACCTTCTAACATACGAGTACTACAGAATTAACTCATTTAGCGTATCTACGTTTTACCGTCGCAGAGCCTACCAGCCAGAATGTAGGCTCCATGTGGGCGGGCTCTCTGTCTGTTTTGTTGACTAATATATCTCAAGGGTCTAGAATGGTGCTGCACGCAAAGGAGGTGCACGGTAGTGATTGAGTGAATGAAAAGTATTTAGACTCCAAAGTGTTTATTGATAGGAGGAAATTCCTGATGGGGGAGAATAAGTGTACTTTGACTTGGGCCAGAGGCAGAAATAGGGTGGAATATGTCCACCACAGCCCAAGCTCCCAGTTTGTTTTGGGATTTCCAGCACATTCTCTTACTCTGCCCAATCTGGAAGTGAAAGGAAGCATCTACACGTGCACACTGTACATCTACCTGCGATGGGAGGCCCTTCTGAAGACGTCTAAGATTAACAGGCAGAGATGCCCTGGGCCCGACTTAGGCCCATCTTGGACCAATTAGGTTTGATCTCAGAGAACTTTCCAGGCAGTCCCAGGGAGTGAGGTGCCAGTCCAGATGACTGACGGCCTGGAGGTGTTTTCTTCCTGGGCCTCATTGGGTGTGTCTTGCTAGAAAGAAATGGGATGAATTAAATGATGCCCCCAAAGTTCCTGAGGCCGCTGGAATATGGTTGAAAGACTCTGTATTTTGTAATCAGAAGTTGTGGGTTCAGTTGCCACCTCTGCCACTGACTAGCTGAGTGACAGGTTTTGAAATTTCTCTGTGGTAGGATGCCCATGACCTAATCCCCAGATCTGTGAATGTATTATTACCATGTTTCCCTGAAAATAAGACCTAGCTGGACAACCAGCTCTAATGTGTCTTTTGGAGCAAAAATTAATATAAGACACAGTATTATATTATATATCTATTCTATTCTATTCTATTCTATTCTATTCTATTCTATTCTATTCTATTCTATTCTATTCTATTCTATTCTATTCTATTCTATAATGACCCAGTCTTATATTATGGTAAAATAAGACCGGGTCTTATATTAATTTTTGTTCCAAAAGGCGCATGAAAGCTGATTGTCTGGCTAGGTCTTATTTTCGGGGAAACACGTTAATATATTACATTATGAAGGTGACTTTGCAGACGTGATGAAGGTTACAGATCTTGAGATGGGGAGGTTGTCCTGCATGATCTCAATGGGCCCAATCATGACTGTGGCCAAAGCGGCAGGGAAGGGAAGGACCCAGGTCAGAAAGGGTCAGGAACTCACTCCGGGCTGTCCTGCAGTCTCAGTCTTGAAAAGCCACGCTGTTGATAGTCACACCCAAGGGAAGGTGAGGTGAGGCTGGTAAGTTTAGGAGACAGAGCTTTTATGATGGACACCTCTGATAGCCCTTCCCTTCTCTTCCTGCTTCAGCTAGCCAGGCCCTGCTGTATGTGATGAGAAGGCAAAGATAGACATTCCAGGGAAATGGGAGCCCCTCCTTCCCTCCCAGGGCACCATGGTTTTGGTGTTTGCTGCTGCTCTCTCTACAGTTAGGAGTCCCTTTGCATCCCCCAGGCACCTGAGAGATATCTGCTGCTCCTGGTATTCTCCCCTTTGCACCCCTTCCCTCCCGCTCTGCCTGCCCTGTCCTGGTGGAGGCTGTGTAGGGAAGTGGCAGCCCCTGAGCTGCTTGAGCCCGGAAGGGGCAGTTCCCAAGCTGAGAGCACCAAGCAGAAGTGTCAGAGACTCTATTATTGATCTTCCTGCCAAGGAGAGAATAGCCTCAACAGTGGGAACTGCATTCTTCTAAGGCAGTCAGGAAGTCAGTGAATCCTCTTCCTGGCTGCTGTGGGGGGAGCACCACTGTGGTTGAGAGGAAAAGTGATCAGGGACATCACTGCCTGTTCCCACTACCTCCCCTCTCCCCTCCCACCCCATAGATACTTCCATTCCTTTGAGAAGCACCTCATAGAACCTCTTCCCCCAATACATATATATCAGCCAAATGAGAAGGGCCCTTTGAGGACATCCAGCCCAAACCCCTTGTCATACACTTGGGAAACTCAGACTCAGAGAGAGGGACCCTTCCATCACCCAGGCAGTTGCTATGAAGTCAGTGATGGAGACCTTATCCCTCTCCGAAATCCACACACTATACATCCCATCAGCTGCACCAAAAAGCAAGCTCATGTCTCACATGCCACCCCCCCCACTTCCACCACCTACTGGCCCTGTCCCCTATATCAGCTTGCAGCTTTTAGATTCTAAACAGGGGCAAGCCCATCCTGTTTACTCTTAGCCAGAGGGGCTTATCACAGAGGTAACTGCGTTCTCCCAAGATTAAATAAAAACAGCCACACTTCCAGATATTCATTCATTTATTTATTATTTATACCACACCTACTTCCAAAACATATTTCAGGTGGCTCACAATAAAAGCCACACGTACAACAGAGCTATTTTAAAAGTGAATAAACTTCCACACAGTCGAAACTTTTCAAGATTTTCAGACTACTAGTTTAGTTTTTTGAAGGACAAAAGAAGTCTTTGACCTCAGGTACTTGAGAGGGTCAGGTCTTGAATGTGGACATTTAAAGGAGCCTGGTCAGGTTGAGGTTGATAGAGGGACCAGGGGTAGGAAAGGACAGCCACCAGCAGTCCAAGAGCAAGTATAGGAGCAAAAGGCCCATTTTCTCCTTACCCCCTTGTCTTCCTTCTTGGAGGCTGGGGTATGATGATGTGATGCTTAGAGCCATACAGCTCTTACCTTGTGGCCATGAGGCAAGACACACCCAACAGGCTAAGGACGACAGCAGGGAAGGCGCCCAGGTCCTTTATGATAAAGTTGAGCTGCTGAGCCAACCCTGAAGAGTCCACCATCAGTTGTCTAAGAGAATGAAATGTTTCTATTGTTTAAACCACTATTAGGTGTTCTGTTACTTGCACCTAAATGTATCCAAACTGATCAAATGAAAGCTCGTTGTGATCAGCATGTGATACTGGGAAACACAAAGGATGGATGATTTGTTTTACCCAGGTAGGTCATATAAGGTTACTCAGAAAACACACATGAGAAGAGTCTTAAAGGATAAGTAGGAGTTTGCAGGACAGTCAGGGGAAAAGAAGAACATGCCAGGTTAGGGGGCCACTCACAGAGGGCTGCGAGGAGAGAAGGCATCCGGAAGAAACATAAGCTAACTGTTAGGGACCTGGAGCTAGGACCTGCTTGAGTTGGCAATAAGGATCCAAGGAGGGAATTTAAGCAGAGGCTGGAAGTGGGAGTTGTAGGAAGTCAAGGGGTTCCAAAATATCCATGTGATTGGGCTCCAGGAGGAAAGGTGACAAGTCAAAGGGACCCCGACCACTGAGAGGGAGCCAGGATCAGTATCCAGACTGTTTCACCGAAGAATTTTTCATCTTTGTGTTAGGCCTTCTCTTGGGACTCCTTGTTTTATGGGAAACCATCACCCTGATGGAGGGAACAATCACACAGAAAATCAATAGGTGCTGGGAAAATCCTGACAAAGATCAGGAACGCTCCAAAAGAACATGTCACATGCTAGCTCTTCAGAGAATCAGGCCAGTCCCGTCATGGCACAAATGAGGAAACTTAGCCCTGAGAAGTACTGTGAGCTGACCAGGCCACACAGCTACCTAGAGGCAAAGCGGAACTGATGCCAGTTAGCGTCGTCCTTGGACTAGTACTTGGCCCCACCCCTCAGCTCTTCTCTTAACAACAAATGGCCATGGATCAAAAAGAGAACAAATGAGAAAACTCTGAGCCCAACAGGATGACACAGCCCTGCTTCAACAACGTTTGAAGCACAGGGCCTGTCTCCCAGAGTGACGAAGTTAAAGAAAAAATTCCTTAAGCCCACACTGATTACTTTTAATACCCTTTCAGAATTCCTAAGAAACTAAACTTTTATTTTAAAATGTACAAACAAACTTTGAAGTTGTTTGAAGATAAAAGATACTTTATCGGCCAAAGTTGGTGACAGGAAGGCTTACAGGTATTTTCAAACAAACTTTGGAGAGTTCATCACAGTTTGAAAGGATTCTGCTAATATACCACAGACGTATTTGTCATTACCTAGCTGAGACAACACACACCAGCCTCAGCGTGTTTCAAGACTGCTCACCTAATGTGCAGAACTACCCAGATAGCTTGGGTTCTAATCCCAGTTTCATCATCTACCAGCTGTGCACAAGTCACCTACCTCTCTGTGCTTTGGTTTTCTCATCTGGAAATAGGCACAATAATAATAGTCACCAACTCATAGGGCTGCTGCAAAGATTAAATGAGTTAGTGTAAGGGCTTATAGCTGTGGTTACACTTGGTTAGTATTAGCTATCATTATTAGGTCCATAAATCTTGGTGGGAAGAACTATCTATCCTGGCTGTATCCAGCCTGACTGGGCCTTCTCAGTCACTGGCCACTCACCTGCTATTAAGTATGGTTTCAGGACCAGTGATAGCCATCACCTGGGAGATGGTTAGGAAGGCTGAATCTGAGGGCTTACCCCAACCCTACTGGGGAGAATTTTCATTCCAACAAGATTTCCAGGGAATTTGGGCGAGGACTAAAGTTTGAGGAGCTTTCGGACAGGCTGCTGAAATAAGCACTGACGGCATCTCCAAGTGGAGGGGCTTTGGTTGCAGCCAGGACCCTGCTGGCCTTCCTGGTCCTGAGACTAGGGCATCAGAGTGCTGTGTTGTCTGTCTCCTGCTTGCTGGAGATGCTTGGCCCTGCGGACTCCCCACCCTGATTCTTGCTTTCTGCATGTTTGGATGTCACTTTCCACTTCCCTTTCTCTGATTGGGTCCAACAAGTAGGGACACGTAGAAGACCTTGGCCTTGTCTTGAGTTTACCTGGAACAGAGAGTTAGTAGTGCATCTTCTGTGGAGCCCCCAGCTTTGCCTAAGGGAGAACTTCTACAAATTCCTGTGCATGTAGAGCTCAAGGGAACTTCTCCAATTGTCATCCAAGGTCAGCTTGCCCTGCCACTCAGACAGTCATGGGGCTGGATGACTAATTCTGAGAAGTTGGGGCAAGTACAAACCCTCAGCAGAGCAGAGAGGAAACCATCTACTCATTAATTCTCCTAGTTTCATTTTTTATAAGTGGCTGTACTTTACTTAACTGGCTCAAACAGTTCCACTTGCTCTAGAAGTCAGGAAAGCCTTGGTGTGGCCACTAAATATTTGTGTGACCTCAGGTGTCACATGGGATTAGATGTAAAATGAGGGTAGTTCTCTAAGATCCCTTCTCTCTGTTCAGCAGGTAGAGTAAATATGCCTAAATTGGTAAATGCAGGTCAAGTTAACAAGGACCTGAAAAGCCAAGCTGTGAAATTCAGACTTGACACTCTACACTCGCACTGTCCAGTGTGGTAACCACTAGCCTCATGAGGCAATGAACACTTGAGATGTGGCTACTCTGAACTGAGACACGCTACCAAGTATAAAACACACACCAGAGTTTGAGACACTGTATGACAAAAAGAAAGTAAAATATCTCATTACTATTATGTTAAGTACATGTTGAAAATACAATATTTTCGATAGGTTGGATGAAATAAAACACTTTTAAAAATTAATTGTACCTGTTTCTTCTTGTTTTTTTTAAGATTATAAATGTGTCTACTAGAAGATTTAAATTACATATGAGAATTGCATTATACGTTTATTGAACAACACTGCCCCAGAGCTACGTTCTCAAAAAGAAGAGGGATGGAACGAATGATTAGTTTATCCTTGAAGAGGGAGTCACTTCCAAATTTAACCATCAGAGAAAGAATCCAGTGGGAATAATCTGAGGGATAATTCTATACATATACAAGTGAAAGTTCCAGATTTTATCTGTACTTTCCCCCAAATGTCAGAGTTTGAACCTATTGTTTTGTCTTCGGGGCACAACACTGTTTGTTTTAAGGCCAGTTCGTTGAGATCTAGAGGCTGGTCTCTGGAGTGTGAGGATAATTCTTCAGGTCCTACTTTAATGACCTGGCGTAAACAGAGGTCTAAAATAAAGAGATGTGACACCTGAAACTAATAAATGTCAATTATACTTCATTTTAAAAAAATTAAAAACCTCTCCTGCAAACAAAAATAAATAGATGTGTTAATGATGGGAATGGTATTGCAATAAATTTTCCTGATGTAGTGAATCCTTTCCCTGGCATAGAGGCAATGCTTTGGGGTTTAGACAAAGCCTGGAAGAGAGGCAAAACGTTAGCAGAGACTCCTAGGAGGAACTTACCAACCCAGGCTTCTGTGGATCAACTTCCTCTCCTGAAATTCCTTGCACAAGCCCAACCCAGGCTTCTGTGGATTGACTTCCTCTCATGAAATTCCTTGCACAAGCCCCACGGGCATGTGCTATGTGGATTTTGAGAAACTGGGTCTTTCCCTTCTTGACTTACTCTCTGGCTCCCTGTCAGCTGCCATCCTGGGAGACTGGGCCTGGATGCCCCTTCTCCCTCCCACGTGTCTCATCCTTGCTCTGGGGGCTTGGGGAACAAGGTGGCAGTTAGAGTGAAGATTGCAAGGGGACAAGAGAGGGAGAGCATTTGCTTGAGCTTAGGCTCTGGGCCTCCCACGGTCCAGCTGAAGCCCCATGCCAAGCTGCAGCCCAGCAGATCCAGAGTGCCCCCCACTCTGGGTTCTGCTGATCCTATACAGCTCTCTGAGCCCTTGACTATGAAAGTGAGACAATGTGGACGGAGCTGCTGTCTCCACTGGGGACCACGGGGCTCTAGAACTGTATGGCCATGCCCTTGGGGCCAGAACTGCTGGGGCCATTTACAATAAGCTCATTTTTCCATCAGTGTTTTGGAGAGGAATCAAACTTGCTTGACCTCAGCTCTCATTACACAAACAAACGACTCCTCAAAAAGCCCTAGAATGAAAGAGACATGGTGGATATACTTTTGGAATAAAAAATTTGGACACAGGATCAGATAAGAACGGGCTTATTTATGGTGTGAATAAGGCTTTCTCTGCTCATTCCATGGAGGTCATCTGCTCCAACCTCCACAGGGCACCACTTTCCATCCACCCCCAGCTACCCCAGCTACTGAGCATTGAGCTTTTTTTTTAAAAAAAGATTTTTATTAAAAATATAGTTAGCATACAATATTATATTAGTTTCAGGTGTACACAATAGTTATTCAACATTTATATACCTGAAGAAGTGATCACCATGATAAGTCCAGCAACTACCTAATAGCGTACTATGCTATCACAATATTATTGACTATATTCCCCATATTGTACATTACATCCCCAAGACTTATTTGTTTTATATCTGGAAATTTGGGCCATTTATTACCCTTTACCTTTTCACCCCCTTTTTAATTTTTCAGTTACAGTTGACATTCAAT
This sequence comes from Rhinolophus hipposideros, assembly GCF_964194185.1. Classification (NCBI taxonomy): domain Eukaryota; kingdom Metazoa; phylum Chordata; class Mammalia; order Chiroptera; family Rhinolophidae; genus Rhinolophus; species Rhinolophus hipposideros. The sequence continues at coordinate 51,658,666 of NC_138048.1, read as the reverse complement.
ATAACTTTACATTAATCTCAGGTGTACAGCATAGTGGTTAGACATTTATATAATTTAAGAAGTGAGCCCCCTGACTAGTCTAGTACCCAGCTGGCACTGTACATAGTTATTACCATATTGTTGACTATATTCCCTATGCTTTACATTCCCATGATTATTTTGTAACTACCAATTTGTTACAAAAGGGATTTCTTAATCCCTTCACCCTTTTCACCCTGTCCCCTTACCCCCACGTCTATCAACCCAACAAATCTGGTACCCATCTGATACTATATATAGTTATTACAATATTATTGACTACATTCCTTATGATATACCCTCCATCCCCATGACTACTTTGTAACAACCAATTTGTATTTCTTAATCCCTTCCCCTTTTTCACTCACCCCCTCAACCCCGCTCCCATCTGGCAACCATCAAAATGTTCCCTGTATCTATGAGATTGTTTCTGTTTTGTTTGTTTGTTTTGTTCTTTAGTTCCACATGTAAGTGACATCACATTGCATCTGTCTTTCTCTGTCTGACATACTCCACTCAGCGCAACACCCTTCAGGTCCAACTATGCTGCTGCAGATGGCAAGAACCCATTCCCTTCCCTGGCCGAGCAATATTCCATTGTATATATGTACCACCTCCTCTTTATCCATTCTTCCATCGACTGACACCGAGGCTGCCTCTACGTCTCGGCCATTGGAAACAACGCTGCAATGAGCATATGGATCCATATGTTCCCTTGAAGTAGTGTTTGGGGTTTCTTCAGATAAACACCAGGAAGTGGGATTATTGAGTCCCTCTTTGTCTCTTGTTATAGCCTTTGTTTTAAAGTCTATTTTGCCTGGTATAAGTATGACTACGTCAGCTTTTTGTTTGTTTGTTTCCATTTTCATGAAATAACTTTATCCATCCCTCTACTTTTAGTCTGTGTGTGTTTTCAATCTGAAGTGAGCCTCATTTAGGCAGCATATGTAAGGATTTTGTTTTCTTATCCATTCAGCCACCTATGTTTTTGATTGGAGCATTTAATCCACTTACATTGAAAGCAACTGTTGATGGATAATGTAGTTATTGACATTTTATTATTCATATTTTTGGTCTTTTTTTTTTTCCATCTTAAAGAAGTCCCTCTAACATTCCTTGTAATACTGGTTTAGTGGTGATGAAGTCCTTTAGCATTTTCTTGTCTGGGAAGCTCTTTATCTGTTTTTCAATTTTAAATGATAGCCTTGCTGGGTAGAGGAGTCTTGGTCATAGATCCTTGCTTTTCATCACTTTGAATATTTTGTGTCAATCCCTCTGGCAAAGTTTCTGCAAAGTTTCTGTTGAGAAATCAGCCAACAGTCTTAAGGGAGCTCCCTTGTAGGTAACTAACTGCTTTTCTCTGGCTGCTTTTAGGATTCTCTCTTTGTCTTTAACCTTTGCCATTTTAATTATAATGTGTCTTGGTGTGGGCCTGTTTGGGTTCATCCTGTTTGGGACTCTCCCATATAAGCATCCTGAGCTTATATGTCTATTTTCTTCACCAGGTTAGGAAAGTTTTCAGTCATTATTTCTCCAAATAGATTATCAATCCCTTGCTTTCTTCTCCTGGTGCCCCTATGAGGTGAATGCTATTACTTCTGAGGTTGTCCCAGAGGTCTCTTAAACTATCCTCATTTTATTGGATTCTTTTTTCCTTTTTGCTATTCTAATTGGATGTTTTTTGCTATCTTTTCTTTCAAATCGCTGATTTGATCCTCTGCATCTAGTCTGCTGGTGATTCCTTCTAGTGCATTCTTCATTTCAGTTATCTTATTCTTCTCTTCTGACTGGTTCGCTTTTATGGTTTCTATGTCCTTTTTTTATGCTTGCTATCTCTTTGTTGAAGTTCTCACTAAGTTCATCGAGCATCCTTATAACCATTGTTTTGAACTCTGTATCTGGTAGGTTTCTTGTCTCCATTTTGTTTAGTTCTTTTTCTGGAGTTTTCTCCTGTTCTTTCATTTGGAATATATTTCTTTGTTTCCTCATTTTTGGCTGCCTCTCTGAGTTTGTTTCTATGTATTAAGTAAGGCCGCTATGTCTCTCAGTCTTGCCAGGTGGCCTTAAGTAGTAGGGGTCCTATGGGACTCAGTGGCAGTTTCCCTGGTTACCTAAGCTGGGTTCTCCAGGAGTGTCCCTTGTGTGGGTTGTGAGTGACCTTCTGTTATAGTTGAGCTTTGATTGCTGTTGGCATGTCAGTAGATGGTATTGACCCTCAGGCTAACTGGCTGTGGGCTTTGGCCATGTCCACAGCTTATGGGCTGCTGTGTAGGGGGTTTAACCCATGGAGCAGGATTCACCCCAGAAGGCTCTGGTGCCTTTTGAGACAGCCCTTTGTATGTGCTGAGTATGGGGCTAATTGGCTGGTGCGCTGCTGTGGTCTGAAGCCAACCTGCAAGTATATTGGTTCTGGAGCCTCTTGGGAGGGGAGCCAGTGCAGGCCCAGGTCAGCCACTGCCTGTGACTTGTTGGGGAGTACCTGGTAGGAGCTACAAAGTGATCCACAGTTGGTTGCAGCCTGTGCTGTATCTGGAGGTGCATGAGAGAGGCCACACTTTGAACATATGAATGCTACCACCAATACTAGGTTTAGGGTAGCTCCACAAAAAGCCAGGACACTCCGAGGCCTGCTGCCACCTGCCAGCTCTGTAAGGTTCAGCTGTTCAGTGAGTTAGTGGGGTGGAGCAGTGTTGCTCACCAGGCAAATCAGATTCAGATTTGGCCTTTTGGGGCAGGTTCAACACAGGAAAGATGGTGCTCTCCTGCCAACAGCACAGGAGAAGGCCCCCACATAGGGAAAATGGGAACTGTCCCTCCGGTCCTTATTCTGAAGTTATAAAACTCAGTTATACCACCCTTACATCTCCAATGCCCCCAGAGCCACCATCCTTCCACTGGAACCCAGGGTGAATGCCTGTAAAAGTCCTTTAAGAGGCTCTCTGAGTTTCTCACACCCTTCCATCCCACTTGGACAGTTGGAATCCCTACTCTTTATCACAGCCAGAAGTTGTGGGAGCTCCTCTTCCAGGCACCAATACTTCATGCTGGGGAGCCTGGTGTGGGGGACTGGGGTCCCTCTCTCCCTTGTAGGGAACCTCTGTGGCCAAGATTCTTTCCCACTTTCCAACTGTCATACGTGGGTGTGGAACCAGAAGGTTTTATGTCTCCACCCCTCCTACCAGTCTCAACGTGGCTTCTTTTTTATATCCTTAGTTGTAAAACTTATGTTCAGCTAGACTTCAGATGGTTCTCCAGCCTGACTGTTCTATAATTTAGTTGCAATTTTGATGCGTTCACAAGATGAGGCAAGCACAATATTTACCTACTCTGCCATCTTGTATCTCCTCCCCCTTCTCAGTTGAGCTTTTTATAAAAAGGCTCCAGAGGGGGTACTCCTGACTTTACAGTCCAAACAAGGGGAGGGGGGCGCACTTTTTATTCTGGTCCCTCCATGTAGAAGTGCTCCCTGGAGCCTGGGGCTTTCTTGACTGGTCTGGCTCTGATGGTGTCAGGCATCAGGATTGAAACCAGTCTCATTATCACCATTCTTTTTGTTGTTGTTATTGTTGTTAGTCCCTTGGCTTTCATTTTTGTATTTTTATCTTACTTGATATTTCTAAGTGTGAGTATGAACAAAGTAGACAATTTCAGAATGGCCAAGAATTTAGGAGAATTTCTCAGAAGCTAAACTGTTCAGAGTAAGAGTTCTTGGTTTCAGTGCTTCCGAGTCAGGGCCTAGTGAGTTTTAGAAATTGGTTTCTCCTCTTTAAAAACATAACATAGGGATTCACCATTAAGAAATAATTTTGCTGATAAGAGAGGCTAACGGCCTCGGGGATGGAAGTTTGTTTCAGGATGGTGTTTATGTTGAGATGGTTTCTCCTTCCAGGTGTCCACTCCCAGAATCCAGTTTCCCCACCACACCACCCCACCCAGGCCAGGCCCACTGGTGGTGCAGGGACTTATTGTGGGAGGTATTCTTTGGAGTAAATAGCTCCTGTCTCAGAGCCAGTGAATGGGAAGAAGAGGAGCAATACCTTGGAACCTATGTCATTGACTATGTAAGAGTCAGCCTACTGAATAAGTTCCGTCCATCAATGCCACTTGCCCCTTCCCTCCACAGCCAAGGCCATCTAACTGCAGCCAGTGTTCTGGGAACAAGCTTGTTTTAGATCTGGATTTAAGGAACTGAATTTGATTCTGATCCTGCTGATACTATTTATTCAAAATTATAACCATTATCCATTTGTTGTGCTCTTGCCATGTGTCAGGGTGTTTACACATAGCTACAGTCATTTAAAACTCTGAGAGCCCTATGAGGAACTATTATTAAGGTGATGTACAATAACATAAAAAATCTGATGTTCTCATAGACACAGACAATAATTTAGTGGTTACCAGAGGGTAAGGGGGTGGGGGGTGGGTGATGAGGGTAAAGGGGATCAAATATATGGTGATGGAAGGAGAACTGACTCTGGGTGGTGAACACACAATGGGATTTATAGACGATGTAATACAGAATTGTACACCTGAAATCCATGTAAATTTACTAACAATTGTCACCCCAATAAAATTAATTAAAAAAAAAAAATCTGATGTTGGAGAGATTCAGTAACTTAGTCACAGGACAGGTTCACTTCAGCTCCAAATCCAGATTTTGTCTTTCTTGATTTTTTTACTGTAAAAAAAAAAAAAAAATATATATATATATATATATATATATATATATATATATATAGTCTCAAAATAGTATACATAACATTATATAAATGGTTAATGAATAATAATATAGTTTATATACAAATAATTTGTTGCTTACATAGAAATAGGTTTGTAACTTGTTTTTTGCTTTTGTTATGAAATATTTTAACAAAAACTAATTCTTAATTTTAATGGAATAGAATTTATCAGTATTTTCTTTTATGGTTTGCACTTTTTATAGCTTATTTTAAAAATCATTTCCAATTCCAAAGTCATAAAGATGTTTTTCTATATTGTTTTTTTAGTTTGGTCTTTTACCTTTATATCTTTAAACCACCTAGTTTATTTATTTATTCATTGGAGCATGATGTAAGGTAGGTTGCTAGTTCTTTCTATTTTACTAAGTTACAGACAATGTGTATGCTCTCTCAACTCACACAGGAACTACACAAACAAAGCTTACTTCTTTCCATTCAGTTTTACAAGATTTTTTCTAGTACCCACTGTGGGCCTATCTAGAAGTAGGTCCTGTACCGGGGAAAAAAAAAAGGAAATAATCAACAAAAGGAACTGGGGTAGAGGCACAGCAGACCAATAAATCTTTAAAAAAGAAAAGCTACTTTGATATTTAATAAAATATATAGTACCGAGGAATGGCTAATATGATATACTACTTCAGTACGCACATTCCAGATCACATACAAGAAAAGTGAACAAATATGTGATCCTGATGGGAGTGGAAGCAAATATTAAAATTAAGTTATATCGGGCCGGTCCGGTGGCTCAGGCGGTTGGAGCTCCATGCTCCTAACTCCGAAGGCTGCCGGTTCGATTCCTACATGGGCCAGTGGGCTCTCAACCACAAGGTTGCCAGTTCAACTCCCACTAGGGATGGTGGGCTGTGCCCCCTGCAACTAGCAATGGCAACTGGACCTGGAGCTGAGCTGTGCCTTCCACAACTAAGATTGAAAGGACAACTTGACTTGGAAAAAAAGTCCTGGAAGTACACACTGTTCCCCAATAAAGTCCTATAAAAAATTAAGTTATACCAAAATAATGCCAATATAATCTTGGTAGCTAGAGCAGTTTTATGTGTGAAATCCGGTGTCCAACCCACATGGTATCAGTTGGCAATCAGAATATTTCTTATCTGACAATGATAATCATGATGAGCTTGGTCAATAGATCCAAGACCAGGTTCTTCTAAAAGTAGACAAACCTAAAATTGGCAATGTAGACTAGGGAGAAGTGGACCATTTCCACAGAGAGGAGAGCTTTTCTTACGTGCTCCTCCACTTACCAGCACCTGCTCTGGACCCCAATAATATACTGGAGAAAATTTTGCCGAGTTAAGTAACTATTATTATGACTATGGTGCCCCAGAAAAGTGATAAAATATATATTTAAAGACACATTCACACTTTATGTGTACACAGTTATAAATTGTGTCAAGGGCTACTGAGGACCCTCTTTAGAAATCTAGAATAGTTGCCCCTGAGTCCCGTAAGATTTCCTACTACCCAGCCCCTCTCACCTGAAGCAATACAGACACATTCTTTTTAACCTCTATAGCTGGATCAGTAACCTGCATTCTTTTAAACATCTACAGCTGAATCAGTGACCTGTAAGTTACCCAGGAGAACAGGCATTACTTCATGTTGTGTTTTGAGGTGTTAAACTTCATTCCCAACCTCTGTGTGTGGTCCCTTTATGCTCAAATCTCTGTAGTTAGAGCTCCATTAAGAAAGTCATCATTAGATGTCATCAAAATGGTGGCGTGAGGTGAGCCTCTGTAAAGCTCCTCTGGAATTTACAATCAATCAAACAATAATAACTCCACAAAGGACTCCCTGCACAGCAGACAAGCAAGACGAAGAGGCCCACTACTGAATTCACCTACAGGTGGGCGAATCACGCGAGCCAGGGAAGAGGGAAGGGAGAAGTGGGAGACAGAGCCGCTTGGGCGATTGCAGGACGCAGACCTAGCTCAGTGCTCCGAGCTCGCTGCATTCCGGAATTACAGCAGCTGCGGGAGAGGGAAGGACTCGGACTGCTAGGGCTCCGCTTATAGCCCACAGGGCTGAGGGGGCAATATATAACACGGCTGAACCCAACGCTCATGGCAGAGACCTCGGAGAAAAGACTGAGGGAAGAAGGCTGAAAATGGTGGTTTAAGCCCTCACTGCTGAGCAGAGAATGGAAGCCTTAGGCACTGAGACTAGCCACCCCCTCCTTACCTTCCCAGAGCTCACCCCGCCCCCACCTGCCCAGTGCTAGAAGCGATAAAGTAGCAGTGTGAGATTAAAATAACAGAATATTTACTGTTCTGAGAACTGTGGACCACAGACACAGATTCGCAGCACAACTAGTTCCGGCAAAGGGGAGGGAGCTGTGGAAGCAGGATCGGCTGTGGTGGTGGTCGCCACCATTGCTCTGGGCCACCTCTCACAACTCACCCCAACCCTGGCCCCACCTATCTGGGTGGATCCCTGCAGGAGTAAACAGAACTGCTGAAACATACGGGCTCTGAATCTGGTGCAGGAAGAGCTTTGGAACTCCAAAAGCTCTTCCCATACCCACACCAACACTGTGCCCTGTGACCCAGGTGAACTATTAACAGAGGAGAACTATTAACAGAGGAGAACTATTAATAGAGTCTCCCAGGGAATCCCCCCATTGTGTGAGAAGCTGGAATAGTGCAGAGAAGACATAGCACTACTGTGTGAGAGAGGAAAAAAAAGGCTGCAGTCAGAGAGAAAATAAAATATTCTACCAACAGTTACTGGAAAACAAAGGAAAGACCTCTTCCTATCAACCTGTTGCAGAAGCCACTCCTGTAGATGTCTAGGAAGAGAAATAATAAATCGGTAGTTGCCATGAATAACTAAGGCAACAAGACAGCTCAGAAAGAAAGTGAAAAGTCTCCAGAAAAGGAACTTAAAGATATGGAAATATGTGACTGAAATGACAGAGAATTCAAGATTGCAGTTCTGAAAAAACTCAACGAGATGCAAGAAAACACAGAAAGGCAGTTTAGTGAACTCAGAAACACAATCAAAGAACAACATGAGCATTTTATGAAAGAGATTGAAATCTTTAAAAAGAACCAAATACAATTTCTGGAGATTAAGAACTCAATAGAAGAAAGTAAGAATGAAATAACCAGCTTAGGTAGTAGAGTTGACCAGATGGAGGAAAGAATCAGTGACATCGAAGATAGAAACCTGGAAATTACACAGATGGAAGAAGAAAGATACTTGAGACTTAAAAGAAATGAAAGAACTCTACAAGAACTTTCTGACTCCATCTGAAAGAGCAATATAAGAATAATTGGCATACCAGAAGGAGAAGAAAGAGAGAAGGGAACAGAGAATATATTCAAATTGTTGATGAGAACTTCCCAAAGTTGTGGACAGAACTGGATCCTCGAATCCAAGAAGCAAATAGAACACCTAATTACCTCAATCCCAACAGGCCTTCACCAAGGCACATTGTATTGAAGCTGTCTAAAATCAATGACAAAGAAAGAATCCTCAAGGCAGCCAGGGAAAAGAAGACGGTAATCTACAAAGGAAAGCCCATTAGATTATCATCAGATTTTTCAGCAGAAACTCTACAAGCCAGGAGGGAGTGGAACCAAATATTCAAACTATTGAAAGAAAGAAATTATGAGCCAAGAATAATATATCCAGCAAAAATATCCTTTAGATATGAAGGAGGAATAAAGACCTTTCCAGACATACAGAAGCTGAGGAAATTTTCTAATATATGACCTGCACTACAAGAAATACTAAACGAGGCTATTTGACCACGATCAACAGGGACAATTTGTGGCAACTGAACATAAAAAGGGGGAGAGTAAAGGCCTGAACCAGAATATGGGAATGGAGAAAGTAAGCGTGCTGAAAAAAATGGAATACTCTAAATATCAAACTTTCTTTTACATAAACTTAAGGGTAACAACTCAAAAAAAATTCAGAACTAAAATATACACAGTAATAAAAGAAGAAACAGAGGGAAACATCATAGAATACCACCACACAGAAATAATAGACAACAACAAAAAGGCAAAGAAACAATGGAGACACAGCCTTACCAGAAAACTAAAGATAGAATGACAGGAAATCCTCATGTATCAATAATCACCCTAAATGTAAATGGACTGAACTCACCAATAAAGAGACACAGAGTAGCAGATTGGATCAAAAAACTAAACCCAACCATATGCTGTCTCCAAGAGACACATCTCAGCTACAAGGACAAGCATAGACTCAAAGTGAAAGGGTGGAAATTGACACTCCAAGCAAATGGTACCCAGAGAAAATCAGGTGTAGCCATAATGATATCAGATGAAACAGACTTCAGGGTGAAAAAGATAACAAGAGACAAAGATGGACATTTCATAATGGTAAAGGGGACTATACAACAAGAAGACATAACAGTCATCAATATTTATGCCCCCAATCAGGGAGCACTGAAATACACCAAGCAAGTACTAACAGAAGTAAAGGGACAAATTGACCAAAATACAATTATACTAGGGGACTTAAATACATCATTGACAGCTATGTTCATCCAAACAGAAAATAAATAACAAAATAGCAGCCCTAAATGACATATTAGATGAAATGGACATATATAGAGCACTTCATCCTAAAACATCAGACTATACATTCTTTTCTAGTGTACATGGAACATTCTCTAGGATAGACCATATATTGGGACATAAAATCAGCCTCGGCAAATTTAAGAAGATTGAAATCATACCAAGCATATTCTCTGATCACAAGGCTTTGAAATTGGATATCAACTGCAAAAAGAAAGCAGGAAAAAACACAAATACATGGAGATTAAACAACATACTTTTAAAGAACGACTGGGTCAAAGAAGAAATTAGAGGAGAGATCAAAAGATACATAGAAACAAATGACAATGAAAATACATCCTACCAAAATTTTTGGGATGCATCAAAAGCAGTTTTAAGAGGGAAATTTATATTTACAGGCCTATCTCAAGAAACAAGAAAAATCCCAAATAAATAACCTCATGTTACACCTTAAAGAACTAGAAAAAGAAGAACAAGTGCAACTCAAGGTCAGCAGAAGAAAGAAAATAACAAAAATCAGAGTAGAACTAAATGAAATAGAGAACAAAAAGACAATAGAAAAAATTAATGTGACAAAGCTGGTTCTTTGAAAAGATTAACAAAACTGACAAACCCTTGGCTAGGCTCACTAAGATAAAAAGAGAGAAGACACTAATAAACAAAATCAGAAATGAAAAAGGGGAAGTTATCATGGACACCACAGAAATGCAAAGGATCATCCAAGAATACTATATGGACTATATGCCACCAAATTCAGAAGAAATGGATAAGTTCTTAGAAACATATTGCCTTCCAAGGCTGAACCATGAAGAACTGGAAAATCTAAACAGACCAATCACCAGTAACGAAATTGCATCAGTCATCCAAAACCTTCCCAAAAGCAAAAGTCCGGGACCAGATGGCTTCACTAGTGAATTCTACCAAACCTTCAAACAGGATCTAATACCAATCCTGCTCAAACTCTTCCAAAAAATAGAAGAAAAGACAGTACTCCCTAACTCATTTTATGAGGCCAACATTACCCAGATACCAAAACCTGGTAAGGACAACACAAAAAAAAGAAAACTGCAGACCAATATCTCTGATGAATACAGATGCAAACATCCTAAACAAAATTCTAGCAAATCGAATGCATTAAATCGAATGCAAATCGAATGCAACAATGCATTAAAAAGATTATTCATCACGACCAAGTGGGGTTCATCCCCAGGGCACAAGGATGGTTCAACATCCGCAAATTCATCAATGTGATACATCACATAAACAAAATAAATTAAAGGACAAAAATCATATGATTATATCAATTGATGCAGAAAAAGCATTTGACAAGATACAACATCCATTTATGATTAAAACACTTAATAAAATAGGTATAGAAGGAAAACATAACATATACATATATATGTACATATATATAAAACATAACATAACATAATATAATAAAAACATAACATAATAAAGGCCATATACGACAAGCCCTCAGCTAATCTCATAATTAATGGTGAAAAGCTGAAGCCCCTTGCTCTAGGTTCAGGAACACGACAGAGCTGTCCCCCTATCACCTCTGCTTTTCAACATAGTGTTGAAAGTCCTTGCCAGAGCAATCAGGCAACAGAAATAAATAAAAGGCATCCAAATTGGGAATGAAGAAGTTAAATTATCACTCTTTGCAGGTGACATGATGCTATATATAGAAAACCCTAAAGACTCCACCAAAAAGCTATTAGAAACAATCAACGAATACAGTAAAGTTGCTGGCTACAAAATCAACGTACAAAAGTCCATTGCTTTCCTATATACCAACAATGAAATCTCAGAAAAAGAGATAGAAAAAACAATTCCTTTTGCAATTGCAGCAAAAAGAATAAAATACCTAGGAATAAACTTAACCAAGGATGTGAAGGACCTATATGCTGAAAACTATAAGATACTTTTGAAAGAAATTGAAGAAGACACAAAAAAATGGAAAGACATTCCATGCTCATGGATTGGAAGAATCAACATAGTTTAAATGGCCATATTCCCCAAAGCAATGTACAGATTTAATAAAATCCCCATCAAAATCCCAATGGCATTTTTTAAAGAAATAACACAAAAAATCATGAGATTTGTTTGGAACCACAAAAGACCCTGAATAGCCAAAGCAATCTTAAGAAAAAAGAACAATACTGGAGGTATCACACTCCCTGAGTTTAGTTTGTACTACAGGGCTACAATAATCAAAACAGCATGGTATTGGCAGAAAAACAGACACATAGACCAATGGAGTAGAATTGAGAACCAGAAATAAAACCACATAAATATGGACAGATAATTTTTGACAAAGAAGCTAAAAACATACAATAGAGGAAAGACAGCCTCTTCAATAAATGGTGCTGGGAGAATTGGATAGCCACGTGCAAAAGAATGAAACTGGACTGCTATCTGTCACCATGTACCAAAATTAATTCAAAATGGATCAAATTAATTAAGCATAGAAGAAAACATAGGTACTAAACTTATGGACCTTGGGTTCAAAGAGCATTTTATGAATTTGACTCCAAAGGCAATGGAAGTAAAAGCTAAAATAAACGAATGGGACTATATGAAACTTAAAAGCTTCTGCACAGCAAAAGAAACCATCAACAAAATAAAGAGGCAACCAACTGAACGGGAGAAGATTTTTGTAAACAGTGCCTCGGATAAGGGGTTAATATCCAAAATATACAAGGAACTCATGAAACTCAACAACAACAAAACAAACAACCCAATGGAAAAATGGGCAGAGGACCTGAAGAGACATTTCTCCAAAGAGGACTTACAAATGGCAAATAGACATATGAAAAAATGCTCAACATCACTAATCATCAGAGAAATGCAAATAAAAACCACAATGAGATACCACCTCACCTCAGTTAGAATGGCTATCATCAACAAGACAAATAGTAACAAGTGTTGGAGAGGCTGTGGAGAAAAAGGAACCCTCATACACTGTTAGTGGGAATGCAGACTGGTGCAGCCGCTATGGAAGGCAGTGTGGAGGTTCCTCAAAAAATTACGAATAGAATCACCATATGACCCAGGAATCCCTCTCCTGGGTATCTACCCAAAGAATCTGAAGACATTTATCCATAAAGACACGTGTGCTCCAATGTTCATTGCAGCTTTGTTTACAGTGGCCAAGACATGGAAACAACCAAAATGTCCTTCAATAGATGAATGGATAAAGAAGTTGTGATATATACACACAATGGAATACTATTCGGCGGTAAGAAAAGATGATATAGGAGCATTTGTGACAACATGGATGGATCTTGAGATTATAATGCTAAGCAAAATAAGTCAGACAGAAAAAGCAGAGAAACATATGATTTCACTGATATGTGGTATATAAACCAAAAACAGCAAAAGAACAAGACAAACAAATGAGAAACAAAAACTCATAGACACAGATAATAGTTTAGTGGTTACCAGAGGGTAAGGGGGGAGAGGGGTGGTAGATGAGGGTAAAGGGGATCAAATATATGGTGATGGAAGGAGAACTGACTCTGGGTGGTGAACACACAATGGGATTTATAGATGATGTAATACAGAATTGTACACCTGAAATCTATGTAATTTCACTAACAATTGTCACCCCAATAAATTAAAAAAAGAAAGTCATCATTATTAAAATGTAAAATGTAAAATCTTCATTAGCCTTGAAGATTTTTGTATATTTTCTCACCCAGAGCAAATAGCAGGTTTTTCCGTTTTGTTTAACTTGAGACGGTAGGGGAGAAAGAAAAAACTCTGTTTTTACTTGAGAGCCTTTCCCAGTGAAGCAACTTCAATGCCAAGTACTTCTGAGAAGTATGATTTGGATTGTTCCTCTTTAGTGGTTTGTGGGATTATTTAATTTTGTTTTTCGATTGGGTAAGAGTAGAGGAAATATTAGAATTTCTCTATTTTCTCCCAGACCCTAACTTTGGTGAGCTTTCACAGATGACCAAGTCTAGGGGCTTCCCTGAAGAGGCAGTGCCCTGTCATGAGGACTACGAGGGTACATACCCACTATAGAGACAAACACGTTACACTATCAGAGACGGGACCATTCAATAATCAAAGCTTACAACGGTTGCAGATAGAGTGTCTGGGAAACAGACCAGGAGCAAGATGTGCATCGGGAAGTTGATTACAGATGCCTTCAGAATCTACACGTACCAGGAGGGAGGGCAGCAGGTTTTGGAGAGGTTGGCACAGGTGGCAAATAACACAGGCCTCAGCTGATCCTACAACAGGAAGCTCTTGAGCCGGGATAAGCTTTCCATGGGAAGGCATGACCTTGGGTGAGGCAGGTCTCTTCAGCCTCAGACAAATCTCCAGAGGGAGAATTCCCTTGTCCTAAATCCATTCTACTAGGCACCGCTCTGATTACATTTCTGTTTCCTTTGTGTTTGTCTGATAGGACAAGACTGTCCTACACAGGTGTATGGGAAAAGTCTGCAATAACCAAGAATTTCATTTCTATACTTGTTTTTACCCCTACATCATTCCAAAAGAAGCTTTGACGTAGCAACAGAAAGAAATACAACTTAAATTCTCATATCGGCTACCATTTATTGAGTACTACTATAAGCCTGTGTACTAGGTTAATTATTTTATGTAGATTATTTTATCAATCTTCAGAAGAACTGTGTGAGGCAGGTACTAATAGATAAGCATACAGACTCAACGAGGCAAAGCATTTTGCCTTAGGTCACACAGTTGGTGAATGGCAATGCAGAAGGTTGGACTGACTCCAGGTCTGTTTGAACTATTCGGTCCTATTGAAGATGATAGGAATATAAGATAAAACCAGGTGGGTAGGGCCCCTATCTCAAAAATGCACACCCCAAAGTCCTGCACAGTTGCTGGAATAGGGCCCCAGAATTGATTCTGACTTCCTGGGGCTACAGCCGAGAAAGAAACACAATCAGGAACAAGATTCACAGAAGTACCTCTGCAGTAAAAGCAAATCCGTGAGGATAGGAGTTAGAATCATGGTGACTTCTTTTGGAAGGTTATTGACTGAGAGGGGCAAGAGGGAGGCTCCTGGGTGCTAGTAACATTCTACATTGTAAGCCAGCAGGTGGTGATACAGTTGCAAGCATGTATGAACATTTCAAAAGTTGTACACTTAAGGCTTGTGTGCTTTAGTACGCGTATGTTATATGTATTTACTTCAGTAACACAAAGTTGTCAAAATTGTGTCAAAAATGAAACAACCCAATTGATCAGGAGGGCAGCCTTTTCTGGTACTGAAACCTTATAAAACTTCCCAGAGCCTCCTGAGAGGGGCACTGCGTGATGTGGTGATGGCCATCTTCCTTAACAGCTCCTACGATAAGCTCACTATTGAGTTTCGTGTGACTTTTCATTATTGTCCCTCAGTGAAGGCAGATGGCATGATGCGAAAGAAGAATTTCGTGAAGGCTTGAGATGCCAACAGTGGGGTCCCAAGTCAGAGCTTTGTGTTCTTCCCTTATCATTAAATTGGCACTCACAGCATTAGTGAGGGTTCCCGAGTGGGACTGCTCTCTCAGCTCTCTGTGTATGGGGCTGCCCTGTGTCTCTGGCTCCAACCTACTGCCACAGGGAAGGCGTTAGTGTACACACATTGAGGGCACAGGGGTTTCAGTGACTGGGAAACCGGGGTTCTTGTCGCACTCGAGGTCAGGTCGCAGAGACTGGCATCCCTTCTGCTCCCTTACTTGAAATGGCTCCTCTCGCCTCACGGAAAGTCACCAGCCATCAGACCTCTGCATTGCACAGCTCCAGGGAGCACCACTCACAACTGTGAACGTTGTGCGATGTAGTGACTCTGTCAACAATGGCCCCATTTCCCCTTACTCTCTCTCCTGGGAAGAAGGGGGCTTATTGCTGAGGAAGGAGGGAAAGACTCCACCCTACCTTCATGACTGGAATGGTGGCTGGGCTCTGGGGGGAACCAGGAAGCCCAAAAGGGGTTGTGGTCTGTGTGGCTGCCAGGCAGAGATGCTCAGGACCTGCTAACCTACTCTTCTGCCATCACACTGAACTTTGACTATTATTACCCAACACCAGCCAGCCCTCAGGCTGCGGGTTTCATCGTAGCACAGGTCAACATGGTCTCCAGAATCAACTGACCTGGTTTCAAATTCTGATTCTACTTCTTACTAGGTGGGCAAGTTCCTAACCCCTCAAAGTTTTCTAAGCTGTAAAATGGGTGTGATAATTACATTAGTACCCACTTCAATGGTTCATGAGAATTGATTGACACACTAAGTACATTATTCATGGCACACTGTATGTACTCAGTCTGAGTTAGCTATCCACATGAATCTATTATCTGTATCATGTTTAGCATAGAAGAAAGATGTGTTTTCTATTATGTAATAGAAGTAGAGATAGCAGTAATGAGAGAGCCAGAATTAGTTTTTAAACAAATAATCTTTTTTTTTATGTTAAAAAAAGTTGTGGGAGAGGAAAAATAGGGAGATGTTGGTTGAGGGGTATGTTTCACTTATTCAAGATGAATAAGTTCTGGAGATCTAATGTACAACAATATGACTATAGTTAACAAGACTATATCGTATACTTGAAATTTGCTACTAAGAGGTAGGTCTTAAGATCTTAAGATCTTCTCACAACAAGAATAAAATGGTAACTATGTGAGGTGATAGATAATGTGAAGTAGCTTGATTGTGGTGAATATTTCACAATGTATATGTATATCAAGTTGTACACTTTAAATATACGCAATTTTCAATTGTCAACTATACTTCAGTAAGGTTAGAAAAAAAACACACAAAGATTTTTTAATGTTCCAAGTAATACATATTCATTAAGGAACATTTAACAAAAAAGAAAAAAGTTTTAAAAATTATCTGTTATTAACATTTTTGGTATTTTTCTTCTATTCCTTTTTTATAACTATGTGATATATATGTGTATATATAATATGTGTGTATAGTTTTTGAGAAACTTTCAAATATATAGTACAGTATTACTAACTGTAATCACCATGTTATACATTACATTCTCATGACTTATTTATTTTATAACTGGAAGTTTGTACCTTTTGACCCCCTTCACCTATGTCATCCATATATATGATTTAAGACAAATTTTTTACTTTAAAATATTTTTTGATTTACAGAAAAATTACAATAATAATACAGAGAGTTCCCATATACCCCACACGCAATTTCTCCTACTGTTATCTTACATTACTATGGTACATTTATCACAACTAATGAACTAAGATTGATGCATTAATCTTAACTAAAGTCCATACTTAATTTGGATTTTTTTGTTTTTACCTAATGTTCCATTTCTGTTCTAGGATTTCATTCAGGGTACCACATTACATGTAGTCATTATGTCTCCTTAAACTCCTCTAGAATGTAAGAGTTTCTCAGATTTTTCTTGTTTTTGGTATTTTGTAGAATTTCCTTCAACTAAGATTTGTCTGAAGTTTTTGTCACAATTAGATTAGTGTTATGGGTTTGGCAGGGAAAATCAAAGAAGTGCCATTTTCATCACATTATATCAAAGGTATTATCAACATGACTTATCACTATTTCTGTTGACTTTCATCACCTAGTTGAGGTACTATTTGTAAAGTTTTCTTTTTTCTCCCTTTTTCATACTGTATTATTTTGGAAGGAAGTCATTACGCACAGCCCATACTTTAGAAGTATGGAGTTATGCTCCATCTCCTTAATGGAACAACATCTACATACTGTATATTATTTACAATTCTTCTGTACATTAGAATATTCTTTCTCACCTATTTATTTTGTCTATCATTTATTTATATCAGTAGGATCTGGTGGACATTTGTTTTATACTTTCGGTTATAATCCATTATTATGCTATTTATTTTGTTGCTCAAATTGTCCCAGCTTTGGCTGTTGGGAGATCCTTTAGTCAGCTCCTATGCCATAGACATATTCCATCATTTTATTCTTTGAGCACTTCCTTACTTTCTGGCACTAACAGATGCTCCAGACTCATCTTGTATAGTCCCTGCCACAGCCATTTCTCCAAAAAGTCTGGTTTCTTCTTATTAAAAAATGGTACTCGAAATGAAGATCTGAGTACTGGGTGTGATCATTGTACCCAAGTGTTTTTGCTTCTAGTAGCTTTAGGTAAAAACAGAGTAGCTCTAGGTAAATCTAATTTTCGTAACTTGCCACATTCACCTTTTGAAAACCATCTTGGTCACCTTTAGTTTTTGGAGGTTATGAATAAAGCCGTTCTGAACATTCACATGTGGATTTCTGTGTGGACATAAGTTTTCAAATCAATTGTGTAAGTACCTAGTATGATTGCTGGATTGTATGGTAAAACAATTTTAACTTTGTAAGAAACTGTCAACCTCTCTTCCAGAGTGGCTCTACCATTTGGCATTCCCACCGGCAATGAATGAGAGTTCGTACACACTATGACAGAGGACTTTTCAGCTAAATGACCCAGGCTCTAAATTTATGGCCTCTACTAATCTTGCTCTTTACTGCTCTGATAGATCTAGGGCCCTGGGAAAACACAGGAAAGTAAGGGTGTGCCTGGGAGAGAGATACAAACCTTTTGATTAATTTTATCAGTTTCCTGGCCAATGGCTAACCTTATAAACTCCAGATGTCCAAGTACATCTCATTCTGCTAATAGTAAAGGACTATGTCACACAGAGGAAGGGGTCTTTCCTTACTAAACTGATAATCTTAAAACATCCCTTGTGATTTTACCCCTAGGCCATGCATATTTTGCATCCCTTTCCAAAAATCCAGATGGCACCATTCTATAGGATACTACAGATATTATATTTGTCAGAAAATGCTTAACTATCCCTTTTGATTTTGTTGTTTATAGCAGGAAAACTACACGTTCACGTTGAAGTGTTAGAGGACAAGATCGTCCCTTTCTTATTAATTTTGAATTCCAGTTGGAAATGAATCTTAAGATATAGCTGTGATGGGGGAAATAAACATGGCATTAGGAGTGCTGGTTTTAACAAAACCCAGAGGGACTGACAGGTATTAAGACAAGTGTAGGAAAAGGGGTCAGGAAGCCATTATCAATGATGGGGAGAGACAAAAAGAATAAGAACCTATCTGGAAAGAGGGAAAGGATCCATGGCAAGGGTGCTTGATCACCATGGTAGAGAGACCTAGGGGCTTGAATGGAGGATGCTGAGAGGGAAAAGCGTTCCGGAAGTCAGGCTAGAAAGTCGGGAGAGGAGGGCAAATACCATCTGGTCTGAATAGGGGCTGAGAGTAAGAGACTTAGGGAGAAGAAACCAGGGGTGTAATTAGTTTCAGAGTCATTCTGACCTGAAGTTTTGACAGCAGCATCAGCAACAGCTAACATGCTTTGAGCCCTTCTAAGGTGACCACACCATACTAAACACTTTACATGTATTATCTCATTTAAACCTATGCTGTGAATATTATTATTCCCATTTTACAGATAAGAGATCATTGAGATTTAGAGAGCTGAAGATACTTAGAGATATGTATCGCTAAGATCTTAGAGAGTTTAAGTTGAGATTCCAACCTAGATTCATTTGGGTCCAAAGCTGTCTTCTTTGTGTCTATGAGCTCTTTTGAATACTTACGCATCGGTGGTAAGGTATCGAAGTGCTCACACCCTGCCTAGATTATACCTTCAAGACTCCCCAGGTCTTGTTTCTTCCAGGAGCCCCCCAGATCTTCCTGATCACAGTCTTCCCTCCTCCAAACTCCCAGAAGTCCTTGTCTAATGACTGCCCAGCAAACACCTTTGCCTTAAGTTTCAGCTTTCACATTTATTATGCAACTCCGGAACTTTTAACCACACAATTTTTATGTCAGGTTTTTTCCTAATATTTTTTTTCTTTTTAAATAAACGTTTTTAGAATAGCTTTAGATGTATAGGTACATTGTGAAGATAGTACAGAGTTCCCATCTATCCCCCAAACTCAGTTTCCTATATTATTACCTGTTAGTGTGATGTGTCTCCTTCCATGTCTATGCACTTATATACACATCACACTCTTCTAGAAACACAGTTTTGTCGTGTATGTCTCAGTCTCCTCCTCAGAGCTTAGCTCGGTGCTAAGAAACTGTCCCTTAATACAGGCCAAGTCAGGGGGAAGCTGACCGTAGTGAAGTTCTCACTCTTCATCCAGAATGACAGGATGTTTCAATATCTCCTTTCCTTCCTTGTAGAAACTTGAAATCCTCTCAAGAGTGTACTCTGATTAAAGACATACATACATACATACGAAGTCTGACAATTAAGTTCGCGAACTTGTTGCAATAATGTTGCTAACCATTTTTGGTATCAGAGGGATTATTCATTATGAATTTGTACCAACTGAACAAACAATTAACCAAGTTTACTATCGGGAAGTGCTGAAAAGGCTGCGTGAAAAAGTTAGATGACCTGAACTTTTTGCCAACAATTCATTGCTCTTGCATCACGACAAAGCACCAGCTCACAGGGCACTGTCTGTGAGGGAGGTTTTAGCCAGTAAACACATAACTGCATTGGAACACCCTCCTTACTCACCTGATCTGGCCCTCAGTGGGTTCTTTCTTTACCTGAAGATAAAGGAAATATTGAAAGGAAGACGTTTTGATGACACTCAGGACATCAAGGGTAATATGACGACAGCTCTGATGGTCATTCCAGAAAAAGAGTTCCAAAATTGCTTTGAAGGGTGGACTAGGCGCTGGCATCAGTGCGTAGTTTCCCAAGGGGAGCACTTCGAAGGTGATGATAGTGATATTTAGCAATGAGGCATGTAGCCCTTTTTCTAGGATGAGTTCACGAACTTAATTGTCTGACATTACACATCCATAAAAATGGAGATGCTGGAATCTGTTAGATGCTAGTCACCAGCAGCATATAACTTTGTGGTTCTCTCTAACTGAAAGCAGAAGTTACTCATTAAATGAGCTGGTTTCATCTGAGCCCAGGAACAAATTGCTGCCAAAGGATCTCCAGCCAATAAACATTTATTGAGCACCTACCAGGTGGCTATGGGGAGAGTCCCCAGGAGTGTCAGGACGATCCCCGGATTCTGTAAAGCACAGTGTCATGGAGCAGGGAAAATGGGAGGCAGGAGCATCAGCTTTGGGGAGGGCGAGGTTGGGTTCTCTGTGGGACTGGTTGGACTTGAAAGAATCATCCAAGTGGAAGTGTCCAGCAGGCGCTCAGAATAAAGATCTGATGGAGAGAGAGAGAGAGAATAAGAATACAAATTGGTATTTGTACCGCGAGCTGAAGGAATCCTGTTGTAGAGATACAGATGGGAGCATGTGGGTATTGACCTTTAATTCATCACGTACCTTCTCTCAGATAATTCATGGCATTTGCACATCTGTTGCCTTGCTGTTTTTTACAAAAATTCTTGGAAATAGATAACAGTGGAACACTCCTATGGACACTCTGTGCTGGCCATTTGTCTGTTTAAAGTGATATCTAAACATGAAGCAAGGATGCTTATCTTAATGTTTCAAAGGATTTTGATGCCGTAGAAGTAGAATGGCAGGCTTCTGGAAGACAGATAAGTCACTAGAGAGAACCCAAGAGAAGTCTTCTGAGGCAGCTCTTTATTGCCAGGGCTCAACACAGCACCTGACACAGTAGATCCCTGTCAGCATTTGGAAAATATCCTCGGGAAAAGTGAGAAGAATGGGACTACGAACCCATAAAGGCTCATTAATTCAGACTCAGTGTCCTTATTCAGTGCACATGTGGAAAATCAAAGGTAGCCCTCAGACAGGGAGTAGGGTCTTAACAGATGACCCCAAAGCAGGCTCAGGCCGAGAAACAGGACGAGGTAATGCAGTCACTCTGGCAGAGGGAACTGATGCCACGCAGACAAACACCAGGTCGGTGTCTCTGCTTCAGGATGCTGGGTTAGGGTCACGCATGACCCAGCTCACTGACTGTGCTAAGCGGCCAGAGAGAAATGGGTCAGGGCAAGGGCTGGCCTTCCAGGAGTTAACTACTCAGCTATTCGGACAGGCTGGAGTGGTGTCTGCAGGCTCAGCTCAGAGAGACAAAGCCTCAGCAGAGAAATCAGGGGCTGCATAGGTCAGTGCCATCCTCACCCGAGGCTCAGTCTCCAGGGGAGGGCCTGAGTGGGCCAGGGGCGCCTCAGGTCAGGGCTACCCTGGGCCGAAAGAGAGACTTGACAGACCATTCCCAGGCAAGGATCAACACTCTCGCCGGCCCTCTGTCGGCACCGACCCTCCAGTCCCGAGGATGAGTGTCTTTGCCCGGAATCTACCTCTCTGATCAAACTCAGAGAGGTAGAGAAGAGAGAGCACGTCAAAGCTGGTGACCCACTCAAGCTGACCTTTCATGAGACTCCAAAATTAGATTCCCAAATGCACATCCTGTGATCTGTTTGTTTCATGTCTTGTGAGAGTGTGAGTGGGTGGGTAGGGGTGGTGATTTAGTATTTGGTTCCTCAGTAAGAAATTTTGTCTGCTTGTTTGTTTGTGGGTGGTTGGTGGTGGTTGATTGTTTTCAAAAAATCCTACCCTTGCTTCTGCTCTGGCCCCATCTGCAGGAGAGGTTCCAGCGCAGAGTCTGCAGGGACTGGCTGTTCAGCTGGTCTTCCCAGGTTCCTTGTGAGGTTCACAACAAGTCTAGGTTGTTCTTCTGCTTCAGTTTCAGAAACTTAATTTTATCAGTTCATCCGGGGTCATCAGGTAATCTGCTACCCAAAGGCACAAAACACTGATTCATAAAGCCTGTTTATTAATTTATGTGGAGCAAGAGAATTGCTGTCTAGGCCAAATCTAGTGTCTTCTCAGGAGGGAAAATCTTCTCAAGAATTAGGATAAGTGGTTTATTTGGCAAAGGAGCTGGATGGCTGTAAGGGCTTTTTTACTTAAGCTGTGATGGGTCATGAATTGCTTTTGTCTGCTGAAAAGCTTTGTAGAATAATAGGCCACTACAGCTGCATAAAAATAGCTGCCAGGCAGAAACCACTTTCACGCCAGCTGGCCACAGTGACCTTCTCTGTGGGGAGTGCTGAAAAAACAGCTAGTAAAAACTTCTCCTTCTAAAAAGGACTCACATGTGCTCTAAAGACCTGCAGCCCTGGTATCACCAGGGATCTTGTTAGAAATGCAGAGTCATGGGCCCCCACCCACATCTTCTGAGTCAGAATCTGTACTTGAACACATCCGCAGGATACTATTCTCAGTGCACATTAAAATTTAAGAAGCTCTGGGCTGGAGTCTAGGCTCGATGTGGATCTCAAAATCCACTTAGGCTTGAATCATCTCAACACCTGCAGGAAACCCTGCCTGTGCCTTAATAAAGTCAACGTGGGACTTGACGCTCCAGCCTGAAATGAGTTGGGGGCAGAGAGGCCCAACAGGGCTCAACAGGACTGCCTCCTGTTCCCGGATTCTCTTTCCCTTTGGAGCTCTGTTGCCATTGCCAACCCTAAGTCCTGTGTTTGACTTGATGACAGAAGCCAGTGGGTCTCTTCAAATGCTTCCTTGTTTGACCCCAATCTCAGAAGCAGTAATGAATCTTATGATGTTTACAGGTGATTTATCATGATTCCATTTTAGGTTGGCTGTTTTCCAATTACCCGGTTGGGGGGCTGTGGACCTTTCTCTCATCAGTTAAGTAAATTCCAAATCTCACTTTAGCACAGGTTACTTCTAGGAAGCATTTCTGGGAGATAGTTATCCCAGGCACACTACACCTAGTGACTTTATCTTTATAGTTTGGGGTCTTTTATTTTGTGTCTGTGGCATCAGATTCAATTATAAAATGGATTCACACCTTCCTAAGACGGTCATGATGATAAGGTCCAGGCTGCAGCCTGGCGGTAAGTCATTTTTCTTTGGGCACAGAATTTCAAGTATCTGCCTGCTGGACAGTGTTTCAATATTTCAACACTTGAGATGTAGAAAAAGGTGGTTTTAAGATAAAAGATCTCAAAGATATGAAGCTAGGCTATGCCATTTAAAAGTTCTGCCACTTGGAGCCAATTATTTTGTATTTGTTGCACTTCCACTATTCATCTATAAAATGGGCATGATACCTATTTCACAGAATTGTTGAGAGGTGAATATAAGATGACACAGCACAAGCATTCAGTAATTCTCCAGGGTCAGGGCTCAGTGAGTGTTGGTAGACTGACACCTGGAAACCTTGTGGCTTTCCCTGCCATTTAGGAACTATCTGAGATGAATCAGGGGGAGCCAGGCCAGCCCTCACAGATGTAACCACCAAACAGTTGCCCCCTTGATCACATTTCCACGTATGAGAAATAAAACTTTTGGCAGTGTCATTTTCCAAACCAAGGGAAATTTGTCTACTTGGGTATATTAAGCTGAAGAAACCAAAGTTTTCTGATGATATGGTATTTTTCCTGAACACTGGATTTGCTGACTTGGGATTTAGATTTAATTATCTGTTTGCAAGTTTTTTCTTTACACATTTGGTCATTTTTCCCATTTACATCCGCAGGAACCCAGCACTTCACAATGTTCTTTAGAAGTCTTCTTTTTTAGCCTTTCCTTTTTTTTTTTCTTTTTTAAGCCTTCAACTTAGGCAGTATTTGGCCATATGGCACACAGTTCATTAGATTTTAAGATGCCAGATTTACACCATTGAGGAAGGGAAACTCAGATATAAGCAAAAGAGTTGCCAGCTACAGATGTTGAAAGGAGGAAGACAAAAACAAGGAAAACCAAAGTGACTCACTGATATTTTGGAAACAAAGTTAACATAATTCTTTTAATTCAGTAACTCTCCTTATCAAAGGTAGGTACACATTCTGAGAATTTAAGGAAATCAGCTATCTTATAGGGACAATATGAATGTGCTGCAATTCTGTCAAACATGTACTTCAATTTCTGGAGTTACAGTCTTATTTTTAGAAGTATCTAAGATTTCATCCTCAACATAAGTATCAATCCAAATTTTGAAATGAAATTAAATCTGAAATGAAAAATAAATGGATCCCCCAAATACTGAATCTTCTCAACTTGTCCCACTTGGATGGCCCCTGAACCTCTTTAATAAGATTTCTGCCTTGGGGAGAAGTCTGTGGAGCTGTCTACGCAGTCAGTCCGTGTCGTAGTTAGATTTGTAAAGAGGCAGTATGGTGGCATTGTTTAGGGCTGGGTTCAGAAGCCAGATTGCCTAGGTTTGAATTGTGGTTGTCACCATTTATTAGCTACACAACCTGGGACAAGTTCCTTAACTTTTTATAATGCCAGTTTTCACACCTGGAAAATGGGGATAATATTAATTTTTATTTTTAAGGATTGTGATGAGGATTATATGAGCCAATACTATAAAGAGTTAGAATTGTTCTCAGCATACAATAGCTGCTCAATAAATCTTAGCTGTTGTCATTCAGCTTTAATAGCAAGGATATTCCTAGCCAAATAGACTAAGCTCTTTTCCATCATTAGCTGACTAGACTGGTGATGAACTGGGACAGTCTACATATAGTGAATTAAACTGCAACAATATGTGGCTGTCATAGTATCCATGGAAAAGAGAGAAATATGGAATACTACTACAATTAGCCTGTACATGGCGAAACTAGATTTTGAACCCAGATGTCTCTGCTCCGAGGCCAATCTGTTCCCATTGAACCCTGCTAAAAGCTCAACATGAGCTGACAATGTTCAGTGATTGTTAAAGTAGTGAGTGTGATGGCAGACAGATGGGATTCGTAAAAGCCATTGCCTCTAAAACAGAAAAATGGTGGCTCTGCTCCATCTGGACTGGTCAAACCATGCCTCAAAAAGTGATCAGTGGGTGGGAGACATGGAATTGTGCCCTGTGATGTTCCTTGGAAGGGGTTGGGATATTTAGTCTGAAGAAGAGAAAATAGCTGTGGACATGAAAGGATTCTTCAAGCAATAACCAATTTATAGAAAGTAGAAAGAGAGAGAATTCAATTTAATACAGTTAAAAACTTTCTAATAGTCTGAAGTATCCAAGGCTCTCTCCTTTCGGAAGTGATAGATTTGCTCTCATTGTAAAGGCTAAGGAAATGTTGGATAACTGTTTGATGGAGTGAAGTAGTGAGATTTTGTTCAATGAACTCAACATACATTTATTGAACATCTAATGTAGGCCAGTGATATTAATAGTACGTGAGTTAAGGTTCCTCCCAAACTTGAAATTCTGTTATGAAACGAGTTCTATTTCACCCAGATAGGACTAAATAGAATCTGATATCCTGCTTAAAACTCTAACTAGACCCTATACTCGTTGCCATAAATATCACTGTAATTAATTTTAAAATAAATTATTCTCCTTTCCTTGCCCCCAGTCACCTTTGTCACTTGCTACAGAGTAGGGGCAAAACTCCTCCATATTAACCTGGATATTGCTCCTGTTCCATGTTCTCCATGTGAGCTTCCTTTTAGCACAGGAGAAACAAAAAATAATTTAGTCAGCAGTATTAGGACAGGATACTGAAGGTTTCCAAGTACATTTTTTAAGAAGAAAAAAATGCAAAATAAAACGGAAAATAGTACCAACCCCAAATACATGAGCTGAGAGTCCACCTCCATTCTCTGAAGGGTATCCTGTTCCAATATGCAGAGCTCCACATTTTTATTTTATGATTCTAGTCCTAAAGTGATGCCTGAGGCTTAGGATTCCAAGGTAAAGAAAATGGATACAGCTTGTCCATTGGAGCTGTGGTCAGAGCTGAATGTAGGTTCGAGTGGCTTCTGTAGAGATTGCTATGAGTCTCTACTGTATGACAGGCAGTTATGCCAGGATTGACCAAAGTGTATGCCAGCATTTGAAAGCATTTGAAAAAACTTTATCTATGTCTTCTAACTGCCTCCCAACTCATAAAACCTCAATCAATATTGAAGTTGAAGGGTGGTAGAAAGTTAAAACAGTGGGCAAAGTAACAGGGAGAAACCTTGGAAGTTGAAATTTAACTTCGAGCAAGTCATTTGTCCTGTTCGCTAAAAAGACTTGTGCTCTGAGAAAGAAGAGGACCTAGGACTGTGGTTTTCAAATACAGGTCACAGCCCATAATCAATTGAATAGGTTAAAATCATCATTTTAAAAATTAAATAGAGAATCCCAGACTGCTTTGCACACAGCGAGGGTATTATTCCATGAAACTTTTGTTTCATGTGTCTACTGAGTTGTGAAGGAAAATGGATGTTAAACCATGGAACGCAGTCAAAAATATTTGAGAAATGCTGACTTAAGAGACCCCATTTAGCATTCACGCCATAGATTGGAACACAGAAAGAGCAAATGGTTTTGGATCTTCCATTACTGAGCTAACATATTTTTTTTAATTCTGATAAAATATATATAGCTTAAACATATTCATGTTTTAAATGTAAGAGACAAAATACTAAATACTTTTGTCTAAAAACGAAAACCTCCCGCTCCCAACTTGCATCATCTTGTAGGTTTGGGTTTACAATGCTTCCCCTGCCACTCCCTATTTTTCCTCCTGGGTTCTTGGCCTGTAACTAAAGGTAAGAGGTGTATGTTTTGGCTTTGATCTTATGGGGCAAGGAGCAGAAGTTCCTTCTTGTGCTTGTTACTGAGGTAGAAGAATACAATTTACACTCAATTGTCTTTTTTCATCAGAAATAGATTATTTAAAAAAAATACAGGTAAGCATAAAGATGAACTAGAATCTAGATGGGCATATAACTTGGAACAAGATGTAGAGAACTCCAAGTGTGTCTTGGTGAGCATAACCAAAGCCCTACCTCTCTTTTTCAGATCTGGGCATTTGGCTGTCACAGACCTTGACCCACTTTTATTTTTGCTTGTATTTAATATTTGCATCCTTGTTGTTTGTCCTTTAAGTATAAGTTGTTTCCCTAGTGACACTCTTTCCTTTATCAGGGGTATAGACGTGTTTCATTTCTCTGTACATGTCTTTGCCCCACAAACAACACTACTCAATAAATGTCAGTAATGAGGGTAATTAATCATCTTTTCTTCTCAGCCATTATCAATGACTGAGTTATTTTTTTCTGGAATCAGGTCGTTCAAAAGCCAATGAAGATAACGTTCCTTTTCATGAGCAATAACCACATGGTTAATTGCTTAGAACTTTTCAGTTTTCAGGCTTCTCCCCCTCATTTACTCACTTGGCTTGGGCTCTGAACTAGCAGCACCTTATATTTGTATAACCGTGTAGTTAAAGCAGCTTCTCTACTTTTAGTTCACTGGTGAAGGAAATGAAGGGATGTTACCTCCATGTGGCCAATGGGGTAACTGAGGCACAGAGCTACTCTGCTCATGGTTCTGCAGCACAGTTAGTAACAGCACTGGAATCAGTGCTGACTTCTAGGCTGCTTTCACTACATCAGTGGCTTCTCTGGTTTGCTTTTTCTTGCTATCCCTCCCTCACCAAATAGCCAGACTCCTGCTTTCATCTCCAGGTGAAGAAAAATGAGAGGAAAGGAGAATTTTGCAGCTGATGACTCCCACACCCTCTCTTCCACCAATAATTCCCCTGAAGTAGCTGTCAGGTATTTCGGGATAGTAGAATTAACATGCCACAGGCTCATTCTCACTTCAGTCTTCAAGTAAGCCTTTCTCTTATAGCTGAATGTCTTCTTTCTTCCTCTTCATCTGCCTAAATCCCTACACAGCTTTCCCCCACTATCCAAAAGTAGAGCGTTCCTATGAAACCTTTCATAAGCCGAAATAGCGTAAAAAAAAAAAAAAGGAAAAAAAAAAGAAATTACTTTTAATTTGTATGGAAAAAATTGGGGATGTTCCCAGACCCAAAAAACAACCTACCAAACGTCTAGATTTACATGAAGTATAGCACCCTTATGAGCTCTCTTAAAGCTTTTCTGATGCCTTAGGACACATCTTGCTAATGATGCAAAAAATAAGTTCAGATAAAGCACAAATAAAGACACAGTTCAAAGCCATAGCGGCTTAATGCTGAGATGCTGAGTGTAGCTCCCAGGGCAGGAGCTTGGTGGGGCCACTCTTGCTGCTGGGGTGCACGCTGCCTCTGTATTGGCTTGTTGCTGCAAAATAAATGCTGATCACATCCCCCCCAACTCCCCACCTGCCTTTCCACCTTTGTTCGTAAAAGCAAAAATCATCTTCGGATTTCCTTCAAAAACAGACACTAATGTAGGTCTTCCATAAAAGCCAAGCGGCAGAAGGCAAACTTTCTAAAATTGGGGAATACCTGCACTGGCCTATAGATGTCTTCCATGTTACTTTCCTGACTAACCCTGCATCATCTACCTAGACTGACTCAACCAATGCTCACCAAGAGTCTACTATGTGCCAGTTTACTGTGTGTTTTTTAGGAGGTCGCACTCGCCTTATCTTATTTGAACTCACAGAAATTCTGCAAGGCAGGTATTTTTATTCCCATGTTAGAGCAGATATAACCCAGGCTCAAGAAAGTTGAGAATTTCAGTTTCTAGACTGCGGGCTTTGTGCTCTTTCCCCAGACCTCAAGGTTTCTGGTTTTTATTTTCTTCTTCTTCTTTTTTGCTTCTGTTCATTCCTCTCCCACCTCCAATTTTTTTTAGGCAAAATTTTGGTGTACATGACTTTAACATTTAAAAAAATTTCTGTGTACCTTTTGGAAGAACTGCAAGAATTTTAGTTCCAATGTAATTGAAGTCTTATGTAACAGTCTGTGGAAGGTTGGAATTTGAATATCCATTTTAGTTATAGTTTAAATAAAGGTTACCAAAAACTTATTTCACTGCAAGCATGATGACGACTACAGTAAGGGGAGTCAGGCAGAAGTGGGAGCAAATGTTATGTAATAATGCAACAATGACAATGAAAATCAAGTTAAAAAAATAAAATCTTCGAACTGTTAAAAAACAAAATTCAACAGAGTAAATTTGAAAATCGAATTGGCTTTTTAAAGCAATTCCTGAATTGGGAAGTATCCCAGCTAGGAACTAGAAGGGTATCCTGAGGGGTTGTGCAAAACGGAAAGTTTTTGTAGGAAGAAGTGTGGGCAAGAAAGCTATTAAAAGAAAAAAATATTTTGGGATGGGACATCTTTTTTTGGGGGGGGGGTGGGGGGTGGGATACTAGACCAGAAGAGTTTTACCATGCAGGTTGCCTCTTCTTTATATGGGAGGAAATAGAGAGGGCCCATGTGACAGATTACTCCATACTAGTTGATTAGGATTACATTTCTGGGAGAGGTTGACACTGCAGTTAGATGAGGTATTAAATCTAGGTTTGGCATCATGGGCCTTTAGCATGAGTGACAACATTTTGGGCCTGTGTTTTTTCTGTTCAATATAACATTTGTATGGAATTCCAGACAAAGCAAAATTGCCTCTCAGAATGTACAGATTCTTCAACAAAGCAAGACAAATTAATTTTAATCTACTTGAAATTGCAACGGAGGGAGATCCTGCAAAACTTCTGGGGAGAAAGGGATAGTAAAGCAATTTAATTGCATAGTGTCGTTATTACTACTAAAAGCATGAACATAAAAATAGAATTGACACACTGTTTAAGGCAGTGTCTTCTTTATTGTTTCACTTCAGTGAAGGTAATTTTTTTATTTGGGTTTTCAGAGGTTGCATCCTGACCTCCATCTTCTAAACCTGTCTTTTCCACTTGCTTGTAAGATTTTCACCTCGATACTAGCATTGTTTGTTTTTTAAGATCCCATCAGTCAAGGAAAGGGAGAGGAGCCTCAGCAGGCCTATTGTCTGAATTTCAAGGCGGCCCCTCAAGAACTAATCCATATCCATCACATTCTTCCCTTTAACTTTTTCCTGTGTAGGCCCACTAAGGTGCAGAGATGCTCCTGCTTATAAGTTTTTATAATAGTTCTCCTTAGGGAGAGATTTTAAACAATGGGGGTAAACGAAGGGAGTGGGTAGACCCTACTATTTCCTCTATTTGAAAGCAGAATAAGGGAAAGAGCGAGAGGATTTGCATTTTAAAGTACTGTTCTGCATCCCTCCAGGCTCTGACCTTGAAAGCTCTTTATCTGTAACCCTTTCATGGCCCGGGTTGTTTCCTCCCTTTGTAGCTATTTGTAAACTTGTCTAATCTCCTACTGGACCGTAGGTTACAGGCCAGAGGCAGGGAGAGGGTGTGAATGTTTGGAAAGGGTTTAAAAAGTGACAAGAACTCAATTTTATTTATTACGTATGGCACAATGCTATATAGTAATAATGGCAATGAACATGAAAGTTCATCTACAATTCTATCGTTCTAATAAATCACTTCTATTTTCCCCTCCATTCCCTGATGCATTAAACATTAGGCGAAGCACTGTGCCAGTCGGTCTTGGTTCGTGTGCAGCTTTTTCCACATCCTAAACACAAATTTGCATTTTGTTTTTAACTTTTTCCTTTTGCTTATCCTCAGTATTTCGGAGACTGCAAAATATATATGCACAATATGCCTTTAATGGTTACCTAATATTCCATCAAGGACATACGCTTTAAGGAATGATTATAGTGTAAGAATCCAACATTTAGAAATAATCGCCAACACCGTTTGACCTTTCATTGCAAAGCCCGGTGAACGGTTAAGGTTAGACTGAGGGCTCCGTGTGGCAGGGCCGCGGACCGCACCCCAGCGGGTAGCAGCGAGGCGGAACACTGTGTGCCAATCACGCGCTCCGCCCACCCCCACTCCCCCACCCCCCGCACCTGCAGTCTTGGCGCCTTTCCCCTGGTCCTGCCCTCCTTTTTGAGGTGGGCACTCGTCCGGGTGCGTGCGCACCCTTCGCCCGGAGCGATCCAATTCCTGAGCACCTCTTAGGTGTACGTGACGCCGGATGTGACGTAAGCCCGCGGGGGCGGGTCGAAAAAGCAGCGGCCAGGCTATAAACAGCTGGCGGGGGAAGGCCATACCTTGAAAGGGTGTTAGCATCGGCCGGTGGAGGCTTGGGTAACGGTGGACTGAGGAGGCGCCCGCGTGAGTGACGTGCCACTGCTAGGACACCGCCGACCCTCCTGTCCTCCCCTCGTCCTGCGGGGCGGGTCCCGATGGTCTGCGGTGCAACCCCACTCGGTGCTGTTCAGCAGCTTGGGGACCCGCAAGGAGGCTGCTGCGCCTCCGGGTGGGGCGGGCGGGACGGAGCGGGGCCCGCGTGCGGGTGGGAAAGGGGGCCCCGAGCGGGCTGCAGGTGCCGCGGGCTGGGGCGGCCGTGCAGAGAGGAGCTGTCCTTCCCTTCTCTTCCTTTTTGTGCCCTGCTGGTCTCGGTCCCTGAGCGGCGAATGGTTTTCCCGTGAGGGCTCAGTGAGGGGTCACCAACTGTCGCTCCGCGTCCCGCCATTCTGCTTCCGGCTCCTCGGGCCACCCCGATCCCTCGGCCTCAGTGGCTCGCCCCTAAAAGGTGCTGGTCCTCTTGGGACAGCCCTAGGTGCTGGCTCTGAAGCCGGTCGTCCGCCCAGCGCGGGGCACGCGTCGCTGCCGCAGCACCGGCCAGCTCTGCTGCGAGCACGTGGCTGCTCTAGGAAGTGTCCCCAGGGAATGGCTGTCGGGGTGCGTGGGTGACCTTGAGCTCGTGGCCTTTCGCTTCCTCGGGGCTCGCCCCGGGCCCTGGTCTCAGTGCTGAAAGAGAGAAAGCCGTCCTGGATTCGATGGCACGTGTGTCCTGGGTATTTAGACGGGGGTTCTGTGAGCCGTGTGTGGGAGCTCGGGTAGAACCTGGTGTGGCTTGCCGCATGCTGCCTCTTGGCTCTGTGTATGGATTCTCGGGTTTCCCAAGACAGAATCCGGCAGTGAGCACGTTAAGGGTTTCGGCTGGCTAGGCTCTCTTCACAGTAAGGCGGGAGACCATGGAATTAGACGCTTTGTGAAAGCTGTGGTCTAAAGGCTAAGTAAAGGCTATTTGGATTGGAATCGGCTTGTACCTCCAGGACATTAGCGATTCGGTCAAAGGGCTGTGCTGTATTGACAAACGCCTTCGAGGCCTATTGTGTCACTCGCTGGTGGGACAGCTCGCTAAGGTGGTAGTAGGGAGAGTGGGTAAGAAAGTAGTATCGTGTGACTGAACTCTTTTCGGTTAACATTTTCGCTTTGCTCCCTGTTTGTAACGACCTTGAGTATACCGGTATCAGAAAACTTGATTGCTGCTACTTTTTTTTGTTGGGTTTTTTTTTTTTTTTTTGGTGTGTGGGGGGGGCGGCGGTTTACAGGATTGAAGTTGGAAATAGTTGTCCTGGAACAGAGGTATTTGGATACCTGATACCTTTATTCTCGTCTTAAATAATGAATTTGGAATATTAGATGCTGATTCATTTGTCACTGAGCTGGGGAGTTTGACCTTATTGACGACGACATTTAATGTGATTTTCAGAAGTTGTTTTTTTACAGTGAAAATTAAGTTTAGGCTAAGGACTTGTTGGCCCTGCTATTTTTTTCTTAGTTGGGGGTTATAATAAACTCAATATACTTCACAAGAAAATCCAGAATTAAAATTTTTTTTTTCATACATATAAAATATTTTCAAAGTCTATATGCACACGTAGCATAGCACCCTTTGACTTGTTTTTGATGGAATGTTCTTGTTAAGTAATGGTGTGCTTCTAGACTGTGCGGAAGATTGTTGGACACGCAAGCACCTTGGCTAACTGCCCTAAGTGAGGCAGTTATTTGCCTCTGATAATATACTTAATCTGTAATAGAGCCAGGTTCCCAGCTAAATTTGAATCTGACCACAGTGAGAGCTAGTTACAAATGATCCTCTGAGGACTTTTGGAACTCTTCTGTGCGTGTGCCTTCTGTATGCCCTTGCGGATAAGCACTACACAAATGGACTGCAATGACTGCGAGTGGTCCGGACCTTCCAGTGGGGCAATCTTTTTTCAGAAAGCTGAATGGGAATGAAGATGCTGTTTGTTTTCTTTGTTATATATAAAACTTAGGGAATAACTTGTGTGGATATCGTAGAATCATCGTGTTCTTCACAGATCCAAGGTTAAATGATGAGGTTAAAATAGGAATTGCCCAGGTCACACTTTTTTTCCTCTAACTTGATTTCTTTTATATTATAGTCAACTTTGTGTCTGGGGGTTGAAATATTACAGGAATAACATCTATTTTTCTCAGTAAAAAATGTACCTAGATTTTAATTATACAAAATCCTAATTACATATTGTATTATATGTTTCTGTAGACTTGCAGTTATTTAATCTCATTTATTTAAATCCTTTATTTAGATCATTTATTCAAATGTTACCACTTTAGTGTTAAAATTAATTTAAAACTAGAAACCTTGAGGAATGGCTGATTGAGATGAGAATTAAACTTGTAAACTGCTTTTTCCTAGAAAAGGGTGATTAAAACTGGTTCAGGGCGGGGCCTTCTAGTTCTGGCTCTAGTGATTGGGTTTGTATGGTTCAGGTGCTGTGGTAGTGATAAGAGTTTTGTACAACATGGGGCAAGAGATTGTCCTAGGAATATGGTCTATTTATTGGTTATTGGCTCTGGTCTTTAAAACTTGTGAATTAAAGACAATTTTTTTTGTTAATAGGTTTTCATAGACTTTTCTAATTCCAGTTTATGTAATGGGTTGTTTTACAAGCTGTATATATCTCAGCTTGCGTTGTGCCACGTGGGTGTTACATGTGCTGTTAAGTGTCCTTGTATAGGAAAAGCCTTAAAATAAATAATATGAAATGTCTATGTTATAGAGCTCAACATAATATCACTTTCAAGCATCTAGATCCATTCAAACCAAATTAATTAGAAAAATCCAGATTTCAGTTAATACCTGTGCTTTAACTTGACATGGCACTCTCTGTTGGTTACAGAGGTGTGTTTCGCTTTGAAAAAAGTTAAGATTAATTTCTTAATATTTCTGGAGATGAGAAGACAATTTCTATAATCCAGTAAATCATTGAACTGCATTTTTAGATAATCAGGTTTTCAGCCTTGAACAAGTCACTTAACCCATCTCAGATAATTAGCCTCTTCATCTGTGAAGTAGCATACTCTGTTATTCTTTTTGCATCAGAACTCTATCAGGTCATTTGTAGGAACTGTTCATTTAATTAGAAGGATCCCATTTTTCTCTCCTTTTTTATTGGAGATGCTTTGTTGCCGGTCTCTATGTATATGGCATGACCAGTCTTGACTTAGTTCTCCTTTGGTTTGGATTTTTTTCTTCCAATGTCATTATTGTCGTTTGTATTTATTCCTTTTCTTTGACTACTAAATTCAGTTACTTAAATCTGCTTCTATGGATGACATCCTAACTAGTTTTCCCCGCATTTTTGATTTTGAAAAACTTCAAACCTCCAAGAAAAAATTGAAATAATAGTAATGTGTATATCCATGTACCCTTTACCTAGATTCACCAATTGTTAAGTTTGCCACATTCACTTTATTTCTTATATGTTATTTTAAGCTGAATTATTTGAAAGTAAGTTACAGACATCATACTTCATCCTTCAATTCTTAACCATTAATCTAAGAAGGGCATTCTTCAAAAACACAATACCCTTATCACACTCCCCAAATCTAACATTGATACAATACTGTTATCCAGTATATAATCTATGTTCAAATTTCTTATTTCTCCCAATAATGTCCTTGAACTTGTCCTTACACCTACCCCACCTTACCTCAGTTCAGGATCTAATCAAGGATTACACTAAATTTAGTTGTCATGTAAACTAAATATCTTGGTTAAAGACCCTTTCTAGAAAGGCGATAATATATTTAAAAATAGAAGTAAATTTGATATATAATAATCTAGTGGGATAATGAAAAGCCTTCACTAACCTGATACAATGGCATCTATCTCATAAAATTCTCTTACGTTTTTACTAGGCTCTTCTGTGTGGCAGCCCAGAATGATGGATCAAGCCAGATCAGCATTCTCCAACTTGGTGAGATATTTTAAGTTATATTTTTCTGTCACCAGTTTGCAAACATGAAATCTACAAGAATGACTTACCAAGTAAGCATGAAATAATACCCAAAGCTATCATCAGGTATTCATTTCCATTTGATGTGGTGGTCTCGAGTTGGAACTGATCCCACAAAAGAAGAATATATTTAGTCTTGAGTAGAGTTCATTACGGAAAGGCTTGTAAGAAGTTTCAGGGTATGTGGGGTGTGGTGGAGGGGGACTGTCAAGAAGGTAAGATGAATTCAAAGAAAGCACAGATCAAAACGAATGTGGGTAAATATATATAACTGAAACCCTGAAAGAAAAGGCTGAATGAGATGAAGAAGGCCAGTGCATGATGTAGTCCTCACCGGCCATTGACAGAGCTGGGCCCAGGGAGGAATGTTGATTTGAAAGGGGAACCTCTTTTTCCTTAAGAATACGTAGAAAGTCATAGTAATGGCCCCGATAATAAGTATAGCACCT
The DNA here is from genome assembly GCF_964194185.1 of Rhinolophus hipposideros. Taxonomy (NCBI): domain Eukaryota; kingdom Metazoa; phylum Chordata; class Mammalia; order Chiroptera; family Rhinolophidae; genus Rhinolophus; species Rhinolophus hipposideros. The sequence continues at coordinate 51,623,030 of NC_138048.1, read as the reverse complement.
GACCAAACTTTTTGTAATAGTGTCTACTACCTTCTTTTTCTTTCTGTCTTTTTTGAAAATCTCAGTTTGGTGGAGAACCATTGTCATATACCCGGTTTAGTCTGGCTCGGCAAGTAGACGGAGATAATAGTCATGTGGAGATGAAACTAGCTGTAGACGAAGAAGAAAACATAGACAATAACATGGGGGGTCATCGTGCCAAGGTTGCAAAACCAAAAAGGTTTAATGGATGTATCTGCTATGCGGCTATTGCTGTAATCATCTTTTTCTTGATTGGTAAGTGGCCGTTCAAAACTTAAATGTTCCTTGTCACCAACTGTACGAAGTTTGTTAATTCAGCTCAGCAAACATTTATGCTGTACTCTGTTGTGTGCCATTGAGCTAGGCACTGGGAATCCAGTGATTAAGATTCTATACCTGTTTTTGAGTTTAGTCTGGTGGGAGAAGAGAGACATAAATCATTTCAGCGTAACATGCAGATGTTATGCTAGAAATAAGCGCAGGATATTTGTAGTGTAGAAGCTTGGCCTAAGGATTCAAGGAAGGCTTCTGGGAAGAAAAGATGCTGTGTATATTTATAAAGGGCCATGGAAGATCAAAATAAGCAGTTTTTCTTTCAGGGGATTCCCAGTTTGAAAAGGTACCTGCTTAAAATAAAGTTACTATATAATTTATTACATTGAATATTTTGAAATACATAAACCTGAGATGCATTATTTACTTTCAAACGGCTTAAAATTGGATTAAAACCAGTATTTTCAAGACTTAGCTGAAAATGTTAACAATTCCTATAGGAATAGAGTATAAATGAAATTCTGTGAATTTAGTTCTGAAACTTTTTACCCTTTAGGGTTTATGATTGGCTACCTGGGCTATTGTAGACGTGTGGAACCAAAAGTTGAATGTGGGGAAACAGAGTCTTCCGAAGCGGAGGAGTACTTCCCTGAAATACCTTCCCGCTTATTTTGGCCAGACCTCAAAGCAATGTTGTCAGAGAAACTGAATAACGTAGAGTTCCTCAGTACCATCAGGTAAGCTTGAAGCTGCTTCAGAAGTTCAACCTCACCACCTAAACAAATATTGATTGTTAAGTGCAGTGGAATAAAACGAAGGTGACAGTCTGGAAGAAAGGCTTTTAAAAGTAGGGGAGATTTCCTTGTTTGGTTAGAAGGTAAGGAGTCAGTAAAGAATGCAAATGATGTTGATAGGGGGAAAATTTAGAACTTTTGTGGGGACTCTTCTTTTTTCTTAAAAAAGTTTCACAGGTCCTTGATCTTTCTGTCACCTGGTTCTTTGTAGCTTGTTGCTTGCTGTCAGATTTTCTTCTGCTCAGATTTTCCATCTTAACCCCTTGTAAGTTATGCTGAGCTCTGCTACTCCACAAGGGCTTCAGTAGCCTTCTTAATCCTCTAGGTCAGGACTAACTTGATTGCCCAACTTCATATGTCTCTATTATTCCTGGATTTCTTCTGGTTCTCACTCATTAATCCATGCCCTAAAAAGTGTCCTTAAGGTTTCTAGCCTTAGATTTTTAAGATCTTCCTTAGACACTTAATCTAACTGTAAAGAGCAAATTCATCTTTTACCTTTTGCTAGCTCCCTGTAGTTTCAATGGTACAATAATTATTTTAGTCTTAAATTAGAAATCTGGCCATTTTTTTACTTTATCTCTTGAATACTTTTGTGTATACAATACACCAGGAGTTATGGATAAAGTGAGAGTATCGTCTACCCCTCCCCCCAAAAGATCAAAAAACTAATATGCTGTGTATATTTCTAAAGAGCCATGGAAGATCAAAATTGCTTTCAGGGGATTCACAATGCTTCAAAGTAGGTGAAAATTGAAGCTGTAATTTTGAGTTCATCAACACTAATGCTCTCTCATTTTGCTCATAGCGAATCTCCTGGAAACTGCTCATTTCCCTGAAAACTACCCTAAGCAGATATATTGTATTGGGGTGGGGTGTTTTAAAGAGGTTTTAGTAAGATTGAAGTTACAAATTTCTTCAGATATTGGGCACGATTCTTTTTCTTCTAAGTTTGTCTCTATCTGGTCATCCAGAAGTTTTGGGTCACAGTTATTTATCGTAACGCTGATGTGTGGTATTGAGTTATACTTTTAAAACAATTTGCTTATTGGAAATTATTCTGTATGTACTACACTGTAGTGTATATACTTATCAAATTATAATAGTGTACACCTGGAACTTATGTAATGTTATTAACCAGTGCTACCTCAAGTAAAAAAAAAAATTTGCTTGATATTTGAGTATAATATTTATTTTAAATTGAACTTTAGTTCATTTAACAGTGACTTTTTTCCTTCAGGCGGCTGAATGAAAATTATGTTCCTCGTGAGGCTGGATCTCAAAAAGATGAAAGCCTTGCTTTTTACCTTGAAGATCAATTCCGTAAACTTAAACTCAGCAAAGTCTGGCATGATGAACATTTTGTTAAGATTCAGGTCAAAAACGGGTATGTTGAAAGATGGTAAACTTGTTTTATAGAAATAGTTATTTTTAGGTACAATGAAAATAGCAAAGATTTTCTTTCTAAGTAAATAATGCTAGTCAAATTCTAACTGTATTGAAGCCATTTAATCTTTTTGCCCAGTTGTGGTCTTAGCTTCATTTTAACTTAATCTTTTCTAACAGTGTTCAAAACTCGGTGACCATAATGGATGCGAAGGGCATGGTATACCTGGTGGAGAACCCTGAGGGTTACGTGGCCTATAGTAAGGTCGCCACAGTTAATGTAAGTGGGGCACAAAGTGCACGACTTTTTTCTCTGTTGAATAGCTCAAAAACTCACTGTCTTTAATGTTCTTACGTGTTACGGTATAAATTTACTTGTAAAATGTTACTGATTGTGAGATATTCTTGTTCCCAACCCTCCTGTGCGCCCGTTAAAATAAAATCCCAAGTCTTCGTCTTGGTTGGCAAGGCCCTAAGTCTCCTACTGCTCTCCTCTCGCTGCTCTGGCCCCTCTAACCTCTCTGTCGTTCTTCCAACACTCAAATACAAACACACACTCACCTGAAGGCCTTTATAAAACTTACCTTTCCCTTTGCCTGGACCACTCTTCCCTAAATACCAACGTGGTTTCTTTTCCTCGCTTTGTGTAAGTCTCTTCTCTAACATTACCCCCCTAGGGAATTCTTCTTTGATAATCTTATCAAAATGTCCTTTCTCTAATCACTTCCCCTTATCCTGCTTTACTTTTCTTTGTAGTGCTTATGGCATCTGACATTATTCATTTGGTTCCACAACTGGAATGTAAGCTCCACAAAGGGCTAGGGGCTGGTTTCATTTACTGCTATGTCCCAGAGCCTTGGACAGTGTTTGACACATGGTAGTATTTGTTGAATCAATTCATATATCAGATCCCTGCTTATGTGGGGACAGATGATAGAACTAACCATCTTGGCTGGAGTCTAGTCTTAGTTTGGTTCTTTAATTCTTGAGCTTATCAAATTTAGGCAAATGTGGCCAAACTACTACAGAAATTTATAAAACAGCTATGTAGAATAGCTCCATCTAGATTTTTCAGGTTAGAAACTGCATATTTGTATGTCAGGGCTATCTAGTGGATGACTTCCGAGCCAGGTGAAGTTTTATGGTTATTATGTGTCTTCCTGCTTTACCTGTGCTATATCTCTTTCCCTGGCTACCTACAAGCCAAGGGTTTGGAGGTGGGTAGATTGTTCTGTTAAAGAACATTGAGGGTGTTAGTTCTCCAGCAAATATTCTATATTTCGATATTTGGTTGTTCATGTCAGCTTATAATTGTACAACTGAACTGGATGGAATTTAGGAACATTATGATGACAGCTTATATAAACATCTAAAAATTTATGTAAGTCACTTTGCTGTAATAGACAATTTTTGGGCAAATTAGCTGAACTTTCAGTTGACACCTATTCGTTTATGTCCTCACTTGTCTGGGGTTCCAGTGTGGGAACATGTCATTGGTGCTGCCATGGCTAGCCTACAATGTTTATATTAGTATATACCTCTGTTTAACATCCTATTACCCTTTCTCTTTCCCCAAGATATATGAAGCAATGTAAAATAGATTAAATGCAAACTAATTAATGTAAATAGGTCAATGTATGTTAAAGACAGCATGAGATAATGAAAGACATGAATACAGGAGGCCAGAAGTCTTCACTTTTTACTCCTGATAACCCTGACCACTTTGGACTTTGAACTGTCATATATCCTTTGTAGGCCTTGGACTCTTTTTATCACCCTTTCTTGAGTTTGATCTGTAAAACGGTTCTGTCTTAAACTCTATGGCTGTTGTAATATCATAATGTTCACTAAATCTACTGTCTCTATTCTAGGGCACACTGGTCCATGCTAATTTTGGCACTAAAAAAGACTTTGAGGATTTAAGCTCTCTTGTGAATGGATCTTTAGTGATAGTTAGAGCAGGGGAAATCACTTTTGCTGAAAAGGTGAGTATGAGTTATTAAATACATTGGTATCTTATCATTTTTCAGGTAAAATGGTATTGTTAATTTTCTTTCATTCTGAAAACCAGCAGTCTTAAACTCTCATACCTAATAATATAATTTAATTTATTAAAGTGCTTAACAAATCAAATGAGTTGCAATTATCTAAAGTTATAGGATACTTCAAAACTATGGTAGATCCACTTGGAGTGTTTTGTAGCCATTGTCTTTCAGTGAAAATGCACTAATCAAAAACACATGAAAGCAATTTAAATTGTGTCTATGTAACCAAGTTTTATGTATATATAGAATCCAATTATAACTATGTTTTATGAAAAGGAAAATTAAAAGTCAAACCTAAACAAGGGACTAGTGTGGAACATATCAAAAGACTGGTTGTCTTGAATGGGTTTTTATTATTTCTCTTTTCAAGTCTTCTTAATGAGTATTAAGGCTTATATTTTTTCTAAATATGAAAGCTATTTGAAACATTTGTGAGTATCAGTGTAGTCCTCTTTGACCCTTTGTCCTTTAGCATAAAGTCCAGTACGTATTATTCTAATTTTATATTATTAGATATTCATTTTCTGAGCTTTATGCCTTTTTCTTTAGGTCGCAAATGCTGAAAGCGTAAATGCAATTGGTGTCTTGATCTACATGGATCATAATAAATATCCCATTGTCAGTGCAGATGTTCCAGTCTTTGGACATGTGAGTTCTTATTTCTTGAGTAAATGAGTTTTCGGGTTCTCCAAATTATTGCTAGATTTCATATACATTGGTAGAACTAGACCTGTGCCCTCCTTAAGTACTCTTTTTTCCTGAGAGTTTTAGCAGTAAACAAGATGGATTATATGACTTTGAGACCTAGTTATATTACTTATGGCTAAAAGTACTTTATCAGTATAGTAGTCCCCTCCTTATCTGTAATTTTGTTTTCAGTTATCCACGGTCAAGTGCGGTCCAAAAACTATTAAATGGAAAATTCTAGAAATAAACAATTCATTAGTTCTGACTAATGTGTGATGAAGTTTCCCATCATCCCACCCTGTCCAGGCGTGATTCATTCTTTTGTCTAGTCTATCAACCTTGCATACACTACCCATCCATTAGCCACTTAGTAGCCCTCTCAGTTGTCAGATTGATGGTATCACAGTGCTTGTGTTCAAGTAAGCCGTATTTTACTTAATAATGGCCCCAAAATGCAAGAATGCGGATACTGGCAATTCAGATATGCCAAAAAAGAAGCTGTGAAGTGTATGTATGTATAGGAAAAAACATAATATACATAGGGTTTGTAGTATCCACGGATTCAGGAATCCACCTGGGTCTTAGAACATACTGAGAATTCGGCATATGCCATATTAAAAATGAGAGTCACATACAGTAGAGGCACTCAGACTTTCAGACTTGAAGGTGCTAAGCTTGGGCTATAGCCTCGTACTGAATCTGAATCTTACAGGGAAATTTATTGAATAAATACCAGATAGGGCTAATTACTCTTTTGTTTTACTAGGCTCATCTGGGAACAGGTGACCCTTATACACCAGGGTTTCCTTCTTTCAATCACACTCAGTTTCCCCCATCTCAGTCATCAGGATTGCCTAATATACCTGTCCAAACAATTTCGAGAGCTGGTGCAGAAGAGCTGTTTCGGTAAGTTCTTACCTGAAAACTGTTTTGCAGGATGAGGTTTTATGATTAGGGAGAAATAATCTGTTTAAGTTGATTTAACTTTAATTGGCTATAATTTCCACATTTGGAACATTTAGGGGATGGATAGCTGTTAATGAAATTTTTCCTCCATAAAGTGATATTAATAATAGACATTGGATTTATAAACTCAAGGAGTCCTTGTGTAATATTCCTGGCATAGCTTCTGCTTGAATACTTCCTGTAGTAAAGCACTTTGTTGCCTGGGCAATCCAATCAGTTATTGGAGAAGATCTGTTAGAATTCATGTTGAACTGAAATTTTCTTTCCTGTAACACCCATTAGTTCTGGATTTTCTTTTTAGCTGTAGAACGATTCAAGTTTTATCATATTTGAATATTCTCAGTTTTCATTGCAATTCCAGGTGCTATATGGCCATGATTAGTCTTCCTGGATATCCCTAATGTTTAATATCCTTCTTTAGAAACAGAACCCAGTCTGATTGGAGTAAATGTCATTAATTTTTATCTTCATCTGGACGTATTTCCCACCTGTTCTTAGCATAGATGTAGATCTAGTTTCAGACACTTGGGTGACCATTTATTTTCTGTGTGACATAGAGCAAGTTACTCTAACCCCACTCATCATGCTTCTTTGACTTAATTGGATAGCTAAAATATATTCTACCTAATAGGGTGATTGGTCTCAAATAAGAAGCATCTACATGTAAGGACTTTATAAAATACTATGTGACTATTAATAATACTGTTTAAGTCTAGGAGCTATTTGTAATACGCGATTCTTACTGACTCATACCAAACTTAGAATCAGGTGATTCTTCACACCACCTAATCTGTGCAGCCAGCCCCCTATCTTATCCTTGTGTAATGGGGGGTAATAATGTTTTTACATACAATTGATCTTTGAACAACGTGGGGTTAGGGATGCTACGCTGACACCCCTGCACAGTTGAAATCCGTGTATAACTTTTGACTCCCCCCAAATTTAACTACTAAGAACCTACTGTTGACCGGAAGCCTTACCGATAACATAAACAGTTGATTAACACATACTCTGTATGTTACACGTATATGTATTATATATATTATATACTATATTCTTACAATAAAACTAGAGAAAAGAAATATTAAGAAAATCATGAGGAAGAGAAAATACACTTATAGTAGTGTACATATTGATTGAAAAAGACCTGTTTATAAGTGGACCCATGCAGTTCAAACCCGTGTTGCACAAGCATCAACTGTATTTATGTAAGCAAGCCCCTTTAGAACAGTCGTCGTTTGGATAACATTTAAGGAACTAGGTAGGGGGAGATACCTAACTATTAGCAGCATGAGAATATTCTTTTATAACTGAGGTAAGCCTGTATACTACTCTTGTTAGTGGAGAGAGGAGATATGAGAATATATTATATTGATGGACTTTTATATAAGAATTTCATTCTGAGACCTCCTAGTATCTAGTTCAAATATAAACTATAGCTATGTCTCTGGCAGAAAGGTACACATCAGCAGAGGAAGGTAGAGAATTTTAAAAACATTGGTTAAGCAAGGAAGTAACTCGTTGTTTTCAGATGACTGCCTACAGACCAGAGTAAGACACGAAAGTTTAGTCCCTACGGAGTAAATTTTGTATGTTCTCTTATGTCCTCTTAACCTAGAACTTTACTGGACAGTTAAGGAGGACTGATTTTGTAAACCTGGGGAAAGTAACCACTCGGAATGCTGGCTTCTGTTCTTTACTTCTAGAAACATGGAAAAAGACTGTCCTTTTACTTGGAAAACAGATTCTTCATGTAGGATGGTAACCTTACAGAATAAGACTGTGAAGCTCGCTGTGAGAAATGTGCTGAAAGAGATAAGAATTTTAAATGTCTTTGGTGTTATTAAAGGCTTTGAAGAACCAGGTAAAGGCCCTTGTGTTTGTTTGTTTGTTTTTTAAGTTTTTATCTGTCTGTCTGTCTATCTGTATTTCTGTTTTCTTCACTCTTAATGATGTGGCCAGAGAAGGGAGTGCAAGAAGGCTGGCTTGGCTTGGTTTTGTGAAATACTAAATCTTTTCTGCCGTTTAGCAAACCTTTTAGGTGCCAGTTTCATTGGGAGGTAATAAGGTCCTAGGAAACTATTATGATTAGTAAGTTGCTTTTAATTATTGAGTAAGCCAGCGCTAAGCCAATTTCTACTTAAGGGGGCAGATAATAAACATTTTGCAGGCCATGCAGTCTCTGTTGCAATTATTGAACTCTGGTGTTGTAGCATGGAAACAGCCATAGACGATACATAATGAATGGCCATGTGGACTGTAGTTTGCTGATCCCTGGCATAGGTCATGTGTGTGTTTAAGTGCATTCAAGTAGTCCTATCTTTTAGTATGGAAAGCCCTTGGACTCCGCAGTCAATGAGAAAACTTAGTGAGTAATGTAGAAAAGGGGTAGCAATACTAATAAAGAAAAAGATTTGTATTGTTATATGAAAATTTGTATCCCCAAAGTCCTAAGTCAGATCTGAAGTAAGGCTCTCTTATTCTTAATGCATATACTATATTTTTACCCTTCTACTAATGTGCTTATTCTAGATTTTGATATTAGAAAACAGTTTAAGAGCTGATTGTAATAATGTATCTTTTTTCTTTCTTTTTTAAATTTGTTTTAAGAACACTATGTTGTAGTAGGGGCCCAGAGAGATGCCTGGGGGCCTGGAGCTGCAAAGTCTAGTGTGGGAACAGCTTTGCTATTGGAACTTGCCCAGATGTTCTCCGACATGGTCTTGAAAGGTAGACTGCAAAATTTGAGAACTTAAATATCTGTGTGCTACATATAGTTCTAAATGATATAAAGTGCTTTGCTCACTTTTGCCTATGTCACTCCTAAACACTGAGTTCTCAAGTATAAATCAGATTGTCTTTTGTTATATCTGCCTTTAACTTTTTTTTTATTAAAGTATAGTTAACATACAATATTATAATAGTTTCAGATGTACAACATGGTGATTCGATATTTATATACCTTATGAAGTGATTACCATGATAAGTCTAGTAACCATCTGTTACCATACAAAGTTATTATGGTATTATTGACTATATTCCCTATGTTGTACATTATATCCCGCCTTTGACTTTGAAAACAGTTTTCCATGCAGTGTCTTCATTGCACTGGGAATCATCAATTTCTTTTGAGACACTGGGAAATGTTGTATTGGGCCCCAATTCTTAGTTTGATATACCCAGAATAATATGGCATATCTAACATGGTCCCTAAGGAATCTATTTGAAAGTGAGCAGTGGCATACCTTTGTATTAATAATGTTTTACAGTTTCGTTATACATTTATATTGTATAATTTGATATATTTATATATTATAAATATGTAAAGGCTTACTTTCAAGCCTTTCTCATGATATTTGCCACTCCTTTACACCCACCCACCCACACATGCAAACCCGCATCATATTCTTGAATCTTTGGTTCATAGGGTAATTGCAGTGCTTAACGTTATATAAAAGTACATTAATGCAGAAAAATACGTACCCTTGGAAAGGGGAAGGATGGAGGGCAATGGTACATATATCCTCCAAAGGAGCTGTCACTAATGTAATTTTTCTGAAAATTCTTTCCTATAACTTAAATTTATGAATTTTTATTCTGTTTCATAACAATTGTTTTTAAAGTAATCCAGTGTTTTAAGTGACTTCTAAGCAAATATGTTCTCAAACAAGATACACTATGATTTCATGTATGTCTTGGTCCAGAAGTTAAGGGACCCAAAGAATGGAGATGAAAATAAGAGACTTCCAGTAAGCTGGTCCCTACTATGAACTTGAAATTTTCTTTGCAAATGATGTCCTCCCCTGTTCTTTCTAGATTACTTTAAAACATTTTTTAAATTAATTTTTATTAAGTATAGTTGATACACAATAATACATTAGTTTCAGGTGTGTAACATAGTGATTTGACATTTATTTCCTTACTATGTGATCATGTAGATTACTTTTAAAATTTATTCCTATTTTTGTGTTTACCTGGGGCCTCAAAACAAAAGGGAAAGAAATATTTTTGAATCTTCTGTCTTGAATTAGAAGTTTCTGATTTTATCTTAAGTCAGTTGTCTAACTATAACTTTCCAAAGATAAAACTAACTTTCTGTTGTATTTTAGATGGGTTTAAACCCAGCAGAAGCATTGTCTTTGCCAGCTGGAGTGCTGGAGACTTTGGAGCTGTTGGTGCCACTGAATGGCTAGAGGTATTATCTATACCCAGAATGGTAACCAAACTTCTGTTGGCCTAATTTGTCCTCCAGAAACCACGCTCTTTTAGATAGATTATATCATTTTTGCTTTTCTGTATTTAGTCTCAATAGAATCCAAATTTAGAAAGAAACCCCTAACAATAGCTACTCTATGTGATACGATAATTAGCTTAATACGTATTAATAACATTAGTCTTTTTCCTTCTATTGTAGGGATACCTTTCCTCCTTGCATTTAAAGGCTTTCACTTACATTAATCTGGATAAAGCAGTTCTTGGTAAGTGTCCTTTTCATTAGCTGTCTATGAATTCAAGTAAACTACTTATAGAACAGCAGAAGAAAGCATTCTAAAGCAGCACTTGTTATTTTTTACAGTTTACATTGGCCGTACTCAAATCAAATGGACTTAGCCGTCTCTTCATAGCGGATTAAGTTATAGAATGGGTGCAGGTTGCCTTTTCTAGAGCACTGGTTCAGCAGCAGCGGGATCACCTGGGAACTGTTAGAAATGCAACATTGCAGGCCCTGTCCCAGACCTTTTGAGTCAAGTTGGAGCGTAGGTCCAGCAAACTGTTCTAACAAGCATTCCCAGTGATTCTGGTACGCTAAAGCTGGACAAGAACCACTAGTCTGCACTATATTTTACAGCAGAAGGAACTAAACCATATAGAATGGTACTTCCAGAGACTGATTTCATATCTTGTTAGATAAAAATACTAGAAAAGCAAGCTCCTGAAAGAGTTTGAATGTTACTAAAAGTACAGGTGTAGCCAATGGATAAACTGAGAATAGTGAGACGTCTCCATTGGGAAGAAAAAGGAAGGAGTTATACTTAAATGAAAACTTTATTCGAGTTGTCATTATTGCCGTTTTAACCTATGCCGCAGAATGTATTGAATATAGCAAGCTTACTATAGCAGATGACTGCCTTACCATGGATGACCTAAAAGGCACCAAAACACAAACATTAAAGTATGGAAACTCAAGGATAAGAGCTTCAGTTGAGTCAAATTAAGGTTAGCGGTCACTGAGGAACTTTGACTCCTAAATCACATTTTTGTCTACTTCATTAAGAGGGTAGTTGTTGTATATGCCACTGATCTGTCTTCCTCTTTGCCAAGTACTTTTAGTTTTAGAAGTAGCAGTGTGAAAACTGCTTGACTAGTAGAAGGGGCAATATTAAAATAATCTCTTTGCAGGTACCAGCAACTTCAAGGTTTCTGGCAGCCCACTGCTGTATTCACTTATTGAGAAAGTGATGCAAGATGTGAGTGTATTCCTAATTATGAAAATGTGTAACTTAATTTTTTGTCTAATTTACATAAGGTGAAAAACATTAATATTTAAACCATTATAAGTAACTAATAATGGGAAATTGGAATAAATTTTATAGCAGCATTATTTAAGTCATGCTCTTGGCTTATTCGCCCCCAGCTATTGAACCATGTGAGGGAGGTGATATATTAAGGACTCTGATCTCAAAAAATACATAGTCCTTTTAGGAATATATATATATCAGAATTCCATGAGGCCTAAGCTGTACTGTAGGAGCCCACAGAGGGTTGTCTGTAGAGTCAGGATGCTAAGGAAGGTCTAAGTGGACTTGAACCTATACCTAAGACTTAAATAAGAAGGCCAGATGCAGTATTCATGAATAAAGACAAATGCATGAATGACCATAGTTTGAATGGGCAAGGAACAAGATTTGCCTAAATGGAATTAGAGGCTATATATTGGAGTAATTAAAATTGGAAGGAAACCAGGGTCAGAGAACTTGACCTTGATCCTGTGGGAAACTAGGGATTACTATAGGGTCCCCAACAAGGCTGTACTGTGTTTGCAGGTTAGGCTGGCAGTCGTATAAAATGTATTAGAAGGAAGAAACGAGAAATGAGATAGGCACATTATGAAGGCTGGCAATGGCTTTTAAAATTGTGGTGAAACCACCTTTAAAATGTTAAGTAGGAAACTTTTTTTCTCACCTTGATTAAAGGAATTAACAGCAGAAGCCTAATAGGAATAACTTCAGAAACTTGAGATTGTTTTAATTGTATTTTTTAAAGAGGGTATAATAAAAATTTAATATTTTTATAAATTTTTATAGAGAGAAACATGTTTCAGAAGTTTGTTTCAATGATAAATTAATTTCTTATTTTACAGGTGAAACATCCAATTACTGGGAAGTCTCTATATCGGGACAGCAATTGGATCAACAAAGTGTAAGTTGAGAAAAGTGAATGAACAGCTAATAGAAAAGCAGAATCAACTAGTAGCACCTACTATGTTAGGTAGAGATTTAAACATAACCTTGCAGTGAGCTTACCTATATCTAGAGAGATTCAATTTAAGACTTTATTTGGAGGTAGGGGTAAGTTTGCATGGTAACACAGTTTTGTTCTTTAGAAAACTTTCTAAAAAACACATTCTTGCTTTTCTTACAGCGAGAAACTTTCTTTGGATAATGCTGCTTTCCCTTTCCTTGCATATTCTGGAATCCCCGCAATTTCCTTCTCTTTTTGTGAGGTAAGTCTGAAGAACTCTAAAAGTGCTGTATCTTAAGTCTTCTTTCATCAATTTTGAGACCTAGAGTGCTTAAAATATTTTAAGAAGTTACACACATACAGTTATTGCACACCACCTTATAATCAGTATTAACATAGAATTGTCTCAATTAGCTTAATTAGCATTTAATTTCCTAAAACTTCAATTAAGTATCAGTTTTAATAACAAGGCTACCTATTGGACAGTGTAGGTACAAAGTATTTTCATCAAACAGAAAGTTGTACTGGACAATGCTGTTCTTGATACCTGTTGAAATACAGTCCTAGATTTTTGTCCAGAAATGTTAGTTTCTTATGCAAGGATTATAGGTAAAAGCACAGAAACCAAACTGATGTACGACTGATGAGATAACTTTGAACTGAGCAAGTTGTAGGAAAACAAGATTAACTTGGTACAACAGCCAATTAGAAGGCAGTGAACAGAATGATGAAGGCTTCTGTGCTAAAGCGCTGGAGTAGGAAAACCAGCTCTGTAGCGGGCTCTTCCAAGGGGTGAAGAGATCCTCGAGTTAGTATTAGGATCAGCATGGTAGCTGTTGACTTTGGCATCAAATTGTTGATCAAGTAGAGGCCAGGTCCTTATTAGACTTCTTATCACTGGGTGTTTTAGCCAGGGACGGTAAGGTCTGGATTTGGAGATTAACATAGCTAGAATTCCCTCGACCTGCTAGAGGAGCAGTGTGAATTGTATTGAAACAGCTGGTCATGGTGTCTACTTAGTACATTGGGAAGAACTGTGTGTCATTATCTTAGGGTGGAGGAAATTTGTAGATGATTTCTGTTGACCTTCAGAAGTTATGTTTTTCAAAATCATAATGACTTCCTAGATGTCAAAAACCTGGCAGTGCTAGTTCAGAGGTACAAATAATACAGAAATGTACAGTCCGAAAGTAAAGAATTGAGATCAGACCAAGGAGTTGTCAATGAGATTGCCACCATGGATTGAGCTGAAGACATAGTTACTAAAGTTGTCTAATGAAGGTGAAAGAAGTGTTGTGAGCATCAAACATTCTTGTTAGAAAGGGAACATTGTATGAAAGGATCAAGTGCTGTGTGATTAAGAAGGTAAATTTTTGTCTAAGAGTAACACTATATTGAAAGTACATTTCATGCATGCTCTTTCCTTATTGATATGGACCAAACTTCCCAAAGAGAGAACAAGGGTATAACCTCAAGGAATTTGGCTAGAAATCTGTTCAGAGTATCTGATGTGATAGAACAGGGATAGAAGAAAGTAGTCATTCTTGTAGTAGGTTAGGGTCAGAGATAGTGGCAAAAGTGGTGACTTCAAGTGGTGGATAACAGATAAAATTGGGGTTAGGAATATATTAGAAGCAAGGGAAGAATTGCGGTTACTAGGACCTTGGCGGTGAAACTGGAATATGAGGCTCCTACTCTTGTAACCCATCTGCGTACATTAACCTAGCTTTGTTTTCCAGGACACAGATTATCCTTATTTAGGTACTACCTTGGATACCTATGAGGTACTGGTTAAGAATATTCCTGATTTGAACAAAATGGCACGTGCAGCAGCAGAAGTGGCTGGTCAGCTCATGATTAAACTTACCTATGGCGTTGAATTGAACCTGAACTATGAGATGTATAATGACAAGATACTTTCATTTGTGAGGGATATGAACCAATTTAGAACAGACATAAAGGTGAGCACTCATTAAAATCAGGTTCTTATTGCTGAAGTTTAAGGAGTTTGAAGAATGATATTTAGCTGTTTCTGGGGAAAGATGTGATTGCTAACCAACGTACATTTTAAAGTGAACTGAGGTATAATTTTGCTTAGAATCCATTAACTCATTTGAAATCCAGGAAGTAGGGAGACTATGGGTTATAGATCTGGGATAGACGACAGCAAGTATTTCAGAACCTAGAACTATGCTTTCTATTGTTCACGTATTCCAAGCAAACCCATAAAGAGGTGTAAGACCCGGGGACTAAAGAACTCAACCATGATTATGAACCTATGTGTCTGGCTGTATATGCCTTTTGGAGATGACATGGACGGAGAGAGAACATAGCCAAGAGTTACAGTCTTATTTAGTATTGATCCTGTGTGTCTAATACTCAAATGTTTGATAAAATCAAAAGTGGTTTCCAATTAATAACCAAATCTTAACTATTTTGGCTTTCTTGAAACTTGAAACTAACTGATCAGAAAATGGGACCTAACAGATGGAAATAATTAGATTCTGAAGTTCGCTGAACCAAAATGCCTTATGTTCTCCCAATAGGGAAATTGAACTGAGAACAATATAATGCAGAGGATTATATACTTTGACTAAGTAGGTTGTTAAACTTTTTGACAAAGATAGTTTTCTTATGAGACTAAGAATGATAATTACAAGGCGCTTAAGTCTAGCCTTTTCTGGGTCTTGGGCTTATCTGTGAGTTCACCCCCTTTTATCAGAATCTTAGTTGCTATACCTAAGTTAGAAAGGTATATAGAATAACATCCTTGCAAGTATAACATCTAGCAGTGAATGTAATGTCTTTCTGCTCAGGAGATGGGTCTGAATCTACAGTGGTTGTATTCTGCTCGTGGAGACTTTTTTCGTGCTACTTCCAAACTAACAACAGATAGTAAGAATGCTGAGAGAACAAACAGATTTGTCATGAAAGAAATCAATGACCGTATCATGAAAGTAAGTAAACCCTTAGAAAAGGAGGAACTAAAACATGTTCGTTTTTAGTTGGGAAATCTTGCATTTCTAAAAAGAACAGTAATAACTCTAAGAGCCTAGAATCCTTTGCTGCTTTCGAATTCAGAGATTTTTAACTCTTACACAATCTAAAACCAATATATCTAAACTGTTAATACAGGAGACATTTGACCTAGTATTATTTTAGGCTTTAAAAACATTTTGAAGAAGAGATCATTAATTTTTAGCTGTCATTTTTTCTGTATTTCTATTGTCTAATCTAGCCCTTACCTGCTTTTATCGTAGTCTGCTTGGAAGAATTAGAAGACTGTTACAATAGAAACTTGTTGTAAACCTTCATATATGTGCTCCAACCAACACCAAACCCAGAAACAAACCCAATACCATTAGAGTTTACTTTCACAAAGGAATTGACAGTTTGCTTTACAATTTTTAACATTAGAAGATTAGTAGCCTGGCTCTCAACATTCTTGAATTCAGGAAAATTTTAACATTTGAAGTGGGAGAATGACAATGGTTTTACTGTATCAGGTCCTTTCCTCACAACAGAAGTCATAACACTGTAAGCTCTCTTGTATGTTTTGTTTTTGTAGGTGGAATATCATTTCCTCTCGCCCTATGTCTCGCCAAGAGATTCTCCTTTCCGACATATCTTCTGGGGCTCTGGCTCTCACACTCTGTCAGCCTTACTAGAGCACTTGAAGCTGCGTCAGAAAAATAACGGTGCTTTTAATCAAACACTGTTGAAAAACCAGTTGGCTCTAGCAACTTGGACCATTCAGGGAGCTGCAAATGCCCTCTCTGGTGACATCTGGGACATTGACAATGAGTTTTAAATGTGATATACCCATAACTTAATCAGGGTAGTATGGTTTCTAGACTTGTGCTGGTTGTGCTCAATATTCAGTAGGACTACAAAACCTAGTATTGTTAAAATTCTACCCAATCCTCTTGGTACTTCTAGATGTCTAAGCAGCAGCTTTTAATACAGGATAGGTACCTGCACTTCAAGGTAAAGTGAATAACCACTTAAAAATGTTCATCATAGAACATTTTCTCTAGAAGTTTAAGTGCTTTATAATGGTAACTGCCTCTTTCCTGTTACAGTTATGAAAATGTCCGAACCAGTTATGTGACCTATTGCTGTACATCCTTAGGACATGAACTGGTAATCTTTTGAGTGGGAGGAGCAAGGTGATACCTGCTGAAGGTTAAAGTCTTAGCTAAGTGTGTAATCCTCCATCCTCATTTGATGCTAGATAGGAGATACCAAGTTGTAAGAGCTTATCCTCCAAGTGAGATACATGCCTTCTTTAAGGATTTTGCTGGTTTCCACATCCCTGAATGAAACAGTTAACTTTCAGAAGTGATACGACTTGTTTTGCCAATGAGGTCTGAAATAGAGGTCCTTTAGCTGGGTAAAATAAGGCTCAACTGTTTATTGCAGGAGTTACCCTCAGATCATTTATGAAAAGAGGAGACCAGAAGCCAAAGACCTAGTACATTTTTTTTTCCTCTACCCCCTCCCCCATAAGCCTTTGTTTAGTGTTTTGTTGTTGTTTTCCAAGGTATTTCGAAAGAGAACCAGTTTTAGGTGTTTAATTTCAAACTCAGTTTGTCAGACTTTAAATAACACACTGCCAAATTTTGGCCAAAGTGTTAATTTTTTGGAAAAGCTTTCTATCATTTTGGCACTGAGATATTTATTGTTTATTTATCAGTGACAGAGTTCACTATAAATGGTGTTTTTTTTATAGAAGATAATTATCGGAAGCAGTGCCTTCCATAATTATGACAGTTATACTGTCGTTTTTGTTTTTTTTAAAATAATAAAAGCAGCATCTGCTAATAAAACCCAACAGATACTGGAAGTTTTGCATTTATGGTCAATACTTGAGGGTTTTAGACAACAGCCTCAAGCTAAATAAAATTTTAAAGCTAAGTATTATAGAAGAATTAAATTTTATTAGGAGTTTCTAATCAAGTTAGACTTCTATTTAGCCAAGTAAATAAAAATGTTAGTTTTCCTAAATGCAGTGAATTGTGACCAAGTTATAAATTACTGTCACTTAAAGGCTGTGATCGTGCTCATGTGCAAAATTTTACAGCTCATTTTATCCAAGGTGTAACTTGAATTTGAATTTTGCAAAATTTCCAGTACCTTTGTCACAAACCTAACTCACATTATCGGGAGCAGTGTCTTCCATAATGTATAAAGAACAAGGTAGTTTTTGCCTACCACAGTGTCTATATCGGAGACAGTGATCTCCATATGTTACACTAAGGGTGTACATAATTATCGGGAACAGTGTTTCCCATAATTTTCTTCATGCAATGACATCTTCAAAGCTTGAAGATCGTTAGTATCTAACATGGATTTCCAGCTCCCTATAATTCTCTATCGTTTAGTTTTAGTTGCAGAAACATTTTGTGGTCATTAAACATTTGGCGGGTAAAATAAAATTACTTCCTTCAAGATTCTTCTTGCTGATTCAAAGGTTTTTAAATCTCATGATTTAAACGTAAAGATAGATTCAGGGTTGTTTTTAAACCTGATGGGGTGTTTTGTTATATTTGTGACTCCTCTGGGTCTTCTGTTTAGCGGGATAGTGGCATACATTTATAATGTTTGCTGTTGACAAATGAATTTAACTTTATCCCCTATATGCATGTTATCTCCTCTAAACTTAGTTTATACAAATTTGAATCCAGAACTGACCTTTTAGCTTAAAGCAGGGGAAACCTGTATAGGAGTTGTGGGGGGAGGGGGAGGGAAGTCTATGGGGAGCCAAAGCTTGCAAAAGGATCTTTGATTATGTCTGACTACCTACCTGATAGTATATGGTGGTCAAAAGTTAAATGTAGATGTGAAAAATTAAGTTTGAGGCTACATGAGTAAAGACTTTCTTCTATTCAACCATCACTATAAACCTGATAATTAGCTGTTATAGGGCTATTCAATACTGTCACCTAAGAAAAAATTCTTCGAGTCTCTTAAGGTTCTTAAACTTAATGTCATGTACTCAAGTTAAAATAGATCTAGATTACAGCCTCACTGAGTTTTTTCACTACTCAGTCTATTTAGTCTTCACAGAAGTGTTTTATCTTGAACTGATATTTTAGTGTAGTTGAGTAAAAAGGTCATTGCTGGGATTCCTGGTTTGAATATCATACTTTAATAAAAGCTCAGTGACTTCAAGGCATAATATGAATAATGGGTACACATTTTACAACAGTAATCTCTTCCAAGTGATTTCCAATCAAACAAGCCAATATGTGGTAAGAGATTTAATATTCCTGAATAAAGTGTATATCTGACTAGTGATGACGTGCTGGTCTTCAGATTTTTGTCTGCATTTTGAAGGTAAAGGATAAAATGAGTGTGCTGACCGTTACTGTGTTACCTCTTTGAATGTTCTTGAAATTTTACTTGGCTGAAGATGGCTTATTAGACTTACCAAACTACTGCTCAGCTCTATCTTTGTAAACAAGTGATAATGTCCTTATAATTGTATACAAGCTGGTATGTGCAACAATGTGGAGATTCCTTATCTGATTTAATAAACTGCTTGAACACTGAGTTGACATTTTTTTTAACAGATTTTATTTTTTTAGAGCAGTTTTACGTTCACAGGAAAATTGAGCAGAAAGTACAAGGAGTTCCCATACATTCCCTGCCTGCACACCCCACCCCCTGTCTTCCCCCACTATCAACATTCCCCACCAGAGGGTACATTTGTTACAGTCAGTGAGCCTACGTTAACACATCCTTATTGCCCCGAGACCATCATTTACAATAAAGTTCACTCTTGGTGGTGTACGTTCTATGGCTTTGGACAAACGTATAATGACATGTCCACCACCGTAGTACATTACACAATTGTTTTATTACTGCCCTGAGAATCCTATGTGCTCTGTCTCTTTGTCCTTCCCCTTAACCCCTGATAACCACTCTTTTTACTGTCTTCATAGTTTTGCCTTTTCCAAAATGTCATGTAGTTGGAATCATACAGTATGTGGCCTTTTCAGATTGGCTTTTTCCACAGCATATGCATTTAAGGTTCTTCCATGTCTTTTCATGGCTTGATAGCTCATTTCTTTTTAGTGCTGAATAATATTCCATTATCTGGATGTAAGTTTATTTGCCATTCACCTACTGAAGGACATCTGTGTTGCTTCAAATATTGGCAGTTATGAATAAAGTTGCTATAAGCTTACACACACACACACACACACACAGGTTTTTATGTTGACATGTTTTTAGTTCATTTGGGTAAATACAAAGGTGCAGTTGCTGGATCATATGGTAGGAGTATGTTTAGTTTTGTAAGAAACTGCCAGACTCTCTGAAAGTGGCTGTGCCATTTTTCATTCCCACTAGCAATGAATGAGTCATTGTTACTCCACATCCTTGCCAGCACTGGGTGGTGTCAGCGTTCTGGGTTTTGGCCATTCTAGTAGCTTTGTAGTGGTATCTCAATGTACATCTCACTGATGATGTGATATTGAGCATCTTTTTCTATGCTCATTTACTAAGTGTGTATCTTTGGTCCGGTGTTCAGATCTGCCCCATTTTAATTGGGTTGTTTTCTTTTTGTTGAGTTTTAAGAGTTCTTTGTGTATTTTGGGTAACAGTCCTTTATCAGGTAATGCATCTTAAAAATACTTTCCCCTTAATTTGTGGCTTGTCTACTCA
Source organism: Rhinolophus hipposideros (assembly GCF_964194185.1). Lineage (NCBI taxonomy): Eukaryota > Metazoa > Chordata > Mammalia > Chiroptera > Rhinolophidae > Rhinolophus > Rhinolophus hipposideros. The sequence continues at coordinate 51,602,725 of NC_138048.1, read as the reverse complement.
TTTTCTTGGCATTATCTTTTGCAGAGTATAAGTTTTTAATTTTAATGCAGTTCAACTTAGTCCAGCTTATCAATTATTTATTTCATGAATTGTGCCTTTGGTGTTGTATCTAAAAAGTTATTGTCAGACCCTGACCTAGATTTTCTCCTCTGTTATCTTCTAAGAGTTATATAGGTATGCATTTTACATTTAGGTCTATGAACCATTTTGAGTTAATTTTTGTAAATGGTGTATGGTCTGTGTCTAGATTCATTTTTTTTTTTTTATTTGCATGTGGGTATTCCAATTGGTCATTAGTTTTTGTTAAAAATACTCTAGCAGGACTATCCCCCCCAAATATATATGAACTACCTATGTAATTTTAAATGTCCTTGTAGCACATGAAGAAACTAAAAAGAAACAGGTGAAGTTAATTTTAATAAATTTTAATTCAATAAATCCCATTTATCATTTCAATATGTACACATTAAAAATTATTGCTGTGCTATTTTACATTACTTTTTTTCATACTAAGTCTTCAAAATCGATTGTGCTTATAGCACATCCCAATTTGGGCTACCCACATTTCAAATGCTTCATTACTTATGGTTAGTGGATAGTAGACACTGCTGCTCTATAGCAAAAGGCACAATTGGTAAAGGTTTTTTTCTACAGGCTTTCTACTGTGCAATTGCCAAAAAGCCATTACACAATTTAATTTTGTTGGTTCAAATGCCAGCCAGTATTCAGTATAATTGTAGGAATTGCAGCCACTACAATTGGGAAGCCTTTTAATTGCTTCACCTGTGTCCAAACTTTCTCCTGTCAGACTTAGTAGTCACATGCATAGCCTTAAAAAGGAGCAAGACAATAATTTGCTGTATTCTACAGAAGGAAGTGCCTGTGTGGAAGGTAATGGGCCAGGAGACAGCGCTAAACAAATATTTGAAGATAATCTGGTTATCTGGAAGATATACCTTTATTTGGAATTTAACACCTTAGACACTAATATCTTCCTTGTGACTATCAATGGGTTTATCTTCTTAGGCTTTTGAGTTAAAGCCTTTGCAATTTGGTACATCTGTCCTATAAACTGCCTAATGCTTATTCTATCCCAAATGAACTGTTTTGACTAGTTGTTAATGCCTTTTTTGAAAATACTCACATACTAATGGTCAAGTGCAGAAGCGAGTGTATTGAATAGTAAGTTTTTTCAGGTATGCAAGGTATATTCATTGAGATAGACCGTATGCTGGGCTGTAAAACAAGTCTCAATAAGTTAAAAGTATTAAAATTATGCATAGTGAGTTCTCTGACCAATGGAATTAAGCTAGAAATCAGTAAAAGATAACCAGAAAACCCCCAAACGTCAGAAATTAAATAGCACATTTGTGGGTCAAAGAAGATTAAATAGCACATTTATGGGTCAAAGAAGAAATCACAAGGGAAATTAGAAAATATTTTAAATTTAGTGAAAATTACATCATAAAATTTGTGGATGCAGGTAAAGCAGTACTTAGAGATGTACTGCTCAATACAGTCGCCACAGCCACGTGGTTAAATTTAAATTAATTAAAAAGTTCCTCAGACACGCCACATTTCAAATGCTCAGTCGCCATGTGGTTCATAGCTATTGTATTGGACAGCAGAAAATAGAATATTCCATCACTGCAAAGATCTACAGGACAGTCATGGCTTAGAGGGAAACAGTTTTCACCTTAACAAGTGAGAGAAAGAAAAGCAAAGTATGCCCAAATGAAATAAAAGAAATATAAAGAACAAAGTCAATGAAATGGAAATCAGACAATAGATAAAATTAAAGCCAAAATCTGATTCTTTGGAATGGAAAAAATTATTTTAAATGACAGAAAACAATCACTAATATCAGGAATAAAAAAGTCATCACCACAGATCCTACAGACATTAAAGGATAATAAAGGTGTACCACAAACAACTTTATGCCAACAAATTTGACCACTTAATGTGAAGTAAATTTATTGATAAACAACCAAAATTAACACAAAAATCAAGAAATCTGAATTCAAAGAAATAGAATTTATCAAAATTTCCCAAAGAGAAAACGAGTCAGTTTCCCTATCAATCATTCAAGGAAAGAATAGCACTGATCTTACACAAACCTTTTCAGAAAATAGAGGAGGAAACTGTTAAGGCCATTATACCAAAACCTGACAGACATTACAAAAAATTAGAGATCAATATCATGAATATAGATGCAAAATCTTTTAACAAAATACTAGTAAATTGAATCCAATAATATATAAAAAGATAATATTAAACCAAGTAGGGTTTATTCCAGGAATGCAGCGTTAATATTAAAACATCAATGTGTCCATCAATTTCACACCTCTGTAGGTATTGCTAGTTGAACACTTGGAATGACTAGCGTAGAGCTTGAAGAGGCTGGTAAGTTTCAGTAAATTCTAGTGAATTTTAGCCTTTCGTATGGTGGTTACCATCCCCTACTTCCCAGCCCCACAGTAGGCAGCTGAGAGGAGAGACAGTGGCCCACATTCCTGGCTGATCTAGCTTCCTGGAGCCAGAGTGGGCAATAAGAACCTTGTCCTCCAAATAATCAGGATTGTGTGTTGATGATTACTACTATTGATAGTAATAATCACTAATCTTTGTCAGATCACTGGCTGACTACAGAGATAAAAGAACAGAAACTTCAATGATAACACAACAAAGAATGTACATTTTACAAAAATAATTTGAAAGTTACAAATATGGCTCTAGCTCCCAACAAACAAGATTTAGCAATCCCTGAAGAGTGGGAGAATTAGAGTTCTGGAGTTATCACAACATAACACTCACTATGTCTAGTCCTCAATATAGAAATTACAGGAAACAGAAACAGGAAAGTATAGCCCAACCACAGGGAAAAAAATAATTTGATAGAAACCACCCTAAGGAAACCAAGACTTTGGAATTATTAAAGAAGTTAAATCAATTGTCTTAAATATGTTTAATGAGCTAAAGGAAACTGGGCAAAGAACTAAAGGAAATCAGGAAAACTAGAACAAATGTCAGTAAAGAGATATAAATTATAAAAAGGAACCAAAAAAATTCTGGAGCTGTAAAGTAAAATAAGTGAAAAGAAAACATCACTACAGGTATTCACTATCAAATTTGAGCACACAAAAGATCAATGAACTTAAAAATAAGACTACTGAAATTATCCAGTCTGAGGAGCAAAAAGAAAAAAGAATGAAGAGAAATGAACAGCTTTAGAGTCCTGTGAGACACCATAAAAAATACCAAAATAGGCATTATAGGAGTCTCAGAAATAAGAGTCCCAGGGGAAAAGAGACATAAAGGTGCAGAAAAAATATTTGAAGAAATGATGGTTAAAGTTTCCCAAATCTGAGTAAAGACATGAATATACATATTCAAGAAGTTCGATAAACTCAAAATAGATCTACACTAAGACACATTATAGTCAAATCGTCAAAACCAAAAGAGAGAAAAATGGAGAATTTTGAAAGCATCAAAAAAGAAGTGACTCATACAAGAAAGCCGCAATAACATTAACAGCTAATTTCTCTTTGGAAACCATGGAGGCCAGAAGGTAATGGGACAACATATTTTAAACCCTGAAAGAAAAAACTCAACCAATAATTCTGTATCTGGCGAAACTTTCCTTCAAGATTGAAGGAGAAATTAAGACATTTCCAAGCAAACAAAAATTTAAGGAATTCATTACTAGCAGACCTGCTCTACAAGAATGGCTAAAGGGAGTCATTCAGGCTGAAATGAAAGGATACTAGACAGTAACTCAAAGACAGGAAAAAAATTAAGAATATTGGTAAAGTTAACTACATAGGTAAATATAAAAAACAGTATTGTACTTTTGGTATGGTTTGTAGCTTTTCTTTTTCCTATGTTATTTGATAGACAAATACATAAGACAATAATTATAAACCTATGTTAATGGACATACAATGTATAAAGGTGTAATCTGTGACAATAGCAACCGTGTTTCCCCAAAAATAAGACCTAGCTGGACAACCAGCTCTAATGGGTCTTTTTAAGCAAAAATTAAGATAAGACCCGATCTTACATTAATATTTGCTCCAAAAGACGTATTAGAGCTGATTGCCGGGCTAGGTCTTATTTTCGGGGAAAACGGAATATAAAGAGGAAAGAACAGAGATGTATAGGAGCAGACTGTTGAAGTTAAATTGGTATTATTCAGAGTAGGTCTTCATAAGTTTAAGATGTTAATTTTAATCCCCAAGGTAACCACTATGAAAATAATTTTTAAATATACAGAAAAGAAAATAAGGGAGTTAATATATGACAAAATATTAAATCATAAATGATCTCAAAGAATAGAGGAATTGAGGAACAAAAAAAATAAGACATACAGAAAACAAACATGTATGGCAGAATAAAATCTTATTAATCCAGTAATCACATTAAATGTAAATGGACTAAACTCTCCCATCAAAAGGCAGAGATTGGCATATTGGATTAAAAAAAAGGATCCATCTATTAACATATGCTGTCTACAAGAGACTCACTTTAGATATAAGGACACAGAGAGGTTGAAAGTAAAAGGATGGAAAAAGGTAGTCCATGCAAATAGTAAGCAAAAGAGAGCTGGGTGGCGACATTGTCAGACAAAATAGACTTTAAGTCAAAATAGTTTACAAAGATGAAGGACATTATATATTGATAAAAGACTTGATATAGCAAGAAGATGTAATAATTATAAACATATATGTACTTAATAGAGCCCTAAAATATATGACAACAGTGATAGAATTAAAAGTAGAAATAGATGCTTCTAAAATAATAGTTGCAGACTTCAATACTCCACTCTCAATAAAGGGTAGAACAACCAGACAAAAGATAAATAAGTAAATAGAGAATTTGAACAACACCATAACCTAATAGATCCAGCAGATATTCCAACAATACACAAAATTAACTAAAAAATCGATCAAATACCTAAACTTAAAAGCCCAAACCATAAAACTCCTAGAATAAAACATAGGGGAAACCTTCATGACATTGGATTTGGCAAGGATTTCTTATATATGACACCAAAAGCACAGAAAACAAAGTAAAAAGAAAAAAAAGTAAATTGGACCTCATTAAAAATAAAAGCATTATAGTACATTATGAAGAGTGAAAAGACAACCAATAGAAGAAAAAATTGTAAATCATATATTTGATAATATGTAGAATATACAAAGAACAAAAAACAGCCCAATTTAAAAATGGGCAAAAGATTTGAACGGACATTTTTCCAAAGGAGATATACAAATAATCAATAACCACATGAGAAGATGCTCAACATCTTTAGTCGTTAAAGAAATGCATGAAAACCACCACGAGATACCACTTCACACCCTTTATACTTCATAAATTAAGGTTATTATTTTTTTAAAAAGGAAAATAAGAAGTGTTGCCAAGAATGTGGAGAAATTGAAACCCTCATGCATTGTTAATAGGAATGTAAAATGGCACAACTGCTGTGGAAAACAGTTTGGTGGTTCTTCAGAAAGTTAAACATAGAATTACGATATAATCCAATAATTCTACTCCTGGTATACCAATGTTCATTGTAGCATTATTCACAAGCGTCCAAAGGCAGAGACAACCTGAGTGTCCATCAACAGATGAATGGATAAACTACATATGGTATATACATAGAATATTCTTTAGCCATAAAAAAAATTAAATTTTAATACATGGTACCTTGAAAACCCTGTGCTAAGTGAAAGAAGTCATTCACAAAAAAACCCCACATAAGATATGAATCCATTTATATGAGATGTTCAGAACAGACAAATCTATAGAGACAGAAAATAGATTAGTGATTGCCAGAGGCTAGGTGAAGAGGGAATACCAAGTGACTTCTTGGGTATGGGGTTTCTACTTGCAGTGATAAAAGTGTTCTAAAATTATGTCTGGGTGATGGTTGCAGAACTATGTGAATATATTAAAAATCATTGAATTGTACACTTTTAAAGAGTGAATTTTATAGTATGTACAGTATATATCAATAAAGTTGTTATTAAAAAATAATCAGGGAATTCATCATATTAACAGAATGAAGGAGAAAACCCATATAATTACACCACAGATGCAAAAAAAGCTTCTGGAAAGATTCGCACCATTTCATGATTCATAAATTCTCAGAAAATTAGACATAGTAGGGAACTTCCTCATACTAATAAAAAGGCATTTATGAAAAACTTACAGCTAATATTCATATTTTATGGTGAAAGACTGAATTGCTCACCTATAAGATTATGGACAAGGAAATGATGTCCATTTTCACTGCTTCTATTTAACATTGTACTGGAGACCCTAGCCAGTGCAACAAGGCAAAAAAAAAAAAAAAAAAAGAAAAGAAAAAGAAAAGAAAAGGCATATAGAATAGAAAGAAATTGCCCTTATTTGCAGAGTATATGGTTGTTTAGACAGAAAATCCCAGATAGTCTACAAAACAACTTCTAGAACTAATAAGTGAATTTATCAAAGTCACAGGATACAAGGTCAATATACTAAAATCAATTGCATTCTTATGTACTAGCAGCAAACAATTTAAAAAAAAATAAAATCAATTTACAATAGCACCAAAAAACAGAATACTTAGGAAAGAAATCTAACAAAAGATACCCACAATTTCAATGCTTAAAACTACAAAATGTTGCTGAGAGATATTAAAGAAGATTTAAATTAATGCAGAAATATACCATGTTTATGGATTGTAAGACTCAATATTGTCAAGACGTCAATTGTCCCCAAATTGAACTATAGAGTCAACACAACCCTGATAAAAATTCTAAGGGGCGTTGCATTTGTATATACCAATAATTAAATATCAGAAGGAGAAATTAAGAAAACAATCCCATTTACAATTGCTTCAAAGACTATAAAATACCTAGGAATACATTTAATCAAAGAAGTAAAAGATCTGTACTCAGAAAATTATAAAACACTGAAGAGAGAAATTAAAGAAGATATAAATAGATGGAAACACATACCATGCTCATGGTTAGGAAGAATTAATATCGTTAAAATGTCCATACTGCCTAAGGCAATATACAGGTTCAACGCAATTCCTATCAAGCTATCAAGGACATTTTTCATAGAAATAGAATGTATAATCCTAAAATTTTTATGGAACCATAAAAGACCCCAGATAGCCTCGGCATTCTTCAGAAATAAGAACAAAGTGGGAGGTATAACAATACCTGACATCAAATTATATTACAAGGCTACAGTAATCAAAACAGCATGGTACTGGCATAAAAATAGACACATAGCTCAATGGAACAGAATAGTGAGCCCAGAAATAAATCCAGGCCTATATGGTCATTAAATCTACGACAATGGAAGCAACAATTTACAGGGGGTAAAGACAGTCATTCAATAAATGGTGCTGGGAAACCTGGACAGACACTTGCAAAAAAATGAAGCTGGACCACCTCCTTACAACCATGTACAAGAATAAATTCAAAATGGATTAAAGACTTAAATGTAAGATCTGAAAACATAAAACTCCTAGAAGAAAATATAGGAAGAAAGTTTATAGACATTACCTGGAATAAGAGTTTTACTGATATATCCCCTTGGACAAGGGAAGTAAGAGAAAAAATAATCATGTGGGATTACATCAAACTTAAAAAGTTTTTTCACAGCAAAGGAAACCATCAAGAAAACAAAAAGGGATCCTACTGAGTGGGAGAACATATCTGCCAATGATATATCCGATAACGGGTTAATATCCAAAATTTATAAAAAACTCAACTCCAAAAAAAAACAACCCAATTAAAAAATGGGCAGAGGACATGAAGAGACATTTTTCTAGAGGACATACAGATGGCAAACAGACATGAAAAAATGTTCAACCTCATTAATCTTTAGAGAAATGCAAATAACCACAATGAGACACCACTTCACCCCAGTCAGAATGGCTATCATCAATAAATCAACAAACAAGTGCTGGCGAGGATGTGGAGAAAAGGGAACCCTCGTGCACCGTTGGTAGGATTGCAGATCGGTGCAGCCACTATGGAAAACAGTATGGAGGTATCTTAAAAAACTGAAATGGAACTAACTACCTTACGACCTAGCAAGTCCACTCCTCGGTATCTATCCAGAGAAATCCAAAACTCTAATTAGAAAAAATGTATGCATCCCGATGTTTATGGCAGCACTATACACAATAGCCAACATATGGAAACAACTGAAATGCCCATTGGTAGACGACTGGATTAAGAAACTGTGGTACATTTATACACTGGAAAATTACGCAGCCATAAAGAAGAATGAGGGCCGGCCCGGTGGCTCAGGCAGTTGGAGCTCCGTGCTCCTAATGTTGAAGGCTGCTGGTTTGATTCCCACATGGGCCAGTGAGCTCTCAACCACAAGGTTGCAGGTTCGATTCCTCAACTCACGCACGGGATGGTGGGCTCTCCCCTGCAACTAAGATTGGACACAGCACCTTGAGCTGAGCTGCTGCTGAGCTCCCGGATGGCTCAGTTGGTTGGAGCATGTCCTCTCAACCACAAGGTTGCCGGTTTGACTCCCACAAGGGATAGTGGGCTGTGCCCCCTGAAACTAACAACGGCAACTGGACCTGGAGCTGAGTTGCGCCTCCACAACTAAGATTGATAGGACAAAAACTTGACTTCGAAAAAATCCTGGAAGTACACACTGTTCCCCAATAAAGTCCTGTTCCCCTTCCCCCCCAAAAAAATCTAAAGTGAAATCTTACCATTTGCAACAACATGGATGGACCTAGAGAACATTATGCTAAGTGAAATAAGTCAGACAGAGAAAGATAAGTACCATATGATTTCACTTATATGTGGAATCTAAAGAAAAGAATAAATGAATGAACTAATCAGAAACAGCCTCAGAGACATAGAGGAAAAACAGGGTTGCTAGATGGGAAGAGGGGGTGGTGATAAGGGGGAAGGCGAGGGGATTAGAAAGCACAATCGGTAACCACAAGATTGCCATGGAGATATGAAAGTCAATTTGGGGAATGTAATCAATAATGTTGTAAAGACTTTGTGGGGTATCTGATGGACACGTCTCATTAGGGAGACCACCTCAGGGATGATGTAGATGCCTGATCACTGCACTGTACACCTGAAGCTGAAGCTGAACAATAATGAATGTCAACTACAATTATATATATGTTTACAAGAAGTGGAGTACAGCATTAGGAATAGAGACAGTGGAAATGTAATGGCTGTGTGCGATGTCAGAGGGGTAGTAGATGGGGGGAGAGGGGTTGTCACTGTGTGAGGGATATAAATGATAAATGTCTAACTATTGCATTGTTTTGTACACCTGAAACTAATAAAACAAATTCTAAGGGGCTTTTTTTTGGCATACATTGACAAGCTGATAATAAAATTTATATGGAGATGCAGAAGACCCAGTGAAGCAATTTTTAAAAAGAAGAATCACTTCTTGGTCTTTGGCTAAGGTCAAGTATAGTATCTGCTATTATCTAATATGTCCTCTACCGAGGATAATATAGTAAATGGGTTTTTGGAACAGGGAGACAGAATAGGAGCTTGTTCCATCTGCTTCACTCCTTGATTTGGTATTGTAGTATTTCCAGGAACGATGCACAGAGAAAGAGGATAAAGAAGAACAATACAAACAAAGTCAGAGATATTACCCTACCTGAGTTCAAGACTTACTGTACACCTATAGGAATCAAGACAGTTTGGTACAGGGTAAAGGGTAGATATACAGAATACAATAGAGTTCAGATAAAAACCATCCATATATGGTCGATTGATTTTTTTACAAAATGCCAAGGCAATTTAATAAGAGAAACACAAGTCTTTCTAGCAAACAGTGCTTGATCAACTGGATATCCACAGGGAGGAAAAAAATGAACTCTTGACTCTTACCTCATAGCATAAACAAAAATCAACTCAACATACTCATAGATCATAGACTTACGTGTGAAAATCTAAAATAAAATTTCTAGAAAAACACATACAGGAGAAAGTCTTTGGGGTAGGCAATGGAGATAGAATTCAAAAAGACTGACACAGTGAGAGGTTGATCAATTAAACTTCATCTAAATTCAAAAATTTTGCTTTTCAAAAGATACTATTTGAAAAATAAAAAGGCAAACCACATACTGGAAGAAAATATTTGCAAATCATATTATATATTTGATAAAGGGCTTATACCCAGAAGATGCAAAGAACTCTTACAACTCAATAATAAGACAATCCAAATTTTTTGAGTGGGAAAGATTTGAATAGGTCTTCACAAAATAAAGTGTACAAGAAGGAGCACATGAAAAGATGCTCAGCATCACCAGTCATCAGGGGAATGCAAATGAAAACCAACAGCGAGATATCTACACATTCATTAAAATGGCTAAAATTAAAAAGACTGACTATACCATTTGTTGGTGAGGGTGTTGAGCAACTAGAACTTTTATATTCTACTAATGGAATGTAAAATATTACTACTACTTTGGAAAACAGCTTGGCAGTTTCTTTAACAGTTAAAATATACACACTGTGTGACTCAGCCATTCTAGGTCTAACCCAAGAGAAATGAGAACATGTAACTACACAAAGGCTGGTACTCAAAGGTTCATGGAAGTTTTACTTGTAATAGCTCAAAATGGAAACAACCCAAATAGCTATTAAAATGCATTATCGTTATATAATGGATATCTACTTAGCTCTGAAAAGAAACAGGATTCCATTTATATAAAATTCTAGAAAATGCAAACTAACCTATAGTGACAGAAGGAAAATCACTGGTTGCCTGGAGATGGGGGGGAGAGATTAGAGCAAGTGGGGAGGAATGGTAGGGAGGGATTACCAAGGGGCATAAAGAAACTTTTGAGGATGATGGAAATGTGATTGTGGGGATGGTTTCACCATGTATGTATACTTAAGTCAAACTCATCAGGTTATACAAATTTAAATTGTGCAATGAATTGTATATGAGTTATACCTTAATAAAGTGGTAAAATAAAAATGCACATACACATTACAGTATCGTGCTTTGTTCACATTAATTATAAACCTCAAATGAGTCACAGCTATACAAATAAACATACTTTATGCTTTAAAGTACAATTAAAAATGCTGTATATTATACATTATTCAGATATGTCATAACCTTGTTTTAGCAGTCCCATTTTAAGGAACATCTAAGCTAGTTCCATTTTGTTACTGCATGTTATATTTAACTGAACATCTATCTGTATCTATCTATCTATCTATCTATTATTCATCTTTGTGCACAAGCAGAGGCTTATCTGTAGAATAAATACCTAGAAAACTGTGGGCTTTCCTGGGATGGTCATCATCTGAGCAGAAGGAAGAAGACAGTCAGCTAAGGATGTGCTGTGTCTACACTACAAATGGGGAGATTTAAACAAAGGAGAGAGAAACAGCAGGAAGGTATAGACGTGAAAAAATACCTCACCATTTAAGCGGAAGACCTGACTGCTCCTCATTTCTGAACTCAGTACACTAAGTTCCAGGGGAAGCCAGATTTCATGGACATAAAGGAGCCGGTCAAGAATAAAAGAGCCAGTCCTTCATATGTTTAGTCTTGTCTCCCCCATAGCAATTTCTTGATTATGCATATTGGGCCATGTCTTATATGATTGTGCCAAACGCTGACGGCACTTACATAGATAAGTACCTGTAGCCACTGGTCCATTTACTGATTATTAACTTCAACTCTAGGTGTCCGCCAGGGGGCATTAGAACCCAGGACTATGGCTCTCCTTTCCGAATAGCCCCTGTAGATCCAGGGTTTGTATCTCGGCTCATTTGGCCCTTTCTGTAGCTGGGCAGCGGCAGCAGCTGGCGGCGCCTCCTTCCAATGCCCTAGTGAGGTTTTGAAATTGAATTGCTTGAGTACATGTGAGCCCGGCCCCTTGAGCACCTCCGGGGAGCTCTGACTTGCTCCATAGGGAGAGGGCACGGTCTGTTCTTGGTCCTGGGACCACATGGCCTGGGTTAGCAAATAGCCCCATGCCTAAGAATTCTTTCAGATATCCCTCCCTTCGCTTCAAGGCAAATGGTCCCTTCCTAAGAACTCTGCGTCAAATCAGATTGCCTGTTCACATACCAGTCCTGATCCCACACCTCACTTCCCTCCTGCCTCAGCTCAGGCATTTTCTAGGCACTGTGGGGAACTCTAGGGAACTAAGCACCTACCATTTCTGGTTGCATATTGGAATCACCTGCAGAGCTTTTACAAACTATGGATGCTGAGCCACTCCTCAGAGGTTCCAATTTAATCGTTCTGGGCACCAGTGTCTTTAAAAACCTCCCATATGATTCTTACCGTGTTTCCCTGAAAATAAGACCTATCTGGACAATCAGCTTTAACGTGTCTTTTGGAGCAAAAATTAATATAAGACCAGGTATTATATTATATTATATTGTACTGTATTATATTATATTATATTGTACTATATTATATTATATTATATTGTACTGTATTATATTACATTACATTACATTACATTATATTATACCCGGTCTGGGTCTTATTTTAATTTTTGCTACAAAAGACGCATTAGAATTGATGGTCCGGTTAGGTCTTATTTTCGGGGAAACACAGTATATGCAGCATTATTGAGAATCTCTGGGCCCAAGGCCTTGCTCTATCAAAGTGTAGATAGAAATGCAGAATCTCAGTACCCTATTCCCAAGGTGCTGAATCAGAATCTGCATTTCAACAAGATCCCGAGATTATTCTGTCGCACCCTGAATTTTGAGAAGCAGAGATCTATTTAGCATATCACTCTGCTTCACTCATGCTCAGTGCCCTGGCCTGACTCACAGCCTCCACAACTTTCTCAACCTGGAGCAGTGGCTTTCAGAAGTTTTGGTCTGTAACCTACAGAAAGAAATAGATTTCCTATCAAGAGGTAGAGCACATATATGTGTATATATAATGAAACAAAAATGTCACCAAACAAGACCTTTACTACCTGTGATGCACTCTCATTCATTCAATAAATACTGTGGGCACCTCCTGCCTGCTAGGCATTGTTCTAGGTACCTGTGCCAGTCTATTCCCAGACAAAAATACTTGTGATTGTGGAGTTTACATTCTGTGTGTGTGGGGACGTGGAGGGGGGGGATTGTCAGAAAGTTAAAAATAAATTTTGAGTATGAAGGGCATGCTAAGAAAATTCAGAGCCCCTCCTTCCAGTAATAGGGTAGCCTGTGGACCCAGATCCTAGCCCAATTGGAGGCAGCCTTGGGCTGTGAAGTTTAGAACCCAAAGACTTAGAGCTTGAGGGCCGGTTGGCCCTGTAACTGACTGCATCTCATTTATAAAATGGGTGTAATAACAAAACAACTCCAGACAGAATTGTCCTAAAATTCAGACATCAGGGAACTATGTAAGAATGGCTCTTTCTGCACCCCCATTGTCTGGTATTGGACCCAAGGGCCCTGGCCAGAGGACAGTAGAGCAATTTTCTTTTGCACCTCTCCGGATGTACTTCAATAAAAAAATTGAAAAAATTACATTCTGATATTTTCTACTCTATTATTGTCCTCTTTTATTAAAAAAAAAAAAAGCCAGTCAAAACCCACTAAATTCAGTTCACCGCCTCTAATAGGCTGTGACAGTAGTTTAATAAACATTATTTTAGAAAACAAAACAGAACAACAACCAAATATCTTCAGCTCAATCACTCGGCAGCATCCGCCACTCTTGGCTGAGCACGTGCTTGCAGGTATAAGCTAGGCTATCTGTCACCACCCCACAGGTGCCTTCCTTGCCCTCCTGCTTCCCCCACAGTGCAATCATCTCACAGTGGAGATTCTTTACGGGCACCACCACAAGCCACGCTCAGGCAGCTTGGTCCACCTCCACTTAGAAATAGACCTGACAAGCCCTTCTCCCTGCAGAGTCATTCTGCTGTGGGCAACTCTCCTCAAGTTCCAGATCTAGGAAGAGATTGGCACAGGCATGTTAAAGGGTTAGGGTTATCCTTGTAGCTACCTCCTGAATCTTCTGAGCCTTATGCTTCAGACTGTATCTCATTTCCTCTGTAATGCTGTCAGCTCTCTGGGGGCAGGGCAGTCTCCCTAGCTACTAGTACTGGAGTCACAAAACAGTGCAGAGAAGAAGAACGCCTCAAAGACATCTCCCAGCACAGTCCGTGCTCAAAGTGGTTTGTGGAGACAGTCCAGGAGCTGGGACTACCGTGTTTCCCTGAAAATAATACCGGGCCTTATATTAACGTTTGCTCCAGAAGACGCATCAGGGCTTATGTTCAGGGGATGTCATCCTGAAAAATCATGCTAGGGCTTATTTTCTGCTTAGGTCTTATTTTCGGGGAAACACGGTAGGTGGATGGGGGAAAGAAGCAGGAGGTCTCTTTTCTGTGAGACTAAAGCTCCAGATAACCCCGCACTATAAGGATGTAAGAGGCATGGATCTGGCTTTTGAGGGCAACTGGAGGAGAAATAGGAAAATGGGGAGCTGGGCTCCCCTAAGAGAATCACCTATCAGTACTATGGATACAGGTACTTTGACTCCTTGCTGTTTTTGATTTGGAGCTTGATTTACCAGCAGAGAAGCTTGCTCCAAATCAGTTGTTTGCATCTATTGATTCCCTCCCACTATTCCCCCCCAAAATCTACTCAGAACTAATGCCCCCCAAAGAAAGGCTCTTGGGTTTGGCGTTGGTTTGTTGTGCCTTAGTGATTCAGAGCAGACTTTGGAGTCAGAAAACTGAATTTGAAGTCCGGCTTCACCACCAGCTGTATGATCCTGAGCAAGGTACTTTAACCATGTACGTAGAGCCTCAGTTCTGCCGTCTGTAAAATGGGGGTGATAATGTGTACTTCATTGGGTTGTGGTGGGGGTTGGATGAGAATAAATGACATGTGCAGGGCCTTACCCATTGGAAGTCTCCAAAAACCTTAGCAATTGTCATTCCTGAGGTTGGGGAGAGGATGCCCCTCAGATTCCTTTCCCCTGACTTTCTCCCCTGAGAAACAAGAGGAAGACCTTAGCCTAGAGTCCTGCCTGCCCTGGATGCTCTCTTGGACCTGGTAGGGTATATTTACCTCCTGCTCAGCAGCCCTGGCTCCATGGGGAAGGGCAGCTGTTACACACACTGTTATCAAATGATTTAGTAGAAAGTTGCCCTGCCCACCTCACAGGGCAAGATGCCATGATCCAAATCCACGCAGTCCAGCCCCCGCATTGGTGTCTGGAAACACCCTCTTCTCATTGCCCTACTCTGGCCAAGGCCCTTGGGCCCAATCCCAGACAATGGGGGTGCAGAGAGAGCCATCCTTAACACAGTTCCCTGATGTCTGATTTTTGGGACAATTCTGCCTGGAGTTGTTTTATTATTACACCCATTTAATAGACTAGATACAGTCAGTAACAGGGCCAACTGGCCCTAAGCCTTTGGGTTCTAAACTTCACAGCCCAAGACTGCCTCCAACTGGGCTAGGAGCTGGGTCTGCAGGCTGCCCTATCTGTAGGAAGAGGGGCTCTGAATTTTCTCCTTCAGGGTTGGGGGAGATGAGGGCCTAAGAGGGAGCAGTGCAGGGCAAAGCAAGGTTCCCCCACCCCCACCCCCTGGCCTGGGATGCTTTCTGCCTGTGCTCCTGGCAGGAAGTACCACAGGCCTCAGACCAGCTCTCTTTCAAGTATCCTTCCAGTACCCTCTGCCTCCAGCTGGCCTCAGGGAAAAGGTGGATGTGGAGCAGGTTCCTATGCCACTGGACTGCGGTTTAGAGATTAAGACTAGAAGCCCTCTCTGCAAACACTCATGGATTGTAACCTTGTAAACTTTCCAATCCAACCTCCTCATTTTAGAAACGAAGCAACTGAGGTCAGATGGAAATGACCTTTCACACTGTCACATGGTAAATCAACAGCAGCTGAAGTGCTCCTTAGAATTCGAGACTCCTATTTCAGTGCTCCTCCATTGAGTGTGGTTGACTGCACCTTCGCCTTGTGAACTCCCTACCTTCTACTTCACCTCTCCTTCCTTTTTTGGCATCACAGGAAGGCGCAAGCTGGGCCTGGGGTGGAGACAAGGATGAAAGGAAGACAGCCAGAGATAGGGGGACTGAAGAGAGGAGGCGGGGGGAGCAGCGAGCGGTACCTGACCCTTTAAGAGGGCGGGCCGGACCCCGCCCCCTCGAGGCAGCGCAGGCGCACGCGGGCTCCAGGAACTCCGGCGGGAGGGCGGGCGCTCCTGGCTCGCGGGCCGGCGCGCGGGGCCGCAGCACCTGCGGGGGCCGGCGCAGGGCGCGGCGCCCGGTGGGCGGACGTGGACGCCCGGAGGCGAGGGCGGGGAGGCGTGACGGGGACGTCGGGCTGACTGCAGAGCGGAGGGGACGCGACCCCGCAGCCCCCTTCCCCGGGGGACGGGGCGGAAGGAGCGGGCGGGGGGCGGTGTGAGCGGGCGCCGAGGGCAGCACCATCTGGAGAGGCGGGACCGCGCGGCCTCTGGGGGGCAAGCGAGTGCGCTGGGCGGTGCGGGCGGGGGACCCCCGGCGGGGCGCGCAGGAGGAGCGCGGTGGGCTCAGCCCAGCGCTGCCGGAGCAGCAGCCGCAGCGGGTCGGGGTTCTCAGCTGGGGCCCGCAGCACCTCCGCGGGCTGAAGCTCGGCGTGGAGGAGCAGGGGGGCGTGGGTCCGGCCGTGCAGGAGGAAGGCGGGGTGGGTCCGGGGGTGCAGGAGCGGGGCGGCCGCGGCCACGAGCCCAGCCTGGGGGTGGTGTGGGGGCCGCCAGACGGCGCGGACTGGAGGCGCCCGCCGCTGTGGACGGGCTCCGCGAGCTGGCCTGTGGTGCAGGAGGAGGGGCTGGGGCCCCACAAGCAGTACCAGGAGAAGGGAGGCGGCATCCCCGCAGTGCAGGAGCGGGGGGAGGCCCGCGCCGGGGTGCAGGAGCGGGGGGAGGGGAGCTCACGCAGGCCACTGCAGCTGTCCGAGTTCGGGGACCGCTCCTGGGAGCGCGGGGAGGGGCTCGAAAGTTCCGGGGAGCAGGGGGAGCAGTATTGGGAGAGCTGCGGGCACCACAGACGGGAGGCGGTGGTTCTAGGAGAGGTCCCTACTCGCCGGGGGAGACTCGAGGTGGTGGGGAGGGCGCGGCCTGTGGGGCCCCAGGGGCCTGAGGGGGAGGGACGCCTGGGGGTGCAGGAAGCAAATTGGCTGCCCGGGGTGCAGGAGGGACAGGTGGTGCTGGCTGTCCAAGAAACATACCTGGACGGGAAGAGGTCCCAGGAGGGAGAGGCGCCCCCTGAGGGGCACAGGATCCGGAGGCGCAGGCGGAGGAGGAGGTGGTAACCTACAGGCTGGCTGTGGAGCCAGGATCGCTCTAGGGCCAAACCGAGGGCAAAATGTAGGAGTTTGGGGAGTGGGGAGCAGAAGAGCGCTGTGAACCTGAGAGCGTCGGGAGCCACTGCCCGAGTGCAGGCAGCGTCCTGCTGATCGTCTTCTGCCACTTCAGCCTGGACATCATCGAAGCTGTGTCTACAGGGAGGCAACAGAAGGCAGCAGGTAAGGAAGCCCCGTTTCTGTTCTCAGCTGGGATTGGTGTGTTTGGAAGCAGGGGGGCTGCAGTTACCTCAGGAGAGAGTGGTCTCTAAACTGCCTTTGCTGGTTCCCCTGTGTTTAAGTCTGGGGAGGGAGGAAGCAGTGCAGTTTTCACAACAGCCAGGCAGGAACCCTCCCTCCAGTGCTGCATATGCCAGCCAGAGTGATGGGGCATTTCCGTAGAGTCTAGACTAGAGGTGAGACTGCCTGGGTGGCTGCCAGGCCTGGGCAGAAGGAAGAGAGGGGTAGCCCCCGGCTGAGGTTGCAGAGGAAGTAGTCACCCCTCCACCTGTTTATCTGTGGAATTAGGGGTGCCTCCTGCCATAGCTGGGATGGTGCGATCAGCATAGGTTGTTGCCTTAAGTCCTCAAAACCACATTCTGAAAAAGGGAAGAGGGCAGCATTGCGCCAACAGGGCCTTATCTTGTAGCCCTGTTGGCCACGTGAGCTGAGGTGTGAGTATGGCAGCCAGTGCCTTGGGCACGAGCCTGACCTGCTCCCGCCACACCTTCTTGTCACAGTTGATGAATACTGAGGGCCCAGAGCCAAGGATGACTAGTGGGTGGGAGGGTGGAGCGCTACTGGGGAGGGAGTCTGTCTCCTTATGGGCTCGCGGGACCCCGGCCTGAAAGGGATGGGAGAGAAGGAGGTATTTGCACCGCTGGACTCTGGGCATCCTCTGTGTTCCAGACCTCAGCCGCACCCACTCGAGGTGGACAGATGGGCAGCTGTGGCATCATGGGTTCTGTACCAGCTGGGGCCAGCTCCTCGCCCAGCCTAGAGGTGGTATTTACGGGGTGCGGGCTAGATTTGGCTTCCTGTTGACTGCCTCATGGCCTGGGTGCCAGGCCTACACATTCCTGGCCTAGAGGGGCTTGGTTGGCCAGCTTCTGGGCCTCCTCCGACTAGGGCTGTTCCCCTCTTATCTGGTACTATCTGGGCTTTTGCTTCGCTCGCCCTTGGGGGCTGGGGGAAGGTGTGCAGAATTGCTGCCTGCCTCAGGGCCTTACATGGGACCCATCTCTGCCCCAGCCCAAAGTGTGGCTCTGAGTCACATGGTCCCCAAACCCCTGTGTGAAGCAGACTGGGTGGAGATAGTCCTCTCCTGTAGAGACAGAGCGAGTGGTGGTGACGTTCTTGGCAGGCAGCCAGGCAGCTGCTGGGACTGTGCTAGAGCAGCCGGTTAGCCTGCTCCTCCCTCACTCAGACTCAAACCCAAACCCGTTTGTCAGCTTCATCCCACGCTTGCCTGTCTCACTGCCACCCCAAACACTCATGCACCAGAAGTTCAGGTGCTGTGTCCACGGCGCCTGGCTCTTCTGGAATGACCAGACCGGGTCTGGCGCTCTGGCTTCAATGCAGAGAGAATTGCCTGTTTAAACACACACGCAGCACACATCATCACCCTATTTCAGGTGGACTTTTCTGAATTTGAGGTGGATGAAGATGAGCAGGACTCTGACAGGTCTGGATTTAGACTGCTTACCTGCTGTGTAATGTCTAGAGGCAAGAGAACATGTCTGGGCTTGTCTGTGCTGTGCCCCGTGCCTTCCCCTGCAGTGTCCCGAGTGCAAAGGGCTCAGACCCTTCTTTGCCAGCATGGTACCCATTTCCCCAGGAGCCCTAGCTGGCAGATGTAGGGGAGGAGGGACCAGTGCTCCCAGATGTTTCGCTCTGGCCCTTACATCCATGATTATCCCCTACCTTGTCCTTTATTCTGGAAGATGAAGTGCTTTTTTTGTTTTGGTTTTTAATAATAGTTTTATTGAGGTATAATGACGTAAGGTAAATGGAACATATTTAAAATATAACTTAATGTTTTAACATATGTATATATCCATGAAACCACCACCACAATCCAGATAATGAACATATTCATTATGTCAAAACCCTCAAAAGTTTTTTGGGCCCCTTTGTAATCCCTCCATCCCACCCCTCCGTTGCCATCCCCGTTCCCCAGATAATAGATTGGTTTGCTTTCTGTCACTATTCATTAGTTCACATAACCTAGAATTTTATGTATATGGAATTATACAGCATGTGCTCTTTTTTTGGTCTGGGTTTTTTCACTCACCATAATTATTTTGAGATTCATCCATGTTGTGAATATCAATAGCTCATTTCTTTGTATTTCTGAGTAGTAGTCCATTATCTGTAGGTAGCATACTCTGTTTATCCATTTACCTGTTGATGGGTTGTTTTCAGTTTTTGGTTATTACAAATGAAACTACTAATATTTGTGTAAGTCTTGGTATGAACAAAGGCTTTTTATTTCTCTTGGGTAAATCCTTAGGACTAGAGTGGATCTATGGTAGGTGTACGTTTAACTTTTAAGAAACTGCCAGGCTGTTTTCCAAAGTAGTTGTTCCATTTTACATACACCAGCTGTGTATGAAAGTTCTAGTTTGTTCACTTCTTTGTCAGCACTTGGTGTGATTGGTCTCTTTAATTTTAGACATTCTAATAGGTACGTAGTGGCATCGCATTGTGCTTTTAATTTGCATTTCCCTGATGACTAATGTTGTTGAGCATCTTTTCATGTCCTTACACCATCTGTATATCTTTAGTCATGTGTGTATTCAAATTGTTTGCCCATTTTTTAATTGCATGGGTTTGTTTTTCTCACAATTTTGAAAGTTCTTTGTATATTCTGGATATAAGCTTTTTATTGGGTATATGATTTGCAAATATTTTCTTCTAGGCTTTGGCTTGCATTTTAATTCTCTGAACAGTGTTTTTTGAAGAGCAGAAGTTTTAAATTTTAATGAAGTCCAATTTACCAACTTATTTTTTTATAGATTGTGTTTTTGGTGTCATGTCTAAGACATCTTTGCCTAACCCAAAGCACAGTGGTTTTCTCCTATGTTTCTTCTAGAAGTTTTACAGTTATGGGTTCTCCATTTTGGGTTAATTCTTGTGTATGGTGTAAGGTATGAATTGAAGTTCAGTATTTTTGCATGTGGAGATCCAGTTGTTCCAGCACCATTTGTTGAAAAGACTGCTCTCTGGAATTGCCTTTGCACCTTTGTCGAAAATCAGTTGTCTGTATATGTGTAGACCTAATTCTGGACTCTGTTTTGTTCCATTGATCTATTTGTCTTTATCTTTACAAGATAGTACTACACTATCTTGATCATTGTAGATTTATAGTTAAGTCTTGAAATCAGAGTCAGATCTGATTTGTTCTTCCCTTTCAAAATTGCTTTAGTTATTTTAGGTTCTTTGCATTTCTATATGCATTTTAGAAGCAATTTGTTAATTTCTACAAAAAACCTGGGATTTTGATTGAGATTGCATTGAATCTATAGATCAATTTGGGGAGGATTGATATCTTCACAGTATTGAACCTTCTGACCTATGAACAAAATAGATCTCTATTATTTATTTAGATTTTTAAGAATTTTACCAATGTTTTGTAGTTTACAGTGTATAGATGTTTCACATCTTTTGTCAGATAGATCCTTAAGTATTGCATATTTTTAGTATTTGTTGTAAATGGTATTTTTATGATATTTCAGTTATTTATTTTTAATTTTTTTCATCTTGTCATAAAATATACATAACATAAAATTTACCATTTTAACCATTTTTAAGTGTACAGTTCAGTAGTGTTAGGTACATTCATATTGTTGTGCAACAATCATCACTATCCATTTTCAGAACTTTTTTTATCTTGCAAAACTGAAACTCTATACTTATGAAATAATAACTCTCCATTCCTCCCTCCACCCCAGCGCCTGGCAACCACACTGTACTCTCTGTCTCTATGAATTTGATTATTCTAAATACCTCATAGGAGTAGAATCATACAGTATTTGTCCTTTTGTAACTGGCTTTTTTCACTTACCATAACGTATTCAGTGTTCACCCATGTTGTGTAAGAATTTCCTTTTTTAAGGTTGAATAATAATCCATTGTATGAATATTTCACATTTTGGTTATTTTTCAGTAGATGGTTGCTCCTGCCTTTTGGTTATTGTCGGTAATGCTGCTATAAGATGGTATTATTTTTTCAAATTTCAATTTCCGATTGTTTGTTTATATATATAAATACAAAGTATGATTTTTACATATTGACCTTGAATCTTGCCACCTTGCTAAACTGACTTATTCTAGTAGCTTTTTTGTAGCTTCCATTGGATTTTATATATAGACTCATGTCATCTGCTAGTAAAGATAGTTTTACTTCTTTTCTGATCTTTATGCCTGTTATTTCTTTTTCATGCCTGATTGCACTGTCTGTATCCTCTAGATGTTGAACAGAACATTAGGTTCCTTGTTCCTCATCTTCAGGAGAAAGCATTTAATCTTTCACCCTTACATGTGATATTACTGGCTGGAGGTTTTTCATATATGATCTTGATCAGGTTGAAGAAGCTCCTTTCTATTCTTACTTCACTGAGATTTTTGATAGGAATGGGTGTTGGATTTTGTCAAATGCTTTTTCTGTATTTATCAAAATGATCGTAGGATTTCCTTTTTTGAAAGGTTTTTAATATGTTGAATTACATTGATTGATTTTCAAATGTTAAAGCTACCTTACATTCCTAAGACAAACAGTACTTGGTCATGATATACTATTCTTTATATATATTGTTGGATTCTGTTTGTTAAAGAATTTGTTAAGAATTTTTGTATCTATGTTTATGAGGATAGTTTTCTTTTTTGTATTGTCTACAGGATTCATAATATACATCTTTAACTTATCATAGTCTATATTCAAGTGATATTAGTATAAGAGCCTTAAAATAGGATATTTTCATTTCTCTCCTCCTTTTATGCTGTTAGTATAAAAAATTACCGTGTTTCCCAGAAAATAAGACTTAGCCAGACAGTCAGCTCTAATGCGTCTTTTGGAGCAAAAATTAATATAAAACCCGGTCTTATTTTACTATAATGTAAGACCGGGTCTTATATTAATTTTTGCTTCAAAAGACGCATTAGAGCTGACTGTCTGGCTAGGTCTTATTTTCTGGGAAACACGGTATACATGTTATAAACCCCACACTACGGTGGTATTATTTTTGTTTAAACAGTCAATTTACCTTTTAAAGTAATTTAAATAAAAAGAAAACTATCTTAACTATTTAGCCATGTAGTTGCCATTTCCAGTGCTGCTCATTTCTTTGCATAGACCAAAATTTCTATATGATCTTGTTTTTCCTTCTGTCTGAAGAACTTCTTTAACATTTATTGTAGTGTAGGTCTACCTGCTGATGGTGAATTATTTCAGCTTTTGTATGTTTAAAAAGTTTATTTAGCCTTTATTTTAAAAAGATGTTTCCACTTTTCCACTGTCTTCAAGTTCACCAAGTTTTTCTTTAGCAGTGTCTAATCTGCCTTTAATTCCATTCAATTTATTTTTTCCATCTCCTACAGTATGTTTTTTATACTAGAAGTTCAATTATAGTCTTTAAAAATATAGTTATAATTGTTTGTTTTTGTCTACTAAGTCTAATGTGTGTTGCTTCTAGGTTGGTTTTGATTGATTGCTTTATCTCCTCACTGTGGAGCTAAAGCTTCATTGCATGCCTAGTAATTTCTCATTGGATACCAGACAGTGTAAATTTTACCTTGTTGGTTGCTGTGCATTTTTCTATTCCTATAAATATTCTTGAGCTTTGTTCTGGGATGTAGTTACTTGGAAACAGTATGAACCTCTTGGGTCTTCATTAGGTGGGACCAGAGCTGTGCTCAGTCTAGGGTTAATGATTCCCCACTGCTGAGGCAAGACCCATTTGTGTGTTCTGCCCATTGCCTAGTTTTTCCAGTCTGGCTGTTAGAAATAGGCACTTTTCCCAGCCTTGTGAGCACCAGGCACTGTTACTTATAATCCTGTTGGGGTTATTTTTTTCCCCCAAACCTTAGGTAGTTTCATTCATGTGATGATCAGTACTCAGCTGAATATTCAAGGGGACCCTTTACAGATCTCTGTGGTGCTCTCTTTTCTCTGATTCTCTGTTCTGTGGATCTGGCCACCTGAGTCTCCCCAGACTCTCAGTTTCTTCTCCTCAGTTCAGGGAGTCTTTTGGGATCTGACTGGTTTCCTTCTCTGTGGTGTAGCTTGGAAACCCAACTGTAGAGCTGAGCTCCTTGGTTCTCTGTCTCACAGGTATCACTGTCCTTTGTTTCATGATATGATGTCTGGTGTCTTGAAAACCATTTTGTATGTTTTGTCCTTTTTGTTGTTATTTCAGTCAGGAGGTTCAATCTGATCTGTTATTCCATCTTGGTCACAGATGAGGATTTGACTTTAATTCCCTCATTCCCACCCTTCCACCCTTTAACCCTTCCCATCTTTCAGTCCATCCACTCTAGATTTATCTCATTTTTTTCCGTCAATCTACTGTCCATGTTTATGTTGTTATGGTCTAGTAAACTGTGATGACTTTTCCTTTCCTACACAACTTTTTGTTCTCTCTGGAGTTGCTTTTTTTTGTTTGCCAAACTCTCCAGTAGCTGTTGAAATTTCTCAAGATGTCATTTCAATCAGGTATTCTATCAAATTCACCTTTCAGAAAAAGTCTCAGAGCCATGTGTCCTGCAGCAGCGTGCGTGGACTGATTGCTTTCTTTCCCTGATGCTGAGCTGTTCTCCTGGGATCTCCCGTCAGCAGCCTGGGCATTTCCTTCACAGCCCTTCTGGGTTGTAGTTCCTGCTTTCCTGTATCCTGTGTCTTCTCCTTTGTTGGTTTACGCTCTAGTTTTCAGAGACCACATCCTCTCGGTTGTCACTGGCCCATCTGCTTTCCAGCTTCCAAAGTTTTGCAGGGATGGTCTCTACTGTTCTTTCCATCCTTAGGGACTTCTGCCATTCAAAACATTTTTCTTTTTAAGTTATAGTATTGGTGGGGTTTTGGGAAGGAGTAAAATTATGTGCATGTTTGCACGTTACTGTCTTTCCATGGAACCTCTGCCCCGTCTTTTAAACTTCCTCACCAAATCCACGAATTCATTCAGTATCGGTATATTTAACAAATAAGACTCCAGCTTTGCCCTCCATCGTCCTGCTTCCTTGAGCCAAGCAATGCCGTGCACAGTTGTATATGGACTGAATCCTGGCTTCATATCTTCCTTTCTGGGTGCCCCTGCTCACTTCTCCAGAGCCACAATTTCCTTATCTGTAAAATGGGGCTAGTGTAGGGTAGTAAGGGGTGGGGGTTAATTGGTCAATGAAGACAAAACTTTTAGTAAAGAACTTGCACCTAGCGTCTTTTTGAGGACCCGGACCATGACTTCTCCTGCTTTATATGGCCCCCAAAGCCTAGCACATCATAGGAGCATGGTGAGCGACTAAGGAGGGGTATGGGTGAAATGTTTGGTCTGGTCTCTCCCTGCAGCAGCTGTACATCCTGGGAGCACTGGAGCCAAGGGCCAGCCGGGTGTGGAGAACACTGGCTTCTTGTCTCTGCCTGTCCTCTGTCTGCTGGGTCTCCTGCTGGGGCAGCTGACCTTTACTAGGCGCTGACTTTGGCAGGGCTCCCCTCCGTGGCCAGAAGAGAATTGCCACCACTCTGGACTGTTGACAGCCCCTAGCTCCTGGAGATCCATTCCTCATGACAGGTTCTTAATGCTGTGGACCAGGCAAGTCTCTTCCTCTTTTAGGGTCTCAGTTTCTCTGTCGCTAAAATGGGTGGGCAGGATATTGTAGAATGTAAGGTGTCTGAAATACAGTAAAGTGCCTGCCATTTCTCTTACTCCCAGGTTTAGACTCCTCTCTGGGCCCTGCAACCTGCCCTACCCTGGACATTCCTAGGTCCTGGGGTGGTTGTGGTCCCCAAGGGATGAGCAGTCCTTCTTGCAGAGTAAATGCTGTACAATTCTCAGCTCTGGCTTCTTTCCCCCACCCCACCTTCAGGGCCCAACAATAGGCCCCTTCAGCTCTAGGCTGTGGATGTGGGGGTGGGGGTGGGGTGAGGCCCGAGCCAGCAGGCTGGGTAACCAGCTGGGCAGCTCTGGGAGTGGCTGGCTGCGGGGACTACATCCTTTTCCCTTCCTGAGCTTTGGTGCGTGATGCTGCCTGGGCCAGAGGAGTGGCGAGTGGAAGTGTCCTGCAGCAGCCTGCATCCCAGCCCTGGCACCGCAGCATGCGTGGTGCGCCTGTGCAAAGGCCCAGCCAGCTGTAGGAATTTATTCTCTGTCACACTCGCGTGGGGTGTGTGTGCGGGGGAGAGGGGTGCTCCAGGAATGTGTGAGGGCGTCCGTGTCCTGTCTCTGGGTGTCAGCGTGGGCGTGCCAGTCGCTAGCTGGTAGAGCATGAGATAGCTACAGAATCCTCTCACCACCAAGCTGGTACAGTGGGATTCAGTGTGGGACTCTGTGTCATGGTGTTTAATCAGATCCTTTCCTCTCAGGTCTGAAAGTTACACCTGTTTCCTTTGGAATCAAAGGAGATGAGGCATAGGAGGGTCCCGATATCTGTGTGTCTTTCCTGCTTCCGTGTCCCGCCTTCCCACTCTGTCACTCCCTTGTGCCCCCCTCTTTCTCTCCTTAGGGCTGGTATGCCTGACGAACCAGACTTCCTTCAGACTTCCTTCCCGTCAATCATGTGGTATCCTGTACCTCAGCCCTCCCTCCAGAGCTGGAGAGGGCAGCCTTCGTGGAGACGGCTGGTTCATGGCTCCTGCTGCCTGAGTGACCGGGCGTGCTGTCCTAGGGCTGAAATGGCTTTGTGGGAGCAAGGTAGCTTAGTGGGTCTGGGACAGGAGTGGCTATGATGAGATTGGCAGCCTCTCCTCTCATGAAGGTGTTTGCTTTACTGGCTTTGAAGTAATGGTGGAGGGCGGGGGAAGTGCAGGGAGTAAAGCCAGGGCCGGGCAAGGCAACAGGCCAATTCCTGGTGTCCACTGGAGGTGAGCTGGTACCAGCTCACTGGAGAAGTCAGTGTCCTTTCCTCAATGTCCATCACGAAGGCTGGAAATCCTTTTCAGCAAACTCTTGATCAGATGCCACGACAGATTCTGCCTTCAAGGTGACAGATCTAAACAGATGGTTATTTTACAATGTCCAGACCACAATAGAGTTGTGTGCGGAGGGCTCCCTCAGTAGAATTGTGTATTAACACAGTGTTACAGGAACAGTGAGCCTCCAAGGATCAGAGCATGACGAATAATTTACAATTTTTAATTATTTTGGCTGTTTTCCACATGTACTATTATGTGTTTATACCACTATTGTTTTCAGACATTATATTAACAAAGTAACCTGAGAAGCATGGCAGAAATAACCATTTGGGGGTAGGATAGGGGAATTTACAGAGGAAATGACATTTGATTTGGGTCTTGGGTGTGTAGGAGTTCATGTAGACAAAGAGAAGAAGTATTACAAAGAGAATAGCACAGAGATGTTAAAATGAAAGAAGAGAGGGTCAAGGGAAGGGCAAGTATTGGACGATTTGAACACGGAGGCATTTGAAGGGAATGGTGAGAGACGGAATTGGACAAATAGGCGAGGAGTGGATCCTGAATGGCCTTGGGTTTGGCTCAGTGAGCAGTCACAGAAGGCTGGACGCAGGGGAGGGACTCCAGATCTGTATTCAGATGACAGTAATAGCAATAGGCAACTGTGTGCGAGGTGCTGTGCTGAGTGTGCTATTATCTTATTCAGTCTGCACTCTCTAAAGGAGGTAAGATCCCCTTTTACAGATGAGGAAATTGAGGCTTAGAGATTAAGTCATTTGCCCCAAAATTGCCCAACTAGAAAGTGACAGAGCCAGGATTTCAGCTCAGGCCTGTCTTGAGTCTTTGATCCCAGTGGTATTGATGGGAGGAATAATGAGGCAGAAACAAGATTTTGTGGCCTGCCCAGTGGGGAAGGTAGGATGATGGACGCAGGAGGGGGCAGAGGTGAGGTTTTTAGCCGGGGTGGCTGGTATTTCTTTGGGATGTTTTCAATCGGGGTCCAGGAGCACCCACTGGCTAGCTTTAAGTGCGTGATGATGAGCTCAGTTTGGATATGCAGAATTTGTGGTCCTATGCAGCCTCCTGGTGAGGCTGTCCTGTAAATGTCTGCAAAAGTGGGTCTAGAGCTTCAGGGGCTCAGAAATGGAGACAGCGAATGGAGGTAATGGGAGTCGGGGCCTGAGAGGAGATGACCTCCAGGAGCACCCACTGAGAAAGGAAGGGCAAGTTCAGAAGTCTCAAGAAGTACTGTTACAGTAGTTAAGGAGATGGCTGAAGAGGCTTTAGGGCTGGACTCGTGGCCAGTAGGCCCAGCACTGCTGGCAAATATGCCTCAGCCTTGCCTGGCCTCAGGACCTCAGCTGCCGAGCTCCCCTGGGAGGGAGTGGGGCCCCCGTGTCCTGGTGATGGAGAGGGTGTGGACAGTTATGGTATGTGTCTGAATCATCTCCTTCTCTCCCTGGGCCCCTGGCCAGCCTGCTCCCGAGACCAGTGCGCTGTCAGACCTGGATGACCCCAAGGTGTGGGGTTGCCTGGTGCAGCTCCCTCTGGGATGAGGTACTGAGGGGAGCCAGTCTGGACCTGGTCCACAAGCTTTGGCCTTGCTCACAGAGGTGAGTTGAGGCTGAGTGGGCTCGGTGGGGCTGACATGTAGAGGCAAGATAATCTTCTGGCCAGGAGAGGAGCTGTAGCACCCTCCCTTTCCCCAATTGTTGTGTTCCTTCTAGGGCTGCGAGAAAAGGGAGGGCAGAGGTGGGAGAGGGCTGGCTTGGAAGGGGGATTGGCATGTATTCCCGAGAATACGGTAGATTGTTTTGGAAAAATCCTCTTGGCCGGAAATTACATGTCACGTCTGCTCCTCAGGGTGGATTTGTCACTTCACTAGTGCTGTTTGAGAGGCTGTGGGAGGGGAGCGGACAGCAGAGGCAGGCTGGTACCTGGCTGCTCCCGGCTTCCTTTAGAGATGAGGGGCCACATTACAGAGCAGGGAGGTGTGCGTGCGTGCTGGATTCCCCAAATCCTAGCGGCAGTTTGGATCGTGTGGCTCTTACACTAGGGTGGCATTAGGAGGCAGGGGACTCACGAGGGAGGCGGAAGGGAGAACTCAGGAAGGAGGAACTGTTTGGATCAGACCCTTCACGTGACGAGGGGAAGGAGTGGACCTGGCGTTTCCAGTCTTTCTCCACAGCCTCCTGACTTTGGGTTCTTACAGCTGCTTCCAAAACTAGTTCTGCCGTAGCTGCAGTAAGATGCAGGGGAGCTTCTGCCTAGAATAGACCTGCTGCCTGGCAGGGTCACCCCCATCCCAGCATGCTTCAGGGTGGAAAAAAAGCTTGTGAGGCGAGTGAGCCTATGGGAACTCACGTAATACCCTCCTGGGGTCTCTTTCTTCGGTCTAGAGGTAGAGCGAGAGAGACAGACAGACACACAGCATTTCCCTCCTCCTTGCCCCAACTCCGGAAGGGGTAAAGGTGCACGGAGCTCAGCGCTGAATACCTGGTACTGTGGAGTCAGTGGGTGCTTCAGACGCCAGTGCGCAGGGGGCCTCTAGGCCTCCCGAGCTGGGGAGAGAGGAGGGACCCTGCAGCCGGACTTCCTCCGCCAGCAGTGGTCTCACCTGAGTGGTGGTGACAGTTCTGCATGGGCTGGTGTTGGAGCAGCTCCTTCAGCAGGGAGTGTGGGCACCCTTCTGAGGCCAGAAATGTCAGCCCCAGTCCTCGGCCCTGCCCGAGCTCCCAGTGCTGTGTTGGGGTGGGGGGAGGCAGATAGCAAGGCCTGGCTGAGTAGAGGCCTGGGGCTGGGGTGGGTGCCGGAGGCGTGGCTCGCTGGGCGGGGCAGGTTCGCGGTGCGGGGAGTGCGGAGCGGAGCAGCAGGGAGCCTGGCGGGGCTCATTCTTGGAACCCAGTGGGAGCTGGGCAGGAGCTGGGATAGGCTTCCGCCCCGATGTCTAGAGGGAGGGGTCTCAGGTCTAATTAAGACGGGGAGGGCTTCTCTTCTGTGACCTTTTTGGATGGACCCCCTCCCCCCTTATCATGGGATATGGGGACCCTTGAATCCCCAGGACCAAACTGGTGGCTGTGGAGCTCTGGGGTCCTGGAGGCGGCCAAGGGGCTGAGGGGAGCTCTGGTCTGTGATCAGTGAAGGCGGGGCTCAGCACTTGGCTTTCTGGGGTCTGCCTGTGGCTCAGTGGAGAGGTGACGCCTCGTTAATGGAGACGGGGGGCAGGGTTGGGGGAGGGGCCAGCCACCGCTGGGGCTCTGGGCAGCCGGTGGTGGTAGGGAGGCTGTGGGGTATGGCGAGGACGGGCGGGGGGAGGGGGCAAGGAGTGGAGCCTCCCCTGGCTGAGACGTTTACAGCCCTGCCCTCCTCTAGAGGATGCCCGAGGCCCAGCCTCCCTGGACGCAGGGCAGTGACGCTGCTGGTGCCGCTGCGGGGGCGGGGGCTGCGGGAGGGCTCTGCCCCCCTCCCGGGCCCTAAGGCGCGGAGTTTGGGTTCCATGGGGGAGAGAGCTGCATATCAGCGCCTGACTGGGGGCGAGGAGGGACAGAAGGTAATGGGAGGCGCCAGGGGAGCAGTGAGGTACCTGAGCCGTAGCCCCCATCATCTGCTGGTGAGCTAAGTGCCCAGCCCTGCTTTCTGCAGCCTCCTCTCGAGAGTGAGGGGTGTCTACGCTCCTGGGCCCCAGGACGGATCCTGGGGGCTGCTGGGTAAAGAAGAATGGGTGTGGTGGGGGGGTTGAGAGGGTGGGGGAGTCAGTGGTGGTGAATTACTGATGCTGACATTTGCCTTGGTGTTTCTGGGTCCCAACTAAACTGCCCTTTGGGCTTTCTTTAGTGCCCCATGAGAGCCCCGGAAGCACTGCTAGGATTTGGGTTTAGTCTTTTATGGGCACTGAGTCCCTGTGCCTTGGACATTCCCACTTTACTGGCTTTTCAAATATGCATATCAAGCCAAATGTTTGCTTTAGAAAATATGATCACCGGATTTATGACGGGGCCGTTTCCCTTCCCCTTGGAGATCAAGCACTTTCTCTCTTGGCCGGCAGAGGGCAGTACCTGACAGGACATAGCCGGGCAGAACCGTGGCGGCTGTTTTCCAGGGCCGGGAGAAGGGGTCCAAGAGCTGGCCGGAGCGCCCACCCCTGACCGTGCTTTCCTTTTCTCACCGCCTCCCACAGCTGGATTCCTGAGCAAGCTGCGGAGCCTTGTTCTTAGCCGGCATCCGAGGGACAGTCAGGCATGGGGGTTCTGGTGGATTTGGGGCACATCTTTCAGGAGGTGGCTAGAATTTTTAATTGGGCCATTCTGATCCAGCAGCCCCCATCTTGCAGAAGAGGGATTACTCCTGCTTAAACTGTCCCATGAGGCCAGGTCCCTGGGTCTTCAGGGTGGTGTCTGATGGGAGATAGATAGTAGTCTTTCCTGTCTGAGATGTGGGCATTGTCTGCCAGAGTTTAGGGGGAAAGTTAGCGCCAGCATGACCTCGGCCTGACCTTATCATGTGACCCCAGCTTCAGACTGGTGACTCCCTGGGACCGAGGGGAGGCTGCACCTGGCTGGCTCTACAAACTGGGTGGTGGATGACTGACAGGGAAGAGGGATGGATTGCTGGAGTGTGTCCTCCCTCCCCTCACCGGGGTCCGAGGAGGAATAGCTGACTCTTTGGGTACCTCCTTGCAAGGGAGGTCAGGCAGGTCAGGCACTGAGAGAGGGTCTGGAAAGAGAGCCCGAGGAGCTGACTCCCCAAAACTCTCTTACCCCATCTGCCTGCCCCACCAGCCAGCTGGGGCTCCCAGAGCTGGTGGCCAGCTGGATAGGGACAAGAGAGCAGTGTGCAAGAAACAGGGGCTCCCTGGGCATGGCTGGGGTGTGGGGGGGGGGTGCTGAGGGAGCCTGAGAGAACTTCCTGCAGCTGTCAGGTGTGTCTGGGGGCTGTAGTGAGGGGGGTGTAAGTGCAGCTGGTGCCCTTGAGGAGGGGCAGAGGGATCATTTGTCAGCTCCAGGAACGTGGGGGGCCCACGGGGGCTTGATGGAGTGTCTCCAGTTTTTCGCTGGGGCTGTTGTCTGTGTGTGCGGGTGCTGGACAAGGGACATCCTACAGCCTGGAATCCTGCAGATTTGGGGTGAGGGCATTCCCAGCAGGGTCTAGGGGCATATTTGTTTTGAGGGGGCCTTGGGATTTTGGCTGGCTGGTCTGGGGAGGAGACACCCTGGGCATTGTGGGCAGAAGACAAGGCAACCCCAGGGGAGGGGGTGGAGATTCCTTATCCGCCCCCCCTCACTCTCTTGGCTGGACTGCCCCACTCTGGCAGGCTGCCGGCCTCCTATTTCCGTCGGGCACCAGGGTAACAGGGCCACATTAGGGCCTGAGCCAGGAGTCGCCTAGCCAAGGCTGGCCTGGGAGCTGGGGGTGGGTCTCTGAAGGGTCTGCCTGCAATGTCCTGAATGACGCTGGGGTCCTAGACCCCACCTCACTCTGTGTACTAACCTCCAAGTCCCAGATAAGCCATCTGGGTGTCTGTAACCTCTCTTTGTATATTGCAGTTTGATTCACATAGCCCCCACCCTAAAATCCCGAGAGTTGTCTGCAACTATGGGGGCTGGGGTGGAAGCCAGAGACAGGGGGCCTTGTGTATGGGGAGGCAGGGGGGCCAGCACGGGTGGCTGGGAGGAAGAGTCCCCCCATTCCCGCCGCCCTCTTGGCAGTGATTCAGAAAGGTCCTTTTTCAGCCAGTGTCAGAGCTGCTCAGCTGGAGAGGGAGGGAGGAGGGAAAGAGGGAGGGCAGTCGGGTGGGGGAGCCAGGGAGTAGGGCTGGAGCTGTGACCACTGCACTGGAGAGAAGACAGAGAACCGGGACAGAGGACCCCGCTGCAGCTCCCCGAGAGAGGAGCGAACCTGCTCCCTGCAGACTGGCCAGCTGTAGAAATAGCTGTGCAGCAGAGAAAAGGGTCCACCCTATTCTTCTGCCCCACTTCCCACCCCTGGTGTGAGATTTTGGGGACGCCTGGGGCAGACAGACCTCTGGCCAACTTCCCTTCTGGGCAGAACCTGAAATTCAGGAGGTGAGGTCCCTGCTCCCCCACTTCTCAGGCCAGAGTCCCAGTGAGCCAGTCAGGGGGTCCAGCTCTGTGGAGATGCCACCAGCTCGTCGGTTCCCTGGCCTCGAGCTCTCCTTCCCTCTCCTGGCCAGACTACGGCGAAGACTCTACACAGTGAGTTGGGGGGGGTTGAGGGCTGGGGCAGCCTGGCTGGGGACTGGATCAGCCTCTCAGAGCCAGTATTTATTTCACTGAGGGGCAGAGAGCAGGAATGGGAATGGCTGAGGGACACCTCCTGTGAGGGTGTGACAGTGGGGGAGAGGTCTGGGCCTAGGGACCTCTTCCCTTGGGCTGGTGCTGCTCTTGCATTCTTGTTGGCTCCTGGTAGGGAAGCGTCTGCAGGAAGTGTGCATACAGCCACGAGCTGCATGTGTCAGACACAGGAGTGCAGCCACGAGCGCTGCATGTGTCGGACAGGTGTGCAGGCCCAGGCACACGCAGGATTCGTGACTGAGCAGGGGACGCTGCAGCCATGCTCTGTGCTCCCAGAGAAACGGGCTGGAGGGGGAGGGCGGGGGGTGGGGGGGCAGGGACTTACCCAGGGTCATCCTGGACTTGGGGGACTCGGCCTGCTTCTCCCCAGTCTTCTCCTCAGTCTTCCCACACACGCCCCACGCAGAGCGGCCCTGTTGCCTGGGGTTGGGGAGCAGCGGGGAGAGATTGGTTAGCTGGTGTTTCAGGGAACCGGAACAGGCTGGACTGGGCTTTTCAGGCGAGGGGCCTCAGGGTCTTCCTCAGCCCTGACAACCAGGGCATGGTTTTGAGCTGTTCTCAGGAGTGGCTGAGAAGGGGAGCCTGGAGCCCTGAACTTGGGGCCTGGGAAAGAAGCGGGGGGAACCTTCACACTGCTTACCCTGGTGGCAAGCCCCATCTTGGGGCTGAGCCAGTCTGGTGGGATCACTGCTCCGGGGACAGGGTAGGGTAGTCACGGTGGCCCTGCCCTACCCAGCTGGGCCATAGAAAGTCGCAGTGCACCTTTGAGGCTTTCCTCTGGAAAGCAGTGGTGCCCTGCTGTCTTAAGCCCACACACCCCTTGTTTGTAACTGATGGTTTTGTGGCGGATAAGTGAGTTAAAACAGCTCAGTGCTTAGAACTGTGCCCAGCATGTCGTAAAGGTAGTTGAAGAGTTATTTTTATTATTCTTAAGTAAAATTAATAGAAGTACAACCTGTTTACTGTGTATGTGTGTCTTGTCAGTCAACATAATGCCACCTGTAATGTAATGGAGAAATAAAAGGGAAGTACTTCTACCATGCCCTGGATTCTAACATGTCAGTACTCTGTGACATCATGAGCTAGGCCCATAGAAGACCTCAGGGCCACCGTGGAGAAAACACCAAGTGCCTGAGAGGAGAGCTTTGGAGTAATAAGGAAGGGTTGCATTCATCGACATATTTTAGAATAGTGAACAACTTTTGCTAAGTTCTAAGCAAAGAAAAGACCAGTTTCTCCTCAGTTTACACAGTAGTTCCATTCAAAGAAAATACAGTGTGTATTAATACTGCAAAAATGCTTTCTTGTTCATGTAAAATGGATTTCAATTCTAAGTTCCTATGATTACAAACACATTTTTCACCTGCATGAATTAAGCTGTATGGGATTTGGGACAGTACGTAAGACTGTAGAGTATAATTTGTGTTTTTATCCCCCAACCACTAGTGGCCCCCCAACGTTGAGACAACCAAAACATCCCCCTAGGGGGCTGTATAGTCTATGTGAGAACCATCTGGAAAAAGGGTTATGGCTTAAAGTTTGGAAACCCTCTCTGGCCCAGCCGCCTTGGTGGAAGAGCCAGGGTTTGAACTGAGGGCCTCTTATTCCTGTTTGTCACTCTTTATACTACCCTGTGCTGCCTGGGAAAGGCTGAACTCCTGGCACTGGGTTGGCAGCACCTCTGGGAACTGTGGGGGCAGGAGGCTCACGCTGGGCCTGGGCTACGAGTGCCTGCTCTTTTGGGTGACCTGTGATGACAGCTGGTGTACAAGGCCACCTCTGTACCCCAGAGGTGGGGAGGAGGGGTTATGGGCAGCTGGCGTTTGCCCTCTTGCCTGGTTCCTCAGTGGGTATTGAACATGGGTCTGGGGCTGAACTGGGCACGTCCTCGGCTCTGAGGTATCTTACTTGGACAGGGATGGGCTGGGTGTCCAGTGGGTCAGCCTGTTTCGCTGTGAGGGTGCCGTTGGCCTCTCTGTGGGCGGAGGAGAGTGTAGGTCACAGGTCATTCACCGATGGCATTTAGGCTGATTGTGACCTGTATATGTGTTTTGTTTGGCCAGTACAGTGTGTCTGTGTGTTTTAAACTTGAATTAGGTGACATAGTTAAAAAGTCAGGAGAAGGATACAATCTTAAGTGAAATCAAGGAACAGAATGGTGTGGGTAATGAGTGAATATTTGTGTGTGGGAAAAACAAAGTCTGAAGGATACGTAAAAACCATTAATGGCATCTAGCTTTAGGGATGGGGGGCGAGGTGCTGTGTAATACGGGAGGGAATGAGACTATGGCTCTTGTGTGCCTTTTGAATATTTTACCATGTGTGTATATTACCTTTTCAAAAAAGTTTTAATGGCAGGATTTCACGTATAAATTCAGGTTTCCGGTGTTTTTTGAAAAAAATTGAAAGCTTTGACAACACGAGGCCACAGCCTGTTATGACAACCATCGACAGGCGCTGAGCAGTGCTGCCTCTCCGAGCTGGCATCGGGAAGCCCCGCCCTCTCAGCTGCTACTCACTGTGCTCCTGGGGGCACTGGAGTGGGCGCCTGTGGAGTGGTCTTTGGTTTGGAGGGAGAGGCTCTGGCAGTGTGAGGCGTTGGGAGGAACTTAGCTGGAGCTCATCTAGTCCCAGCTCTTCCTGTGGGGTCCCTCGGGTCTGGGGAGCCTATGGATGCGTCTCAAGGGACACACTACTCCCCCGCCTCA
The DNA here is from genome assembly GCF_964194185.1 of Rhinolophus hipposideros. Lineage (NCBI taxonomy): Eukaryota > Metazoa > Chordata > Mammalia > Chiroptera > Rhinolophidae > Rhinolophus > Rhinolophus hipposideros. The sequence continues at coordinate 51,567,251 of NC_138048.1, read as the reverse complement.
TATTTTTTATTAAAACTTTATGATTAAAAACATGTAGTGCTCCTAGAGATACCAGGTGATAGTTTTCATCAGATTCTCAAACGGCTTGTGACCCCAAGAGAGTTTGAGCCAATGGGGAACCTGAGAACAGAGAGGTTGATCTGAGGTCACTTGGCCACAGATCACAGATTTTGGGAGTAAGACCCTGACTCAAGAGCCTGGGCTGTTAACCAACTGCCCTAATTCTACCCTTGTTGCCGGCAGGAAGGGGGGCAGGTAGTTACAGGCTATTCTGTGCAACTGTTTTGGGGGGGCAAGAAGGTGGTTTGAATCCTTCCCTGCAGCAGCGTAGTAGGATGTGAGTGAGCTCGGGGCAGGGTTCCCTGTTACCTCCCTGCACCCCTTGGTCCCTGATTCATTCTTCCCTCCCCGCAGAGGCTGGGGAGCAGCAGCATGCAGCCAGAGGAGGGAACAGGCTGGCTGCTGGAGCTGCTGTCAGAGGTGCAGCTGCAACAGTACTTCCTGCGGCTCCGCGACGACCTCAATGTTACCCGCCTGTCCCACTTTGAGTATGTCAAGAATGAGGACCTGGAGAAGATTGGCATGGGCCGGCCTGGTAGGTGGGGACGCTGGCCTCGCACGTCGTTTCCCCACTGATCCTTTACCTCCTCTGTCCTTAGGATCGCCAACCACATGGAAGAGCCCTCCCCCCTTTATTCCATGGGGTGGCATAGCTGAGAAGCTCCCTGCCTGTCCAAGAGCCCCCGAGGTGGGGTGGAGGGACCCCAGTAGGTGCCCGCACAGTGAGCGCAAGAGCACAGTTCGCACTTGCGAAGGTGAATTGGAGTCGGAGGAGTCTCTCTTAAAGCTCTGACTACATCCCTTTGTGTTTGTTCAGTCATTTGTAGGATGCATTTCCTCCATCTTCTCCTTTCTACACATAGAATTGAGTCTGTTCTGGTCACCATTTGAAGATCTCGAGGGGTCTGTGTTCAGAGATCCGTATGAAGGAGGGAAGATTACAAACTCTCACATGGTTGCTGATTCTCTCTGAATCAATTTTTTTCTCTTTCTTTCTGTCTCACAACGATCTGCTCTAAGGTGAACTCACCTCTGTCTCTTTCCTGGGCACAATGATTTGCTCTGTCAGTTCAACTCATTTCTCTTCTATGTATTGATCCTAAAAGTAGAGGTTGCAGCATCTAGAAGTCAGTGTCCCTCGTAGAACATTCAGTACTTCCCCATGCGTTCAACTTAAAATTGCTAAATAAGTATTGATGAGCTAAATTAGACTTCATGTTGGCCTGGATAGTTGGTGTCTGATGCCAGTAACATAATAAAATTTTATAGGAGAAAAACTCAAAATTGGGAAAATTCTATCCATTACCTCGATTTCCTTTGTTCCTGAGAGTTGGGAAAACAGGACTACTGTTCAATTTTGGTGGTTAAACACCTCCATCCAGTTCAAGAACCACCATCCGGAAGTGGGATGCAGTGACCGGCTGGTTAATTGCAACCCCTAGTTGGTTGGGATGGTTGGTTTCCTCGCTGTCATTTTGCTGGGCTCACCCCAGGGGACCGAGGGAGCTTGCCGGTGGGAGCAGCCTTAACCGCGTGGGCTTCCCATTCCCTCCGGCAGGCCAGAGGCGGCTGTGGGAGGCTGTGAAGAGGAGAAAGGCCGTGTGCAAACGCAAGTCCTGGATGAGCAAGGTGGGTGTCCAGGACGTGAGGTGGGCGGGTCTGTTCCCATGCCCGTCCCAGGGAGCGCCCCCATACCCAGGCAGTGTAATCTTGCACTTTGTACAGACTTTCCTCCTCCAGGCTCTTATCGGGCCGGGTACTTGTAGAGCTGCCTGGCTAAGTGTCTGTCTCCGCCAGAGACAGCACATGAGTAGCCTGCGTGCAGCCGTGGCTTCACATCCGCTTCCGCTGTGCGTGGTGCTGGGCCTGAGACAGGCGCTGGTTGACAAGTGCACTAGAACGTGAGCTCTTGCTGTGAGTGGAAGGGCTGGTGTCCAGCATGGGGTGGTGGGGACGGCTGGACCCAGGACATCTTTGTTTTTCTTCCCTCCTCCCCCACCCTCCTCAGTCTCTGGCCAACTGGCTTCCCTGACAGCTTCTTTCCCCACAGCCTCCCCTCCCCCCTTTGCCCTAATTTGGGTCTGTGGCCTGGTGAGTCCCTGGTCTGACTCAGTGGAACTTTGCCCATTGTCTGGAAGACAATGGGAGAGGAAGTGAAGCAGCCAGGGCCTTCCCTCCCCACTGCTGGCCTCTGGGCTGGGGTGGGGGGCAGGCAGGGCAGAACAGCTGGACTGGGATTGGGCAGCAGAGATTTCCTGGCTGCGATCTGCCAAAGGGGCTGTCTCTTGGGATCCTGTGGCCTTTTCTGGGGACACTGTCCTGGTCCCTTGCCCAGGTTTTAGGGAAGGTTGAGTGTGTTAGGGCGGGTGAAGGCAGGAGGGAAGAGCTGTGACAGGAGTCAGGGCCTTGGATCCACCACCGACTCACAGGAGGTTCCTGGGCTGTTCAGTGGACCTCTCCAGACTGGAGACATGTCTTATACGCCAATGCTGGCTACACTGGCCCAGCTTGCCTCACTCGGGCTGTGGGGGTGGGGGGTCCTTGTCAGCTGTACACAGTTTCCAAATGTAAGGGATTCCAGGTACTGGGAGGAGCAACAGGCCAGAAGAGGCCCTCACATTGGAGACCCCTGTGCATATAAGGCTCGGCCAGCTTTGGGGGCAGAGGCCCAGCTGGGCAGACTCTGCAGCCGGAAACCAAGGCTTTGGGTGCCCAAGTAGGTGTGGCCACTTCAGACTGAGGGGCCAGCTCTCACGCTCAGGGCCTCCTTCCTTCTGTCCGTTCACCTTTGGCCCCTTCCCTCTCCAGCCCAGGCTGCAGAGTTCTCTTCCATCTGCCTTTTTTCTCAGCCCTCAGCTCTAGGCACCCCTCCAGAAACCCAGCTGTCTTCCCAGGTCCTTCCCCAGCAAGGCCTTGCTTCATCTGCACCCCACACACACTCACGATCCAACCTCAGGCTCAAATTATCCTCCCCTGGCAGGAGGAAGGGCAGCCGACTCCCTGGGGAGGGTGGAGACAGACAGCGCCAAATGGGCAGCCCAGAGAAGGGGCCAGGGCTAAAAATGGACAGAGAGGTGTTTGTGGCGGGCCCCTCAGGCTCCTGCCCATCTGCTGGCTTTAGGGCTGGAGTCTGTGCTGGGCAGGGGTACAGGGAGGGACAGGCGGGGCAGAAGGTGGCACCTAGAGTGGCTTTGGGCTGTCCCAGGACCACCCCTCCACCCCAGCTGGGTGTGGGGCCACAGCGGCCACAAGCTACATGCTCTTCAGTCCATTCCTGGCACTTACCCTGCAGCCACACGAGGCTTTGGGTTCCTTTTTGGGGGTATGGTCAGGAAGGGGTGTGGGCCACCAGCTAGGCTGGCCCCCGACAGTTTGGCAAAGCCAGGACCTATCTGGAGGCCTGGCTGAGGACCCAGTGGGGCAGGACTGAGTGACTGGCTCTGGGGCCTCAGGGTTCCATCTGCCCCTGGCTACCTTCAAACAGGTATTCAGTGGAAAGCGGCTGGAGGCTGAGTTCCCTCCTCATCACTCTCAGAGCACCTTCCGGAAGACCTCGCCCACCCCCGGGGGCCCAGGGGAGGGGCCCCTGCAGAGCCTCACCTGCCTCATTGGGGAGAAGGACCTGCATCTCTTTGAGAAGCTCGGAGATGGCTCCTTTGGCGTAGTGCGCAGGGGCGAGTGGGATGCCCCCTCAGGGAAGACGGTAAGCTTTCTGGGTCCTGTGGGGCGTGGCTAAGGGACAGGCCCCTCTGCCCTCTAAGGTGGACTGTCCCCTCTGCTGGGACGCGACGGGGACTGGGGACAGGGTGCAGAGTGGCTCGCCTTGGAGTTTACACTCAAGTTTAACGACACACGTCTGTTTCTTTCTTAAATTACAAAAATAATGTACTTATTGTAAAAGTCTGGAAACTATTTAAAAATTAAGAAAAAAAAGTGCCCGTAATCCCACCACTCAGAGGAAACACAGTTAGTATTTCTGCCTCTTTTCCCCTCTCAGGTAGTTTGTTGAATTTAGTTTCAAGATACACATTTTCGATGCTTTTTAAATCTTGTCCTTTCTCTTGGTATTGTGCTTAAAATGTTTCCTCAGAGGGATAGAGAGCGTATATGCGGTAGAGCGTACAGGTCTTCAGTGTGCAGCTCAGTGAGGTTTCACACACGCACAGTCCGGTAACTACGCCCAGATCACAATATACAACGTGCACAGCACTGCAGAGTGTCCCTCTGCCTCTTCACTGAGTGTCCCCTTCCTCCGGGGAGGCCACTATTCTTAGTGGCTTAGCCTTTTGGCATTATATTTAAAGCATTTTTCTTTTACACCAGGACTATTTTATAATATAACATTTTAATATCCTGTCCTCATACTGGTGGTTTCTTGCCTGATGCTTGCTATTTAACCTGGGCATCCCCCCAGCAAGGCGAGGTGCAGGGGATGGCTGCTGGGGTCAGCCAGCTGCCCTCCCCCATCCAAGCCAAGGCACCCGTGGCCCTCAGATGAGCAGATCTGAGCTGGGATATTCGAGCTGAGTTGGAGGGAGGAGCAGGTTGGCTCCGACGGTTGGGGGCTGGGGCCTGTCCTGACTGCCTGCGATCCCTGCCCTGGGCAGGTGAGTGTGGCTGTGAAGTGCCTGAAGCCTGACGTGCTGAGCCAGCCGGAGGCCATGGACGACTTCATCCGGGAGGTGAACGCCATGCACTCGCTCGACCACCGGAACCTCATCCGCCTGTACGGTGTGGTACTCACGCCACCCATGAAGATGGTGAGTGGCGTCTGTGGGTGGGAGCGTCCGGTGGCCTCTGGGCCTCAGGTCCTCCCCTCCTCCGCCTGTGCTGTGGTTACTCCCTCCATCCTGATGAAGGAAGGCCTGCGGTCCCCCAGACCCTGCTCTGGTCCCCCATCTGATGTGGCAGAGGGGCTCACGGCGGCCTCGCCTGCTACTGTGTCCCCGGGAGCCCATGTCCATCTCTGCATTTTGTTTGTGCTCCCTGGGATGGAGTTGTGCTCCCTGAGAGAAGCCAGCCCTGGAGCTCAGCGCCTGGAATTTCTAACCTGAGCCTCTTCGGGTTGTTTCTCCGGGCCTCAGTTTCCCACACTGCTTAGAGGAAAGCTGTAGGACTCTTAGGGATCCCCAAAGGATGGCCCAGGAAGGCTCACTGAGCATGGCCCCGGCAGGCCTGAGGACTGGGACCCAGCGCGGTGCTGAGGGAGGGCACGGCTCCGCCACGCTTACTCCTGCCTCCTCTGTGGCCTCAGGTGACAGAGCTGGCGCCTCTGGGATCATTGTTGGACAGGCTTCGCAAACACCAGGGCCACTTCCTTCTGGGTACTCTGAGCCGCTATGCTGTGCAGGTGGCCGAGGGCATGGGCTACCTGGAGTCCAAGCGCTTTATCCACCGTGACCTGGCTGCCCGCAATTTGCTGTTGGCCACCCGAGACCTGGTCAAGATCGGGGACTTTGGGCTGATGCGAGCGCTACCCCAGAACGACGACCACTACGTCATGCAGGAGCATCGCAAGGTGCCCTTTGCCTGGTGAGGGGCAGGCGATTCGGGCTCCTGGGGCCTGGCTCCCACCCTGTCCCACCCTGGTTCCCACATACCCAGGCCTCAGCGCTTCCAGGGCCTCCAGACCCACAGCAGCCCTTGTGGTGTGCCCATCCACCTGCTCATCCATCCAGGAGTTCTTGTGTGTCGGGTCCTAGCATACACTGGCACGAGTGCTGTGGGGACTCAGAGGCTTCCTGGACAGCCAGTATTAGCTCCTGAAATAACAGGAAGAGTTAGCTGGGCAAAGACTGGTTGGTAAGCATATTCTAGGTGGAGCTAGCGGCAGGCAGGGCCGGGGCAGGCAGGGCCTTGTGACTGCACAGGGGTGTCGACCTGCTACGGGGTGGGCCCCGCCGTTGCCCTGCCTCCTGTGGGAGCTGGTCCTGTGCTGAGACCAGTGTGGTCCTCTGGTGTCAGAGGCACCCAGACGAGTGTAGTCTCCCTGCTTCGGTGTGGGAGGATCCGGTTCCGTTCAGCTTGCCAGAGTACTCTTCTCATTCAGGACGTCTGGTCATCCTACTTAGTAACCGACTTTATACCTGGGGGGTCATACATCCTGGATTATGCCTGTTGTCCTGCCGTAAATTAATAGCACGTCCTTTCATGCTCAAACATCCTTGTGTAGATGGTTGTTTAATAAAGGGGGCCGCATAAAAATAGGTGCAGCCCTATTTTTATATAGCCCCCTTCAAACAACCCTATGAAGCGAGCAGGTTATGGTTGTTCCCATTTCACAGATGAGGAACATGAGGCTTAGAGGTCTTGAGTGACTTTCCCTGGGTCCTGTCCCCTTTGAGTGGCAAGGCCAGCTCTCCAGTCTCGTGAGCGATCCTTTGCCTCTCCATCCAGAGCGGCTTCCTCCTCACTCTGTGCCTCAGCTCCCCTGGAATATCCCTTTGTCATCTTCACTGCAGTGGCATTTCTCCTCCTCACCCAAAAGGGCATCCCAGAGGAAGTGTGTGCATATTTGGGTGAAGCCATTGTGACTATTTTCACCCATTTTGGTTCTTCCTCAGGCCCTATCCAGATTTCCCACCCACACCTTCCTGCTGAAATGACCCTGATGCTAGGATCCTGCCCCAAATCTGGAAATTGTCATCCTCCCACCACAGTTAGAAAACAGTCTGAGTGCTTATCCCCTCCCCCGCAGCCCCAGAACCTCTGACCTTTCTCCCAGCTTCCCTGACCTGGGAGCTTCACCCATTCCCGTCCCAGGCCACATGTGGGCAAGAGACCTGAGCCCAGGTGGTCTTCTCCAAGTCTGTACTCCATGGCCAAGCCGTCCTGCCCTGTCCCTTCCATACCGGGAGCCCAGTCCCTGCTGTTGAACTTGGCACATGGGGCATCAACATGTGTGTTGAATGAGCATTTTATGTCGCTTGGGGCTGGTGTGGGTGTATGTGCTCCGAGAGGCCTTCTGTTTGACCCCTGCCTCTGCCAGGTGTGCCCCCGAGAGCCTGAAGACACGCACCTTCTCCCATGCCAGCGACACGTGGATGTTTGGGGTGACGCTGTGGGAGATGTTCACTTATGGCCAGGAGCCCTGGATTGGCCTCAATGGCAGCCAGGTGAGGAAGCTGGGGAGGCGCCCCACAGGGCAGGTAGGGTGGGTTTGATCCTGGCCCCCAGCACGGCCCTGCTAGAACTAATGCTGGCCTGCTGGAGCCCTGTCCCCACACTCTGTCTGTGTGACCTCCCAGCGGAGCATAGAGAAGGGCCCCCATGGTCAGGAGGCACAGGCTCCCGTTCTCAGCCCTCGCCACGGCCACCCGGGGAGAGGCCCTGCCCCGAGGCAGACTCTCCTTCAGGGTGCAGGCAGTGCGGCCCGCAGCTCCACTTGTCCCAGGCGTGGAGGGAGGTGGGGAGGGAAGAGCTGGGTGCTCTGCTTGTCCTCAACTCTACCACCCTCTCCAGATCCTGCATAAGATTGACAAGGAGGGGGAGCGTCTGCCGCGGCCGGAGGACTGTCCTCAGGACATCTACAATGTCATGGTCCAGTGCTGGGCTCACAAGCCAGAGGACAGACCCAGCTTTGTGGCCCTGCGGGACTTCCTGCTGGAGGTGAGGGCAGACCTGCCCCCGGGGCCCCGGGGATGCGAGCAGGGGTCGGCCCCAGGGTGGGCAGTGACCTTCCTCTGCCCTCAGGCCCAGCCCACTGACATGCGGGCCCTTCAGGACTTTGAGGAGCCAGACAAGCTGCACATCCAGATGAATGACGTCATCACCGTCATCGAGGGGAGGTAGGGAGTGTGGGGGCAGCATCGGCACTGCTTCTAGGGTGCGGGGTGCAGGGGTCTGCTGGGCAAGAGCTCTTCTGCGTCCACGGTCCCCATGTCATCACACAGGGTGTGGTGAGCGTGATGGGAGGGCATGCCTGGGTCTGCCCCGAGTGCTTGGGGTTACATCTGCAGGTGCAGCTGCTCCTGAGGGGACTCCCCCTGCGTAGTGCTGCCTGTCACCCTTTTCCCAGTCGGCTCCAGCCCTGGCTGTGGGTCAGGGCCAAACTGGCATTACGGCGAGGCAGCCGGGCCTCAGGGCCACAACTGCAGACTCTGGAACTCCTAAACATTGTCTCCTCCTCTAATCCTTTTCCTCCCCTTCCTTTCCCGCCTCCTCCTAGGATAAGGACTCTTGACTACCCACCTGGGTGCGTTTCAGTACCTCAGAGCAACCCCCCTCTTCCTGGCAACTTCCGTCCTCCCACTGAGCCCCACTGCTCCTGGCCAGGGCTACCCTCCGTCCTCTGCTCAGCCTTGTCCCCTGGCCTCTGTCCCCAGGCTCCCTGCAGGGCCTCTCTTCCTGACCCCTCCCTCCCCTTTACACCTGGCAATACAAGTCTGTGCCTATAGGTGCCATCTCCTGAATCATGTCTCCTCGCCTACTGCACCCGCCTGCCCGCCTGCAGTGGAGCCCCACCCCGCTCACCCCACCCCTGTTATCTGGGCCTCAGGTGTCTGCGGAACTGGTTGGGGTAGGGCAGGCTTGAGGTGCCTTTGGGTGAGCAGGGAAGGCTCCTGTACCCCCAGTGCATCTGACTGAGAGCCAGGTGTGGGTGAGGGCAGGGGCTGCTGCCCGCAGAGCCCTTTCTCCCTGGACTTCAGGTTTCGGATCGGGGCCTTTGGTTAAACCTTGTGCTGCCGGGGGCTTGGTGACAGGAGAGCCTCTGCGTCTGTCATGATGGAGTTGGTCCTGGAACCCAGGTGTTTGTGGAGGAACATGACCCGCACCTGCTGCGGCCCCAGCACCGCCGTCTCAGGCCAGGTCTCCCCTCGCCTCTGGGCACAGTGCCTGGGAATCAGAATAACATTAGTGACAGTGGATGAGAGCAGAAAGCTAGGAGAGAGGCCTGGGGACAGGAAGGAATATAGTCTCTGGTTTGGAGCGGAGGGGCCAGAGAAGGCACGCATGCCTGGCACTCTGGAGAGCATTCTGGACACAGGAGGATTAGGGTGAGGGCCCCTCTGGAGGTGCCTGGCAGGACCTAAGGCAGAAGTCTAGGTGTCCAATCATTCCCATTTCCTGGAGCCTTGGACCTGGCTCCTCTGTAGTCCTCTGTCCTTACTTTCCCCTTCCCTTGCTCTCAGTGGGGCGCCCATATGCCAGGGCCCAGTGTTCCCCAGGGGGGTGAGTCAGGAGCTTCCTGTGTTTCTGGGGTGTGTGTCTCTTGAGCGGGTGCCCTGGGTTACCTCTGGATAGAGGCAGGCGAGGGGAGGGGTCAGGGAGCCCTCCTCCTGGGAGGCTGCTGTGGGCACGCTCCGCCCTGCCCTCCGTCACAGGCTCCCTGCTGCCTGCCAGTGTGGGCTCGCCGGGCTCCTCCTCCAGGGCCACCAGCCGTCTTGGACCACTGTGCCTGCCCATGGTCCCTGGAGCCGCTCAGGAGGTGGGAGGTGAGGGGCAGGAGGCCACAGCAGCCGGCGGGAGTGGGCCTGTGTGTCCGTGGGGCTAGAGCGTTGACTCTGTTCCCTGGTTTTCTCAGTGCTCAAAGCTCTGTTTGACTGGCTCTGTCTCCATGTCTCCAGGTGGATGGGCTCTCTGTGTGTTCCTTTGGGTCTGGGTTTATATGTGTAGGTTCCTGGCTCTTTCCCGTGTCTCCTCTTGGCCTGGCTCTCGGCTGTCTCCATATCTGTGTTCTTCTGTTGGTTTTGGATTCCTTGTGGCGGAAGCTGTCTCCAGTATTTGTTTCCTACTCCAGAGTCTGGGAACCCCCTTGCCCCTGGCTCTGATTGGTTCTGCTGGCTCAGTGCTTCTTGGGGTAACAGGCAGTGGGCAGAGAGACACCTTGACGTTCTGTGAGCTACGCTTGTGAGGCTTAGCCCAGGCTGAGGGCCGCACACTGACCGCTTTCCCGGGGGTCTCATTTGGAGGCTGGGAAGGGGCAGCACGCTCATGTCTGTGTTTACGGCACTGGAGAAGGGGGACAGAGGTTTTGAAACCCACTAGCAGGTCCTTGGCCTGACCTGGTCTTTGGAGCCTCTGCTTCCTGGGGTCGGTGGGGGAGGGGAAAGCAAGCGTCTGTGTTGTTCTTCAAGGCCAGGGGCTGCCTGGGACACTCAGGGAGAAGTGGGTGGGGTGCGGTTTTAAGCAGAATGTGGAAGCAACATGTGTCAGCCATTCTGGACTCCCTTAGGCCAGGACTGGAACAAGGGGCTACATTTCAGGGGCTGGTGCCCCGTAGAGCTGGGGCCACCTGAGGCAGTTCTCAGCCCAGGCCTCGGTTTCTTAGCTGCTGCTTCGCATTTCACTTGTCCCAGGATGCTGACAGGCAGCAGGAAGTAGAGATCTCTTGCTGGAGGTGCTGGGCCCTTTTCTCACACGCCTAGGGACTCCCCTTGGGTGTCTGTGTCCATCTTTGCTGCAGTGGGGGGCCTGGCCTTCCTGTTGTTGCCGTGGAGACTGGCCTATTGGTGGAGGGGAGGAGAAGGTGTGGCCGGGGCAGACTGGGCGGCAGGACGGCTGCTGGTGCCTCAGCCCCGTGGAGCCTCAGAGGGAGACAGTGGGCAGTTGAGCACAGCAGCGGCCATCTCATTGGCTATCTCAGGGCGCACTTTAGAGCTTTGTTTGGCTGATGTGCTTGGGGTGCGATTGCCAAGGGGCTTCTTTCTCATACACACTTAATACTCCTCCCTCTCCCAGAAGCAAAGGCGTTTTTGGGGAGTGGTGTCAGGACCCCCAATAATCCTGGGGGCTCTCGCCTTGGCCATAACCTGTAATGAAGGGAGGTGGGCTTGGTGTCTCCTCTCACTCTCAGAAGTGTGTCCAAAGGAGGCTTCTGTGCGAGGAGCTTGGCTGTGTTGGCAAAGGAGAGGAGCACAGGGAGTGATCGCCTGCCGGTCTGCTTTGCTCCGGGCCCACACGGGAGGCCATGGCTGTGCCGTGGACGGGAGTCTGTATCTGCACTGCATCTCCGCCGCCGCTGCGTTTCTCACCCAAGTGAACGAGCACTTCTGAAGTGGTGTGGAGAGCAGAGTCCAGCCGTGGGCTTGGTGTCTGACACGGTTCTGTGGACGGGCCTGCAGAGCCCAGGGAGCCAGCAGTGCGGGGGGACCGCAGCAGGGTGCCCCAGTGCCAGGCCTGCCTCCCTACTCTTCACAGGCGGCCCTCAACCTCAGCTGGCCTGGGAGGACGGGAAGCATTCTTCTCCTTTCCTCCTTGGAATGGCTCTGCTATTTTCAGAGGAGCTTTGTCTCTTCCCGGGTGTTGTCCTGTCCTTCCTTCCTTCCCTGCCCTTCCCACCCAGAGGGCAGGGTGGTAGTCACAGGGTTGCTGTGTCTGTGGTGGGCCCTCAGCGGCCTTGTTTACAAGGAGGCTGGGCTCCTGGCCCTGCCATCCTCACCTCTCAGCTTCCCAAGGACTGCTGTGCTGGTGGGGTTCGACTTCCCTCTCTGAAACAGGCTGTTTGGGGGTCACGATGCCCCAGTGGGCCTCATCACCTCCCAGAGAAGGGCCCATGTACTCAGGCCTCGCTACCTTCTTCCAGCCTCCAGCCTCCCCCTATCCCTCTGGGCTAGCTGCAGTCGGGAAGAGACCTTTCTTTACGTTCATGGCTGTGGGCAGTGACGTCTGGGTAGGGGGTTGACAGTGAGGGCATGCAGCTTGGTGCCACACGTGTCTACCACAGCAGCATGAGGCTGTCACCACCTCTGCCTCAGCCCAGGTCTTGCCCATGTCAGCAGGGGGCAGAGCCCACAGCAGACGCAGGAGCCTGACAGCCTGTTGGCCTTTGCTGTTCCAGGTGTCCAGGAGGCTCTCTGTTCTTTCTTGCTCACCTGCCCGCCCTGACCCCCCCGCCACCCCAGGGGGCTTAGGCTGCATAACAGGTTTTGTGTGTGGGGTCAAAACAAGGAGCTGGTGGCCCAGCCACACTGGGAGGCTGGGTTCCCTTCTGAACCCCTTGTTTAAGACGGGAGTAACGCTCCTCTCAAGGAGGTGGATGGGGCAAGGGTGAGGGTCCCCCCAGCCCTGTGAGGGGCTAGTAGAAGGTATTAGAGAAACATAAACTGATGACATGAAGGCGTGGGTTGCCCCGAGTGGTTCCAAGTGCATGAGAGCTGCACTCAGGAGATAGGTTGTAGTGGGAGGGCTTGGCCTTAAGCCCAGCGCGAGGGCTGGATGAGTCTTCCTTGGGCCCCTGAACCTCACAACTCCTGGAACTGTGCTGAAGAGTGAAACCCGGTGGCCAGAAGGGGCCCGGGACCAGGCCTTGCCCTGGGAGGAGGGAGGCCAGGTGGCACTGTGAGAAGGGCAGTGGCTTTCCAGCCTAACAACTAGATTTGAAACCTGGGTCTGCTGCGATCTTTCTGGTAACTGTAGTAGGCAAGTCGTGTCACTTGTTGGAACCTGTTTCCTTATTTGTAAGCTGTAGGAAAAGCTGTCTCACCCAGCTGGGTAGCTTACAGGCTGTGTGCAAACCGCGGGGCCCTGTACTGGGGCAGTGGCAGGTCATGGGGGCTGCTGGGAGGAGGCAGGCATGATCGCCCACCCTGGTCCTGGGGCCTTTGCCCCCGTGGTCCCTTCTGCCAAGGTGCTTAGACATCATAGTTACAGAGCTCAGTGTGGAAAGGGCCCCACTCCTTGGGGCTGTCACACCACGCCCTGGTGTTCACCGTGTCATCTTTGTTGGGCAGGGCTGAGAATTACTGGTGGCGTGGGCAGAACACTCGGACGCTGTGTGTGGGGCCCTTCCCTCGCAATGTGGTGACCTCCGTGGCTGGCCTGTCGGCCCAGGACATCAGCCAGCCTCTGCAGAATAGCTTCATCCACACGGGGCATGGCGACAGTGACCCCCGCCACTGCTGGGGCTTTCCCGACAAAATCGATGAGTGAGTACTGGGCAGCGCCGACAGCCCCTCCCCGGGCATGCAGGTCTTTTACGCTTCCAAGGTCCCATCATAACTGGGGGACAGAGGGTCTCTCATTGCCCAGCAACTTTTCCCTATAGGCAGAACCAGGGTTAGGAGCTTCAAGGGATGGACCTGGGGGAAAGGCCCCCAAGGGCTGCAGCCTGAAGCTCCCCTGGCACACTGGCCTTAGGAAATGGACTTGGGAACAGCCTTCCGAAACAGTTCAGTGGGAGAGCTTTTCTCATGATCCCCAGCATTTGAGTAGCAGTTTCCCTTCTGCTGGAAGTAGCAGAATCTGGGAGATGGGAACCTGCCGGGTCAGGCCCAGGGGTGCAAGGCCCAGAAAGAGCTCCCTGTATGGAAACTTCAGAGCGAATGTTAGGCAGCAGCTTAGCACCCCGCCTGCCTGCTCCCTCTGTATCCTGGAGGCGTGTTCAATCTCCTTTAAGTGAAAGGATGAGGTCACTGAGGGGCATCTGGGGAGGACACAGAGGAGAGGAATTAGTCACTTCCTGGGTGCCCTGCCCCTGGGTTCCACCTGGCAGCTCTTCACACCAGGCCTCAAGGCCCCTGTGCTGGCCCCAGGGGGCCGGCTCCCGGCAGCGCTATTCCTCTGACTTCTGACACATGCCTGGCTGGTGTGGTGCCGCTGGCCCTTCACCTGCGCGCCCCCACACACCAGAACACTTACATGTGGGAGGGAGGCCCACGTGTCTCTTGCTCAGAAGAGCCAGGTGAGGGCTGGCGAGAGTTGGGGCAGGAGAGCACAGACACCCTCCAGAAGGAGGCCTGGTGCCCTCTGCCCTGCTCCTGGCGTGTCGTGGCCAGCCCAGCCCCATTCCTCTGGGCGTTAATCAGCCTGTGACTAAGGCCCCAATCCTGACAGTCAGCACAGAGGTTGAGGGTGAATTGAGAGCAGGGCGGGTGGCTAAACCCCTGGCAGTGTGGCAGAAGGATGTCTCCTGCCCACCCTGCCTGGGGAGTGTAGCCGGATGCCTCTGGGCCTGGCAGGAGAGAAGAGAGTGTGCCAGCAGGTGGCTGCTGCCGGGAGTGGCAGAGGGCTAGCTGTGTCTTGTAGGGTGTTCTTGGAGCCCCTACAGTCCTAGGCTTTTCAACCTGCAGTCAGCAGTCCTTTCCCTGCCCTCTCCACAACGCCCTCCCCTGGTTACAGCTTAGCTCCACAGAAAGGAGCTGCCGGGAATTGGCAGTCCTGTGCTCCAGACCATATCTGCAAGGGGCTTGGGCAAGGTGGTCCCTGGATGCCTGACCCCAGGGGACAGGCCCAGCATCTCCTCCATAGGTTTCCTCACTGCCACCACTCCCCACTGGTCCTCTACCCTCTGACGTGGTTCTCCCCCCGCAGACTGTACCTGGGAAATCCTATGGACCCTCCCGACCTGCTGAGCGTGGAACTGAGCACCTCCCGCCCCACCCAGCATCTGGGAAGGGTGAAAAGTAAGAGCCCCCAACTCCAGGGCTTTCCCAAGTTCATTGGCTGCCCAGGGGCACTGTCTTCTCAGGCCAACCTTGAGCCGGCTGACCTGGCTCTGAGACAGTTGGGTCAGTGCAGCAGGGGGACAGCTGTGTCCCTGGCTCCAGCCGGGAGTGGGGTGGAAGAAGAGAGCCAGCTGTATCCGCCGAGGTGGGCATCCTCCGTGGGCCCTGCGTTGGCCTGCCCTCCTCAGCTCTCTCTACCCTCCTCCTTCCCGCCGTGCTCAGAGCCTGGCCTTCCTCACCCATTCTAATCCTGCTCTCCTCTCCCAAGCCAAAACCACCCCACAGGCTTCATCTTGGCTGGGAGCCTCATCCACCCCCTGGGTCCTGGGCCTTCGTTCCGGAACAGTTTTCCCCATCCTGCCGCCCCATTGCTTCCCATTGCTCTTGGGTTTGTACGTTCACTCGCTCCTATTTACGGCGCGCGCGCTCTCTCTCTCTCTCTCTCTCCATGCTCTGCCCTCTTGTCTGGCCTTGTCTTCTTCCTCCCTTGTCCTCTTGTCTGTTCTGCTCTGCCCCCCTCCACTCTCTGCATGGCCTTCCTGCAGGGGAGCCTCCACCTCGCCCACCTCAGCCTGCCATCTTCACTCAGAGTAAGTGGGGCTGCGCTCGGTGCCTTGGCCCCTGCCCCCGGCCCCTCTCTCCTCTCATTCCTTCTCTCCTCCTGGAAGGTACAGTCCTCATAGCCCGCGGGGTGGGAGGGGAAGCCAGTGTGTGCTGTGAGCTTTTGCTGCTGACCTGGCCCAGCATGCCTGCCTCTTCCCCCACCCCCCAAGAGGCTGGGCTTCTGGAGCAATTGTGTGGTCCTGGAGCCCACCTCTGCCTCTCTCCACCATTGCCTGGCCTGCCTCACTCCTTTTGGGACCTGAAGAGGCTGGGCTTCCATGACGGTGGGTTAGGAGCTTCTTTGCTCTAGATGGTGGGGGATTGCCCATAGCCCCCGCCTGCACTAATGGTGTGCAGGGCTACTAACCGGGCCCAGGGGCAGGGGCATTTGGGGTCTTCTGTGGATGGAAGGGGGGTGTCAGAGGCAGGTGGTGTGGAGAGTTGCTTGCTCTAGCTGAGGTGGAGACGGGCTTACCCCCCCACGCAGGGAGCTAGCTGTGCCCTGCTGTGTGAATGGGGTCAGTGTGCACTGAGAACCTGGCAGTAAAGGCTGATCTCCGGGGGAGTTGGTGGGGACACTTGGCTTTTTCCCCACCCCCCACCTTTCTGGGCCTCCTACCTGACACCGCCTCCCTGTCGGGGTCTCCCTTCCATTGCAGAACCAACCTACGACCCTGTGAGCGAGGACCAAGACCCCCTGTGCAGTGAGTTCAAGAGGCTGGTGCTGCGGAAGCCAGGCCTGCCCCGTGGGCTGTGGCTGGCAAAGCCATCGGCCCGGGTGCCGGGCACCAAGGCAGGCCGCGTTGGCAACGGCGAGGTCACACTCATCGACTTCGGCGAGGAGCCCGTGGTCCCGGCCCCACGGCCCTGTGCGCCCTCACTGGCGCAGCTCGCCATGGATGCCTGCTCCTTGCTGGACAAGACCCCGCCGCAGAGCCCCACTCGGGCCCTGCCCCGGCCCCTGCACCCCACTCCTGTGGTGGACTGGGATGCCCGCCCGCTGCCCCCGCCGCCCGCCTACGACGAAGTGGCCCAAGACGAGGACGACTTTGAGGTCTGCTCCATCAACAGCACCCTGGGGGGCGCAGGAGTCTCGCCCGGCCCCACCCAGGGAGAGACCGACTACACCTTTGGGCCTGAGCAGCCGCGGCTCCTCCCTCCCCTCCCTCCGGTGGAGGATAACCTGTTCCTCCCGCCCCAGGGAGGGGGCAAGCTGCCCACCTCAGCCCAGACCGAGGAGATCTTCCAGGCGCTGCAGCAGGAATGCATGCGGCACCTGCGGGTCCCGGCCCGCTCGCTGGGCTCCTCACCCGGCCCGGGGAGTGACGACAGGCCGCAGGTGCCCCCACGGGTGCCCATCCCGCCGAGGCCTGTGCGCCCACGTGGCGAGCTGTCCCCAGCCCTGTCAGGCGAGGAGGAGACAGGGCGGTGGCCTGGACCTGCCTCCCCTCCCTTGGTGCCTCCCCGGGAGCCTGTGTCCCCTCAAAGCTCAAGGACCCCCAGCCCCCTGGTGCCACGTGGCAGCTCCCCGCTGCCACCCTGGCTCTCAAGTTCACCTGGGAAGACCATGCCCACCACCCAGAGCTTCGCTTCAGACCCCAAGTACGCCACACCCCAGGTGATCCAGGCACCTGGCCCCCGGGCCGGGCCCTGTATCCTGCCCATCGTCCGAGACGGCAAGAAGGTCAGCAGCACCCACTACTACCTGCTGCCTGAGCGCCCACCCTACTTGGAGCGCTACCAGCGCTTCCTGCGTGAGGCCCAGAGCCCCGAAGAGCCAGCCCCCCTGCCTGTGCCCCTGCTGCCCCCACCCAGCACCCCAGCCCCTGCTGCCCCCACTGCCACTGTTCGTCCCATGCCCCAGGCTGTCCCAGACCCCAAGGCCAACTTCTCCACCAACAACAGCAACCCAGGGGCGCGGCCACCAGCCCTGAGGGCCACTGCCCGACTGCCACAGAGGGCCTGCCCTGGGGATGGGCCGGAGGCTGCGCGGCCAGCAGATAAGGTCCAGATGGTGAGTACCAGGCCTGGCTGCCGGGGGCAGAGGGGCAGGGGCCCGGGGGCCACAGAGGAGTGGGCCCAGGTGGTGCTGACGGGTGGGTGGGTGTGCCCAGCTGCAGGCCATGGTGCATGGGGTGACCACAGAGGAGTGCCAGGCTGCCCTGCAGAGCCACGGCTGGAGCGTGCAGAGGGCTGCCCAGTATCTGAAGGTACCACCACCTCCTGCTCACTCTGGTTTTCAGGGACCCTGAAGACTGGTTCTGCTGTTCTCTTCCCCTCCTTATCCCCTCGGGCTCTCCTCTGCCCCAGCCCTGGCCTGGTGCCCCTTGGGCCCAGTGTGTCCCATGGCACCACCCTCTGCTCCTCAGGTGGAGCAGCTTTTTGGGTTGGGTCTGCGGCCGCGAGGCGAGTGCCACAAAGTGCTGGAGATGTTCGATTGGGACCTGGAGCAGGCTGGCTGCCACCTGCTGGGCCCCTGTGGCTCGGCCCAGCACAAGTGAGTAAGCCCTCCCCTGCCACCTTCCTGTCCTGGGGGCAGGGAAACAGTCCCACACCGCGGAAGCCCCGCACAGCAGGAGGCCCCGAGCTCCCCAGCCAAGAGCTGGGCTCAGGCCCAGCACGCAGACAGTTCTGGGTGAAAACAGTCTCTCCAAAGTGCATTTATTGAGACTTTCAGCCACTTGGTTCAAATGCACTAACGAGTAAAAGAGGCAGTTGGAGTCCCTCCGGTTCTAGGGGGCTTGTTTCCCAAGCCTCTCCCACAGTACCTACCCTGAGCAGCCTCCAGGGAGCCACGGTCCAGGACCCTGTGATACTTCTCACCTCTGCATGGCAGTTCAGTTTAAAATAGCAGTTTTAATGCCTTTTTAAAGGAATGGCTAACCCAAAAAAAATCCAGTATTTTTCTATAAAAAATTTAAATGTAACCTATATATAACAAAATAAGTTATATAAATAACATAGTGATATGTGGCATAAATACAGGTATGTGAAGGCTTTATCAAGCCAAAAAGTGGTGAAATGGGTAGATCCCAGCATCGTCCCTGGAGAGGCCCTGGTGGGCTGTGGGGTTTCAGAGCAGTTGGGCTGTGGCAGCAGGCAGCCCGACACGGAGCCCAGCCTCCTGCTCGTGCGCCGCGTCTGCCTGTGTCCCTACCTCTCCGGGTCCTCATCTGTAAAATGGGTATGAATGACGGTGCCAGCTGCATAGACGCGAAATAACTAGGGATGCCTCTGTCACACCTCACAGGACACCATTAGTAAATTCTCGCTAATTTGCATCCAAATAAACTTAGGCTTTACTGTGCCTGTCACCCTTGGAGACTAATACACACTCCTGCTGGTCTCTTGTTTTTCATTGTTTAAAGTAATGACAAAAAGGCATCCCAGGATGGTTAGGTTCCAAAATTATTGCCTAGAACTACCAGTTTTCAACCGATTTGCCGGCACTGAGAGGCCCTCCCACGCTGGACATTCCATACTCTAGTGCATTGGCCACTGTTGATGGAGGGACTTTCTGGTTCTTTCTCCTTTAGGCGCTGAGATGTTTGGAGAGCCAGAGGGTCTGCCCTGAAGGAATAACTTGAGCCTGTTCATCTGACAAGGGCGGGGATGCCCATTTCAGGCCTGGATGACCTGCTGCCACCCTCTGCTTCCAGTGGCAGAGGGGGGGCCAAAGCAGCAGGAGGCTGGGAGCCCCGCCTTGCCTCCCTCCCTCACCCAGCGCCATCCCTGCAACTTCGGTTCAGCCCTCGGTGCACCCAGTCAAGGTGCAGGAAGGAGCCCCATGAAGGCAGGCCTGGGGGTGGCCTCATGGCCCCTACAGCTGACCTGCCTCTGGCTCCACCCTGGCGGGGCCTGTGGCTGGAATATGTCCCCAAGTCCTGCTGACGGGGAAGCTAGGCTTGACCCCAGGCCTGGAGTTGTGTTGGCCACAAGGAGAGGTGGACCAGCACAGGGCTGGGCCCTTCTCCAGGAAGCCCCTGGTGGGCAGTTGGGGTGTTGGACAGAGTGTGACTTGTGGCCTCTCCGTGGACATGTTATGGGACTTGGCTGGTCTTAGGATCTTGTGCCTGGAAATAGCCTGAGGTGGCTCAGGAAGCAGAGCAAGTGTGCCAGATAATTCTCTGGCAGGGACCAGGGCCCAAGGCCCCAGGGTTGGAAGGAGACCAAGGGGGCAGCTGCCCTCGAGGGACACCAGTGCTTCCTCTTTGACCCAACTCTTTCCCTGTGCTGTTCTGTTTTCCCACCAGCCTCTGTTGCCAAAGTTGCTGCCCCAATTATGGATTCCTGCTTCTTCCAGAGAAATAAAATTAGTTTCTATTTTATGTTACTTACTTGTGCGTGCCTGTGTCTCTCTGCCTCTGGGTCAGCTGACTGAGGCCCCAGGGTGCCTGCCCCCAAGCCACTACCACCCTGTGCCCAGGGCAGCAGGCCCCATAGCACCACCTGTGGACAGAAGGAGGAAGTGCAGGCCTGGTTGGTTCTAAGGGGTCTCTCCTCTTCTGGGGCTGAGATGTAGTCACTGACTCACAGCAGCCATGTTTTTGTTCTAGAATTCCATAAGGCAGGATATACTGCAGGAGAGAATACAGCAAGTCAGCTGGAGCTAAGCCAGAAACTTGAGTAACACGGAAGGCTTCAATATATACAAGTGTTTTAATGTTTTTCTGAATAACTAACATTTCACATGGTTCAAAATTCAAAAGGTACTCTATAAAGGATATAGAGTGAAGTCTCCCACCCCAGCTGCCTACCTCCCCAGAGGCTGACAGCCATCAGTTTCTCGTGTGTTTCTTTTTTTTTTCTCTTACAGTATTTTGAAAAGTTCATAGCCACTGAAAGAGCGTCCCCATTCTTGTTTAGGGTTGCATGGAAGTATGGATGTACCATAATCTATTTAACGAGGCTCTTTTTGATGAAGCAATAATTTGGTTGTTTCCAATACTTTATAATGACAACTACTGTTGCAATAAATGGTGTGTGGGGGTTATTTTTTATATGCAATTGAAGGATGAGTTCCCAGAAGTGGGTCTCCTGAGTTGTAAAGAGTGTGTGAAATAATGACATTGCTGAATTGCTTTCCTTAGAAGATGTTATGCCAGTTGTCAGCCACTGGTGAGGGCTTTCCATGAGTTACAGAGCTTTTTGGTTTTAGTCAGTCTGACAGGTGGAAAATGGTGTCTCTGCGGGTTTAATTTGCATTTCTTGAATGAATGAACATTTAAAAAGATTAGTTGGGCCATTTATATTTCCTTTTCTATGAGCTACCTATTAATACCTTGGCCCATTTTAAAAAGTTAGATTATTTGTTTCTCACTAGTTTTTAGGAAATTACTGGATCAAGGAAATTACCTCTTTGAGCTTTATGTCATATGATCATCTGAATTTTTGGAAAAGAGGTAAATCATAAGTAAGCTGATGGCTTGGGTTTAATAAAAACAGGCCATTCAGGATGGGTCTGGGCCTCTCCTTTGTGTGTCTGTGGCTCCGGGCTCATCTGTGTGGTGAGCCCTGAGGCCTGGGAGGTCTGGAACCTTCAGTTCCAACATGTCCTGACTACCCTGTTCACTAAGACAGGAATTAAATTTAACTGCGATTTTAAAAGTAGTCAAATACGATATAAAAGGGAAAAAGTTAATATTAAGTCAACTTTGGATATTGCTGCTAGACTTGGAATTCCATTCTCAACTGTTTGATTTGGGGAAAGTTACTTAACCTTTCTGAGCCTATAAACTGGGGGAGAGTAATTCCTGTTTAAATTACAGAAGAACAAGCGTGAGGATTAAATGAGGGCACATGGGTAAAACATTGTGCTTAGTGCATGAGCCATATAAGTACTCGAACTAATCATATATTTTTTCATGTTCCTGCCTGTTTCTACCAATCAATAGCTTACATTATACACTGACCACAACTCAGTGTATACAAGAGTCTTCTCACATTTTTCCCTTAATTTTTTGGGGGGAAACTTCTTTTGCTATAAAGTCATTCCTATTTACAGACCACGGACGTCTTCAACTCCATTTTCAAAAATGTCATTTTTGGGTAAATAATGGCAGAGCTAATACACTCCAGAAAGATTTTTTATTTTGTAAGGAGAGCACCAAAGCATGTGGGTGTCCCTTAAGGAATCAGGAAACCAAATGTACCTTTCTTACCGGACACACGGTTTCCTAAACCCCAGGGTTTCCGGTTGCTTTTCTCACTTCTAATCAGCCTGCCAGCTTTTGCCAGCATCTCCTGGGTGTATTGAAAAGCTATTCAGGGAGGATGTGGAAAAAGCTGACAGAGGTTGGACTGCCCTCGTCTGTGTCAAGCCCTGAAGTGCGGGACACAAGTTGAACAGACAGTCTGTGTCCCCCGGGGCTGTGACGTTACAGGAAGAGGATGGTCATTATATGGCAGGTGCCTGGAGAGCAGAGGAGGTGGGTCCCAGAGGAGATGACATTGTGCTGGCTTGGAGGGGGAGCATCGTCACCTGCTAGGAAGCCCAGGGGGCAGGAAAGCATGGCAGGCGGAGGGAGCTGCGCGTGCAGAGCTATGGCAGGCCCGCGCTGGCTTGTCCGCGCTGCTCTGAGGCTCTCGCCCGTTCTGCGGCCGTTTGGGGGTGAGTGAGGCAGGCCTGGCTCATGAAGCCGCTGGTGTGAAATGCTGAGTTCTCTGACTTCGTAGACAAAGGGAGACAACAGGAGAACATGAAATGATGTGATAGGATCTGTGTTTTTAAGAGACGGCTCTGCCTAGAAGTGGCTCACGGCTGCACTGCAGCCAGAGTGGAGGAAACATCCAGCACGCGCGTCTCACCGCGCCCTGGGAACGCAGGTGTTCGCAATTTGAAGCAGATTTTTTACAGAAATTTGAACCTGGGGAATAGAGGGACCACCAATTCCTGGAATCCTTGGCTAGAACAGGGGTTCCTGACGGCCAGTCCTGGGCCCGTGCTGGTCTA
This sequence comes from Rhinolophus hipposideros, assembly GCF_964194185.1. Lineage (NCBI taxonomy): Eukaryota > Metazoa > Chordata > Mammalia > Chiroptera > Rhinolophidae > Rhinolophus > Rhinolophus hipposideros. Next base: position 51,545,252 of record NC_138048.1, on the reverse strand, counting down.
AGGGTCAAGTTTTCAGTGGCCTAAGGTGACAAAATGAACCACACAATTGAGTTTTTCTTGAAATGTATTGCATTTCAAGGACTGTTGGGATTTTTGTCTTCCTACCTTTTTGGTATTGAAACAACTCTTGTGTGGTGATGATAGCGATAACGGTAGCTGGTAAATGTGTCCCCAGGCCCTTATGTAGAAATGCCGCGTCAGCCTGTCCTCTCTGGCAATTACTCTAATGATCCCGGGTCTTCAGAACCCCTAGGCAAGTGCTTTTGTGTTAGGCAGCACCACCTATTGGCAGCGTGTGGCATTGCAGTCTCAGGCTAACATCGGGAGGGATAAGATTGTGTAAAATCATTGCCCAATAAAGCAGTTAAATCCAAAAGCTGCTGGCCCAGGCCCATAGGTGCTTAAAGGGCCTCATCCCAGGGAAGCTGGGAGGAGAGGAAACAGCTTCGCCCACCATCTGGAGTCAAACGGAGGTCAGCTAGGATCTAATGCCAGGAAAAGGAACTAGGTGGGGGGCTTTGAAGGAGGCCACTCACTCCCAAACCTAGGAAAGAAACCGTGGGCTACCTGGGAGAATGTTGTGGGCTAAGGGAGAGCACGCAATCACTTGCCGGTGAAAAGTCGAGATGATACAAGTGGCCCTTGGGAAGCCCCACTTTTTCTTTTAATGTTGTTATGATTGTCATACATGCTCATTGTTGAATTGGAACAGTCAGAAAACACAATGAGAAAAATTACCCAGAAAGCTACTTGAAATTTTGAAAAATTTTCTTCCAGTTCTGTTCCTGTTCACATATACGAGGTCTGGCAATTAAGTTTACAAACTTGTTGCACGGATGTCGCTAACCTTTTTTGATATCAGAGGGATTATTCATTATGAATTTGTACCAACTGGACAGTTAACGAAGTTTACCGTTTGGAAGTGCTGAAAAGGCTGCGTGAAAAAGTTAGACGAAAATAACCTGAACTTTTTGCCAACAATTCATGGCTCTTGCATCACGACAATGCACCAGCTCACACGGCACTGTCTGTGAGGGAGTTTTTAGCCAGAAACAAATAACTGTATTGGAACACCCTTCCTTCTCACCTGATCTGGCCCCCAATGACTTCTTTCTTTACCCAAAGATAAAGGAAATATTGAAAGGAAAACATTTAGATGACATTCAGGACATCAAGGGTAATACGACGACAGCTCTGAAGGCCATTCCAGAAAAAGAGTTCCAAAATTGCTTTGAAGGGTGGTCTAGGCTCTGGCATCAGTGCATAGCTTCCCCAGGGGAGCACTTCGAAGGTGACCGTAGTGATATTCAGCAATGAGGTATGCAGCACTTTTTCTAGGATGAGTTCATGAACTTAATTGTCCAACTTCATATGTTATATGTATCATGGTTTTGTAAAAATAAGGTCATCCAGCTTGTACTGTTTTGTAACCTCCCTTTTTTAACTTAATATTTTATAACACAAGCAGTTTTCTATATCTTTAAATTTATCTTCTCAAAGGATATTTAGACACTGAACATTTTTCATTCTGTAGAAATGAAGTATAGAAATTCTGTTATTTAACATGTTATATTTTGTTAACATTTTTACTTTGTGACAAATTAGTTTAACAAACATTGCTAAATAGCTTTCCAGAAATATTTGTCTCCTTTACTGAAACAAAACATACATGTTTTTAAAGAGAGGACTTATATTTTGGAGTCATGTTTTGAAATATTTCTGAATGAAGTGATCTATTGAAAGTAGTCCAGATAGTTAGAGGAAATGGGCCATGAGTTGATAATTGTTGAAGCTGGTGATGGGATATGAGGGCTCATTGTACTACTGGACTTAAGAGGGTGAATGAACCTTTTCCACAATAAAAAGTTAAACAAAAATACATGCACTCTCCAGGTGGGGAAATGCTCACCAGTCCAGCTGTCTTCTCTGAAGCTGCCCCTTTGGAGGTTTCTCACTTTGTTCCTGCTGCCACCACCAGGATGGCCCCCAGGGATGTATGGCTTCTCCTTTGCATCTCCCTTCTCACCTCTGGGACAAGGTGGACAGAATCTCCTTCTGTTGCTGATCTTTGTGAGTTAAGACAAGGTGGAGCTTTACAAACCACTGAACCAAATTCTGAGGGAAACATCTGTGGTTCTGTCATCACGGCCTCACCACAAGCCCCATCCCATGTGCTCACCCTTTATCCTGGGGCTGTGCTTCTTAAAGGGTGGCATGAGATCCAGTAGCATCAGCATTACCTGCGAACCTGTTAGAAATGCAGATCCCAGGCCCCATCCTGGACCTACTGACTAGAACTTCATTCTACCAAGATTCCTCTGGGATTTGAAGATGCAATAAAGTGCGTAAAACCTTGAACTAAGGTAGTTCCCCTCTAATCCCAAAGAGCTGGTGGGTGCTGGGTGCCCTCCTGGCTCCTGGGAGCCTCTGGTCCTCTCCAAGCAGGGGCTGTGCTCCCCAATGATCCATCACTCATCCTATCTACCTCCTTTTTTGAATAGTTCATTTAAAAAATATATACATGGAATTTAATCACAACAGTGTTTATGATAGTAAACTATTGGAAACCATCAATAAGGGATAATAGGGGATTGGTTAAATATACTTTATTTCAAACACAGAATGGGAAATAATACAGCAATCCAATCGTCCTTTGAAAAGTTCAATTAATATTCAATTAATATTAAAATCGATTATTTCTGAGTGATGAGATTGTGGCTATTTTTTTAGAAAGTTCTGTATTCTGTTCTATTGCAAAATGGCTTCCTGTTATACATTTTCTTTTCTTTTTTTTTCATCCCGTCTTCTCCCACCCCGGACTCTGGTTGTTTCTCAGTCTAGTTGTGTAGGACACAGCTCCCAGGCCCATGCTGGTATTATGAGCCTTATGCGGGCTGTCTGCCAATGGCTGTCAGCCCCGCCGCTCCTGGTGGCACATTGTAGCCTGCAGCGGCACTCAGGGAACTGTTGTTCACAATCTTAGCTGTAGAGGGCGCAGCTCACTGGCCCATGTGGGAATCGAACCCGTTATCTCTGCATTAGGAGCACGTTCCAACCACCTGAACCACCCAGCCGGCCGAATTTTTTTTTTTTATCTCCCTCTCCCTCTCCCTCCCCTCCCCCTCCCTCTCCCCTCCCCTCCCCCTCCTTCTCCCTCTCTTTTTTAAAGGAGAGCACAGCTCACAGTTGCCCATGCGGGATCCATCGAACCAGCAATCTTGGTGTTATTAGCACCACGGGTGCTCTAACCAACTGAGCTAACCGGCTCAATTTTCAATTTTTTTATTGTGGTAAAATACCTATAACAGTTTTGTTGTTGTTGTTGTTGTTGTTGTTGTTGTTTAAGTAGCAGCCATCCTAATGAACATGTGCTGGTATCTGGTAGTTTTGACTTGCATTTCCCTAATGATTAGTGATGTTGAGCGTCTAGTCATGTGTTTGTTGGTCTATCTGCCATTTTTTAATTGTGCTGTTTGTTTTTTTTGTTATCCTAACTGCCCTTTTGCTGGACCCCATGACATGGAATGTCATCTCTGACCTGGTTTCACTGGTTTTAGGAATCCGGATTTCTGCCTTTCTCCTCTCTCCAAGCATGTGATGTGGGCCTGGCTCTCCCTCCACACACCAGCACCTTCTGTCCTGGCTGCACCTTTTCTCAGGGTATTGGCAGCCTGTTCTCAGAGGAGCAGCACCTTGCATGTGGCTCTTGTCATCCATCCTCACTAGCCTGGCTCTCCACCTGTCCGGAGACTGCTGGCAGTGCTGCTGCTGATGTCCAGCCCTCCAACCAGGCTGCCTCTTCCGCGTGCCCACAGTCAGCAGCCCACTGTTCATTTCACAGGGTCCCATCTGGCTGTGAGCTGTCCTCTGGAGTGTTTATTGGCTCTTACAGTCTGACAGTGAATGCGGGGAGATGGCCACACACAGAACTTTATATGACACCAAGCCGAGAGCTTTGACAAGACAGAGACTTGGAGCCCTGGCAGCACAAATGTATGAACCTTGAAGAATTAACAGTTGCCAGGCAAAGAAAGGGGAAATTAGAAGAAACAAAGATTTGAAACGGCAGAAGCCCTTGTGTGGTAGGAAATGGAGGCTGGAGAGGGTGTGTGTGTGTGTGTGGTGGGGGGCAGGAGGTGGCAAGGGAGAGGCACAGAGAAAAAGCTGGAAAGGTGGCTTCGGGATGGTTTTGTCTCCATGATCAGGTTTTAAGTTCTAGAGAGCAGACCTGTATCTTAACTTCGTATGTGCTCCAGAGAAGTGTGTTGATTGGATTTCCTGTTTGCTTTTGTCATTTTCCAGGTCAGCATTTTGGTTTCATTCCCCTTCCTTCCTTCCTCCTTTTGCCTCTCCCTGTTGTAACTGAGTGGCTGCTGTTGGGTACTTAGAACATCTTCACTGTATTGATGTAAGGCATACTGTCTATGATGGCAAACCACTGCCTCCCCAGGCTCTTTTTCCCCTGCCAGAACTTAGGGCACTGAGCATCCCCGTGTCAGGGGCAGGCCCTGGAAGTTCTCAGCCTGCAGGAAAGGCCTCCAGGTCTCTCCTTGGCCCGCCAGCTCTCTCATTTCCTCTCATTTACTTGCTTCCCCTCAGAACCCCAGGGTTGATCATGGTCATGGAGGTGAAGGAGAACTGATCAGAGAAGGATGGCAGAGGTGTAGGAACCAACATGAGGCCTACGTATGGAGACATAGTTTGGCTGCTGATAGTCCTAGGGTTATGAGCACTCTGTCATGTCTGATACCGTGTTTCCCTGAAAATAAGACCTCGCTGGACAATTATCTCTGTCATGTCTGATACCGTGTTTCCCTGAAAATAAGACCTCACTGGACAATTAGCTCTAATGCGTCTTTTGGAGCAAACATTAATATAAGACCCAGTATTATATTATATTATATTATATTTATTATATTATATTTATTATATTATATTATATTATTATATTATATACCAGGTCTTATATTAAAAACCCGGTCTTATATTATAGTAAAATAAGACCGGGTCTTATATTAATTTTTGCTCCAAAAGACTCATTAGAGCGGATTATCCGGCTAGGTGTTATTTTTGGAGATACACGGTAGCTCCAGTCAGTTTAACCACAGCCTAATCCACAGGTGGGAAGGCTAACAGCTTCCTCTGATATGCAATTATTTTTCTTTCTCTCATTTGCATAGTTGCCATTTGTAATATTTCTTACTTTCAACTCCTTTATTTCTGTACTAGGCATTTTAAAATTTCAAGTATTAAATATTTCCAAATATGTCACCCATCCATTCATTTATTCATCAAAAAAATATTTCTAGCATTCTTTTTGTGTGCCTGGCACTATACTAGAAGGTAGAGGTACAATCATAAACAAAATAGAAATGGGTTACCAGCCATGGAGTTTGTTTAGTCAGACAAGTTATTATTCCAGCTATTGTCCTCCTCCCAAAATAAAAAAGAGGCTTTTCCCCCTCAAATAAGACATTTTTACTTTTTGCCAAAATAACATTCTCATTATAGAATTTTTGGGACATAGAAAAGAAGAATGTTCAGCTTATTTGTAGCTTGATATTTGAATACAACCATATTTGTATTGATATTGATATTGTATTTGATATTGTATTGATATTGTATTTGTATTGATATTGATGATATTTGAATATACATACATATATATATTTTTAATGTGTTCACTCATCATAGAATCATAAACATAGTGCATTAAGTAGGTGTGCCAAAATATTCTGTTTTAGGCTAATGTTTAGTGGCTTTATTAAGAATCTCCAATAATTGTAAACAACCCAAATGTCTTTCAGTGGATGAATTTTAGGAGTGATACATTGATACAATGGAATACTGATACACAATAAGAAGACCTCCTGAACCATGAACATGAACAAATCTCAAAGATATTATGCTAAGATTTAGCAGGTTGTATATTTTGGAAAAGGCAAAACTACAGGAATAGAAATTCTATCAGTGGTTGCCTGGAGTGGGAGCTGACCTTAAAAGAGCATACAAATACTGTATGATTTCACTTATATGTGGAATCTAAAAAACAAATGAACAAACCAAAACAGTAAAGACCCATAGATACAGAAAACAAGCTGATGCTGTGTTTCCCCGAAAATAAGACCTAGCCGGCCCATCAGCTCTAATGTGTCTTTTGGAGCAAAAATTAATATAAGACCCGGTCTTATTCTAGTATAATATAAGACCGGGTCCTTAATAATAATATAATTTATAATATAATATAATATAATATAATATAATATAATATAATATAATATAATATAATATAATATAATATAATATACCGGGTCTTATATTAATTTTTGCTCCAAAAGATGCATTAGAGCTGATGGTCCAGCTAGGTCTTATTTTCGGGAAAACACGGTGGTTGTCGAAGGGGAGGGTGTTGAGGGAGTGGGTGAAAAACTATATTTTAGAAAAGAGCATACAGGAACTTGGGTGGTAGTTGTGCTTACTAAACTGTATAGATGTCACAGAACTGCACACCAAAGTCACAAATTTCACCAAATATAAATTATGTATCAATAAAACCAACATAAAAAAAAACCCATCAGAGCCATTGTTCACTTCTCTGTTGCCAAAAACCCAAGTGTGATAATCTACTGTTTAGGGAGCCGGGGGGGAAACAGGCACTCTTGCACACAGATATAAACTGGTACCTCTACCAAGTACAGTTTGGCACCATCTATCAAAATTAAATTTCATAAATCCTTTAACTCAACAACAAAAAATAATAATTCTTACTTGATATTGCTCATCTGTATGCATACTTAATGTTACTACATTGTATATAATCCTAATTATATAACCCATAGAAATGGGTGGAAACCCAAATATCCATAGAACACTATATAGTAACCCTTATCCACGGTTTTGTCTCCCATGGTTTCATTTATTTACAGGCAACCATAGCCTGCAAATATTACATGGAAAATTACAGAAATAAACAATTCGTAAGGTTTAAATGATGCGCCATTCTGAGTAGTGTGATGAAATCTCTCGCAGTCCGGCTCCATCCTGCCTGGGATGTGAATTATCCCTTTGTCCAGCATAGCCATGCTGTATATGCTAGCCAGCCAGTTAGTTAAAATAAATAAATAAACTTTCAACTGTCGAGGACCTCCAGCCATTGACATTGGCATGACTCAGTGATCCAGGATAACCTCAAGCAGATGGCCCCGCTGATAGCTGTCGGCTCAGTAGCCTAACGCTGCGTCCCAATGCCTGCCTGCTTCATCACAAAGGTTGAATACAATATTTTGAGACCACATTCACATCACTTTTATTACATTATAAGTGTCCCATTATTAGTTGTTGATCTTTTACTGTGCCTAATTTATAAATTAAGCTTTATCATAGGTATGTATGTATAGGAAAAATATCGTGTGTACAAGGCTTAGAACCATCCATGGCATCCACTGTGGGGCTCGGACCACATCTCTCGTGGATAAGAAGGGACAACTATATTATGCAGCTGCAGAGATGGACCCTTTTTATGGAATGATCAAAATACAGTGTTATCTGTGTAATAGTATGTACAGTATGCTAAGTTTTTGGATAAAAAAACGAGCGGGTAAATAACTATGCTCATTTGCTGTGTATGCTTTAAGAAACTAAAAACAGGGCCAACGTGGTGGCTCAGGTGGTTGGAGCTCCGTGCTCCTAACTCTGAAGGAGGTTCGATTCCCACATGGTCCAGTGGGCTCTCAACCACAAGGATGCCGGTTCAACTCCTCGAATCCCACAAGGGATGGTGGGCTGTGCCCCCTGCAACCAGCAACGGCAACTGGACCTGGAGCTGAGCTGCACCCTCCACAACTAAGACTGAAAGGACAACAACTTGACTTGGAAAAAAAGTCCTGGAAGTACACACTGTTCCCCAATAAAGTCCTGTTCTCTTCCCCAATAAAAATCTTAAAAAAAAAACACAACAAAACAAACTTGCTGCTAACAGTATAATAATTCGTCAATGAATGCAGGTTTTTGTTATTTTTTTTAAAAAAGAAACTGAAAACAGTGATTATAGGGAAGAGGCTGAGAATTAGACAGATGGAAAAGAAATCGATGTTAAATCAATGTTGAAACGGAGGAAGGTCTGTGGCCTGAAGAGCCCACATTTCTTATCCATATACTGTTTAGCACTAACTTGTTCAGGTATGACTGGGAAAAATGCTGCTATTTTATACTGGTAGGTGCGAGGTGAAGAAGCTGAGAAGATAAGACACCAAGGAGGCTAAAAATGCTGGTGCAAAGCCGATGAGGAGCAGGTTCCACTGCAGCCGTTACCACGTCCTAATTCTACTCCCCTTAGGAGAAGCGAACATCCCATTAAACTGGTAGAGTCAAACCACATATCCAGGCAGATAAGAATAATTAAAAAAAAACAAAAACGCAATGGAAAGAGATCAGGCATTAATCACGTTCTTCATAATAAATTCAGAACAGCAGTTTGTGAGGATGGACCCCATTTATGAGAGTGAACACAGAGCCGAGATAGCCCCGGGGCTGCAGAACAGCTTTGATTTGGTGTGGAATTTGCAAGTCCATGGCTTTCCGATCAATTTTACACTGCTCTGTAATCTTGTATTTCTGTTTCTCTGTGTCGAAGACCTCACCCTCCTGGCGTCTGGGCCTGTGCAGCTTCTTCTTGAAGTAAGCACCAGTGAGATGTTGGGGATTTTCACAGCACGGATATTTTGGTGGAGGTGGCGATGACAAATTTCTGGTGTGTTCTACACAAAGGAATTCGATTGAGAGACAGAGATCCAGTCACACATCACAAGCCTCTGCTCAGCTCAGGGAAACCGCCCTCTTGCCTCTATGGCGCCCGGTGAGCGCGATCAGAATGGTTCCAGGACTGATGCTGGCCCCAAGTTTTCTCACCTGCTGACTGAACAGTTTCTTGCCGTGGCTCAGCAGCTTTCAAGGCAGTCTTCAAGGACCTTATCTAGGCATTTTGTGAAGTTTAACCACTCAGGTGCCACCATTCTTGTTGCCACCAACTGGTTTCATAACAGTAGCAAAAAACTTCTTTTTTTTTTCAATCCTGGATTTAACTGCTGAATACTTCCTCTGGTACATGGCCTTCCGGGAACACATAGCCCATCGGGAATACCCTCCAATTCCTCTGACCAGGGCAGGGTTTCGGCTGCAGTGGGGCTTCCCCTTCTGAGGCGTTTTGGCCTTGAGGTTACCCTTTTTTACCTTGCCACCAGCATCAGCCTTCTGGGATTCAGGTTTCTTCTCCTTAGTGTCCGATTTCTCAGCCCTCCTCACCTGCGATCCACTGATACCTTGCAAGATGGTTAATCATTCCCCCTTGGTTGAATATAGTAGTAGTTCCCACTTTTCTTCTATAATTCTTATTGCCAAAGCTAATTGAGCTAAATCTATTAATATTTAATCAACTACTCTCAGTGCTTAGCATTCAATCTAGAGCATTTGTCATGAGGGGTCTCTGCTCCCGCTCCCCACATAAGAACGCAGGATGTGGTGAGGCCAAAAAGGAACACCCACGGAGCCATAAGTAGGGGAGTCACACCACTATATTCTCTCTGGCGGCATCCGCCTGTCTACAATCCGTTCTTGCTAGCTCAGCCACCATCTTCTTGCAAGCCCCCATTTTCTGCTAGCAAAGCCAAGGCAGTTATATTAGTGGCCAATGGCTCACTGGTTATAGCTGACGGCCAACTAGCCACAGCTGATGGCCATCCCATCACAGTTGATGACCATTTACTACCTGAGCCAGCACCTTTCTATGTGAGGCCGAGAGCCTGGAAACTGCACTCATGGCTCTGTCCCCACAGCATTCCTTAAAAATATAACAATTGCCCATCATGCTATTTTAGCTAAATGTTTATTAAAGACATCTACATATAAGAACATTTTTTCTTGAACTGTGCAAATGAAATCCTTAATGAAACTTCTAAAAGCCTTATAGTACTTAATTCTCCACAAATAGAAAAAGCTCAGGAAAGCAGGTATTTCTATCACTGGTTGTATGACCTTCTGCAAATCCCTGTCCTTCCCTGAGCCTGAGTTTCACGCCATAAAGGAGGCGGTTGGAAGAGGGTCCTTATCACCCGTGCCTCTGATATCTGCTTACTGTCCCTGGGAAGAGAAGGCTGGTGCTTTACCGCTTCCCACAGCTGACATCTGATCTCCTTTGCCTTGTTTTCCCTGTGTAAAGGCCCCAGGCTTACAGACAGAGCCTGGGTTTGAATCCCAGCTCTGCTCCTCCCAGACAACCCCGTTTCTGTCTTCTAATCTCTCAGGAGCATGTTTCCTCGCAGTGAGGTGGGAGAGGGCCACTGGGAAGGGAGTCAGTGTGTCAGAGCCTCTAGTGGTAAGATCGGATCATCTGTTAGCTTGTGCTTCTCCCCCACAGCGCTGGTCGGTGAGTCCTCAGTTTGCCAGACCATCTCTGTGCCTCTGACTGTGTGCAGAGCATTCCAAGTCAGAGGAAAACCACCAGTCCCCTCCCACAGGGAGCTTAGTTGCCCTGTCTACCACACACTTCCCATGACTACAACTCACTCTGACCAAGCGAAGAGAGAATTAAGAGAGAGGAAAACAAGCAGGGGGATTCCCCTATACTTTTGGGACCACGGGTTCTCTGAGCAGAGAGGACATCCTCTCCCATGGAACTTTAGATCCCGTCCAGCTGTTGCTGCCACTGCCGCTGTAGGTTTGCCTGGGAAACTGGCGTGGAAAAGAATGGACAAAACAACAACAAAAAATGTAGATTTCCTCCACTCACTTTAATCCCTAGGAGCCCCCTTTTCTGCTCCTTTGACCAGAAATAGCTTCTTTTGGAGCTCTTTCTGTCTGCACCCAGACTACAGCTCTAGGTTTCAGGCTAGGGGATAACAGAGCAGGGAAAAAGGAAAACTCACTGCCAGTTTGATGCTACTTCAGATTTGGGTTTTCTTCCCCAGTCCACTGCTGTCTCAAATAGCAGGCCTCGGACTAAAAACAGGATCTGCCACTCCAGAGTTGTGTATGCTCCTGAGGGTGTTCATGCAGGAGAAAGCCACAGGCCCTGTCACTTAATTGACATCAGTCACCCCGATGACACCAGTCCCACTCACCCGCAAACCTCACCTTCGAGGCTAACGTTATTTTTCTCATGCACCTACTAAGCAGTTGGCCCTTTCACAGACCTTATCTCATATAATACAATAACTTCCCAAGTTAGATTTTATTGGCCCCATTTTATAGACAAGGAAATGGAGGATCAGAAAGGTTAGGTGACTTTCCCAAAGCCATAGAAAGAGATGGCACTGGAATCCAAATTCCGATCTGGGTGACTCCAGCACCCCCATAGCCGCCTGCTATATAAATACCCAGCATGGCTGCCAAACTGAATCCTGGGAGCCCAGCCACGAAAAGAGAGGACAACTGAAGGAACCACGTGACTATTTGGAAATTCTCCTGGTGCCCAGAGCTCACCTGAGGGGAGGAGCCTATGCGTTCTGGGCAATTCCCTGGGAGAATCCTTCCACCACCCTCCGGCTCCACTGAGCAGGGTGACCATCCCTCCTAGTTTCTCTGGCACATTCCTGTTAATGCCCATTGCTCCTGCGTATCGCTAATATCATCTCTTTGCACCCTCACAAGTGACTCAGTATGGACCCTAGATTATAACAGAGTCACCCTACCACTGGGGAATGCTTAGCCATGCCTCTGTCCGTATGCTCAGCCTTGTTCTTAGTACAGGACAGGCACTAGCCCAATTAAACCTCTGCATGGATCAGAGATGTTTCCTGAATCTTCCCTCAGCCTTTTCTCCAGCCTGGAGGATCCTCAGAGGGCTGCACACCGCTGTGGAAAGGGAATGAATTTTGGAACCCAGAGACCTCGGTTCTCTATTTGCACCTCTGGCAAACTATTTAGTTTGTTTGAGCCTTAGTTTCTTCATCCATAAAATGGGCATAATAAAACATATTTTAAGGTGGTTGTAAGGATTGAAATAAAGAATGTAAAGAACTTGGCACAAACAGCAGTTTCTCCTTTTGAAGATGGGAGAAGCTGGAGACTAGGGGTGTGGAAGAAGATGCATGGGGTGGGGGGTGACCTCACTGCTGCAGTGGAGCCCTAATCAGTGGACAGCAATACTGCTGGAACACATATTCCTTGAGCAAATGCTAAAGTCTTAAAAATGCAGCCATGATTGTAATGGCTACTGATAGCAGTTCAGTTGTAACTTTGCAGAGAAAAGAACCCAGAACATTATTCATCCTGAAGTTAGCAGTGCCTGAGTGTGGGTGGCGAAATTGTGGGTAATTTTCAGTTCTTGGGTTTTTTTTTTACAAGTTTTTCAACTTTCTAAATCATGCGTGTGTGTGTGTGGGTGATTTTATACTCAGAGGAAATCACACATTATAGAAATAGACCAATGTAATAACTGGTTTTTAGTGCATTAGAAGGTTATTTTGGATTGATGGTCCTGATTCCCTAAGTGGTCAATAGAGGAGCCTAGATGGAAACTCAGGCTTCTAGATTCCCAGTCAGAAAAATGCAGAAAAGTGTGTGCATATCCATTTGCACAGAAAATGACTGCTGTGTTCCCCCACCTGGGCCCTTACCTGGTTCTCCTTGGGGCCCTGGGGTCTTGAGGACCCAGACTCCAGGCAGAAGTGGAATTACGGGGTGGGGGGGAAAGGGGCAGGGCAGGAGGGGAGGCAGCACAACCTGGGGAGGGCACGGTTGCTGTGGAAGGACCACAGGGGCCTCCTGCTCAGGACCCGCCCCTCCTCTCCTCAGCTGGGCCCGTCTCAGCACATCTCTCCCAGAAATGAGTCAGTGAGCGCCTGGATGCAGGGTGACATGGTAGAGGGCCAGCTGCAGAGAGAAAGAGGCTCTGAATCAGTTCAGGCACTCAGTAAGAATTCAATGCATGAATAAAAAGTCAATTAATTAATTAATTAATTAATTAAGGGACCGGCAAGAAATGACCGAAATCCTCTAGCGGCAGAACAGAAGCCTAGCCTCCACTTAAATGTGAGACATCTCTGAAGGGCCACCCCAGGTCTTGAGCTCCCCAAGGGATCAGCTGATGCTTCTCCTCTACCCAATCCTGCATTTGCCACCCCTCACAAATGTTTTCAGGAGAGTGCCCTAGTTAACCACCTGCATAGAAATCTCCTTCTTGGAGTCTACTTCCTGGGGAACTCGACTTATGACAATGCCCTGTCATACAAAGGGGGACTAAAAGAAGAGTGATGTTCGCTGCCTGTCACTGCTCAGGTGTGACTGCACTGGGACCTGGAAGCATCGGCCTCTCCTGGGGGCTGGAGTGAAATGCAAATCTCAGGTCTCACCTCAGACCTGCTGGAATTTGAATCTGTGCTTTAGCATGGTCCTCAGGGGATATATGTGCACAAAGTGAGAAGTGCCTCACTAAGAGCTATCACAAAGGTCAGATGTGACATTACAAATGTGGACACACAAGTATCTCCTGGCCACTAAGTGAAATTCCCTCAATTTGCTCAGTAGTTGTGTTCCTGGAAAATTCAGTGTGTCTTAAAGTTATGCAAAAAAAGCCCTACTTTGCCAGGTAGAATGGAGGACATTTCCTCATTGTACATTATTGCTCCATGTATTGTCGAAGATCCCTTTTATACCAGTGGTCTCTGTCACAGTGACCACTGAAAATACCCCCAGCACTTCCCAATTTGTCCGCTAGGGGTCATTACTGCCCTCACTGAAAACCAGTGGTCCCCTTAGAGAAAACCCTGTGCATGGAAATTTGCAAATTATTCATCTAATCCTCCCAGTAAGCTTAGGAAGTAAGCATTATGATTCCCTTTCCTTAGCTAAGAAAACCCAGTTCAGAGAAGTTAAGTAATTTGTCCAAGTTCACACAGTTAGTAATTGGGAAATCAAGAAAGGTTTGAACCCAATTCTACCTGTCACCAAAGTCCATGTTTCCCCTGTGGGTTGCTTTGTGTTTGTAGTTTATCAAGAATTGCATGGTTACTAGGGTGTGGCCAGGTTTGTTTATAACAGAAAAGAATAAATCTTCTTTAGGGCCCACCCTTTGTGTGGACACAGGGCAACTGTAGGAATTTGAGGCTGAGATTTGCTGGGCTTCCCTGAGGAATTTCCACCTTAACTGCCTGTGTCCTCAGAGCCTGGGTGGGCAGATGGAAGCACAGCCTTAGGCCCCCTTCCTCAGGTGACATCCTAAGTGGCTATGGGGACAGAGTCCCAGAGAGCAGTTTCCAGGCTCTCAGCCTCACGGGGAAAGGTGCTGGCTCGGTTATTAGATGGCCGTCAGCTGTAATCTGATGGCTGTCTGCTGAGGCTGGGTGGCCATCAGCTGTTACTGGTTAGCCATTAGCCACTAATATAACTGCTGTGGATGCGCTAGGGGGTTGGTTGGTGGGCAGAGAAGCGCGGATTGCAGCAAGCAAGTGGGGTTGGTTGGCAGAGACGCGGCAGGGAGATTGCGCATCGTGTGGCTCCTGCTTCCTGTGTCTCCAACCCAGCCGCCAGCAAAACTATAGTAATATGAACCCCCTATTCATGGCTCTGTGGATGTTCCTTTTTGGCCTCACCATGACCTGCGTTCTTGTGCCGGGAGCGAGACCAGAGACCCTGCAATATGACAGTGTCTGTCTGTCATGCAGGGACTCAGCTGCAATCTGCCATCTGCTTCTCTGCCAACCACCAACCCCCCAGAGTAGCCATGGCAATTATATTAGTGGCTAATGGCTAACCGGTAACAGCTGATTACAGCTGATGGCCATGTAATAACCGGAGCCAGCACCTTTCCCCGTGAAGCCGAGAGCCTGGAAACTGCTCTCTGGGACTCTTTCCCCCACTGTCCACCCCCACACACCACAAAAAGACCACTAGAAAAATGAGTGGGCCCAGATCCAGGAGACACCAATCAGAATTTCTCTGCGGGTCTCTCCCACCCTCCACACCTGGGCCCTAGACAAAGTGAAGAGTGTTCCAATATCCAGCTCAGATGCCTTGTCACTTCACCTTGAATTAACTGGACCTGGAGTCAAGGTTTGAATGACAGCTAAGTTTGGCAGGTGTAAGTAGGAGCTTACACATGGAGGTAGAGACCAGATGGGAAGACTGGACCACATTATCCCCAAGTCGGGCTCTCTCCTCGTTGGGCCTAATGGAGAGCTGAGGGGCACTCTCTATGTACTTACGCCCCCTGCTGGCAGAATCTTTCTCAACTTCTTCAGTAAGTTGTTTGGTAGAGGCTGACGGTGTTTGGAGTGGGTATGCACAACCCAATTGTGTTAGTGCAGATCCTCCAAGAAGCAGTCACCAAAATTGGGATCAAACACCCAAGGATTTTATTTGGGGAAAGTGTGAGAGAAAATGAGGGAACCAGAGATGCTGGGGGAGCCTTCAGCCACCTGAGTGAGGAGAGAGGGAGGGAAGGTTGAGTGGAGGAGTGCCCTAGACCTCCGGGTAGTCTACAGAAGGTTCGACAAACTATCAGGGAGTCCTGGAGCCTGTGTCTCTCAGGAATGAGTTAACATCCAGGTCGCGGTCAGTCATTATTTGGGAGCTGGGGGCACTGGGGATTTTCTCCTCTGACTCCGACTCCCCTACACACACACACACACACATTGGGTTTTGTAAGCCCTTCCGTCAGCCCAGGGTGTTGGCTCTTTCAACTTTTCTAACTCCTTCCTGGAGGTGGTGACAAGACCTTAGGAGCTGTGTAGGAGGGAGATAGGATGAAAGAAGACCACCCTTCTTTCAAGCCTCAGAAAGCACATCCACAAAACCCAGCAAACCTTTCTTGTGCCAAAACTGACGGCTTCACAACTTTGGTGCACTCTTATACGAAGAGTATCTTTATTTTCCCCCTTACATTTTTCTAAGAACCCCTTCCAGAAAGAGTGTGGGGTGGGATGAACAAGGTGATCTGTTACATTGTTCCTGGATTAATAGGAGAAGAACCTGGAAAGTCATGGTTGCAGCCAACACCAGAGGCCAAGGCAAAGTGTTCTGCAGGGTTGTTTAGCAGAAGTGGGGCACCCACAGAGGAGGGGTTTGTGAAGGTTACTGTGGTAGTGGGTGCAGGATGAACCACTGTTGGGGTAATTCGGAAGGAGGCCCGTGCACGGTCCCAGGGAGTAGGACCGAGCACCAGGCAGGAAGTGTGTTGGTTTGTGACAGACTTGAAGGGGAGGAAAGAGTCAGTGCTGACTGGACACCCCAGGGCAGCCTTCTGGGTGTGTGGGCCGCTCAGGCAAATCACTGCTGGAACCCCACACCCAGTACCAGCCTCAACTAGACCTTCTGTGGTATGTGATTTCCTTTCTCTCCAAGACAGGCATGGCCTTGCTCATTCCAGGGCAGCCCAGAGGCTGTGAGACCCTGAGCTGGGTCCTTCCTCCCTGACAGGCCAGATTTCCTCCCTGTCCTTCTGGTGACCCCATTATTTCTGCCATCCCATGCTCCCTGAGCCAAGTGACTAATACACATAAATCTCCCTAGGAAGAGTAGAGACCAGGCTGAACTCTGCAATGGAAACCAAGCCCAAAGAGGTGTGGTTGGCTGCCCTGGCAGCCACTTGCCATTGCCCATGGGTGCCAGGTGAGAGATGTGAGCCCAGCGAGAGGAAGGAAGGGGGCCAAGGACGAGGAGAGGGGCAGGCAAAGGGACTAGGTGAGGAAGGATGGTAGCCAGGGAGCTCCATGAGGGCAGAAACCAGGTTTGTCCCATGTTCCCAGGGCCTGGCAAGCACCTGGCACATAGTAAATACTCAATGAACATTTGTTAATTGACTGATTGATTGATTGATTGATTGATTGATTTTGAACAAATTCACCTAGAGGGGCTGCTGTAAAGGATGGTGAAATGGGGTTGGGATGAGAAGAGGCATCTTGCTTCTTAGGAGACAGTCTCTAGGCAAAAATGGCAGGAGTCTTTTTGTAAACTAGCAGTCCTTTTGAGATGTCTAAGGGGGGCCATGGGAGGGGTCTGGAGTGTGCACTTCAGGGGCTTGCTCCGACTGATCCTGTGGTCCACAGTTGGCCACCAGTGTCCCACAGAGCATTCAAGGAGGACAGTGACTGAGGACATGGGGATGTGCTCCAGCACGTGCTGTGTAGTTTCCTGCAGTGTACTCGCTATTCACGTTGTCTTCAAGGGGGCACCTGCATGGTCCAATATGGCAGCCGCTAGACACGTGTGGCTACTGAGGACTTGAAATATGTCTAGGCCAAAGTGAGATGGAAAGTATAAGCTACACTTGGATTTCCAAGACTTAGTAGGAGAAAGAAATATCTCAATACTTTTTCATATTGATATGTTGAAATGATATGATTTTGGATATGTTGGGTTATATACACTATAATGTTAAAATTAATTTCACCTGTTTCTTTCTACTTTTAATGTGGCTACTAGAAAATTTTAAATTATATGCGTAGCTTGCATTATATTTCTACTGGACTGCACAGCTCTGCAAGATATTCCACATCTTGCTTTTTCTCACCTAACATATTGTGGAAATTGTTCTTAATCAATACATATGGAGCAGTCTCATTCTTTTCAATGGCTGCACAGTATACAATTGTGTGAAGATGCTATAATGAGGTTTCAATATAGTGAGATCGTAGTGATTACAAAATCCTCAGTAGTTCACTGCTGGGAGCTATGAATCTTCCATCACAGTTTAAAGGCACAAAGGGAATTCCAAGTGGGACTTTGTGGGTTGCAGGTAGTTGGAGGACGCAGGTCCACACAGTGACCCATCGAGGGGATGTGTCATGTGCTGAAGTAGAAAACTAAGACTCAGGTATTAGGGAAAGCTCACAGTTGGGAGGGGAAGAAAGAGGAAGAGGAAACAGGAAACGAGTAGACAAAAGGCCAGTCAGAAAGTTAGAGAAGAACCGGGATGGCCCAGGGCCACAGAGGTCAGAAAGAGACCTTTCCTACAGGAGAAGGAAGTCAAGGAAAGGTGTGCATTACGGTGCTAGGGCGCCTTTAGCTTCAACAAGGGGTCCTCAAATTTGTGACTTAAAAAAAAATTATTACGTGATTTAAAAAAACTATTTTGCATTGAATATATATTAGTCATTGGCTGCATATTTATTGAGTCACTTCTGTGTGACAGGTCCTGCTCTGAGGTGGGAGGGAGTTTTCAGAGGGAACTAAGACAGGCAAGAATCCTGCTCTCAAGAAGCTTATAATTTATTGCAGAGAAATGGATAATAAACAAGCAAACAAATTAGTAAGACTTTAGGTAGTTATGTGATAGAGTGACTGGGATGGGTGGTAGCATGGCAATGTCATGGAAGTCCTCTCTGTGGAGGTGACACTGTGACATTTAGTGCAGATTTGAACAAGGAGAAGGGCGTCAGCTACATAACCACCTGAGAAAGAGGTAAATATGTGTTCTAGGTGCCATGGGGAGGCTTGTGTGGGGTCTTATTCAGTTTGGAGTGCGGGCAAGAGATCAAGAAGAACTTTAGAGAGAAAGTGGACACCGAGGTGAGTCCTGATGGATGGGTTCCTACTTGTCAGGGGGACAGCCTTGTGGATTCAGGACAGAGCGTTCAGTGGGCTAAAGTGTGGAATGCAAGATGAGGCTGAGAGCCAGGCAGGGCACATGTCCTGGAGGGGTTAATAAGCCATGAGGAGAAATTTGGACTTTATCCTGAGGGCAGGGGGCAGACACTGGAGGGTTTTAAGCAGGATGGAGACAGGATCCGCTGTGAAAATAAGGAGGATCACTTCCCCCATGATGTAGAGAATGGATGGAAGGGACAGGATTGGAGGCAGGGTGAGAGTTTTGGGGGTTGGGTGGTCATCCGCGTGAAGGAGGAGGGTGTCCTGAGCTGCGGTAGGGTCCATGATGATAGAGGATAGAGGAAGGGATGGGAAGGAGAGATTTAGAGGAGGATAGAATTGACAGGACTTCTGTCTTGTCTGAGTGGATTTTAAAGGTGAGAGAAAAAGATCAAGGCAGACATCCCAACGTTTGATTTGGAACATTGTCTGAAGGGTGCTACTCAGTAGATACCGAAGACAAGAGCAAGAGCAGGTCTGGGGTACACAAACGGTGTTCTATCCATACAATGGAATATTATTCGGCCAGGAAAAGGAGTAAGGTCCTGACATGTGCTACATCATGGATGAACTTTGATAATCGATGCTAAATGAAAGACGTCAGATGCAAAACTCTACATATTATATTCTTCCATCTATATGAAATGTCCAAAATACTCAAATCCATGACCACAGACAGCAGATCAGTGGTTGTTAGGAGTGAGGGGGAAAGAGGCAAGGGGAGTGTCTGCTTAATAGTACGGTATTCTTTTTTGTGGTGATAAAAATATTCTGGTACAAGTGGTAATGGTCGCACAGCACTATAAAAATACTAAAAACCACTGAATCGTACTCTTTAAAATGGTTAAAATGATAATTTTATGCTACGTAAATGTAATCTCAATAAAATATTTAATTTAAAAAAAGCATGTTCAGGGCACAATGATGAGTTTGTTTGGGAGGTGTGAATTTGGGGTATCTGAGAGATACCCAGGTGGAACTGCCCAGTAGGTAGTTGTGGCATTTGACTCAAGAAACAGGCCTCAGATGGAGTCAACCATCAATACATAGAACCACAGAGACGCCATTGCTGCCTCAAGCTGCCCCCGCTTTTCTGGTCCAGCTCAGGATTCAGAACCAGATAGATGTGCCTTCAAATTCTGCTTTGGGAGCTCCTGCTGGCTGTTAGGTCCGTACCCACAGAGACAAAGTTCAGGTCACCCTTTGTGTTAATTATTAGTCTTCTTTGGAACACAGATTTTTGTATTTTCACATGAAGAGTGAGGTTGGTTTAATGTACATACAGTAGGACAAAAAGAGCTACCAAGGCAAACCCAGCCCACCAAGACTTACACTTTTCATTACAGAGCATGTCCTCAGAGTCTTTTCCATGGGACTAGGAATCTGGCTTTTAACAGTGTCAGTGCTCAGAGTCACACACTAGTTGGTTTCTCTGGGATCAAATTAAACCTAAAGTCCACCTGAAAGTCTTCCCACATTCATTGTCATCACCAAGAGTGTTTTTATTTTGACTTTTCTTATACTTAAGGACTGAGCTTCTTTTTCACATTTGACATCCCCATTTGAAATTCTCTTCCCTCACTAAATGGAGCAAAAGATTTATAATCATTTTTTGAAAGCACAACAAATGCAAATATTTAATCTTTTTTAAAAATTTTGTTTTATTGTGGAATATTGGGGAACAGTGTGTTTCTCTAGGGCCCATCATCTCCAAGTTGTTGTCCTTCAGTCTAGTGGTGGAGGGCGCAGCTCAGCTCCAAGTTCAGTTGCCATTTTCAATCTTAGTTGCAGGGGGTGCAGCTCACCACCCCATGCAGGAACTGAACCAGCAACCTTGCTGTTAAGAGCTTGAGCTCTAACCAACTGAGCCATCCGGCCACCCCTCCAGCAGCTCAGTGGCAGCTTGTTGTCTTCAGTCTTGTTGTGGAGGGTGCAGCTCACTGGCCCATGTGGGAATCGAACTGGCAACCCTGTTGTTCAGAGCTCGCGCTCTAACAAGCTGAGCCATCTAGCTGCCCCACAAATATTTAAAGTTTTCATGTGACTCTTCCATCTTTTTTAATTGACTGGGTAAAAATCTTTCTACTCATTTTTTCTCCCGAGTCTTATATTTTTATTGTTTTGAAAGAATTAATTGTTCCATATTTTCTCTTTATAACTTATCAGGTTGTGTATGTATTGTTAAATACCCTGCTAGGCTGTGAACATCTTAAGGGACAGTGTCCCTTTGTGCCCCATATCCTAGATACCCAGTAAGGGCCTGGCATATGGTAGGCTCTCCATAT
This sequence comes from Rhinolophus hipposideros, assembly GCF_964194185.1. NCBI lineage: Eukaryota > Metazoa > Chordata > Mammalia > Chiroptera > Rhinolophidae > Rhinolophus > Rhinolophus hipposideros. The sequence continues at coordinate 51,524,388 of NC_138048.1, read as the reverse complement.
GGATCTATGGAATCACCCCAATGAGCTTTACCTAATGTCCAGGGCCATGTACAGTTTTCTTCTTCCTTCATCCTTAACTTCCTGAGTCCACATAAAGGCTTCATTTGCAACCATGGCTTGCCTGCTTTGTTTTCTTCCATAATCTAGAACAAGTGGCTCCTAAATCATCTCACAGTGGCTATCAGAGTTCAGAGTGAGGGATTTCCTCTTAATGCTTGCATAGGGAAGAATCAAGAGAGAGGCGATGAAAACCAGCTCAGGATTCAGAACGAGATAGATGTGCCTTCAAATTCTCACTCTTCTCTGTGGCAGCAGAGTAATCTTGGGCAGGTTATTTAGACCGCTGTTTCTTAAACTGTCAGCAAAGGACCAACTTTCTAAAAAGGCAAAATTATAGCAATGGTAAAAATCAGTGGTTGCTAAGGGGAATGAGGAGAGGGAGAGATGAGTAGGTGAAGTGCAGGGGTGTTTAGGGCAGTGCAACTATTCCGTATAATACGGAAGTGGTGGACACACGACACTGTGCATGTGTCAAAACCCATAGAACTTTCTAACACATACAGCGAAACGTAACGCATGCAAATGAAAAAAGAATCATTTAGGAGGTCAGAAATTCCAGGCTAGAATGCAGAACAATTCCAGACTAGAATGCCCAAACAATCTAAAGGTACTGCAGTTGTATGAACAACCTCACTAAAGGGGGTGGGGAAAAGGGTGCTAACAGAAGTTACTTTGCAAATGAGTGGAGTATATAAGACTAAAGGCGAAAGAAACTGTACATAAAGGTGTTTCTCATGAGGGTACAGGCTAACAATTCTGATAACACTATACATATATACTGGGATTGAACAATTAAGTAAATGGTGACAGGGGCTACCAGGAACCTCCCTGTTGGAGTGGGAGGCTACAGATTAGCAAGGGGAGGAGGCTGGAATTATCTGTGTGGAAATGGATTGGAGTTGGAGACATCAGTATGAACTCATGTTTAGCTTCATATAGATACATATGGGTATATACTAAAGTATTTATAAATACGTATATGGACGTGGGTTAGTATACACATGTATTTCCTTGCTCTGTCACTTGAGAGACACCACGATATCAATGGGTATACCTAGAGTCAAGATCTTACTTTCTACTGCCACTCTCCAATAAAAGAGATCCTGGGTTCCTTGAAGAAATAACTAATTCTAGGGTTGAGGAAAGAAATACCTAAGATGAACTGGAGCATCTTGTATAAATGCAGAAAGTAAGAAAGAGCTTAAAAAAATAAAACACAATAATGAAATATATCGAAGAGACACAGGAGCCAGTGGAAAGACTTCCCAAAACTGGAACAATTTGAGCAACAACATAAATAAAATCATACTTATAATCTAAAGTATAAAATAAATATTAAGAGGTCCATACTGACGTATATAAATGCTTGAATGCATAAATAAATGGGGGGAGAAAAGACAAACCCCCTATGCACAATTTCAAATAATTAATGTGATATTGCCCCCTCAAGGAAGTTTGAACACAATTCCCCAACCCTCAAGTGTGGGCTGCATGTAATGAATTCTTTTTAGAGAGTATAGTCTGGAAAGGGTGGAAAAAAGACTAAGTTTACAGTAGGGAAACCTGACAAAGACTACGTCAGCCAAGTGACCGAGATCAACATCCACAGTGACAGGTCATGCTGAGTGTATGTCCCCTTGATACTGTATGACGAGAATGTCACTTTACTTACATGAATTCCTCCCCAAAATTCACAACCCCGATCTAATCATGAGAAAAACATCATACAATTCCAGCTGAGGGGCATAATACAAAATCCCTGACCAGTACTCCTCAAAACCGTCATGGTTATCAAAGACAAGTCTGAGAAACTATCACAGCCATGAAGAGCCTAAGGAGACATGGCGTCTAAAACATACTCATAAGGTGGTATCCTGGATCGGATCCTGGAAGAGGAAAATGACATTAGGTAAAGAAATCTGAATAAAATATGCATAAATAATACAAATAAATTTAATAAAGTAGTAACTATTTAATAACAATGTATCAATGTTGGCTCATTAATTGTGACCAATTTACTAACAAATATAAGGTATTAATAGTAAGAAAATGGGTGTGGGTTATATGGGTCCTCCCAGACTGTCCTTGTAATTTTTCTGTAAATCAAATTATTCTGCGAAAAGGTTATTAAAAATGAATTACTAGAAAAATAAAATGTATAAAAACCAAAGATATATAAAATATGAATCCCCAAATTTTACATAATACTGTGTTTATTTCATCTTTTGTTTGTCAAATTGTAGGTTATAATTGCAACTATTTCGTGTTTATAAATACATAATGATTACCTAGGATAGGCTTTCTGATAAAAAATAAATCATGGCATAATTAGATACACTTCATCTAACTTTTAATTTATTCTAATTCAATTATATAAAGCAGAGATTAGCGAACTTTTTTGCAAAGGACCATATGGTCTCTGTCACAACTACTCAACTTTGCCTCAATAGCGTTGTAGACAATCCTAAAATGAATGTGCAGTTGTGTTCCAATAAAATTTTATTTACAAAAACAAGCAGCCGCTAGATTTGGCTCATGGGCTATATAGTTTGCCTACCCTTCACATTTAGCTTAACATTTGTGAGATTTACCAGTTTTCCCAAGTATATTTGTTTTCAAATCACTATCTTGTGAAACAATCTGCTCATACTTCTTTTCCTTGTGAAATATTTAAAAAAAATTTCTGTTTCCAATAAATACTTATTGATAGGACCCATGAATAAGAAACTGTCTCTAACCACACTATGAAGTGAAACAAAAATCCCTAGAGACATGTTCACTAAATATATAAAGATATTATTTCACTCAGGACCAGAGTTTCAACATTGTCAACATTTTCATTTAATTTCCATGAATTTTTTCCCTGGATACTATTCCTTTGCATTGATCTATTTACCAATTCTTGGCCCAAGACTACTTTAAATTACTATAGTTTTACATTTTACCATCTGGTCATTTATTCAAAATGTATTTTTTCATATGAACTTGAGAATCAAATTTTCAAGTTCCAAAAAATAACATTGGCGTTTTTATTCTAACTGCAGAGATGAATATAGGGAGAATTAACATCTGTTTACCATTAAAGCTTTTCATCTAGGAACATATGTCTTCTTATTTATTCAAGATATTTTTAAAGTCCTTTATTACGTTTATTATTTTTCTTCATATGACTTTTCCACAACTCTTTTAAGGTTTATTCCTAGCTGTTTTGTGCCAAATGTTTATTATTTTATTTTTAATTTTTTTTATTGGGGAACAGTGTATTTCTCCAGGGCTCATCAGCTCCAAGTCGTTGTCCTTCAATCTAGTTGTGGAGGGCGCAGCTCAGCTCCAAGTCCAGTTGGCATTTTCAGTCTTTAGTTGCAGGGTGCATCGCCCACCATCCCATGTGGGATTTGAACCAGCAACCTTGTTGAGAGCCCACGCTCTAACCAACTGAGCCATCCAGCCGCCCCCGAAATGTTTATTATTACATACAAGGGACATACAACTTCTCTGTCAAAATGCTAGGAGTTTCCAAACACTGTCTCTCGATTCCTGTACTTACCTCACCGTGACCAGCATACATCTGTGGTTTGCATTTATGGAAGCACTGATTTTGACTTCTGTGAGCCTCGGGCTCCTCTTGGGTAAAATAAGAGCACAGTGTTGGTAAAGAGTTGGTAAAGATGGATGCATTCACAGGCAGCTCCTCAGGTCCCAAAGGAGACATCCCTTTCCTGCCCAACAGCCGCCATGCTCTGTGGCTGCTCTCTGTCCTGTTTGCCCCACCTTCCAAGAATGCATCCAGTAATGGCCTGACTCTTCCTATTTACAAGTTTTGTAACACTTTGAAAGAAGAAGATAAACAGAAACAACAAATTATGGGGAAAATATTTGCAACTAATCTGACAAAATGTCCCTAACAGTATTACATGAAACACATAAATTGATCAGAAAAATACTAAGATCTTAACTGGATAAAGGATTTGAACAGATAATTCACTATGAAAAAATATATATGTATTATTCACATACACACATATGTATGTATGGAAAAAATAGCTGTTTAATTCTCAGAAGTGGTAAAAATGTGAATTAAATTAATTGTATAATTATTAAACTATAAAAATGATTTTTCAAATTCTTCCTAGGGTTTTCAAAGTTTTGTTAACAGTGTCACTGTGTTGGTTAATGTCATGTTTCAACTTGGTTGGGCCATAGTGCCCAGATATTTGGTCAAATATTATTCTGTATGTTTCTATAAGAATGTTTTTGGATGATATTTACATTTAAATTGGTGGACTTTGAGCAAAGCAGATTGCTCTTCATAATGTGGTGGACTTCATCCAATCAGTTGAAGGCCTGCATAGAACAAAAGGCTGACCTTGAACAAGAGGGAATTCTCCAGCAGACTTTAATTGTTGGACTTCATCCGAACACCGACTCTTCCTAGTTTTCTAGTAGACTGCCTTTGTCTTGAGTCTTTAGCCTGCCAGTCTCCTGCATCAGATTTTGTACTCACCAAGTCTTTATAATTGTGTGAGCCAACTCCTTCAAATAAATCTCTCTCTCTCTCTCCTGCTTCTCTGGAGAATGATGACTAACACAGGCACTCTCATACATAAGTACAAAACTTTTGAAAAGCAATTTGGCAATATGTATTAAAAGCCAATAAAAGATTTATACACTTTAATTCAGTAATACCCCTTTTGGAAATCTATCTTAAGAAAATGATACCCAGAAGGAGAACTTATTGGCATGTTAAGCAGGACATTATTATTTATAATAGTTAAAGAAAGAAACCAACAAACAAAATATCTAAACATTCAATAATAGAATAGTTCATTAAATTATGGTATAACTCACAATGGAATACTATTCGGCGTTAAGGAAAGATGATATAGGAGCATTTGTGACAACATGGATGGATCTCGAGAGAATAATGCTAAGTGAAATAAGTCAGACAGAAAAAGCAGAGAACCCTATGATTTCACTGATATGTGGTATATAAACCAAAAAGAACAAGACAAACAAATGAGAAACAAAAACTCATAGACACAGACAATAATTTAGTGGTTACCAGAGGGTAAGGGGGTGGGTGGTGGGTGATGAGGGTAAAGGGGATCAAATATATGGTGATGGAAGGAGAACTGACTCTGGGTGGTGAACACACAATGGGATTTATAGACGATGTAATACAGAATTGTACACGTGAAATCTATGTAAATTTACTAACAATTGTCACCCCAATAAAATTAATTAAAAAAAAAATTATGGTATAACTACGCGATGAAACACTTCCATTAAAATTATATTGAAGATGCTTAATAAATTAAACAACTGAATACAAAATTATATCTACAGTGTTGTTCAGCCATGTTAAAATATATATGTAGATGAGAAAATTGGGAGTGAAAAAAATTATTAGGGTTATTTATAAAGAAGACGTGTTACATGTGACTTTCCACCCTCTAATGTTAGGCTTTCTATAACATTTGTATATTGCATTTATTTATTTTATTTTTCGTATTTTTTATCTGTGTTTTATTACTGAAATACATTATCCTACCCATCCCACCCCACAATAAAAAGCCCACCCAGATCCCTCATTCTTTCCCCTCATCCCCCAACTTGTATCCTGTACAAGTGCTACAGAATTCACTCCCCACTGGCAATTCTGAATGTATCCTGAGTGGAGAAAAATGGAGGGGGCAAGGGAGCCCCAGGAGGGGCTTATTTGATGGCCTTGGCCACTTGCTCCTAGGTCAGCTTGATCTTTTCATCCTCTGGACAAATGGCATGACACAATTACTGATACACTCCCTGGAACACCTCAAGCAAGGAGAATCCCTGGTACTTCTTATACACCATCTGTACTCTATGGAGCTTTGGCAACAGATTTCAGTCAGCCAGAGTGAGCTCATCACCATTCAGAAATTTCCGCTGAGAGATGCCTTCAGCAGTGGTCTCATCTACTTCTTCTAGGATGGGGGATGTTAAGAAATTCTCTAAAACTTTCAGGGCTTTCAGGAGCCCCTTTTCCAGATGATCACTGAAGGCTGGGTTTGAATTCTTGATATAGGCAGAAAATTTAGCAAATACGTCCACCTAACTGTGTTGGATTCAGCGTTCAGAGCTGCCAGCTTGGGGTAACTGGGAGGGCAGAGCCCTGCCTCCAGAAATGCCTCAGTCTTGTTGGTGTCTGTGTGCACTTCGGTGCCATACAGCAGGAATGGGACCTGCCCTCCTGGGCACGGCTTCTGTACAGTCCAGTTTGCCTCTTGGTGTCAATGGCGGTTATGTTAAACTTGTCTCCCTTGAGCCAGGACACCATGAACAGTCTGAGAGACGGGGCAGGTCTTGGCCCCATCACCGCCAGCGTTCACGAACAATTTAATTCTTCAGCCATGACTGCGATGAGGATATTTGCATTTATTTTTTTAAAAGGGAATAAAGGGAGGAAGGGAGAGAGGGACAGAGGGAGGTGATATTTTGCAGGTATTTTGGACACTGGTGAGCACAGGGTGCCTTCTCCCTACCCGCCCATCCCAGTCCTACAATGCTGCCTTCGGTGTATAGGCTCTGGGGTCCAACTCCCCCCAGGAAGGAGGTGAGCAGGCAGCAGCTCCTGGAGTGGAGGGAAGAGTTGTGCCAGCTGCCTTTCCTTCCACCTCTGGATTCCTACTTCATCTTTCTGGTCCTACATTTCTTCAATACCTGGTCACATCTGAGGATGTGATTGCTCAGCTAGAGTCTCTCTCCCTGTTGCTCTCCCAATGGGAATGCAACAAGACAGGGACTCAGGGTTTGGCCTAGAGACTTGTGTTGAACTTTAGCCAACCAACTGAATGCTAGTGATGAATTCACCCAGTGTTGGCCTGGGGACACCTGGAGAACCAGATCTCTCCCACTCAAGAGTGAGGGAGAAAGGAGACTCCTGGATGTTTGCATATGTTTCTCCCTCTGCTGGAGAACCCATCCCTTTCTTTACCTGGCTAATTTCTACAGTCTTGAAAGACTCAGCTAAGGCATGACCTCCTACAGGAAGCTTTCCCAGATATACACTTCCCTGCCAGGCTGGCTCAGGTTGGGAACACCAGGAGGATAAATGCTGTGTCTGCCAAGGCCTAGGCAGAGCTGAAACTTAGAAAATATTTGTTGACTGAAAAGAAATCACTTCCTTGTAATTGACTTGGCCCTTGGCCTCACATCTCCCTGAACCCACAATGCCCTCTACCACATATACTGTCTTGGGAAGAATAGCTTCTTTGATTAAATTTATGTACCATATGGAAGGAGGAAACACTTTGGTGTCGTGACGGCCATGAAAATGTACTGCTCAGCTCTCCGGCTGCACAGAGCATAACTGATTGACACACCAGCTGCAGTCCCCTGCATCCACCATCACTTTTGACAAGAGATCATGCTTCCCCAGGGCTCCTCCCAGCCAGTGCCTGAGCATAGCGAGGGTATAACGCAGGCACGTTCCAGCAAAACATGGGACTCCTCCAATGGGTGACACTGGCTTGAGGACATCCTATTGGCCTGATGGAAACCGTCTTAGACTGAACTGCAGTCCAGGACTCTTCCTACCCAGTCCTCGAGGCTTCTTTCCCCCGTTCCCTCACAGAGGTCAGACCTGCATCGTGTCTGAAGAATCTGCTCACTCTCTATGGTTCCTCCCCTGTGGTAGCCAATTTCCAAGATAGCTCCTAATGATCCCCACTTCCCTCTGTTCATGTTCTCATGTAGCCCCCCCACACTGTCCCAGGGTTGGTCTGTGTGACCAACAGAATATGGCACAGGTGACAGAATGTCACTTCTGAGATTAGGTTATAAAAGATACTGTAGTTTCTCTCTCTCTCTCCCAAGTCAGCTGCCATGTTGCTGCCACGTTGTTGAACAGCTCTAGCCCACATGGTGAGAAGCTGAAGCCTCCAGCCAACAGCCACATGAGTGAGCTTGGGAGCCTTTAGATGACTGTGGCCCCTGCTGACAACTGCAACCTTCTAAGAGGCCCTGAGCCAGAAACAACTAGCTAAGTCTCTCCAGATTCCTGATCCTCAGAAACTTGGTGAAATAATAAATGTTTGTTGTTTTAAGCCACTAAGTTTTGGAGTGATTTGTTATGCAGCAATAGATAATTATTCAATAATATACTCCCCTTTTTCTTTCTGCGGCATTTCCTCTAATAAATCTTTTGCATGCTTAATCTTGTCATGACATCAGCTTTTCAGAGGACTGAGACAGCATAGGTGTCAACAGATGACAAGAAAAACAGCCAACCCTAACTGAACAGGTAGTAGTGCACTTCTAATCACCTATCATTTTAGTTAATCCTCACGACAATCCTATGTGATACTACTATTGTCCCCATTTTACAGATGAAGAAACCGAGACACAGCGATGTTAACTCATTTGGATGTGGAGAGCGCGCCTAGAATAGCAAAAACTGCTGTGTTTACTGCAGGGAATTCTAGTTCTGGCTCAACGGTGTGACTTTGGACAAGACATTTCACTCCTTTGGGCCTCTTCCCGTCTATGATGAGGGTGCCAAAATGACTGGTCTCTGAGGTCCCTTTTAAGGATAACAATAGGGTATCACTAGCATTCCAAGAGTTAGATTAGTAAAACTGACACGTAAGAGATAAGATCACACAGACACATACATGTGTGTACGTATACAAATATATGTGACTCAAATGTCAGCTGGAGTCATCCTTTCTTTGGGGTCCAGAGAGAAGGGAGGATCAAGGCCCCATTCCACCTTCCTTGTCAAGTCCAGTGCTCCCTCCAGACACGGAGAATCCTTTGGTGGCAGGTGGAGGAGGTGATGGACTTGTGTCACCCCCCACTCCAAAGTCCCACTCCAATTTCCTGCCTTGAGACTTCCTGGACTCCACCCTGCACAAAGCAATTCTGATTTTTTTCTGTCCCTGTGCCAACCCAAATTTGAGACATAGCCTTTTTCTCCTTGATCCCTGCCCCCCTGCCCCACCCCCATGATGCACCCACTTACGACAGAACTCAGACTGTGGTCTCCTGGTCATTGGCCACACTGCACAGCAAACAGGAGCCTGTCGCAGAGCAGGAGGTACTTTTTCTATGACCTGCCCCGGCCCACCTCCCTCCACCCCCACGCCAGCCACCCAGGCCTGCCCCTCTTGCTGTTGCATAGGGTTGCCAGATAAAATACAGTATGTTCAGTTAAATTTGAATTCCTCATAAACAACAAATAACCTTTAGTATCAATATGTCCCAAATATTGCATGGGATATGTTACATTACACAATTATCCACTGGTTATGTGAAATTCAAATTTTACTGGACATTCTATATTTTTATTTGTTAACTCTGGCTTCCTCTTTTTTTCTGCTCTTGTTTAAAAATTCGTTTTAGGTGTATAAAACAATGTGATGGCCCCTCCCGCCCCCGCGCCCAATCTACTAGCCCTCTGACATCGTATACAGCTGTTACAATTCCATTGACTCTATTCCCTACGCTGTACTCCACACCCTGTGACCATACATACATACATATATAAAATTATAGTTGACATTCAGTATTATTCAGCTTCAGCTTCAGGTGTACAGCACAGTGGCCAGGCTTCCTATTTTCTTCCAAGGTTTCTCGTTGCTCTCCCCAACGTCACCTCTGACACTCAGATTCTGTTCACTGTATAAGTCAGAGCAGTTATGGTCTGCCCAGACCTCATCCCCAAAGTCAGCCCAGGTCCACGCTGCATTTCTAAACCCCTCAAGGACAACCCCTCCTTTATTAGCTCAGTGCACCCACAGTTTATGGTTTCTTCTTGAATTCCTCCAACCTGTTCTTCGAAACAGCACTTTCCTCTTCTGTTGCTGGTATAGAAGTCGTCTTAACACAAAAACGCTTCTCCAGCTGCCGTCAGAGGGTGGAAGGCCTATCAGTGCCTACACAGTGCAAATAAAGAAAGAATTTGCCAGTGGAGGCCAGCCAACAAGGAGAACAAGAAAGAGGGCCCAGGAGGCTGAACCGGGTGGGAAGAGGCCCTGGATAGAGGAACGCAGCTCTCCACTTCCAGAAGTAATCCCTCGTGTTAGCCATCCTATAGTGTTAGGGAGTATGGAGGAAAATGGTTTTGAGGTCAAACAAATATGGAAAATTTCTGGTAAAACTATGTTTATTTCAGAGCCTTAAATAGTCCTACACACATTGTGAATTTCCAGGAGTGGATGAAATATGCAACCTTCTCCAAACTTAATTGGCCTTGAGTCCTTTTTTTGAAAAGCTGTTCATGTAAGAGCGTTTTGCTTTGGGAAATGTGGCCTTTCACTTCCCTCTCCCCTAATTTTGCTGCCAGCTCACTAAGTTATCTAATTTGAGTCTTTGGATAACTAGAAGCTATGAAGGGGACCACCCTGTCATCAGACACAGAGATTTAATAATTGCAAAGGGACAGCATAGGGGAGATTGCTGAAGATGAATAGACTTGCATAGGGGAGGATAAATCAATGACATCACACAGTCAGACAGTTGGGGAGTTCTAGCTTCTATTTTCCATTAATAAACGGCATTCTGGTTTATGTATCAGTTGTGCACATGGGTTTGGTTAGCAGAAATCATTTCCCCAGAAGCTGGGACATTGATAAGACCTGGCTCTTGGTTACTGGGCTGAAAAGATGGGCCCAAGCAAAGTGACCAGTAGGCTTCTTGTTTCTTCCCACAAAGCACCTTCAACTCTAGAATTGTGGATCTTTAATAAATGTTAAATTTGCGGAGGGCCAAAGGGGTCATCATAGGTCAGCCATCTTATCAGTGGGCAAAAGGCCAACGGGTGAGCTGAGGTGTATGAGGAAGGAGAGAAGTGAGAAAAGGGGTAAGTGCAACGAGAAAGAAAAGACATGAGTCAGGGAGGTCCAAGATCAGAAGCGAACATGACATTTAGTAGGTGCCCAATACTGGAGGGCAGTGGGAACAGGAAACGCGTGGAAAACAGGAAGACAGAGGAACTAGGCTGTAGGCCGGACGTCAGAACAGTTTCCGGCTGAACCCAGGACAGCAGCCAGGAGGAGATGCACGTCCTAGCCTGGGAGGCCAAGAGATAACTGGAGGCCTGCTCTTCTCCACGTGGTGGAGTTCTTCAGGAGTGGACAGAGCACACAGCCCATCCCTGGGGGGAGGCACCTGAGCTCTCACACCTGGGGAAAAGGGTGTGGATGGTGAGGGCCTGACTGGGGTTCTGAGAGCTGGCAAGAAAGCTCTGGGAACTGAGGACTCAAAGTCTTCCCTACCCCATCTTCCCATTGGACATCCTTTTCATCAGCCACGGCCCTGGTCCTGCTCCTCTGTCCCATCCTGGTTGTAAAAGGAGAGGGAGCTCCTTGTGGGCCTGTGGAGACTGCTGAGACCCCGACCTGCCTCTGCCAGAATACCATGGCAGCTGATTCTATTTCCTCTTCCTGACCCAGGGGCTTGAGCTCACAGCCACTTCCTGTCTGCCCAATAGACAGGAGCTGTGACAGCCCCCCTCCACACCCCCGCTTCCCCACCCAGTTCTCAGAGCAGCCCAGATTGAAACTGAATTTGACACATTCCCTTACTTCCTTGTTCCTCTTGGCACCTGGGTCACTGACGTCCTGGCCCAAAATGCTCGTTGTGCCAGCACCCTCCAGAATCAGGGACCCACCCAGGTAGACTCAGAGTCTGGCAGCGTCAGAGCTGGAAGGGACTGCAGTGATCGACTAGTCCAACCTCATTTCAAAGATGAGGAAACTGAGGCAGCGAGTGAGGAGTAGCTGCCCAAGGTCACACAGCCGTGAGACTGTTTAGGTTCTGAATCTTCACGTCCTCCCTGAACTAAAATAGTGCCCAAATAGAGAGCCCCTGTGATCAAAATCCAGAGGTCACTTCATCCAGCCTCTTGCCTCCAAGGGGTCCATGACAACAGGGGTTGCTGCAATCTCATAACTTCTGGCTGCACGTTGACAAATGCAGCCTCGCTCCCTCTCCGGGCCCCAGTGCCACATTTTTCTATTCACTGACAGAACATAGACCACTGAGTGGCTTCCCCTAGAGAGCCCCAGCATCCCTGGGGAAAGGGAGAGGATGACCCTAGTAGACTCTTCTTCTTCATAGGGGTATTATAAAGCCAAATGCGATTCAGATGCAAAAGCACTCAGGGGGGGAACGTGTGAGGCCCCTACAAGGTAATGGGGAAAGGACACACGCCCCAGAGACATTTGGCTCTGCTCAGGCCAGTGGCTCTGCGACCGCCTTGCCCCACTCACCTCCGAGCCATGTGGACTCTGGCTTTACTGACACCGTTCCCTTCTCTGGAGGGTCCTTCCTCTGGCCCTTGGTGCACCCATCTGATACCACCTTCCTTTTAGGAAGAGACAGTGCCCTCTGGTTTGCAAATCAAATGAGCTGGGTTCAAATGTGCACCAGTCAGCCTGCTGTATGTTTTTGATTTCAACAGCTTTCCCTCCTCTTAGGAAATGTCCCACATCCTTTAAATGTCTGATAAAACCAACATCTGTGTTCCGTAAAGTGTCCTCCTCCAGCCACTCGCCTCAGCATCACTTGGGGAAATAGGTAAACACGCAGGTTCCCTGGCTGAGGCTTGGTGGAGGGCAGGCTCTAGAGCTGATATTGAAACCAGCTCCGCTAGGACATGCTTATGCCTGTAGAGTCTGAAAAGCTGAAGGATCTGAGTCTTACCAGCTCTTTAGCCTTATCTTATTTATTCCTCCCCCTTAGCCCCATCTCTGTGGTCTTCTTCAGATCCTTGATTAGGTAAAGTTTTTATCTACCTCAGGGCCTTAGCACATGCCATTCTTCTGCTCACAGCTGTCTTGCCCCACCTCCACCTGGCTAACCAGTGCTCCTTCTTTAGACCAGCTTAGGCATCCTTCTGCCTGCCCTCCTGCTCCAGCTAAAGTAAATGCCTTGCTGTATGTCCCTAGAATCCTCTCTGCTTTTCCCTCATAGCACTTAACACAATTATAATTTACTTGCTTGACATTTTGTTTAATATCTGCTTCCAGACCAGACTGTTGAGGTCAGAGACTACTGTTATCTCTGCTTTTAGCCCCACACCTGGCACAGATAGTTCCAATCAATGATTAGAGATAATATTCTATGTCAAAATACCAAACACAGTGGATGCTCAATATACGGCGGCTTAAAAAAACACAACCAGCAAGTTAAATAAGAAAACCAGCATGAAACAGCCAACATAGAGCTTTACTGTTAGTAGCAAGTCAATTCTCCGGTATGCATAGTTTGCTCTATTTTCTCACCTGTGCATGTGGTGACACAGGTTACCAGCCTCTGGCAGCCTCTCAGTGGTGGTGGGTGAAGGGCAGAGGTTTGTGTGGCCTCGGGCTGCCTGCTAGAAGGACATGCCTGTCCAGGAGCTGGCCGAGGCCCAGAGGAGCTGGAGGGCTGGCGGTGGGCAATGCCTGCGTTGCCCACCACCTGGCTTCTCTCTGCTCAAGCAGAAGGGATGACTGCAGGCCGAGCATGAACCCAGGTGAATGCAATTCCAGCTGACTCTCAACCAGCCCTAATGGACAACACAGCTTAGTCATGGCAAAGATGGCCTGTGCCCACCAGACCTGGGGCTCCCCAAGGCAGGTGGCTAGGTTTTTCTTAATTCTCTGGGTGTCTTCCCTGCACCCAGCACAGAGCCAGATACACAGTGGGCACTCACTTAATAACCATTAAAAGAATCTATGGATTAATGAATGAGCAAAATGGCCTGGCATGGTGGCTTCAGTCCTGGGTATATGAGTGTGTATGCACATGTTCATACTTTAACAGACCACAGGGCTGAGGAGAGGATGACTTCAGAAGAGGCAGTAGATGGCAAGGGCCTGGACACATGGGAGTGGAGGGTGGTTAGGATCCGAGTAAGGAGAGGGGAGGCAGGTTTTGACTTTGGGGGTGACAGGGAGGCTGCCTTTAAACATCTGAAGTGCTGCCCAGGGAGAAGGGTATTGGAGGTGACCAGGTAGGATGAGAGTCCAGAGCTTGTTAAACAGAAGAACAATGTCTTGCAGTTGGTTCTGTCAAAAAACAGCACAAAAGGTAGTGAGCTCCCCGTTACTAGAAGGACTCAGCCAGGGCTGGGCAGTGCTTAGTTGTGGCCAGTGTAGACCAGTGTGTCTCAAAGTTTGTTTTTAAAAACTACAACCTACATAGAAATATATTTCATGTTGCAGTCCTCTGCACATGCACACACAGGGGCCCACTCTGTCGGTCTGGGCGCTCAGCACAAGCATGGGGAGAGCATTGTACCTGCTCTCCCATCAGGTACCTGCTCTCCCATCAGGTACCTGCTCTCCCATTAGCCTGAAGGCCCCATCAGGCCTGGGGTCCCGAGGTTGTATTCTCAAGGAATTCAAACTCTCATTAGTATTCACCGGAGAAAAACTCATTTAGGAAGATAAACCTTCACTTAAAAAACTCACAAAACATTTTTCTCTTTTATTACAAAATAATATTTATTGTTGGAAGTACCAATAAGCAAAAAGAATAAAAGCCATCTACTACTCAGGTAATGCCAATGTCAATGTCGCAGTATATTTCCTACCGGATTCTTGTTTTTATCATTGTGTATAGTTCTTAAAAAAAATGGGATCACATTGCATAAACCATGTTATCAACATTTTTACTTCACAGTGTTTTATTAACATTTCCTTGATTACTGTATATTCTTCCACAAGATTATTTTTAAAGAATGCATCATATTCCATTGCATGAATGCATTATAAGAACTTAACCAAATTCTGGTAGTTATCCAGTTTTTGCTATGTACATATGTCTTTGTACACCTGGCCTGTGATTTCTTTTGGATAAATTCCTAGAAATGAATTTTGAAGAGTAGAAGTAAAATATTAAGACTTTTGCAATGTGTTAATAAATTACTTTCCAGAAATTACCAATTTTTAATCCCGAGAGCCATTAAAAATGTCCGTTTCTCCATATGCTCATCAATCCTGAGTATTATCATTTTTTTCAAATCTTTACAAATGCGATTTTTCTTAAAAAGTGATATTTTGTTTTGATTTGCATTTCTTTAAATACTAGTGGAATTGAAAACTTCTTCGATGTATTTCTTTGTTTATTCATGCCCTTTGCTCCCATTTTATTTTATTTTAAAGTATTATTATTATTTGTAAGAGCTCTTTATATATTAAGGATATTCATACCTTTCAAATATGTTGCAAATATTTTTTGAGTTATTAAAAATTGCCTTTCAAGTTAACTTGTTTTTTGTTTTGACATAGAGGGTTAACCTTCGTTTTTAAATATTGCCAAATGCATTCAAAAGCCAAAAATTATAATGTTTGGCTTTTGCGTGTTATTCTTTCCTCATCTTCAATTACCCGTCTGCCTCCTTCCTCCCTATGATGCACACTCCAGAAGCAGATAAGAGTTTCTTGTGATCAGGGAGGTTTATCTCATTTCCAGTCTCTTATGTTCTCTGCTGCTTTCCAGGTCATAGGCAGGTTATGACCATACAGTTAAACAGATAGATCATGGAAGAAAAACCAACTGTGGATACCCTACGTCCTGGATTACCCATCCATATAATCCGAAAATACTGCGAAGCTGATGATTCTGCCCCACTCTCCTTCCGGGCACAAAGCCTGGCATCCCAACACTGCCCCTTGTAGAACAGAGTCCAACCCTCCTGGGGCCCTCTCCCCACCCGGAGGGTCTTCTCAGGAAGATTCCGGGGTAGAAAGACCCTTTAAAGCCCTGCTTCTTGGGCTGGGTACAGCCATTCCTCATCTCAGATTGGTCGTCTCTCAAGCCCCACCCCCACCTGCCTTTCCTGCCTGGACCTCTCCAACAGCACACCCTCTTTCACTCTGTGAAGAAACCACAGGCTCTTTCAATTTGGGGGGAAATTGAATAGCAAGAGTGAAAAAGCTGTGGAGAAAGACAGACCTGCCTTCTAATTCTGGCTCAGGTCCCTGTTAGGTGTCTAAATCCGGACAAATTACGTAATCTCTGAACTGCTCAGAGACACTTCAAACAGTCTGAAGTGCTGCCGGGAAGGAGCACCGTGGCTGTTCTGCCCAAAGCTCCTTTGCCCCGAAAATGACAACGTTCACATTCTGTTTCCCACCCACCTTCTCTCTCTCACTTCCCTCCATGAGCTCCAAGTCCTCTATTCCATGTAGAAAACAGAGACACCCACCCCCAGGAAACTCCCAAACACAAGCACCCTCTGCACAACCCCCCCGCCCCCACCTCCCACCACAGAGAAATGGGAGATTGTTGCTCCTACAAAGCAGACCCTGCATCAGGCTCTTCTCTGCAGTTTTCCTCCTTTCTGAGGCTCCCCCACCCCAGGCAGGTATTCTGGATTCCATCCAGGTATCCAAAGGATTTCACCCACATTCAGGGGAATTGGGGTGAGTCAGCTACTAGTACTTCTCACGTTTCTCGTGGTGCCACACAGGTTGGCAGCATTAAACCACTACAGCCCTGATGAAGGGGCTCTGGTTTCACCGTCTTATTTACTCTTGTTAACGCTTCCTCCACCCTCCCACCTGGGCTGCATCCACAGGGGCTGGACCCCAGCTTCACCTCAGGCCAAACGACTGTCCTCCTGTATCTCAGGGACTCTGCTTACAGCCGTCCTTTCCTGTTGTTCCGTAGTTCAGGGTCAGGCCTGGATGACTAATGAACCTGTCAATTTGCTCAGCACTCCTGTCCTGACCTTCCCATTTTCTCCCTGCCTTCCTCACCCTCTGTATTCATCTGATGAAAGGACACGCTTTCATTGTAGGAGAAGTCACTGTTTTTTTAAATGCATTGGTCATTTACACGGAAACACAGACTCACAGATATGGATAAGAACACAAGTGAATTTTAATTTTGTCTCTCATTGTTGCCCAAGGCTGGTGGGGAGGGAAGGAGAGGATCTAACAGAAGAACAAGAGTTTAGGTTTCATGTTTTTAATACTTCAGGCAAAGTACAGTGACCTTGACTCTGATGGCATGGGGTAGGGGTGGGGTAGGTCTAGCCACAGCCAGGGTGCTCTGAAAGCCAGGTCCTAGCATGTGTGGGCCTGCCTCTTGGCAGAGGGGCAAACTAACCAAGGACCGGTGGCCGAAGTGTCTCAGAGTGACCAGGAGTTTGGCTGCCCAGGCATGTTAAAGGGAATCAGACATCCAGGAGCTCCCCAGGCGATAACAGTCGTAAAACCTTTTAAAGCAGTTTTAAAAAACTTATCTCACACTTGTGTAGGCTAATATAATGATCTCTATATAATATATACTATTATATCACACATCACAATATGTTAATGCTATACATATGAATTATTATAAGATATTGAAACCTACGTTTGAACTCTCAACACACAGTCAGGTTGCATCTAGGGTCTGCAGGCTTTGACCACTCTGTGAGATGTTCTATTGTCAACAATTTTAAAAAGCCCTCCAATAAAAAATATTCTCTCAGGACCCACCCCATCCTTGCCCTTGCATACTCTGCTTTTTAGTAGGTTGATTCAATACTATTGTTTCTGATTCTCAAAACCTCATTCTCTCAAACAGGCTCCTTTCCCCCAGTTTCCAAAGCATAGTCTTTGAAGAAGTTACCACCTTGCATAATCATTGCATAAAATAAGCTTATCTGCATATGATTAACATCTGATCTAGCCAAGCTGATTATCTCCCAGTTTACAGGACCCTGGTGGGGACAGTAGCCTCCAGAGCCCTATAGCCAGACCTGTCCCCCCACCCCCATTTCCCTTCCAGAGCTATTCACTCAGCAAGACTCATACTGTACCTCCCTCACTTCCATGAGCTGTCCCTTCCACCCAGAACACCACCAGACTCTTGCTACAAACAACTTTTTGGCTCTCTTTCCATGTCCTCCTTCTCTGGGGAGGTGGGTGGGTGGGTGGGGGAACACTACCATTTGTTGAGAATCTTCTATGTGCTAAACCAATAGGAAGTATGATTACTATTCCCATTAAGCAGATGGGGAGACTGAGGTTTAGCTAGGAAGCAGCCTGCCCGAGGTGACTCCAAAGCCCTTGCCCTTTCCCTGGAGCACTCGCTCTGCCTTCTGGGGCTCAACAACAGCCCCTCTCACACCCTCCTTCCCAAAGGAAAATAGGTGGTGACTCCTACCCAGGCATCTCCCGGACCTGGGGCCAGGTCCTAGGCAGTTTACCCTGGACCTGATACCTCACAGCTAAAGTCTCTGGACCCCAGAAGCTGAACTTTCATCTCAGTGAAAATTTCATCTTGCAGTGCTTGCACCTGCGGATGTAGGCTTATTAATTGTAATCCTCTTGCCTCCTCCTCTGGCCTGCACCTCAGCTCTCAGGGCTCCAGGGAGTGTGTGTGGGTAACCAAGGCTGAGGAGAGAGAACATTCCAAGTACACTTGAAGAAGTAGTGTCAAGTGGGTGGGGTAAGGTGAGAAGTCGCTTTTTTTTCAATAAAGGGAGAGTCTGGGGTTGTGTAGGTAAAAGAAAAAAGGTCTAGGTCTTATTTTTCCCCACCCTTGGAGATCAGGGGGGTCAGTTTAGGGGTTGGGGCATTGGAGACACGCCTGGGTATGGAATGCCAGAGGACAGGGTGGGGTTCGTTGATTTTTAAATATACTGGCCTGTCCCTCTCCGCTTGCCCACCCTATTCTCTTCCCTGGGGTTAAGAAAACAGGAAGTATGATATCTTCACTGGCAAGTCTACCTTTGAGAGAGCAGGACTGAAACAAGGGGTGCCGGTGTGGTCATCTCCAGCGGGGCCCTGCTCTCCTGTGTTCCCCACTTCTCTTCAGCCCTCCTGGGCAATGGAGGGGTGGTCTCTGCATAGGACATAATGAGGCAGAGCTGGGAGCTCCTGGGTCTGCTGCCTGCCCAGCTTCCCTCCCTGGGATGTTTGATCAAGGGATTAGTCCAGATGTTTCCCTGGGTCACCCAGCCTGGCTTGTGACACAGCAGTGATGAGGGCTGGCATTTGGGGATGTCTAGGGTCAGCCCAGAGTGAAGTGGGCTTCCCTGCAGAGGTCCATATTGTGATGACCCATACATTTACTCTTCCCAAACTTTCTTTATAGAGGTTGTACTGGGTTGGATAAGTGTCCCCCTCCCAAATTCATGTCACCAGGAACCTCAGAATGTGACCTTATTAGGAATAGAGTCTTTGTAGATGGATCAGTTTTGTAAACTGAGATCGTACTATATTAGCGTGGGCACGGCCACTCCAGTGACCCACGTCCTTAAAAGAGAAAACAGACACACACACGCAGGGGAGAAGAAGGCCACGTGGCGGTCACGTCAGAGGCTGGAGCGTTGCAGCTGCAAGCCAGGGATGCCTGCAACCACGAGACGTTGAAGAGGCAAGGAAGGATTCTTCCCTGGAGCCTTTAGAGGGAGCATGGGCCTGCTGACACTTTGATTTAGGACTTCTAGCCTCCAGAACTGTGAAGAGAATACATTTCTGTTGGTTTAAGGCACACAGTTTATGGTAGTTTGTTATGGCAACCCTGGGAAACTCATACAAAGATCCTCTTGTATTGCCTTCATGGAGCTTCCTCCATTGCCTAACACACACCCAGACCTCAGGGCCACAGATCCAGAGGGCCTGTCATTAAACGCCCCTCTCCCCATGTCTAGAGCTCTCTAGATTGTGACCCTGTGAAGGCAGGGGCTGTGGCTTGCTCATCTCAGCATTTCATGTGCCAGGCACACAGGTTCATGGAGTAAGTTGGTTGTTGGAGTCCCAGGCTGACCCTCTAAGCTCTGGGGCCTCCACCGTACACAGGGGGTTGGGGCTTGCTGGGACAGCCTGGCTCTGTTCCCCTCTCCTCCCCTGGCCTTCCCTTCCAGGTTCAGCTGCTTCCTCTCTCCAGCTAGGTTTTGCTCCAGGATGATTCCCATTCTCTTCTGCTCTAATTCTCTGGCTAAGTACCTCCCTCCAACCTTTTATCTCTTTCGAATTCCTTCTGGATCACTTTCTCTGGAATATTCACCTGGGCTGTGTATTCAAATGTGAGGCCTGGCATTGGTTATGGATCAGAGCTGGGAGCCCATCCACGAAAGCATCCTTGAGGGCCTCTACCTGTTTCCCAACCCACCTGCAGAATCCTTAATCTAGCCACTATTTTTAGCTCACCTGAGTGATTATCTCATTTTACTGTTGGTTTTACCTCTACAATTAGACTGCCTGCACTGGAGATTTAATGGACTCCAAGTGTCCAAGAATACACCCACATCCTGTAGACTTAGCTAATATATGTTCCTTGACTTCCTGCTGTAGGAGAAGGAAGGGCAGAGCAGCCTAACTAAACATGTTAGACCCGATTCTAGCTTAAGGAAACCAGCCTAAATACTCAAAGAGCTTCAGGCACACAGACTCTCATCTCTGCATTACTTGTAATAGGGACAACTGTAAATAGCTCAAGTGTCCAATGTCATTAAATAAGTTATGGTGGCAGTCCACTCAGTGGAGTATTGTGAAGTCTTTAAAAATATGTGAATGAAGTATTGTAACAACAGGAAGAAATTTTTAGGTTTCAAGTTACATGATCAAGTAGGAATTCAAATTTTATCTATGATATGATAGTTTTAAGCTACACACACACGTATATAAAAATATATGAGCGATTCATGGGGATACTAGACTATCAATGTATTAAGAGGGGTTTTTCTTGGGTGGTGAAACATTCATGATGTTTTTCTTCTCTCTTTCTTTTAAGTATTTTCCATATCTTCTATAATGAGCATGTATTAGTTTTATAATGGGAAAAAAGACAACTAGTAAACTTTATCTTAAAAGACTATTTTAGGCCCGGACTGGGCTCTCTGTCAGAACCCTGCATGGAGATCTCTGCTGGCTGCCGTGTCTGAGAGGACAGCCCATTGTTTATCTGTCCCCATCATGACAACGTCTCTGAGTGTTGCTGTGGACAGAGGGTTAGACTAGGGGCAATGGTTCTGATCTGGGTGCTGGAAGTATGCAAAGACAACTTAATACACATGGCTGGCAGAGTGGCAAAGCAGAAAGAGCACTGGAGACATGGGTTCAAGGCCTGCATCTGCCACTTACAACTGTGAACTTTGACACTCCCTTCTCTCTGGGCCTGCCCTCTTCCTTAGAAGATGAGGAGTGTGGACTACATAATTGCCAAAGTCTCTTTCAGTTATAAAATTATGTTGAGATTCTTTTTTTTTTCCCCTTCAGAGTTTAAAGAGGGAAACCTAACCATAGAATACAGAGAGCAAATTTGGACACGTGGATTCTGGGTTTTTGACTTAGTACTGTTGCTAACTTCCTGGCCTAAATTTGCTTCTCCTTGAAGTTGAGTGAGTGGATACATTTAGATTCCTGGGCCTCAAGTCACTACCGGCCCTTAAGCCCTGCCTGTGCATTCAGGATGGCCCCTCCCTCACAAGGACCGCATGCCTGGGAGATGTCGCTTGGACAGGTATTATGACCCCATCCGCCTCAGAGGTAAAACGAGAAGGAAAATGAGCTAGTTGGTATGAAAATGCCCCGTACTTTTAGAGCAAAGAGCTTAGAACCCCAATCCTGAGAGAATTATGGGGGCCTTTGTGTGGTCCAAACTCCAGGGCCCCTGCTTTCACCAGGGCCTGGGAGCCAAGGCCTCAGAAGCGGCTGCCCCTTCACTACCTCGGCTCCTTTCTCCACAGTGGCACTGACACCAACACACAACACTCTCCTGGTGAGAGTCCGGTCACCGGGCCCCGACATCAATCCTGTTGGTCTTTGTCTCTTGCAGTGTGAAATCTTGTCTTGTCAGGCAGGTCACATACTCCACATGGACAAAATTACTGTACATAGCAATGTGCCAGGCCCATCAGGCCCACACACCCCTTGCTGAACTGTTGAGTATGATACAGTGGAAAGAGAATTTGGAGTGGTGCAGATCTAAGTTTGAATTCCAGTGCAGAGGGTAGCTTTCTGTATCTATGAAATAGTCATCCTCTTATAAGTGTTTCAGGTTGAGTCCTTCTGGAAGCCAATGCTGAGATGGAGTGAAATGGAAAGTCTTATTGGGAGTAATACTTATGAAAGGAAAAGGGAGGAGGCAGGACTGGGCAGAGGGAGCCGACACCTGAAGTCACAACGTCCCTGTCAGCCTTATGGGATACTGTGGGGTGCAGACTACCTGTTAGGGGAGTCCTGTGGGGTAAAAATAGCCAGCACCTTGTACCATTGCGTTGCTCATTCACCGGCCCAAGGGTCACCCCGAGAAAGCTGAGGCTACCCTGAAGGAGCTAACAGCTGGAGGCTGCCAACTAACCACTCTCCTTGCCTCTGAACACTGAATCCCTTCTTAAAGGTGCACCTCGGTGTCTTGGGAAAATAATGTAGCTCAGTACAGAGTAAGCACCGGTGTATGTTAATTCCCTTCTTTTGCTTTGGAGCCAGGCAGACCCAGGTCTCGAATCCCAGCTTTGTGACTTATTGTGTGAGCTGGGCAAGGGTGACCAGAGAGTTAGCGTTTTCCAGTTTTACTTGATCACCCAAACTGGACCATGACTCAAGATGACGAGAGTACATGTTCATCATCCTGAACCTCAGTTTCCTCACATGTGAGATGGGGAGAATGATATGCACCTCACAGGATTACGGCGACATACACAGGACCTGACATTCTAGTTACAAGTTTTTTTATTCAAGACTTAATAAATCACACTTAATAAATGTCAGACTTCCTGCCTCACCTCAGTCTCAGTGCTAAAGCGGGACCAGAAGTAACTATTAGCAGCATGAACGTCTATCAGGACATACATTATATGGAGGTAAGCAATATTAGGGAGCCCTCCCAAAATGAGGGCCTCCTGCTTTGGTTAGCTTAGAAAAGAAATCCCTCTTTAAGATCTTGACTTTGCTGCTCAGAACCCAGGCTGTGTGTTCCTTCCATGTGAAAAGGTCATAGTCTTATCCTTACTCCAAATTACTTATACCCCAAGTCCAAACTGAGCTTTCTTGGCGCCTGCATGGAATCTCAACTTAAACTTGGTTTTAGATTCCTGCCCCTGGGTAAGCCCAGCTGTCTGTGGGCCTAGGAGGTCTCCACCAGACAGAACTCAGAATCTACTCACTTCCTCCCCTCTTTCTCACCCCTCTCTGGCCCCGTCAGATGCCTGGGAGGGGATAAGGAAGGACAAACAGATAAAGAGAGAGTATGAGACCTAGAAGCATCCCAACTCGAAAACAGGCCTCTTGAGAAGGAGCTGAGATCAAAGGGAAACTGAGAAGGGAACTGGAGGTGGGCAGGGAGAAAATGGATTAGATTTGAACATGCCAATGTCATGAACCCCAAAGACCTTGGTATGCAGATGGGCCTGGACATTCTTTTCCAGAGTCCTCCTCCCTGGCTTCCCTCATTTGTTTCTACCTTCAGGGATGGCGTCAGGATGAAATGAGGAGCCAAGTGCTCTCTACAGGTGTCTTTACATTTGTAAAGCACTTTAATGTGCATGAACTCTGGCCAGTCTCACAACCTTTTGGGTAGTTGTTCTTTGACAAAGATTCTTTGCTTGACCAAACTTTAGTCAGGCTCCTGAAACTTCTTTTTGGCCCATCTATGCAGTTCCTTACAAAATCCAGTTTTAGCAAGAATCCTGCTAAGTCAGTTTAGCAAGAGTGCCCTTCCTCAATATCTGATCACCCCCAATATCTGATCAGGTTCCTCATCCTCTACCATCCTCCAGCTGATGTCTAATCACCCTGGCCTGTCTTCAGCAAAAAGTCTTGTTAGGTTAGCTTAGCCGGAATCCCCTTACCCCTGATGGTTTATTTCTCTTAATAATTTTTCATCCACTGACCCCAACCCTGCTCCTTGGCTTTAATTCCCACTTGCCCATGGTGTATGAGTATTCGGAGTTGAGCCCGGTTCTATACTTTCCCCTTATTGTAATAGTCCTGAATAAAATTCTCTTATGTTAATAGTCCGGAATCAAAAACAGTCCTGGATCCTTTTTATTGCTTTAACTACCTCCCAGCTCTGGCTTTCCTTTGATATATCACCCCTATTTCATAGATGAGAAAAACAAGTCTCGAAGAGCATGTGACTTGCCTTGGGTGGCACCGCCCAAGGATTCTGATGCCCAGTTTGAAGTCTTGGCCACCACAGCAGCCTCTGGAGAACGTTCTGTGCCTCTGGCTTCCCTTGTATTGAAAAGTAGAAGGGTATATCTGTGTTAGGTCAACAAGAGGTCCAACGCTTACTTTGTTCTAACCTGAAATGCCTTTTTTCCCCTCTGTAGATGGGAAACTGCATTCCAGAGGGTCACCAAACAAACACACACAACAAGTTAATAGAGAGACCTCATGAGCAAGAACTGACACAGAAAAATGATTAAGGCCAAGTTGGGCCTTGGTGTCTACGTAAGTTCTTTCAAGTGATATCATCCTCCTATCCTGTCCAGGTGCTCGATGCCTAAAATCCCTCTTTACCTTTGTGAATTTCCTGCTCCCAGGAAAGAATGGGATCCACTCATCCATGCAGAGGTGGAGGGACTCGTGGGGGAGACCCTGTTGCTTCTCTGTAGTGTCTGCATTGTAACTGGAAAGTTTAGCCTTTGGGCAAGTAGCGAATACGATGGGGGGCCTTCACGGTCCTCTGAGATGGCACCACAGTGTCAGGCATCTAATCCTCCTGGGCAAAGCTGGATCTGCCTGGGAATGTGGAAATACCAACTCCTCATCCTAGGCTGTGTAGTGTCTGAGAGCCGCTCTGGGAATCATCACTGCACAGACCCCACACTCAGAATCAAGGCTTAAGGAGCCAGAAGCTGGGGTTCTCACTGTGGCAAACGGTGGGGGAAGATCTCCATTGTTTTCCTTTGCAGAGCTACACCAACTACCTTCTCTCACCTTCAGAACTCTGCTCAGTACACCTGTCTGGAGGTCCTTAGGAGTAACAAAAGATCAAAATGAGGTGACCTGAGCTCCAAGGTCTCCACCCTCACTTCCTCATGGGGTCACAGGGACTTCTTCCCCGGTTCTGCTCTTTACCCTACGACCCATCCCAAATGCCTTAACCTACCTTCCCAGGTTGCAGCCTGCTGGCTCTGTGCTCCCTCTCCTGGACGAAAGAGATCCGCCATGTAGTGAGGCCCCGCCGTGTGCCCGGCCCTGAGCAGATATTTTAAGCCCAGCACTCCTTCCCAAAAGTCGCAGACGGGGTATTTATGATTCCTACCTCTCACCCCGCTTGTTCGCCCCACTTCCCATGTTCCCTAGGCTCTGCACAAATCTCACTTTTTCTCCTATTCATACAGACCCAAACTCCTCCCTCTTGTCCCCTTTCTTTCCCATTCTCCCCTGCCCTTCTTCTGGAATGACCCAGCTGCCTTCCAGTATAAAAGTCCAAAACTCCAGCAGGACAGGGGCAGGCTTTGGGGAAGCAGGAGAGGACCCAGGATCCCAGACCAAGGGTGGCCCACTCATTTCCAGTGCCTCATGGTTTCTATTCCCCCCATCTCCTCCCACCTCTCCTCCTACTTGGCTCAGGCTGACTAGGAGCAGAGCAACTATTGTATAGGGTTTTTTTTTTTTTCCTGGTGGGGGAAGGGGGTGGAGATTGAGGAAAGAAAAGACGGGCAAGGATGATTGGCATGGGGCCCCGCCTTCTTTTGTCCTCCTCCCCTAGTACTCTAGTCCCTCAGGGAAATACACCTGTTTTAGGCCAGCAGCTGGTGGTGACAGGTTAACTTCTGCTCCTCACACCACCGCTTCTGTGCTGAGGAACTACCCTGAGGAACCTGAGAGACTCTTTTGGGAACCATGAGCTGGGCCCACTGGAGGAGGGTCCCCTGGGTGTTCCTGAGCTGCTTATGTTCCTGCCTCCTTTCTCCAGTGGTCCTGGGTGAGTGATGCACGTTTCTGGGGGCAGCATTCTGGGGGCAGGGTTGACTGACTTCAGGAAGCCCATCAGAGGAGCTGGGGCTTGTGTGTGTGTGGGGGGGGGGTAGAGGGAGAGACAGAGAGACAGAGAGAGACAGACAGACAGAGACAGAGAGACAGACAGAAAGGTGAATGGACAGAGATAAACAAGACGGGGAGGGAGAATGCTACAGAGACAGAAAAAAAGAAGATAGAGACAGAGAGAAGCAGAGAGGTGTCTCAGGGCAGGAGTGCCCTGGTTTAGGAAAAACCATCAGGGGTATTGGTGCTTATTTTGTAGGAAGAAAAGGACAAATAGGCAGAACTATAGAATGAAGGAGAGAGATCTGAGAAGAGAGACAGACAGAGAAAACTAGGAAAACTGGGTGACAGAACTGGAAGAAAAGCTTATATAAAGATATAGAGACAGAGGAAAAAACCAGTGAGAAGCAAAGCAAATTAGATACAGAGAGAGGAGAAAAACCAGAAGAGACAGGAAGAACTGAAAGGAAGGGGCCAGGAAGAAAAGAGGCAGACTGCCTGGGAGAAACAAGATGGGGACTAGCAGGCAGCTGAGATGTGGGCAGTCAACTTCTTGCCTTTGACCTTGAGTTTAAAACCCTCCTGTTGTGGTAATGTCCTCAGGGCAGGGCTCTTAGCCTTGGTGCTGGCCATGGCCTCCCCCACACCTCTACTTGCCCTCTGTATGTTGAGCTGGGGGTAAAAAAAAGAATGGAACCAAGGCCTGTTGGAGAAGTTCCTTCTGGGTCTCCCGTTCTCTCTCACCACCTTCCAAGTTGCCCCTCTGGCTCTAGGACGAGATTTCATTCTGGATTTCTAGATGTCTGAGTCTTCTGAGAGGTTGTGGGTCCCAGGAGATTGAGGAGTCAGGAACCCAAACCAAGGATATAATCACAGCTCCTTCCCCTATTCAACAGGCCTGGGGAAGATTTCAGCCAAGGAATCATTTCTTGGGGAGTGGGTTAGAAGGAACAGGCTCCCCTACAAATAATGAGACACGATGCTGGTGAAAGGGGAATATTCCACCTTCCTTGAAATGTGTAAGGGCTTAGCTAGGAGCAAATGAAACAACCACCACCGCCCCAACATCCCCCCACCCGCCCAACAAACCTCTCTTTGACGCCACCCCACATTCATCACACAGGCAGGAAATGGACACCAGAAGGATCGTTCAGAGCCTAGCTACTCAGAGTCTTGTTCGGGGGTAAAATAGAGGGATGTGGAAGAAGGCATATCTGTGGGAGTCATGACCATGGACAATGGGGGAGAAGGTGGCTTGGAGTTAGGGATCCTGGGGCCCCATCTTAGCTTGGTGGCTAACAGACCTGGTCCCTGTGACCAGGTCCTATTGTATTTCTCTCCAGAGCTCAGGTACTTTATGTAAAAAGCGGGGTGGTGAATGGCATGACCTCTGGATTCGTATGTTCCGTGATTCAAAATCAACACAAAAAGTGTTTGGCGCCAGCTCCACACTTGGTTCTGTGTTAGTTGTCAAGCTCAGAAGGAGCTGGGAAGTCTGTGGAGAGGAGTCTGAAGGGTCAAGGACTGGGGTGCGAGTGGACAGTGACGGCTGAGGTGGGGAGCGATGAGGTATGAGAAGCAGGAGTGAAGGAGCATGAATGTGGAAGGGAGTCCCCAGGATGACCCTGGAGAAGTGCAGGGATGCCCTGGGCGCTGAGTCCTATGCTTTGTTGAAGGAGACAAAATGGAGCAGGGCCAGTAAAGGAGGTGGCAGTGGGATGGGAGGTGGCACGCCAAGCATGTGATTGAGCAGCAAGAGGACCTCGAGGGAAAAGTAGTCTCCACAGGACAGGCAGTTAGCCTTCCACATCTTGTGGGGGGGCTTCTGGGAAAGTGGAAACTGGTCAGTCCCATTCCCTTGGATTCCTGAGGGCGGCCTATGACTGACCTGCCTATATTTGAATATAGAGTCTATTTCCACACTTGCTGCCAGAGCCCTCGCCCAGGCACCCCTGGAGCAGGTGTCAGAGCCTCTGCCTGGGCCAAAGGGAGAAACTTCAGGGTTTCCACGAAGGTGCCACAGTGTCAAAGGCTTCCTTAAGGAAGACTCATGGCTCTCGAATGTGAAAGGGGAAAAGGAGGTGGACAGAGGTGGGCTAAACAGGGAACCAACGGAAACTTGGTGGCTACTGGTGGTTCCCAGCAGGAATGACGCAGAAGGAAGCCTGGCAACCCTGACTCCATGCCCTACAGTAAGGAAACTGGGTCAAAATACACCTCAGTCTCCCATACTATCAGTGGCCCAGTAACTAAGGGGCCACCGCCCTATGGGGCCACTGGGAAGTTATGGGACTATAGCAAGTACAGGACAGATCCATGGTCACAGAGGGCTCCAGAGAGAAGGGTCCCCTGCTCTCTCTCTGAGAACCTTCAATTTGTCTGTTGGTCTTGGGGAGTCCTACCCAACTTGCCACCAAGGACACCAAAACCTTCTGCAGGCCATCTTTCCCCACCCCATGCCCAGGAAACCCTCACTGTGCTTGGGGATACCCAAAGGGAGAGAATACCTAAACAAGAGGTCCTGACAAGAAAATCAATCAAATTTAGGCCAATGGCTCAGCAGAATGTACAGTGAAGAGCAAGAATTTCAAATCAGAAGACCCCGTATCAGTGTTGCCACTTACCAACCCAGGAGATACGAGAAGTCCTTTTAATTCAGTGTTTTCAGTAGCAAGATGAGTCACACGGGGAGAGACTATTTCATAGGGTTGTGGAGAGGATAAAATGAGGTAGTATCTGGTATAAAGTAGAAGGGCCACGAAATCTTTTTTGAGAGAGGGACCACTCCATTTTAGAAGTGGGAGATTGGGGGTGAGGAGGGTGATGGAGCCAGGAGTGTTAACAGGCGTCTCTGTTGCCTCAATGGAATTTCCATTCATCTAAGGATCTTTGAGCCTCTAAAAAGCACCCGTCTTTCCTGTGGGTTTGCAAGGGCCACCTGGGTTTATTCAGAATGTTTCTTATCTTATGAACTGAATGCCAGCTCTGCCTTCAGTCAGAGGCCCCACTTGAGCTGACACCACTGCTTCACGGTTCCTTGCCCAGCAATCTCCTCCACACCCTTAGTTTCTGGGCTCAGCTCCGGAGCCAGAGGCTGTCCTGGCACTGTTTGACATGCGAATGATTTATGTCTGCATTGCCAGTAGAGGCCAAGCACAGTTAGCCTTTTATGTTCTCAAACAAGTAGGTTTGCTACTGTGTCTGTTCTCTGGTTTTGTGTAACCGCTAAATGCTTCAGATAGGCACATAGTCTAGCTGTTGGAGCCACTTCTCTGAAGACCAGAACTGAAGACGTTGTAGGTTATCCCTCCTCCTAGTCCCAACCTTTCTTTGTTGAATGCTCATCTTTCCTTCTACTAAGTTGAATTCATGGCAAGCAGACACTTAGTCATCATTGCAGCCCCCTTCCCCAGCATGCTGTCAAAGAGTTGATTTGAAATGAACTCAGTTTGTTGGCACTTCAAGGAGGTTTAAATACTCAAGATTTTCCTTGAGAATAAACAGGCCCCAGGAACTGGGCATCCATGTTTGTGCATGTAGTAGCCTCTACAGCCACGGCCTTGCTCATGAGGAGGGCCCTGGCTTGTGCTGCAGGCAGTTCAGGTCTCCACGTGTGCATTTTTAAGGTCTGCATAGACATCTACTCTATATAGATACCCTCAACTAAAGTTGCAGTTCTAAAAGTCTTGTTGATGGTGGGTTTGGGGAAATTCAGAATAGGAAAGAGTTCATCATCTGACCTCCTACATGTGCCAAGTATTCTGAACACAAAGATGAATAAGTCATGGTTCCTGCCTCCAAAGCTTGTTTAAGGTCACACGGCCTACAAGTAGGGCAGCTGGGACTAGAATCCAGTCTCCTGACCCCTCATTCAGTGGGTTTGCACTGCAGCTCACAACCTTTCACAAACCACCAAACCAGCCCAGCCCATTAATGGAGGAAGAACAGAAGCATTCACAACCCCTGATGAGATATTTGTTATTCATTTATCCATACATTTGTTAATTAAACTACTATTAAAGCAGTGACTGCTATGTACCTGATATTCTTCTAGGACAGCAGTGTGTGTCCAGGTCTCGCAAGCAGAGACATGAAATAATTACATAAAGATCCCCAACTACAAATGTGGTGTTATGTTGAGTAAGTGTTATGAGGAAAATAAAACAGGGAGACTTCGTTGGGATTATTAAGTCCAGGGAGACCTCTCTGAGGAAGTGCTACATGTACGAGCTGAAACCTGAAGGCTGAGGAGTAAGCCAGGTGGAGCGGGTGGGGTGGCGGGGGAGCAAGAGCCAGGCAGGGGAAGATGCACAGAGTCAGGAAAAAGTTTGACCTGTTAGAGTGTTTGAAAGAGGTAGGCAGGTGCGAGACCATGCAGGGCCTTGTAAACCATAGAATGGGTTGTGGATTTTAAGGAACTAAAATGGGCACACGATAAGGAGTTTGAGGTAAAGGAGTGACGCGACCAGATTTGGACCTCGGAACGATCGCTCTGGATACTGTGGTGGAAAAGGGATTGGAAGGGAATCAGGGTGAGATGGGAGACCAGGTAGAAGCTGGTTGCAGGAGTTCAGGCAGGTGATGCTGTGGCTCAGGCTGGTGGTAGCAGTGGAGATCTGGGAAGGGAATGGACTGGGGTCAAAACAGCAGTAAGTGGAAGTTCTGTCTTAATAAGGATACAGTCAGTCACAAAGATTGCTGCCTTTGCCAGGATCTCAGAAATTTGTAGAGGTCAAGATAACAGGCAGCACAGAGTGCCATTTACTGAGCTTGGGTACTAAGCTAAGCACTTAACGTATATTGCCTCATTGGTATGACCATTATCTGCCATTGTCCCACTTTTATAGAGAAGGACCAAAGCCTCAGAGAGGTCAAGTAACTGGCCCAAGTCACTCAGTGAATGTTGGTCAGTTTGACAGCCCATGCTCTTAACCACTCCGTAGCCTTGTCAGATTTTGCAGGTATTTGTCCATCTCAGGCTCAGAAAGGACTTTGTTGGGGGGTGCCAGAAGTACCATATCTGTCAGGAATCACTAAATCACAATAGTTACAACAGTATCACTTTCCTGCTTCATTCCCTTCTCCCCCACGTCAAAGACCAGCTGATCTGTGTTCTGAGGAAACTGGGGTATCAGAAACATCCCTGACATCATTACAGCTTCCTCAAGCATCCCCTTCCTTTTCCTTATTAGTAAATGGAGCCACCTCTTTTGAGCTGACCTCAAAAATTTAGGTCAATAACACCAAGGAAAATAATTTAGAATCCACCTTTCATAGTTGTCTCCAAGGCAAGAGCTTATTCCTCCTTTCCATCTATACCCACCGAAGTCACACCTCAAACAGTGCCTATTGACCAAGCCTTTCTTCACCTTGGATATTGCCACAGGTCGTTTGACGTAATTTC
Source organism: Rhinolophus hipposideros (assembly GCF_964194185.1). Classification (NCBI taxonomy): domain Eukaryota; kingdom Metazoa; phylum Chordata; class Mammalia; order Chiroptera; family Rhinolophidae; genus Rhinolophus; species Rhinolophus hipposideros. The sequence continues at coordinate 51,493,020 of NC_138048.1, read as the reverse complement.
TCCCAGCATCTGGTATGACACCACCAAGATTACTCCCGTGACAAACCCAGAAGCTCACTAGCACAGCTCCAACTTTCTTTTTTTATCCATGCTTTCCTCTCCTCAGAAGTTTGATCTCCAGCCTCCAACATCTCGGTTTGGGAGCTCTTCTCTCTCTGGCTCCCATAGGAGGCCGGCACACCCTCATAGCCTAGGGTTGCCCTCAGGAGTGTGGCTACTTTCTACTGCAGTAGAACCATCTCTCAGAACCATCTCACACCTCTCAGGCTGCAACCATCATGTTGGCCTCCTCCGGCCCCAGGACCACTGTGACAGTCAAAGGAGAAACAGATGCCACCTCCCCCTGTCTGCAAGCTCAGCTGAAGGAACCAAAGCCTGGGAGATGGGGACACATGACTTCATTTATTCAGTTGATGTCTACCAGCCACGTGTTGGGTGCTGGAGGTCTTGTGAGATCAGTTATCCTAAGGGCATTTTCAGGTAGCATCTTTCCTCATCCTGAATTCTAGGAACAATGGAGGAAAAGTACCTAGTGATAACAACACTGGTCACAGTTTCTGTTTCCTGTAAGATAACAGCAGGTACACAAACCATTGTCACCTGTCACAGTCCCTACAGCAGCAGCTCCAATAGCCATCGCATCCATTAGCTCACACTAGTCCACCGTCCCTGAGGGGGTAGCTCTAGAAACTCTCAGCTCCTAAACCCTGACCATAGCGGAGCAGAAGCCTGAAATCATCCATAGCCCAGGAACTGCTCAAAAATTTCAGTGTATGGTCACCAAGAATTTCTTAGGGAATGACAGAGTCTTCATCCTCAACCCTGGGAAGTAAAGACTTGTGTGTGAGCATCTGTGAGAAGGACAGAGACTGCACCCCCATATGATGAGGATGGGGTTTATGCTGATTGTGAAGCTGAGAGATATACAAATGGCCCTTGGTTCTCTACACAGAGCAGCAAGGTGGGTGGTTCTGCCTCCCTCCTGCAACTTCTTCACACCTTTCAGGGCACCCACTGCCCTTCTGGAGTCAGTTTTCTCTTTAAAGCTTTCCTTGCAGTTAGGTGCTTGACTCTGTACTGCCCTAGGCATAGCCTGGTGAAGAGCCCCATCAATCAGGAAACAACAGCAGAAAAGAGAAAATTTGCGGGTATTAAGGCTAATGGGTTCCTCACCTCCAGTTCCAAGAAAAACTCAAGACAAACAGACCAGGCACCAAGAATAAGCCTCTGCCCACAATGCATGCATGTGAGACACAGGCTTTGTTTTCTCTTCAGGGAGTGACTTCACTCCTCTGTGGGAATGTTATCTCCCACCATCATTACCACTTCAGCTACCACTCCTCCACCTGAGTCAACAACACACCTCTCACCTTCTCATACCTGTGGAGTCACCCGAGGGCCAGGCAGGAGAAACGATGCCTATTGATACCGTCAACCTTGCCAACCATGTAGCCTTGAGAATACTGTGCCTATTGCTGGACATCTCCCACCAGAAACAGTTCAACGGGGGAAAATAACTTCCTTGCTGAGAGTTCTCTGACCACAGAGAAATCCATGGAGGCTTCCAGGATTCAGTGAGGAATGCCGCATCTCAGTGCTTGCTCCTGAGCGCTCTCTGTCCCTGGATGCAGGCTCCTCCTCTGACAGAGCTTCTTAAAAACTATCCATTGTACGTGAAACCACACACGTGTCTTCTGACAGCAATCCTATCACCCCAAGGTGTCACCGCCATCACATCATCACAGAAAAGGAGATACTAGGAAAATTGACAGAAATATCCTAGTGTCACATGATTTGCCCCTGAAAATATGCCCGTCTTGTCCCCAGGCTCAGACCATTGTGGATGTGGCAGGCCAAGAACTCAGGGCAGGTCAGTCAGCATTTGTCCGTCTCTTGCTTCAGCTCTCCTGAGGTAGGGTTAGAAGAGCCCAGCTGTGGAGAGGCTATGTACTCGATGACAGTCCCACAGCCGAGTGATAGCTCATACCTTCCAAGTCTTTACTCTTACCTTTGAGCCCCAGACCTGTCACTTACAAGCTATGTAATATTTGGCAAGTCACTTAGCCTTTCTAGATCTGTTTCCTCATCTGCTAATTTTTTTCTTCATCTGTTAAACTATCAACTAAGATAAACTAGAAAGAACTGTATAAATACGTGGTATCGACATTTTTATTTATAGAGTCAAAATGTGCCTAGTGAGAGAAGTAGAAAAGAAATCCCTCTTCTCAACTGTATGGGTCAATTAATCACAAATCAGTTGATAATCAGGAACTCAAAGTAAAGACAATGTCTTCCACAGAAACTACCTTGGTAATGGGCGTTCCTTGTTATAGAAATCATTCTGCTGTGCAGACAGACCCATTGACAAGACTCTTGAACACTCATCTCAGTCATAAGCAGAAGTCACCTCCTTCTGAAGAGACAACTTCAGGATCCGGGTTTCCTTATCACAGTTCTGAGAGGATGACAGAAACAATTCCAGTCACTAGTCTCCATGGCTCTGACAAAACAATTAGACCCACGCCCTTAGGATCCAAGCAGCTTATACAGGCATTTTCTTTTTTCTTTTTTAGCTCCTAAAGAGGTTTTCAAGATTACATATGTATAACTGGGAAACAAAATCACAAGACAAAAAAAAGATTGGGGAGTTTTGATCTAGAAAACTTTATTAATAACTATTTTCCCCCATTTATAACAATATTCTTTGTGATCTGGAAAATTGTTTTCTAAAAGCCTAAACAAAGTCTTAATGTTTATCACATGAATTAATCTGTTCAAAGAAATCCATTAGTCACAAATTATTATCCCCTTTGCCTTTCTATCATGAGAATGTACTTAAGAAGATATAATTTTCATTCACAAGGCAAATGTATGCCAGTTATCATACAAAAAATAGGAAATATGGGTGCCTTACTTCAAAATCCTCCCCACATGGGGAGGAAATAAAACACTTCCAAGTGTATATAGTATACTGTAGTTGGTCAATGACACCGATTATTGTGGTATATTTAAATATCTTTAACTGTTTTAAAGTGGGAAACTTCCCCAAAACAGTGAGGATGAAATAAGGAAGTGAGTGCTTTCACTGTCCTTTATCCTTTCTGAGCAATTTGTTTAAGATGATAATCAAATGAACTCATTGAGTCTCCAGATTTATCTTATTATTAATACATTTCATATAATACATGATTGATTTTAGTCATACTCTTTAAGTAATTTTTTTTGGCTTATCTAATATCTTAGTTGTACCTAACTTTAAGGACTTTGTGTGAGTTTCCTTATTCGTACTTAAATAATCTTTCTAAACATACCTGTAAAAATGTAAATGTTGGATTATTCACTGATAAGTGCCAATATCTCTAATAGAAAAGGTTAATTCAAAGAAATTTAGACTAAACTGACACAAGAAATAGAACTGGTCTTCCCATCTGCAGTTCCATGTGACTCTATTACACCCTATCTCTAAGTGTCTAGACTTATATCTACTATACTCTCGAGAGCCTTCCAAATGCTCCTAGATCTAGCAGTTGCACAAATCCTACTTCAGGAGACTTAATATAATCATACCTATCACCATTCAAATAACATTCAAAAATGTAAAATGATCAATTGAAACAAAAAAATGACTCCCACCCACTTCCTCTTTCATTCAATGTCACTTCTCACCTATTTCAACCATAAGTACAATTGTATTCAAAAAAGATGCGGAAGATAATGACGTTTGTGAAGAGAGGGCCTTTTTTCTCTTAAGGAAACATACAGAGTGGAGTTCTTTTTGATTCATGCAGGTGAAATAATAGGGGCAAGAATAGAAGCAGTGAGACATGAAAAGAATGTGGAGTTTGGAAAGGGAAAAATAAGTTGTTAGGCAGATGATGAGGCAAGAGCCCTGGGATAAAAACGAGTGGCACGAAAGGATACACTTAAGGACCCATCCAGCCCACAAAGAAAAAGGTGGCCTCTGACTGCAGCCCTCGAAGCCTGCTCATCAGTCTCCGGCCACGTGTAATCCGCTCGACATGGTGAGGCTTTATAGAGAAGCACACAAGCTGGTGTTCATGTCCCAATGTAAGTTTCTTCTGATGGGAAAGATCAAGTATCTTTCCCCTAGTGTGCTGTGGCACAGCTCAGCTCAAGCCTTGCCGATGCTGGATGAGAGAAAGTATCATTGAGACGAGAAAGAATGGCATAAGCTTGGAGCAGCTGCACGTGTCCTGCTGGGTGGTAAGTGGCCACGTGTGAGCCCAGGCTCTCTTTCGGCCACTCAGCCCTGACTTTACTTCTCTGCCTCTGGCTCTGGGCCTCCTGAGCTTGAAAGATGAGCTCAGGGTCTGCTCCCCAACTCATGAGCCCCATTTCCAGCTCTGCCCTGCCCGCTCCCCGGGTTCTGGCTCTCCTAGGGCACAGGCATGTTCTAAAGCTATCCTTGCTAAGTAGGCGATATGAGAAACTCTCTTTCCTGGTCCCACAGCTGAAGGTCAATGCAGCAGTGGTGTGATGAAAGCTAGGAGTCTAGGTAGGAATGGAGGAACCAGGAGGAGCAGTTCAGAGGCTGCTGCAATACAGTAATGAAGGTAATGCAGCAGAGTGAGCAAGACACTGGTGGGAGACACATTTTGGAGGAAAGGTAGTTGGTGCCAAACTGTGATGTCGAGGAGGGAAGGGGGAGGAATCAAAGATGGCTCGGGCCTGAATATCTGGGGGACTCATGTTCTAATTAACATTAACATGAGAAAGGAAGATGGAAGAAAGTTCCAGGGTCAACTTAGACATGTTGCATTTGACAGGCCAGCCAGGAAATCTCTGGAAAGGTGAGTCTGGAAAATGGGTCTGAAGTCAGGGTAGAATTACAGATTTGTAAGGCAGGAAAGTAAAAGCACATGAGCAGAGAGAAAGTGTAAAGGAAGAGGGAAAGGGCTGGCGATGACACCCAGAAGGCTGACTTTGGGAATTGAGAAGCGAAGAGAAGTGGCAAAGGGAACAGAAGAAACAGGGAAAGTGTTGGGCAAAGAAGAATTATTCAGCTTCAAGGAGAGCAATGCCATGCAAATATCGAGGGACACTGTTCAAGTTGAGAATACTGAGTTAGATGCTTTATAAATACATGTTGAAGGAATGAATGGGTGGTGCCAAATTTTACAGAGACTAATGGGGACTGAGAAGAAAATTGTTTGTGGTGATTAGGAAGGAGTTTTTTGGTAACTTTTGAGGAAAGTCTTTCCAGTGAGGTGAGTTAGGTGGAAGGTGAAGTGTGAGAAGTAGATGATAAAAAAGAGGTGAAAGGGGTACACCCCTCTTTTAGAATGCTTGTGGGTGAAACAAAAGATGGGGATGAGGACACAAGATGGTGAAAAACTTTTATTTGAGGTCAAGAGACACCTAAACGTGATTGTCAGTGGAAGAGAAGGAGCAAGGTAGAAAGAGATTCTTTCTTTCTTTCTTGGACAGAGAGAAGCCATCCGAGGAGGGAGCAGGGGAACAGACAAGTCTCTGTGTGTGTGTGTGTGTGTGTGTGTGTGTGTGTGTGTGTGTGTGTGTGTGTGTAGCCTTTGAGTAGAGACTTAGCCTCTCTTCTGCTGCAGGATAAGGGACATTTCATGGTGGAGAGGGTTCTGGGACATCGAAGGGGATCATGTTAGACGGCTTTTCAGTGAAGTAGAAGATGGAGTGTCATAGAGAAAAAAGGGAGAGGCGGGGAGGGGAGAAGAGGGGAGAGAAGAGGAGAGAAGAGTCCCATTTCTCTCAAATATCAGCTCTTCACAGTCAAATCCCTCGCTCTCTGCTCTGCAGATATGTTATGTATTTGGCCAGGGTGAGAACAACAGGCTTCAGTTGTCTAACAATCTGATGGGAACTGAAGAGCCTGACTTGCATTCTTGTAAAAGACAAGGTCAGTTCATTGCAGCAAATCTTGAGCAACAAGAATAAGGCTGGATGTATTCTTTAGAACAAAGCTTGATCAAGACCCCAAATATCTCTGCCTTACAACTTCAGTAAGGTGGTTTTAGCTTACAAAAAATTTAAAGAGCAGATACTATCATTTTATTTTCAGGGCAGTGTTTCTTAAAATGTGGTCCATAGGCCACCTATACCAGAATCATCCTGGGCATGTGTTAAAATGCAGATTCCAGGACCCCACTCCATACATAGGGATTTGGACTCTGGTCATGGCCCCAGAACACATTTTTGCAAGCTTCCCCAGGGATTCAGATACACCCTATCTTTTAAGAATCACTTTCTTACCAAGAATAACTTGTCTGTAGCCACCCCCTCACCAGGATTTTTTGCCTAAGGATACCCTACTCAAGTTTAGTAGGCTGGGTTATCTATAAGCTGTTTTCCTAAACAGCTAAATAATCCATTGAAGGAGTGGCTTAAGATTTGTTTAAAAGGTGGTGAAAGACAAATAAAATACTGTAGTTTGGATGTAACTACTGCTAATCTCTTCCTTTTAGCAACAAGCCCAACAGATTTAGCCCCCCTCCCTACACAATAAAAGATGTCATCGGCCTGAAGGGACTCTCCTTCCTATTTACTGGAGCTGGAGCCTCTAACCAACTCAGCCAATGACTAACAAGAGTTGTTTAAATAAAGATTCAAAAGGTGGACACAGCCCTGTTTAACAAGATTTTAAATTGGTACTACCAAGCAAATATTTTTTCAAAGGGAGAGAGTTTGGGGAAACAGGTACACTCTCATATACTGTTCATGGGACTGTAAATTGGCATGACTTTTCTGCAAAGAAATTTAGCAGTATGTATTAATGACATGAAAAGTTTTATAATGGCATTAATCAGTAATTACGCATAGACAAATTTATGTTAAAGAAATGAGCTGAAATAATGAATATAAAACAAAATATTATACATAAATATAGTCATCAAAGCTTTATTTATAATAGCAACAGATTGAAAACAGCCTAAGTGTCCAACAGTAAGTTAATTATGGGCTATCCCTATGAGGAAATATCATTTAATGTATAAAGGTGATGTCCAGTGCTCCATAAAGGGCATGGACACACACACATGCACATATACGCTCTATCACATATACATACTAACAACACATGGAACAAGCATAAATTTATTAAGGAACAACTTACAAGCAAAGAAGCAGTAGGGTGCACAGTCCTCGAGCTCTCGTTATGTCACAGAGAGAAGGTTATAGTTGAACACACTGAAGGAAGTGCTCCAGGAGAGAGATGTGCCTCTGCGGTGCTGCTATTTATAGGGAAATGGGAATGGTAGCAATAACAGATTTCAGGCTGAGGGACTGTCTCTGTTGGGAAAGGGATCCTCCAGAACTTAGCAAGGGGTGTTTACATACAACACCCAAGATCTTGCTATTGGGCTTAGCTGGCCCAGTACCCCTCAGGCAGCTCTTCCATGCTAAAAGGGGGAAGAGAAAGAACTACCATCTAAGACATAAGATTTGTCTATACTCAGGTTATGTTTACAAAGAATAAAAACATGAAGATACGTTCATGATAGCAGGTAAAGTTAAAAAAAACACGATATAAAATTACATATACCAGGTATGTTAAACTATATATTTTTTAAATCACAGAAAAAAATCTTGGAAAGACACATAACAATGTGGTTGTCTGAGTAATGATATTATGGGTATTTTGTCTTCCAATTATCTAATTTTTGCCATTTCTGTTTAATGAGTATGTCTTCTTTAATATATTTCATGATGTATAATCCTTTTAATACGCTGCTGAATTTGATTTGCTGCTATTTTGTTGAGGATTTTGCATTCATATTCATAAGGAATATTGGTCATAATGGATACAGTTTTCTTTTCTTGTATTGTCTTTGTTTGGGTTTGGTATCAGGTAATGCTGGCCTAAAAAGTGAGTTAAGAAATGTTCCTTCCACTTCAACTTATTGGAAAAGTTATCAGAATTGGCGTTAGTTCTTCAAATGTTTGGTAGAATTTGCCAGTGAAGCCATCAGGGCCAGAACTTTTCTTTGTTGGGAGATTTTTGATTGCTGATTCAATCTCCTTACTAGTTATAAGTGTATTCAGATTTTCCACTTCTTCATGACTTAGTCTTGGTAGGTTTTGTGTTTCTAGGGAACACATTGATCTTTCCATGTAGGTTTCCCAATTTTTTTGGTGTATAATTATTCATAGTACTCTCTTATAATCCTTTTTATTTCTGTAGAATTAGTAGTAATATCTCCACTTTCACTTCTGATTTTATTGAGTCTTTTTTTTTAGTCCATCCAGCTAAAAGTTTGCCAATTTTGTTGATCTTTTCAAAGAAACAACTTTTGGTTTCATTGATTTTTCTCTATTGTTTTTCTATTCTCTATTCCATTTATCTCTGCTCTAACTAATCTTTTTTATTTCCTTCCTTCTGTTAGCTTTGGGTTTAGTTTGTTCTTCTTTTTCTAGTTCCTTAAGTTTTAAAGTCAGGTTCATTCCTGATATTCTTTATTTATCCTTTCCTTCCTTTCTTTCCTTCCTTCCTTCCTTCCTTCCTTCCTTCCTTCCTTCCTAATTAATCTTGCCGGGGTTTTTTCTCTTTTATCTTCAAAGAATCAACTTTTGGCTTTATTGATTTTATTTTCAATTGTTTCTATATCATTAAGTTCTGTTCTGTTCTTAATTATATCTTTCATTCAGTTTTTTTTCTTATTTCTATCTGATGTTTCTAGTACACTTTTTCACTGAGGGTTTCAGTTTTATGTGGATAATATTCAATTTACAGTGTCCTAATTAAAATTATTTGTCCTTTCTCCATGCAGTCCTTAAAACCCAAAACACTAGATCTCAGAAATCTGCCAGCCCTGTGAGAGCATTAACTTACTATCTTAGTTTTTATCTCCTTCACTCTGGAGTGTTTCCCTTTCTTTCTTCTGATCTCAGTTCTGTATTTAGAAAACATTTATTACACATTACCTGGCATTTATACATTTTGTAGTTAAAGGCTTATCTCTTCTGTTATATTGCTGGAAATGGAACTGTATTACTTTTCTAAACAAACACACACCCAAACAAACAAAACTCTTTACTTAAAAAAATTGGACTGTACTCTCAGGAAACTTTTACAGCTGATATTGATTTTAACAGAGGTGCTGCAGGCTCTGAAAAGATGCTAATTATCAAGCATCTATAATAAGTTTAGTAAGTTAGGCATGTCAATAGCTTCTGTCTGGTGACGCAAAGCCAGATGATAGAGCAATGCTCTTATTCATGTTCTGAGGAAAATGAAATAAAGTTAATAATTGCATAGTGAGTGTTTTCCAATCTAAACCTTTTCTGGAGAAACCAAGTTTTGGAACTTTATTGAGGAGGGAGCAGACACAGAATTTGAAGTCCTATAAACAAACCTATTCATAATTCTGAGTAAAGGAAATTCCCTTTTAAAGTTGAAAGTTGAAGCAGAGTCATTTTGGGTTAAGTAGGGACCCAAGGTCCTCCTAACACACCTTGCAGCTCAATCCATGCATTTATCTAAACCAGCTTAGAAGTGTGTCGCCTGTAATTAGTTACTATTAATAAAGTACAGAAGCTTGCAAGTGAACCACTTATTTTTAATAAATTAGAGCTGGGTGAGGATTTGTCTGTAGCTTGTGTGAGTGCGCTCAAATATTTTAAACAAAACAGCTTGGTATTTAAACATTCTGCCTAGCTAATAAATTGAAAAAACAAAACAAAACAAAAAATGGGCCTGATCAATTAAATTAACATCATGTTATGATGTTACCAGGGCTAGAGTATGTGTACTTACTTAGGTTTCTGCTAGATTGGGACAAATGTTAAAAATGAAAGAAAAAAAGCTAGAAATTTAATTTGCTTTTAAAAACTGCTATAATTCAGGATGAAAGAGCTAACACTCCTTCCCCCCACGAAGTTTTAAATGATGTGGTCACTCTTGATGTCTAACCTTGCTTTCTTCCTCACAAGCAAGATAGCTATGAGTTGTGATATTCCTGAATTTTTTTTTTTTTTATTTGAAGCAATCCTGAATAGGTGCCTCACTCTATAGGAATCCTGCACCTCTTCCCCTTAGTCTCTATTGCAGAATTTTTCTTTAAGCTCCCCTCCAGGCATGTGTAAACCTCTGACCCGGAACAGGTTTTATTGACCAGACCTCTGGCTAGAGCTTCTGCACTGCCTGGTTGCCCAGGGCTGCAAACAGTGCTGTAGGTCTGAAGGTTTTCCTTCTACACAGGTGCTATTTATTCTCATTATGAAGGAAGTTGTCTTCATATTTGTACTTCTCAGGGCTGTCTTAAGGGAAGGAATATTTGGCAATTTTAGCAAGAAAGACTGGCCATTTCAAATCAACAGCATTAAATTTTAACTTTATTCTAAATTCCTTTAAAAAATAGATGATGCTTTTTGCATTTGAAAAGGACAGTCACATTATAGGATTTTAAAAAATTAGTCTACGTAGTTGACAAATTTGCTTTTGAGCTCCTGAATGTATCTGTCAGAGCCCTTAACCACCCAGAGAAGCACTTTCTTCTAAATATTAACCTTATTAATCCTCTTAGCCTTTTGAATTTGGCCTATCATGAAAAAACTCCTTCTTCCGATTAAGTATTTTGAAACTAGCTATTATCACCTATGAGAAAGAGCTCTTTTCCAAAAAGGAGCAATGTCTTAATCCTGATGTTCATATTTAAGGGAACATCTCCTGATAAATGGAAAAGGGTTTTCAATAAAGAACCAGATAAAACAAATTTGTTAAAACTGAATTCGTTGTTGTATTTCAATAACTTCTTGGGGGCGGGGGGAGGAATTAGCGTTAATAGAAGGGTTGAGTCAAAAAGAAGTTACTTCTGTGGTTTTTTTAATAAACTTTATTTTTTTTAGAAACTAAAGATAGTTTTGGGGGGAAATCAATACAAGGTAATGTAAAATATAAAATAAAATTAGATTGTCATCAGTGATCTACTCTTATGGAGTCTCTTTTTAAAATTGAGGTGTAATTGACATAAACTACTATATTATATTAGTTTCAAGTGTACACTGTAATGATTTGATGTTTGTATACCTATCTCTTTATTAGTGTGTCTAGACTTTTGTGAGGCCATCTGGCAAAAGGGCCACACAATGACTTTCATGGACCCTAGGCATTTTTGCCATCCTGAGAGACCTGTTTAAAAAAAATTTTTTTAAAAATGAAAGACTATATTTTACGACTGTGTTGCACTAAAGACTAATCAATGCTGAATTCATTATTATACATTCATTACTATTACATTGATTTTTTTCCTTCTGATTGTAAAAGAAACTAACATGAAAACAGTTTTGTGGGATCCTAATAGTAGCTTGTACCCCAGGTCCTGTGGGCTCTGCACCTCATCTGCCCATAGCTTTGCTGGTAATTGTAAGGTGGTGAAGCCTTGAGAAGCAGCTTGCTGAGGTTTGTAAAAAAAAGGATTTTGCTGAGCTCAGGACCTCACCTGTTTGAAAAGAAACAGAATTCACTCTACTCACAATTTAAAAAAAAGTAAAGTAGGAAGGGAAAGTTCTGGATTGTAGGCTGAGAGACTGCCCACAAAGAAGTTCCTCCAGGAAAGTAAAATGAAATAAAAATAACTATATATCTTACTATAAGACAGGGTAAACCCGGGGAGGGGGAAACCCTACATATTTCCAGAGAAGACAGAAAAGACAGAGTCACTTTACACTTGAGTCCTCATAAAGTCTCTTGTATTATAGGGTGTACTCCCAAATGCTTTATGCCAAAACAAAGTTGTTTGGAGATGGCAAGGGAGCCTACAGGGAGAGGGCCAAGAAACATGTTGAGAGAGGGTCAGGAAGCATGCTGGGAGAGGGCCAGGGAGCGGGAGCGGAAAATAAATAAATAAAACAAAGTTGTTTAAGACAGTACAAGTTGTTCACATGTACTGTATTTAGGCATGTTGGGTATTCAAGTATACAATTCACGGCATTTTCCCTCTCTTTCTCTCTAAAGAAGGTCCTGATAAGCTAGCAAGTTTCTTGGGCATTTCAGATGGAGTAATACAGAGAAACAAGGGATGAAAAAGACCACAAGATTATCACTGTGGGTGAACACTGGAAGGTGTTTTGGGGTGGGATTAGAAGAAACAGAAGGAATATTGTAGGAATGAGCACTGGATTAAGGAGAAGAACAAGAAGCTCTGTGAAAAAGAGAAAAGGCTACTCATCACCTTTCTAGTGTTGGAGAAATGTGTATATAGGATATGCAACAATTTTGAAAATTCTTGATTGCATGAATCCATGCGTATTTTAGTTTAAACAATTTTCTGAGACTGAAGGACTTAAATCTTGGTTTTTATGCCTCATGTGGGGAAACCTGGAGATCCATTAGACTAGTTTCCATTACTATCCTTCTAAAAGTGGTCCTAGAGACAAAATGTTATCACAAAAAAACTTATTGCCGTATTATTTAGTACTAGATACTGCCTGTGTTAAGAAATACTACCCATGGATAAATAACTAATTCTTTACAGCCATACATTCTGGAACAATGTGATAAAAAATGGTATATGTGCATAATAGTTGAGTAACAAACTGTCCAGTTTAACAGCCATAACCTCTCATGTCTCATCAGTCTTTATCTCCTATCTTTAAGGGACACAAACAACACAGAAAACAACATATCCTGAATACTCCAAAGAACAAGAAATGACAAAACGTGATTCTAATGTGACATCGCCTACCAGTACCGGGCACGTAACTACCAAAACATCAGAATCGTTCACAGATTCAAAATCAAAACACACCCTTGGAGATTCAACAACCAGCATCCTCACAGTACTAAGCACATCAAGACCCTCATCCTCAACAAGTGGACACCATTATACAACACATGTTCCTCCAGAGACATCCCCTTCAGGTGAAACAAGCACTTCGTCATCGTCCAGTGTCAACCAAACACCTCTGACAACGTCACAAATTATTACAGTACAAAGTTCTACAGAGACCAATGCAAGAACTACAGAAAACACATCACTCTCTACTTCTACAATTTCTACTCCAGTCACCTCAGCAGTCTCGATGACAACTCAAATAGATCAGCAACAAACGACAACCTCTTCCAGCACCTCCACTCAGGAAACACAAGCATCTTCTCAGAACCACCAGAGAGAGACTACTGAGACGACCACAGACTCACAATCCAGCTACATCACAAGAGTGAGCACTTCAATTCCCTCATCCTCACCAAGTGGACACACCTATACAACACATGTGCCTTTAGACACATCCCCTACTGATGAGCCAATAACTGCATCATCTTCCAGTGTGAACCACACACCTCTGACAACGTCACAAATGTTGACAGCATTAAGTTCAACAGACACCACTGCAGGAAATACAGAAAACACGTCAAGCTCTGCATCTACACCTTCTACTCCAATCACCTCAGCAGTCTCTATGACAACTCAAATAGGTCAGAAAACAACGGCACCCTCTTCGAGCACCTCCAATCAGGAAACACAAGCATCTTCTCACAACCACCAGACAGAGACCACTGAGACGACCACAGATTCACAATCTAGTTACATCACAAGAGTGAGCACTTCCACTCCCTCATCCTCACCAAGTGCACACACACATACAACTGTTGTTCCTCCAGAGACATCTCCTTCAGGTAAAACAAGCACTTCTTTATCTTCCAGTGTCAGCTACACATCTCTGACAACGTCACAAATGTTGACAACACCAAGTTCAACAGACACCACTGCAGGAATTACAGAAAACATGTCAAGCTCTCCATCTACACCTTCTAGTCTAATCACCTCAGTAGTCTCGATGACAACTCAAAAAGGTCAGAAAACAACGGCACCCTCTTTAAGCACCTCCACTCAGGAAACACAATCATCTTCTCAGAACCACCAGACAGAGACCACTGAGATGTCCACGGATTTACAATCCAGCTACATCACAAGAGCGAGCACTTCTATTCCCTCAACCTCACCAAGAGGACACACCTATACAACGCATATGCCATTGGACACATCCCCTACTCATGAGCCAATCACTACATCGTCTTCCAGTGTCAACCACACACCTCTGACAACGTCACAAATGTTGACATCACCAAGTTCAACAGACTCCACTGCAGGAAATACAGAAAACACGTCAAACTCTTCATCTACACCTTCTTCTTCAGTCACCTCAGCAGTATCCATGACAGCTCAAGTAGATCAGACAACAGCAGCACCCTCTTCCAGCACGTCTACTCAGGAAACACAAGCATCTTCTCAGAACCACCAGACAGAGACCATTGAGATGTCCACGGATTCACAATCCAGCTACATCACAAGAGTGAGCACTTCTATTCCCTCATCCTCACCAAGTGGACACACCTATACAATGCATATGCCATTGGACACATCCCCTACTCATGAGCCAATCACTGCATCGTCTTCCAGTGTCAACCACACACCTCTGACAACGTCACAAATGTTGACAGCTTCAAGTTCAACCCACACCTCTGCAGGAAATACAGAAAACATGTCAAGCTCTTCATCTACACCTTCTTCTTCAGTCACCTCAGCAGTATCCATGACAACTCAAGTAGATCAGACAACAGCAGCACCCTCTTCCAGCACCTCTACTCAGGAAACACAAGCATCTTCTCAGAACCACCAGACAGAGACCACTGAGACGACCACAAATTCACAATCTAGTTACATCACAAGAGCGAGCACTTCCACTCCCTCATCCTCACCAAGTGCACACACATATACAACTGTTGTTCCTCCAGAGACATCTCCTTCAGGTGCAACAAGCACTTCATCATCTTCCAGTGTCAGCTACACATCTCTGACAACATCACAAATGTTGACATCACCAAGTTCAACAGACTCAACTGCAGGAAACACAGAAAACACGGCTTTCTCTGAATCTACACCTTCCACTCCAGTCACCTCAGCAGTCTCGGTGACAGCTAAAGTAGATCAGACAACAGCAGCACCCTCTTCCATCACCTCTACTCAGGAAACACAAGCATCTTCTCAGAACCACCTGACAGAGACCACTGAGATCACCACAGATTCACAATCTAGTTACATCACAAGAGTGAGCACTTCCACTCCCTCATCCTCACCAAGTGCACACACATATACAACTGTTGTTCCTCCAGAGACATCCCCGTCAGGTGCAACAAGCACTTCATCATCTTCCAGTGTCAGCTACACATCTCTGACAACTTCAGAAATGTTGACAGCACCAAGTACAACAGACTACACTGCAGGAAATACAGAAAACACGGCTTTCTCTGAATCTACACCTTCCATTCTAGTCACCTCAGCAGTCTCGATGACAGCTAAAGTAGATCAGACAACAGCAGCACCCTCTTCCAGCACATCTACTCAGGAAACACAAGCGTCTTCTCAGAACCACCAGACAGAGACCACTGAGATGTCCACAGATTCACAACTCAGCTACATCACAAGAGGGAGCACTTCTATTCCTTCATCCTCACCAAGTGGACACACCTATACAACGCATATGTCTTTAGACACATCCCCTACTGATGAGCCAGTCACTGCATCATCTTCCAGTGTCAACCACACACCTCTGACAACGTCACAAAGGTTGACATCACCAAGTTCAACAGACTCCACTGCAGGAAATACAGAAAACACGGCTTTCTCTGAATCTACACCTTCCACTCCAGTCACCTCAGCAGTCTCGATGACAGCTAAAGTAGATCAGACAACAGCAGCACCCTCTTCCAGCACCGCCTCTCAGGAAGCACAAGCATCTTCTCAGAACCACCAGACAGAGACCACTGAGATGTCCACGAATTCACAATCCAGCTACATCACAAGAGTGAGCACTTCTATTCCCTCATCCTCACCAAGTGGACACACGTATACAACGCATATGCCATTGGACACATCCCCTACTCGTGAGCCAATCACTGCATCGTCTTCCAGTGTCAACCACACACCTCTGACAACGTCACAAATGTTGACAGCTTCAAGTTCAACCCACACCTCTGCAGGAAATACAGAAAACATGTCAAGCTCTTCATCTACACCTTCTTCTTCAGTCACCTCAGCAGTATCCATGACAACTCAAGTAGATCAGACAACAGCAGCACCCTCTTCCAGCACCTCTACTCAGGAAACACAAGCATCTTCTCAGAACCACCAGACAGAGACCACTGAGATGTCCACGGATTCACAACTCAGCTACATCACAAGAGCGAGCACTTCTATTCCTTCATCCTCACCAAGTGGACACACCTATACAACGCATATGTCTTTAGACACATCCCCTACTGATGAGCCAGTCACTGCATCATCTTCCAGTGTCAACCACACACCTCTGACAACATCACAAATGTTGACATCACCAAGTTCAACAGACTCCACTGCAGATAATACAGAAAACACAGCTTTCTCTGAATCTACACCTTCCACTCCAGTCACCTCAGCAGTCTCGATGACAGCTAAAGTAGATCAGACAACAGCGGCACCCTCTTCCAGCACCTCTACTCAGGAAACACAAGCATCTTCTCAGAACCACCAGACAGAGACCACTGAGACGACCACAAATTCACAATCTAGTTACATCACAAGAGCGAGCACTTCCACTCCCTCATCCTCACCAAGTGCACACACATATGCAACTGTTGTTCCTCCAGAGACATCTCCTTCAGGTGCAACAAGCACTTCATCATCTTCCAGTGTCAGCTACACATCTCTGACAACATCACAAATGTTGACATCACCAAGTTCAACAGACTCAACTGCAGGAAACACAGAAAACACGGCTTTCTCTGAATCTACACCTTCCACTCCAGTCACCTCAGCAGTCTCGGTGACAGCTAAAGTAGATCAGACAACAGCAGCACCCTCTTCCATCACCTCTACTCAGGAAACACAAGCATCTTCTCAGAACCACCTGACAGAGACCACTGAGATCACCACAGATTCACAATCTAGTTACATCACAAGAGTGAGCACTTCCACTCCCTCATCCTCACCAAGTGCACACACATATACAACTGTTGTTCCTCCAGAGACATCCCCGTCAGGTGCAACAAGCACTTCATCATCTTCCAGTGTCAGCTACACATCTCTGACAACTTCAGAAATGTTGACAGCACCAAGTACAACAGACTACACTGCAGGAAATACAGAAAACACGGCTTTCTCTGAATCTACACCTTCCACTCTAGTCACCTCAGCAGTCTCGATGACAGCTAAAGTAGATCAGACAACAGCAGCACCCTCTTCCAGCACATCTACTCAGGAAACACAAGCGTCTTCTCAGAACCACCAGACAGAGACCACTGAGATGTCCACAGATTCACAATTCAGCTACATCACAAGAGGGAGCACTTCTATTCCTTCATCCTCACCAAGTGGACACACCTATACAACGCATATGTCTTTAGACACATCCCCTACTGATGAGCCAGTCACTGCATCATCTTCCAGTGTCAACCACACACCTCTGACAACGTCACAAAGGTTGACATCACCAAGTTCAACAGACTCCACTGCAGGAAATACAGAAAACACGGCTTTCTCTGAATCTACACCTTCCACTCCAGTCACCTCAGCAGTCTCGATGACAGCTAAAGTAGATCAGACAACAGCAGCACCCTCTTCCAGCACCTTCTCTCAGGAAACACAAGCATCTTCTCAGAACCACCAGACAGAGACCACTGAGATGTCCACGGATTCACAATTCAGCTACATCACAAGAGTGAGCACTTCTCTTCCCTCATCCTCACCAAGTGGACACACGTATACAACGCATATGCCATTGGACACATCCCCTACTCGTGAGCCAATCACTGCATCGTCTTCCAGTGTCAACCACACACTTCTGACAACGTCACAAATGTTGACAGCTTCAAGTTCAACCCACACCTCTGCAGGAAATACAGAAAACATGTCAAGCTCTTCATCTACACCTTCTTCTTCAGTCACCTCAGCAGTATCCATGACAACTCAAGTAGATCAGACAACAGCAGCACCCTCTTCCAGCACGTCTACTCAGGAAACACAATCATCTTCTCAGAACCACCTGACAGAGACCACTGAGATCACCACAGATTCACAATCTAGTTACATCACAAGAGTGAGCACTTCCACTCCCTCATCCTCACCAAGTGCACACACATATACAACTGTTGTTCCTCCAGAGACATCCCCGTCAGGTGCAACAAGCACTTCATCATCTTCCAGTGTCAGCTACACATCTCTGACAACTTCACAAATGTTGACAGCACCAAGTTCAACAGATACCACTGCAGGAATTACGGAAAACACGTCAAGCTCTGCAGTTACACCTATTCCAATCACCTCAGTTGTCTTGATGACAACTCAAATAGATGAACAAACAACGGCAACCTCTTCCAGCACCTCCACTCAGGAAACACAAGCATCTTCTCAGAACCACCAGACAGAGACCACTGAGATGTCCACGGATTCACAATCCAGCTACATCACAAGAGCGAGCACTTCTATTCCCTCATCCTCACCAAGTGGACACACCTATAAAACGCATATGCCTTTGGACACATCCCCCACTCATGAGCCAATCACTGCATCGTCTTCCAGTGTCAACCACACACCTCTGACAACTTCACAAATGTTGACAGCTCCAAGTTCAACCAACACCTCTGCAGGAAATACAGAAAGCACGTCAAACTCTTCATCTAAACCTTCTTCTTCAGTCACCTCAGCAGTATCCATGACAACTCAAGTACTTCAGAAAACAACAGCATCCTCTTCTAGCACCTCTACTCAGGAAACACAAGCATCTTCTCAGAACCACCAGACATTGAGCACTGAGATGTCCACGGATTCACAATCCAGTTACATCACAAGAGTGAGCAGTTCAACTCCCTCATCCTCACCAAGTGGACATACATATACAACACCTCTTCCCCCGGAGACTTCCCCTTCAGGTAAAACATTCACTTTTTCCCCTCCCCCTGACAGCTACACACCTCCAACAACATCAGAATTGATGACAGCAAGATCCTCATCAGACACTAATACAGGTAAAACAGAGGACATGCCACTGTCTGCTTTTACATCTTCTACTTCTGTCACCTCAGCAGTCTCCTTGACAACTCAAGGTGACGGAAAAACAACAGCACCCTCTTCTAGACCCTCTACTCTGGAGATATTACCATCTCCTCAGAACCTCCAGACTGAGAATACTGACACCACCAGAGAATCACAAAACAGCTACATCACCAAGGGCAGCACATCAACTTCCTCATCCTCACTAAATGCACACACATATACAACGCTTGTTTTTCTAGAGACATCCCCTCCAGGTGAAACAACCACTTTATCCCCTCCCCCTAGCAGCTACACCCCTCCCACGACAACAGAAATGATGATAGCCAAAACCTCAACCGACACTATGGCGGGAAACACAGAGGCCACGTCCCTCTGCAGCCACATCTTCTACCCTAGTCACATCAGCAGTCTCTATGATAGTTCAAGTAGATCAGAAAACAGCAGCACCCTCTTCCAACACCTCTACTCAGGAAACACCAGCATCTTCTCAGAATCACCAGACTGGGAGCACTGAGACAATCAGAGACTCACAATCCAGCTACATCATCCAAGTGAGCACATCAACTTCTTCATCTTCACCAAATGGACACAAATGTACAATAGTTGTTTCTCTGGAGACATCCCACTCTGGTGAAACAAGCAGTTCATCTTCTTCCAGTGTCTGCCACACACCTCTGACAATCTTACAAATGTTGACAGCACCACCCTCTACAGAGACCACTATATGTGAAACACAGGACACATCATTCTTTGTATCTACACCCTCTATTCCAGTTACCTCTGCAGTGCCACTGACAACCCAAGGAGATGGAAAAGCAACAGCACACTCTTCTCACACCTCTACTCAGGAAACACAAGCATCTTCTCACAACCACCAGACTGAGAGCCCTGACACCAGCGGGGACTCACAAAGGAGCTCCACCACAGAATTGAGCACATCAACTCTGTCATCCTCACAAAGTGGACACAAGTTTACAGCTGTTGTTCCTCCTGAGACATTCCCTTCAGGTGAAACATCTACTGCTTTCCCTGCACTTCACAGCTACATACCTGTCACAGCAATGGAAATGATGACAGCACCAACCTCAGCATGCATCACTGTGGAAAATACTGGGGAGATATTATTATCTGTCACTAGACATTTTCCTTCATTCACTTCTATACTTTCTACAACATGGGGGTCAGAAGTACAATCAACACCACTCTCTGTCAGTTCTTCAACTCCAAAAACATCTACAGTTTTCCACACCCCCTGGAGCAAAGGCACAGAGGCCATGGGATGGCCTCATGATGGTAGTTCAATGTCTACAAGTGTTTTTCATGAGACATTCACTCCAGATAAAACAACAATATTTACTTCTTCATTCTTTAGTAATAGCCCTACAACTCAGTCACAGAAAGAACTATTGTCAACAGCAAAAGCTATCACTATACTGGTCACAGAAAACACACCTAGTTCTATAGCTAGTACTATTTCTTGGGTTACTTCTAACATCTCAACAAGTGGTAAACAGGGACAGCCAGCCACATTCTCCTATCAGCATATCTCCTCAGGAAACAATGATAGTTTCCCAGACTCACTGGTCACAAGGCACAGGGACCACTGGAGATACTCATTTCAGCAGCACAAGCTCCAGTGTGACTCAATCCATCAAAACAGTTACATCTGTTTCTCCTTCATCCATACTAAGTGAACACCCGTCTCAACAAACTATAACAGTAGGCCCAACAAGCCAGTTAACACTAGTCTCTACCAGCACTTCTCAAGAATCATCAGCTATTTCTCAGATAGGTCATACTCAAGGCACAAAGACCACCCAAGAATCCTAAACTACAAATTTAGTCCCCCCCATAACAGACATAATCAAGAAAATCACATCTGCAACTTCTTTATTCAAACCAAGTGGACACTCATTTTCAGAAAGTGTTCCTCAGGATACATCCACCACAGGTGAAGTGATAACATTCACCCCAGTACCCCACAGGAACAGCCACACAACTCAAGTCACTATTACAAACACAGAACTATGGACCGCACCAGTCAGCTCTGACACCACCCTGGGAACCTTAGGAGGTACATCATTTTCCATAACAAGCGCCATTCCTCAGGCCACTTCTGTAGTTTCAACATTGGGAAGCCCAGGAGGACAATCAATATCCCCTGTTACCAGCACTTCACCTGACACAACATCAGCCATTTCCCAATCCCACCAGACTCAAGGCACAGCAACAACTGGAAAACCACACACCACCACACCAGCTTCTTTGGTGGTGGCCACTACCTTAGTGGGCACAGGTACAGCTTCTTCATCCACAGCGAACAGCCAAAGAACTTCAGGAAGTACTTCCCGAGAAATGTCCACTTTAGATGAGATCAAAAGTTTCTCACCAACTCCCTCCAGGGAAAGCCACACAACTCAGTCCACAACTGAATTGTTGTCCGCTGCAACCAGTGATGACATTATTCCAGGAACTATGGGAATCAGATCTGTTATTGTCCCCAGCACCGTTTCAGCCATCAGCTCTGAGGTCTCCACAACAGGGAGACTGACAAGACAATCAACCCCAGCTTCTCCCAGTGCCTCTCCTCAGGAAACATCAGCTCTTCCCCAGATGGCACAGACTCAAAGTACAGGAACCACCAGAGGATCTGAAACTGTCAGTTCAGTCACCCAGGTGACTAACACCTTTTCAACAGTCACATTTCCATTCACACCAAATGTGCATACATCTGCACAAACCATTGCCCACACTCTGTCACCTTCAAGCTCCAGCACAACATTAATTTCAAACCCAGTCAGAAGCAGACACATGACCCAAACAGCAATGCCAACCCTGTCATCTGGGGCAACTGAAGGGCCAATTACAGTTGGTTCTACCTCCCTGAGTGATGCAGCCTCTCATTCTTCTTCCATGATTTCGTCTATAAGTGGAAAAGTTCTGATAACAACCTCAAGCTCAGTCATTCATGAAAACATGACTGCCATGGTCATTCGCACTGTGGGTTCTGGCAGTAACTCTTTGACAAATACCACACAAATCCCAACTTCCTCCGTGGGCAAGTCAAGCACACCCCGCCGTAATCATCCTGCAGCTGTTCAAACAGTAGCCTCTGCTACCAACCCTATTACAAGGCCACCATATATGAGTTCTACAAGTAATCATAACAGCACAGCTGGATCCACACCGACTGTCATTTCCACCTACAACCTACCCTTTGATCAAGACCACTCCTGATACTTCTTCAGCATCTAAGTATTCTAAGAGTCCATTGTCTACGCTACAGCCGTCACAGACTATGCTTTCTCTGACTCTACTGCCTCTGGTAATGTGGGCAAATCTCAGACCATAATTACTTTAACCAGTAATTCTTCATTCTCTCAATCAGTCCCTGGCCCTGCAGTCACCTGGAGCTCCACCACCCAATTCACAGGTCATCCCACGCCTCTGTCTGGTACCAGCACTTTTCCACCATCCACAGCAACCTTAAGCTCCACTGTGAAGACTGAGACATCAGGTAGGTAGGGACTCCAGCATATTGGTCTCTTATAGTGACCCCATTGGCTCAATTTGGCTTAGAGGAGTGCTTGAGAGAAGACAGTGAGTCGGCATTACCAGGCTAGGGTTAAAGTCAGGTCCACAAGAGGTTGAAGTGAATGGGGGTGTGGTGAGTGAAAGGGTCACCATCCCCTCTGCCCCAGCAGACAACTGCTTATCTGCATGAAGTAGATGGGTTTGAGCCAAACAAGAGGGTTTCTAGCTCCTAAAGTCTATGGCTGTCTTTGACTCTGCTGCTGTCAAACTATAAGACCCTCTCCCTGAATACCAGGAACAGTCACAACCTCGATGAAGACAGATATCGAGAGAAGCACAGCAACATCACTACCCTCAACAACCTCCCAGATCCTTACCACCTCTACTCCCAGCACGTCCACGGGCGTCCACTCAACAGCTGTTTCAGTCCCTATCAAGCCCGAGAAAGGTAAGTGATGCCATAGAGCTGGGCCTCTCCGCCCTGGGATGGAGAGGATTGAGCTAGGTGCAGAGCTTGTAGTTGTGGCAGCTGGATTGGATCTATCAAGGAGGGCCATTGTGGGTAGTCAGGGAACCAGTTCTGTGAATATCTCCACTGCCCCTTCTGGACCATGGGAGATCAAGCTGTTCCTCATATCCCCTTTATAGGGTGATGTAACTGAATGCTCATTCTCAGCCTGCTTGCTCACAGACTCTGCTTTCTCAGGTCAAAAGGATCTCGCAAGGGGCAATGATACAGCATCAGACTTGGGTGCTGGGGGTTGGCTTTGTGCACTGCACTGGGCTCAGAGGTAGAGATAGAGGAATGATCAAGGTGCTGTCCAGCAAGTGACAGATCTGCTGACTCAGTGAGTACAATTAGAAGAACAAGCCCAGGTAGAAGGCACACACAATGAAAGGCCCCCAGAGAGTGTGGGGGTGGGTTCAAGGTGAAGAGGAGGCTTCCTAGAGTGAATAGGAACTGGGGGAGTGGAAGCAGCCCAAGCAGGCAGGAGGATCTGAACAGCAGGCATAAAGGCATAGCTGTGGAAAGTAGTGCCAGTGTTGCAGGAGGATTCCCGAAAGCACTTGGGGTTGCTGGAAGTAAGGTGAAAATTGTTGAGAAGTGATACTATCATTTGAGGGAATATTGTGGATAACAGGAACCAGGGAGGACGTGGCTAGATTTGCTTTTATAAATGGTGCTATGGTGATGGGGTGGAGGATGATTTTGCAGGAGGACAGGAGAGCAGTGTAATGACAGCCATGGATTCCAAGAAAGACCAAATGAGGGTGGCCATAATGGAGAAGAGGAGAGCCATTTGAGAAATGTTTAGGACAAGATTTCTCAAACTGCCCAAGGAACTAGGTGGGGTGGGGGGGATGGGGGGGTTCTTAGGACAAATTCTAGGGTATCTTCAAGTTTATTTAGAGTAATACCATCTTAGGGAACAAATCTCATTCTATGAAATGGTCTTTCAATTACCAATCTTCCTTGCATTGGAGGCATTTTATCTTTTCACCCTTAAAAGAATGATGAGTTCCATAACAGATGCAGAATAATTTGTTGGCATTCTGACAGCAGAACTTGATTTTCTCCAAAGTGGGGAAGTCTGAGAATACCAGTTTAAGGGGTAAAATAAGGAGATGAGGTAAACCCAAGTGGAGAGGGGAAGAGAGGAGTCCTTGATGGCTCCCAGTCAGGGGAACAGAGGACAGGATGAAGGAGCAGCTGGGTAAGCTCTCTGAGGATCCCTGTCAGTCTGAATGAAGTCAGCGCCCATGAGAACTTCCTGCTTTTCTTTGTCCTGGCCCAGGTGTTACCCTCTTCCCCTACGGGTCACATGTTGGAGACCAGGAATTTGTCAGGAGGATTGTGGACTTCACCTCACCGCTCTTCAAGCCCCACATTGGCTTCCCTTTCGGCTCCTCTCTCCGAGATTTCCTCTACGTGAGTCCCGGCTGCAGCCCAAAGGGCAGGACCTGTGACCCGTGTTTCCTGGTCCTGCTTCCCTCTCAAGGACTCTAAGATGGTCCTGTGGTTGTGACCATGATCCTGATGGAAAGAAAGGAATCTACTATATGCCTCTGACTCAGTTTGCATTTAGTCTTTAATGTCAGGGTGTCAGCTAGGCAAGGTCCACCTATCTACCTGTGTGGACAAAAGTATCTTTACCTCAGTGAAGAGATCTTGGGGCCCAGTAAGCTCTCCACTGTTTTCACAGGCCCTTTTTATGAGTAGGAAGCTCTACTTGGGAAACTTAACTGTTTGATACTGTTTACATTTTCTATAATTATTCCTGGTTCCCTGGTCCAAGTACACATGTCTCCTGGAGGAGAGTTGGAATAGTTGTCATTGCCCCTGTGGCTCTCAGTGAAAGAGGCTGAGTCAGAACACACTAAAAGGATGGCACAGTGATGGGGTGAGGGTATCAATCCTTTCAGCCCCATCTGATGTGGCACCAGGTTTAGGATGGGGCTGAGGGGATTTACCCAGAACGGTCTGCTCTGGGACAGGCTGGTCTTACAGACGGAGTCTGCTGCTGAGGCAGGGCAAAACCTACCACCTTAGAAAGGACTTAGAATGACAGGGATGTCCTTGAGGGTAAAGTATTTATGTGAGAACTATGTAAATGGGCTCCCCCAGCAGGCAGGGAGATGGATGACATGACCTCCCAGAGGCCGTTGACGTCTCTAAAGTTCTACCCAGAGAGGACTTCGGGGTCACATTCTGAGAAGCTGGCCCAAGGCCTCTCTGCCCCCCTCCCTCAATGCTAACCAGAAAACCTTTGTGCTCAGTTCACAGATAATGGCCAGATCATTTTTCCAGAATCAGAGTACCAGATTTTCTCCTACCCTAACCCTCCCCTTAGAGGCTTCGCAGGCTGGGACCGTCTGGCCCTGGTGGCTCCTTTCTGGGACGATGCTGATTTCTCCACCCACCGGGGAACCATATTTTACCAGGTGGGCCTTTCAAAGCTGGGTTTTGGGATCACACAGCACCCAGCCAAGAGAGACAAAAGACTGGGTAGAAGGCGGTACACGTGTTACTGCTGTGAGAGCCGGGCTCAGTGTGGGCAGGGATTGGTGCTTAAATATGAGGGCGGGAATGAAGCAGATTAGGACTATTACACTCAGGAATATGCTGACACTACCATAAGAAGACCTTCAGGTAACAGAGAGGGGTTGGCAACCCAGTGTTTGATTCTAAAATAAGGTTGTAGGGTCTTTCCTAACAAGCCTGAGTCAAGCAGGGCCCCCCTATATACTCCTGGATTGGGTTAATGATTGCAATCAGTGGGAGCATGTAATGAAAGCTCAGGGTGAATGTGGATCGTGCACCTCCCGTGGACAGGCACTGCAGAAGGTCGAAAGACGGAAAAACACATGCCTGTTCTCAAGGAGCCTCTGGTTGGACATGGGGAGGTTGGAATGGGCACAGGTGGTTATGCTGTCCAAGCCAGTCTGTGATAAGAGATGGATACATGAGTTTAAGTCCACAAGACTTGGGTTTCTGGGCCTTGGCTTTCCTCTCCGCACACCCCAGACTCCCCACAGCTGAATTTGAATCAATTTTAAGGTCCAATGAACTAACTAAAAATGTAGGCCTGGGAGAGAGAAGGATGTGGGATGTGGGTAGACTAAAGGGAGCAGGATCACCGTGCAGAAAGTGGGGGATCTCTCAGGGGTGTTCAGCTGGGACCTTCATTTCCTTATCCTTATCTGACTTTCTTTCCTAGATATATGAGACACTCTATGATGACAACAAACCACTTGTAGTCCAGCAGGTGGAATCTTGGATTGAGAAGTTCACACACACCTGGAACTACAAAGCCAGGTGGACCCTAAAGGTCACATGGGTCAATGCCCCTGCCTATCCTGCCCGGTGGACCCGTGGGGTGAGTGGACAAATGGACCGCTCTCTGTGAGCCATCTGGAAGTCAGACATCCTAACATTCTAGCCAGGGACCAATCTTCTAAACCCTCTCTGACTCCAGGACAGATTTCTGATGGCAGCACTCCCCCTGCCCGTGGTGATGCTGAGTCTCCATCATGCACCAGGCTGCCCCAGCCTTTTACTCACTACCTCAGAGCACTGGGTATTGGGAGGTTCAAACTTAGGAAATGGAATATTTGTAAGTCAAAGAGGGCTGGTTATTTGCAATTTTATATGGCTCAACTTGGTATTATTATCCACATTGTAGAGGTGAAGAAGACGATGGTTAGAGAGGTTAAGCATCTTGCTCAAGGTCACCCAGCTAGCCAATGACAAAGCCAGGCCTAGAACCCAAGTTTTTGTAACTTCGAACACTGGCTTTGAATCACAATGCTATCCAATGGAAATGGGCGACCACGCACTCTTCCTTCCGGGGACTCAGCTGTTACAGTCACAAAGTTCTTCCTTGTGTCTGGTCTAAAATTACTCATTTCTTCATTAGTTCAACAAGTTCATTGATTACCTACTTTGTACAAACACAGCACTTGGTATCCATCTTCAGAGACTCTCCAGTCTCATTTGCAGTGGTCCTCCCCATTATTCACATTGAGGAGACATTTAGACAATGTCTTTAAATATTGCCGAGAAAGTTACATAGGCCTCTCCCCGTCCCTGGTGTCTTACCTAATCTCTCAGGTTCCTGAAGGTTTCTCATACAAACTCCCTTCCAACTGGTTTCTAACCCAGAACCCGTTATCACTCCTCCCTGGAAAGAAGTCATAAAGAAGGCAAATCCACCATTCTAGGTGCTTTGACACCCAGGGTGAAAGATGATTCTAGTGCCCTGGACTGACAATTAATCCCTCACCCAGGGGCACGCTCCCAAATTTATCAGCATTTTAAGCCCATGTCTTTGCTCTGGGTAGGCCAGGAAAAGAAGATGTGTGTGTCAGGAAAAGGATGTGGGATGGGTGATAGGACCCCAGATCTCTCACAGACATCCCTATGTTTGTCTCCAATAACCCTCAGACCAACACCTACCAGGCCATCCTCTCCACGGATGGAAGCAGATCCTTTGCCCTGTTTCTCTATCAAAGCGGTGGGATGCAGTGGGACGTGACCCAGCGCCCAGGCAACCAGGTCCTCATGGGCTTCTCCAGGTAGGACGGGGAGGGGCCGTCAGCACTGAGCAGATAATAGGAAGTGGTGCAGAGCAGGGGTTTTGCTATGCACACACTCCCATCCCCCAGGACCAGGCATAAATCCTCCTTGCTGATGCTTCCGACTCACGCCTACTCCAATTCCCGCTACTTGCTGTTTCACAGGAAAAGATCCCTATTCATCTGCTGTTCCCTTTTCTTCCCAAGAACTTCTTTCCTCCCCCAGAACTCATGCAGTGTAATAATTCCCAGAGCTTTGACTTCTCTGATTTCCACTGATGTTAGCTGACCTCTCTCAACTTCTCAAATATCATAACAACAGCCAACATTTATTATACTAATGACTTAACATGCATTATTTCATTTGATTATCACAACCACCTCATGAAAAAGATACTATTTATTACCCGTTCTACAGATAAGGAAACTGAGGTGCAAATAGATAAGTTATTGCCCAAAGTCATAGAACTGGGAAGTGGCAAAGCAGGAATTTGAACGCACAGACGTCTGAAGTTGAAATCTGCTTTCCTAACTTCTGGTGCCCCTGGGCTGATGATGAATTCCTCACCCAGGGGCACCAACACCTTGTCTAGGGTTTGGGGAAAGACAGGGAGTGGCAGGATGGGGCTGTAGGTGGGGCTGTGTGTTCCCGTGTGTGGAGGTGGCTCAGTTTCTGACACAACAGTGTTCCAGCACAGTATTTCCAGGTGTTGGTATGTGCAAACGGTTGTGAAGGTCACTTGTAATTCGTTACTGGTAATTGCTGCAAATGGTTTTCTCTTAGATGGTATTCTGGAGAGCCCTATAATTACATTGCTTTCACTTGCTTTTTGATGTGCTGTGAAGGAGAAAGGAGTGGAATTATCCAACTGGCTAGGAATTTCACACCATTCTGAGTGTGCCTGCTCATAGAAGGTGTCACACCTGTGTGCATCATCTATCCTATGTCAGAAAGGAGAAAGATCTGGAGGCACTGTCCTGAGACACTCACCCAGGGTGAGGCTGCAGGCTTTGCTCCAGGATTACCTCCTTCCTGGGGCAGCACTTTGAACCCTACCATTGAGAGGGCGGGAAGGCACCCATTGCATCCAGTACTCACCCAGTTCTGAGTGCTTTACAAATGTTACTGCATTTCATCCTCACAATACTGTGAGGTAGATGCTACTGTAATCTCTTACACTGATGTGAAAACGAAGAATCAAAGAGGTTAAGTAACTTGCCCATGGTTATCAAGCTACTAAGTGCTAGAATCAGGAATTGAATCCATGACTGTTTCTCTTCAGAGACTAGCTGTTAACGATCCCAATATACTTTCCCCCACCAATCCCTAGTAGAAGGGAAACTAACCGGAAGAAGGCCTGAACTCTGTTTTTTCCACCTCTGTCTCATGACCAGTTTCTGATCATTAGCAATCAGATGTGGAATAAATTAGAGCCTCCCCAGCCCTGCCCCATCCATCTCCTCCCCTCTCCTGCTTAGTGGTGGGAGTCAGTGATTCTCGGTGACTGACTGACCAATTGATGAATTAGTTGACTGACCAGCTGATAACTAATGACTAGCTGGACTGAGTGAGTGACTGGCTGAATGAATAACTTGCCGACTGAGAGGAAAGACCCTGGACGTGACAGAGGCCTATGATTCTTTCCTTTGCCTGCAGTGGAGATGGGTATTATGAAAACAGCCCACTGACATTCCAGCCAGTGTGGGAGAAGTATCGTCCAGATCAATTCCTGAATTCCAACTCAGGTAAAAGTACCACCTAATCACACTTGAGTGGACTTAAATCCCCTTCTGTCCTCTACTCCATGGGCCATGACAGTCCTAGAGGGGCAGCTCCTGAGCATCCCCACAATCCCAACGGGGGTCCCCAGCACAAATTGACCTCCCACAGGTGTAATCGGGACTTGGCACTGCCCCGGGGAGCAGCTGGTACCTTCTGTGCCCTCACACAATATAGTCTCGGTTGGGGCTATGTCTTCTCTCTGGGGAGCCAAACCTAGGAGGTCTCTCGGGGAGGGGGGTAGGGGGGGCTCAGATCCTGGAAATGAGGACAGGGCTGTAGGAGGAGGTAAAGATATGAATGGACAGTTAGGACAATATTCCAAGTGTCCTGGCTCAGAGTTGGAATGTGAATCCCGATGAGATCCCTTCAGGGAATCTACCCAGAGGAGTTCCAGAGGTATGACATTCATTCAGTCATCATATTTATTGGGCACTTGCTGTGTGTGGACACTGTGCTAAGAACGTGGAAAACGACAAAATAAAGGAAAAGACCAACTATGTTTGTTCTCAAAGAGGTCTCACTCTGGTAAGGTGGCCAGTACTTTAGAATCAGGAAGAAGCCCATGAGGCCTCCTCCATGACTCGATGTACTGTCCTGAGGCCCCAAAGGAAAGAAATTATAGTTTCTAAAATGTGATACAACAAAGGACATTTTAGCGTTAGGAATCAGCCATATAAATTGTGAAGCATAAATCCAATTCTATTTGTTCTGTGGCAAGAACTTTTGGTAAACAGAAGCTAAGTCAAATCATGGGTGCCATCTGTGGCGAAAGCTGCCCAACCAGATGAGGCCCTTCTGTCAAGATGCACCTGCTTGTGACCTAGGGGGCGAAGTATGAGAGAGAGAGTGAGGGAGAGGGAGAGAGAGAGAGAGAGAGAGAGAGAGAGTTGGGAGAGAATATCTAATGAGTTTCCCCTGATGCCAGGCCATTGTGGAGAAGATACCCGAACAGATAATCATAAACAATGATTATTTTTTCCAAAACCTTAACAAATTGTAGTTATCTTGACAATTTCTTCTTTTGTGTGGCAACAAGGTCAAAATCTAATGCATATGTCCTATTGTATCTTGTTGAGCTCTGGAGCCCTCCTTCTCACTCCTGGCAGCTGGGGTGGGCAGCATGTCACTTACAATTAATTAAAGGTATATTTAACGTCCAATCCCCCAGCAAGGTTTCTTCTCCCACTTACTTCTCCCTTCCAAGGATGGTGTCTGAGCACAGAGAATGCTTCCTCAGTGGTGTTAGAGCAAGTCCCAGCTTCACATGCCAATGTCTCTGTGGCTCCCCAGCTGGCCTCTGAGCACTGGCCTCTGCCCTGGCTGTTTGGCCACAGACATGTCTGTGCTGGGGGCAGGGTCCAGAATGAAAGCCAAGTGGCTGGTGGCATCATTCACTGAGATATAGGATGCAGGAGGAGCCACTGCTTCATGGGGGTTGGAAGGTGCTGGAGCTGAGTGACAAACAAGAGGATAGAGGATGCTGTGAACTAAAGATCAGGGCCAGGCTTTGGCTCTGACTTGGGTGCAGGTGAGGCCTCCCTGTCCAGCACTTGTCGCAGGGTTTCACCCTAAGATCCAAGCTTTAGGGGCATTTAGAGGTCACATCCAAGTGGTCTCTGGGAGGAAATTGCTGCCAATCTGAATTGGGCCCCATCCCTGAAAGAGCTGTCCAGAGGGGGAAAGTGGCATACAGAGGGTACATCTCTGAGTTTTGGTTGTCTCTAAAGCTAAAGCAGAGCCTGTGGCCCAGGCCCTGGGATAACCCCTTTTTCCTTTGCTCCCCCAGGCCTCAGGGGTCTGCAGGTCTATAAGCTACACAGGCAAGAGAGACCCAACTACCGCCTCTGGTGCCTGCAGTGGTTGAAGAGGCAGCCTCAGTGGCCCAGCTGGGGCTGGAACCCGATCTCCTGCCCATGCTCCTGGCAGCAGGGACTATGGGACTTACGATTCCAACGCGTTCACATAGGTGACACCTCCTTCCTGTCTCTTGGGGTACCACCATGGTTCCCCACATGCCCACCAACCACCCCTCTGGTAATGCCTATCCTGTCCCTTTTGAGGCACCCTCAGTCCCTCCCCAGAAACACCCTACCCTGATCCTGCCCCACCGCAGGCATTCTGGGCCTGAATATGTCTGGGTTGTTGCAGGCTGGTGGCACCTCAGCAGCAGGCATCTGTGCAGCTTCTCCTCCTGGCGTGGGGGTGTGTGCTGCAGCTACGGGCCATGGGGAGAGCTTCTCGAAGGCTGGAGAGTGCAGAGTCCTTGGCAGTTTGGTACGTGTGTCCACCTCCTCTGGGGCTCTCTGCTCTTCCCTATCAGAGACCAGCCCTGGGCTCTATGCCAAGCAGTGGGACCCATAGATTGAAGCCTTTTGTCCCCATTCCCTCCCAATTCCTTCCCTTCTCTGGCCCTCAATTTCTTGATCTTGTAATGTTAGGAAGCTTCCAACATCCCTTCCAGCTGGCATCTTAAGGGTTTATGATTGAGTGCCTCTTGCCCCATTTCCACTTGGTCCCATAACCCCAGCCCAAAGTGGGGGTGTCTTTCTAGGGAACGGGTGTGTGACCCTATTCCTCTGGACCCAGATTAGCAGGCTGTCTGGGAGAAGACATGGAGTCATCTCCCTCAGGAGACCTCCAAAGAAGCTCAAGGACACAGGGGTGGGGGGACAAGTAATGTGTGTCCTCTGCCTTCCTCCCTGTAATCCAGGCATCATCCATAATCCCCAAACCATCAGCTCTGCCTTCCCACTCCCAGCACTTTAAGAGCAGTGGCACTCAGCACCCCACTCTTCAAGAAAGGAAGTTCCTTAGCTCCAACCATGTTCTGGCCCACCTGGGGGCTTGGCGGCATGTGGCTCCTACAAGCCTGCAAGGGAGATGGTAATCGATCGTTAGCCTAAGGTCACTGGGTAGGACAGGATCTGAACTGAGGTGTGCCAAATCCCCAAACCACACCCTTTGCCACCCATCTCATGCTACCCCACCGAACCTTCCAGCTGGGTTCCACAGGTCCTCCATGTCCCCACCCCCACCCCAACACGATGCTATTCTCCACAGACCAAGAACTGGAGCCACAGCACTGGTGCTGCCGCTGGAATGACCAGCCCTCCTTGTGTGCCCTGTACCAGCAAAGGCGGCCCCGCATCGGCTGTGCTGGGTACCACGCCCCAAGGCCCGGTGAGGCTGCTGCCCCCCCCACCCCCTGCCGGAGGCAGGGTTGAAGCAGAGGATCTGGGGAGGGGTGGCCTCTTGGGGCCTGGACCAGGGCAGTGCTAGCTGCCTGGGGCCGGGCTGTGGCCACAGGGGAGATGGAGATTGTGCTGGTGTACGATCGCAAACAGAGGGGCTTTGTACGTGGCCCTGAGGAAGGGGCTGAAATGGGGGAGTGGGAGCTAATGAGCAGACATGCATGGGGCAGGCCACAAAAGTGTAAGAGGGCTTCTGGGGAGGATTCTATAAGCCATGAACACCTTTCCAGGCTTGAGTCTATCTGGTCAAATGCCCTGCCAAGGGGTAGTGGGGAATCTCAGATCCTTCCCTTGTCTGGCATGCCAATGTGGTGTTTCTCCTTTTTCCAGCCTGGATGTTCGGGGACCCCCACATCACTACCTTGGATCGTGTCAATTACACCTTCAATGGGCTGGGAGACTTCCTGCTGACCCAGGCCCAGGATGGAAACTCCTCCTTTCTGCTGCAGGGCCGCACTGCCCCAACCAGCTCGGCCCAGGCCTCCAACTTCATTGCTTTTGCAGCTCAATACAACTCCAGCAGCCTTGGCCCCATCACTGTGAGTGAGGCAGGGAGCATTAGGCCTCCCTGCTCCCCTCCCAGAGAGCCCTCAAGGACCCTCAGCTGGAAATGGAGTCCCGGGAAGAGAAAGAAGGAAGAGGGGAGGAGGGCAGAAGGGAGGGACGATGCATGCTGCCGGAGTAGTGCTTTGTCACCCTAGAGACTCAGGATTAGGCTCCTGGCTCCACCAGTTATGTAACTAAAGAAACGACTTAACTTCCAGTGCCTCCATTTTCTTAAAGTAAAATGGGGATAATAATATTACCTACCACACAGGCTGTTGCAAGATTTTAATGAGATAATCTAAGAAATGTACTTAGCTCACATCCTGGCCCATGCTAAGTACCCCATAGCCGTTAGCTAGCAAAACCTCATTGTCACACTCATCATCACCTTCATCTTCACTCAAGGCTCAGGTTCTAAGCTGTCTGCAGCCTCCTGTCTCAGCCTGTGGGCCAGCCTGCTGGTCAGGCTTAGGCCTCTCCCAATTCCCTTCCAGGTTCAATGGTTCCTTGAGCCCAATGACACAATACACGTGCGCCTCAATCACCAGACTGTGATGTTTGAGACTAACCGTGAAGATGCAGAAGGTAGGCTGGGGTCAGCTGTGAGGGTTCAGGAGGTGCCCTGCACCTGAGAGCAATGTGTTCGGATGTGGCGGCAGCAGCACTGGGGCAGAGGAGAGTGCTCGTCATCCCTGCTGTCCCTTCAGCAGCTATGCCTGAGGCAGCTTCTTTACCTAGGAGTCGGGCATTTCCCTCCTCACTTCTTCCTCCAGTGCTGTGAGGGCCTCTCTGTGGTGGTCCCTGTCTTCAGTCCCCCAGGTAGAAGGGGGTGGTGTGGGCCTGAGGGTGTCCTGAGAGTTTGGTTTTGGGCCACTAGAGAAGGCACCTCAGGACACCCATCCCAGAGCTGCTCTCATTCTCCTCTCTGCATTTTGAACCTTCACTACTGCCAAGCCGTGGGCCCACAGGGTCCCAGCGCTGGGTTCTTTCTCATCCGTCTCCCAACATTCTAGGCCAGGAGATATTCAACACCACTGAAGTCGTAATGATCCGCAATGGTTCCCTGGTGACAGCCAGCATAGATGGGACAGTGATCATCTCAGTGACTGCTCTCTCCAACATCCTCCATGCCTCTTGCAACCTCCCAGAGGAGTACCGAAACCACACAGAGGGCCTCCTGGGTAAGAAGCAGGCAGGACCCTGACTCTGAGGCACCAGCCACAAGAGGAACTCAGACCCGTAGACTCCAGGAGGCTCCCCCTCCCACTGGCCTGCAGACATCCCAGCTTATTTTCCTTTCTCAGCCTCCTTGGAGTAGAACCCTGCTGGTGGCAGGGAGGGTCAGGGACCTCTTCAGCTACCTTGGAGGATCACTTCTTGTCCTCCTAAAACTCTAAAAATTCCGGGGCAGCCAAGGGAACATCAAGAATGGGATATGAGGAGGGTGGGGCCAGCAGCAGCCCTTCTCCTCCATGAACATCACAACTTCCCACTCCTCCCTCCATTGCCTCCATTCCCTCCTTCTTCCTCTATTCCCTCCTTCCTTCTCTGCTCCTCCCTCCCGGAAACAGAAGGGCTCTGAGGTTATGGTCCATCCTCTCCCGCCTCCTAGAGGACTGAACCAAGAACAGATGCCATGGAAAGCATCTTCCTGGGCTCCCTGCTCCTCCTCACATCTTGAGTGTGACAGCGGAACCACAGTCCCAGGGTGCCCAACCTCCTTCTCTGTCCCTCAGGGGTCTGGAATGACAATCCAGATGATGACTTCAAGATGCCCAATGGCACCACCATTTCCCAAGGGAGCTCTGAAGAGATGATTTTTCACTATGGAATGACCTGTGAGTCTGGGCCTCAGAGTGCTCGGGGTAGAGGGGGCAGGGCCAGGATGAAGGAAGCTGCTAACATTGTCTCCCTCAGGCTGGTGGGTACCAGACTTCTGTCCTTTGTAAGGGAGGAGTGGAAAGGCCAGGAGGAGATGCTGAGGATTCTGGTGCCGCCCCAGATGTCCCCTCCATTCCCATCACATCTGCATCTCTCTACCTGGAAGAGAGGATGAGGGAAGTGAGTGGCCCTCACTCACCAGAGCTGAAATTTCCAGACTCAGAAGCTGGAAGTCAACCTGTCCTTCCATGTCTCTCTCCCCCACTGCAAGCCATATACAGTGATAGTAAGGGGTGGACCCTGCCGAAATATAGCTGGAGTCCCACCCCTGCTACCACTTCATGTGTTATAGGGGAAATCAACGGAACAAGCCTCCTTGGCAAGAGGGATGACAATCTGCCTTCCAACTTCACACCTGTCTTCCTTTCCCAACTTTTGAAAAACAACTCGAATGAAAATTTGGCCTCTGAATGTAATGGAAATGAACAATGCATCTATGATGTCCTGGCGACAGGAAACGCACAGACCGGACTGCACACTAACATGATCTTTAGAACATACCAGCAGATGAACACCACCCTCCGTAAGTGGCGTGAGGCCTAGGAAGGCATTTGCAGAGTTAGGGGGCAGATGATACTCTCTCCGTGGTACTCTCTTAAGCTACACATTCTTTAAATTTACCATATTCTTTCACTTATGTTATTCCTCTGCTCAAGCCCAGAGTGACTCCCCAGCTCACTCTGTTCTTATGGCGACCTTCAAAGCCTTATCCAATTTACCTCTCTGAACTCTTCTGCTAGTATGCCCACCTCGCTCCCTCTATTCCAGCCCCATTGGCTTCTGTACGTCCTTCAAACATGCCGGGCTCACCCACACTCTGAGATGCCACACATGCTGTTCTCTTTGCCTGGAACACCATTTCCCAGGCAGCCACAGGCTTGCCCCTGGCCACCTTCAGGTCTCTATTTAAATGTCAACTTTTTTGGTTAACCTGTCTAAAATTTCATGTTCACCTACACTCCCTATTCACCTTCCCTGCTTTAATTTTTCTCCTTAGCATTTATAACTATCAAATATATTTTCTAATCTTCATAGGTATCTTTTTTTATTATTTATTCACTGCTGTGTCTTCACTACCTAGAACAGTACCAGCCATATAGTAGGTACTCAATAAATACTTGTTAAGTGACTGAATAAATGAGTGAACAGAAACTGAAAGAAATAGCACGGCTCCAAAAAACAGAGACCAGTGCAAATGTTTTACTCCCTCTCTTTTTTCTGACAAATGCAATGCCCTTCTAGATATTATCGTCATGATTTTCAGCCCTCTCCCAAAGGCAAAACTCTGTGATGCCCTGAACAACCCTGTTCTCTGATTCACTTTGTACCATGCCCAGCACCGTACTCTGATCAGAAAAACACTAGAAATGAATCCTGTTTGGGGAGAAAATAAAGAGAGAATAAAGATTTGGCCAGGTGGTTGGTACAACCCCAGCCTGCTCTGCAGGTCTGAGAGCAGGTACATAGAATAATTCCTGCTTCCAGAGGCGGGTCACAGCCCTGGGAATGCTTCACAAACCAAAGGACTGGAGAAAGACAGAGGAGTTCTCAAAGCAAGAGTGTCCTACCTTAGGCTCTGAATTCCCCTTTGTGTTTCAGATCAGTTCCCGCCCTCTATAGATGGTCACCGAGTAGTAGAAGCCTACCTGGGGCAGACCACACGAATTGAGTACACCAGCAACTCTAAGGACGTCACGTTCACTCTCAGGAATGACTACACTGACTTCAAGCTTTTTGGTAAGAATGTTTGGGGACATGGGGATGAGGTCAGAGTCAAGTTTTGGGGACTTCTGCATTATTATACCCTGTGCAACTTCATGTCCCTTTTCCACCGGAATATCCAGGACAAGCATTCCTTAGGAATGATTTCTATAATTCAAATCGGTGCCCCCCGCCCCCATCCTCAGGGAACAGTAGTGATGGGCTTCTGGGGAGATTTGGCCAGCTAGCTAGACTGACTCTGGGCAATCACCAAGTTATAAGACTAAAGTATAACAACTAAGAAATACCAATGTAAACATTTTCATATCTATTTTTTTAAAAGGATATAATGTGGAACAAGATTTAAATAAATACAAATACTTTTGTTTGGAATGTTTATCACTATTTTTATGTTTGCCAACCACGGTTATCTACCTTTGTCACTCCTTGTTGGCTTTTCTGTGCTGGGACCAAGCATAGCTTCATTTCTCCCTCACAGTAATGGTGTGGAGACCCCAGGCCTGTAATCATGATGTGGGTCAAGGAATCAAAGCCCACAGGATGCAGCTTGCCTTCTGTCACCAGCACTAATTATGCTGGTGACTGCTCTTTGCGAAACCAAAGCCCTTCGAGACCTTATTCTGAGCTCTGAACACCTCTCTGCCTCATTTCCTTTCTCTGTGCACAAGAAGGGCTTCTGTCTGTACCCTTTTGCTCCATGTGGCATCAGGGCCAGACAAACATATCAGGATATTTTCTCCTCCACTGGCCTCCTCTCCTGAAGACTGACGGTCTGGAAGTTACTGTCATCTCTTCCTTAATATCAGCTGCTTTTAACCTGCTGTGTTAAGGAGACCTCCCTATTTTCTTGAAAATATAAGGCAGGTTTGATCAGAAGAGTCCTCATTGATATGTAGCAGTGTTTCACTATAGTCTGGTGTCTGAAGGGGTGGCTGGTCAAAGGTCCAGGAAGTGAAAGGGGTGGGCAAGAAATCAGGGCAAAAAATGGGGCTGCTGTGAGGGTGAAGCCAGTTTGGCCTGCAGTGTGTAGCCTGGGGAAGTGTCAGGAGGACCCTGGCCTCCATCGTTCATCCATCCTGGATGTCCCATCATGGTGCAGGCCCATGCACTTTACCATTTGGGGTCTCTTCAGCAGGAAGCTGCCTTCTCTCTATGGAGTTCCACTCTGCAATCAGTTACTTGGGCGGGTGCTACCTCTAACTTGGAGTGTAACCAGTATTACCCCAGGAAACCAGCCTTGCTCAAGGAAATACCTGATGAGATTTGAGGGTTGGGGGAAGTCCAGCATTGACTCTCAGGGTGTTAGATGCCAAGATATGTTGGACAGCAGAGCAGACAAGGTTCCCAGCTCTTATTGATCTTGTCTTCCCTGGGGTAGAGAATGGGACATTGCTGTGGACACCAAAGTCTCTGGAACCATTCACTCTGGAAATTCTAGCAAGAAATGTCAGGGACAACTTATCATCTGTACTCCAGCCGAAGACCGTGGTCTGTGCTTGCAAGGGAGAGAAACAGTGTTTATACAACCACACCAGCTGGGTGGGAAATTCCTCCCTGGAGGTGAGTGCTGGGACGAGGGTGGGAGGGAGGTTTTCATGTTGAGGTGAAAGGAAGTGGGAATTGGAGGGATGTCATAGTTGAGCCCCTCTGTGGTAAAGTGTGTGTTAAGAGGTGGGTGGAGCTATGGTAGGTGAGTAGAGCCACAAACTTACATGTATAGGAAGTAGAACTTTTCGTTACTGCTTATTCTTCATCTGGATTTTTATCTCCCAGCTCCTATTCTGCCAGGCTGGTGGGAAAACTTCCACATCAGCCTTTCTTAGAGTTCCCCAGTGGTTTCCATCTCCATAGTTCTGGAACTAGGCACTGAGGGGTGGGGTAGGAAGGTGCCCGGGTGGTCCCTGGGCATGAGTCTGCACGGATTACAAGCTCCCTCCTCTTCAGACCCAGGGAGGTGCTCGGTGGTTCTGTGCCTTGCTCAGACACAGGGCACCTTTCATAAGGAGGCTTAAAGTCCATTCTGCCTAGAAACACCACACAGCCATTTCTCTCTGGGGTCTCCTCATCATGGTGTTGGGAAGAGAGGTGCAGGTCCCCTCTGATCTTGACACTTCCAAACCTCTTTGTTTCCTCTTTTACTTTCTCCAACTAAAACAAGCAACTCTTTCAATCTGGAGAAACCCTTCTCCATTCAAGTTCTAGCCAAGATACTTGGCCTAAGTCCACACATCTTGCTCCATCTATTTTTTGTTTGTTTGTTTTGGATTGTAAAAGGGAAGCCAGAAAGGAAAGTGTTTGGCTGGCAATACCCTACGACCCCCTTTACCCTTTATACACACATGTCCTTCTCTAGAAGCATGAGCAGAGAATTCCTACTTAAAAGGGGTAGAGGTGGGGGGAGACCAGGGACTGGAAAAGGAAAAAAATATAGAGAGTGGGGAAAATACAGCTTAAAATCAATGTATTATTCTAGATATCCCCAAATACCCAGTCTTGGAGGTAGAGTGTTGGAGGGTTCCACTTCAGGAAGATTTCCAGAGTCATCTCATGGAGATCAGAAAAGAGAGAGCAGGGGGCTTGATGAGGTTTCCAGAACGTTCCCTGCCCTATGCCATTGTCCTGGTTATGTGTGTTCTCACTGTGCTGAGCAGTGAGGCTCTGTCTTCTTAGTTTGGGAGTCAGCAGGAGGAGAACGAGTAGGAAACTGCAGCCTATGTGGAATCCAGTTTGCAAGGGATAGTAGAATATTTATTTAGTCCCTGTCTTACTCTAAAAAGGATTTCAGGCAAGGAGATACGGTGTGAGATGGAAGAGGCTGAGAACCTGGGGCAGGGCCTGGGCACAGGGGTTGGGGAAAAGAATGGCCCAGGGAGGCAAGTGGGCTAGAGGACAGTGTGCCTTTGGGCAGGGATGTGCAAGGCAATGGCCTGGTCAAGAAAGTGCTCCATAGATTTTGGCAGAACTAAGACGCAGCGTCCATGGGTCCTCAGAACAGAGGGGTCCGTAGTGAAACACCCAGACACCTTTAATGGTTCAGCCTCCTGGCTGCCTAGTGATCAGCAACCCATTTCAGGTGGCCAGCTGCGAGTGTGATGAGAACACCTTCGGCCACTACTGTGAACACTCCAAGGACCTCTGTGAGGAGCAGTGCTTCCCGAATGTGAAGTGCATTCCTGGGCAGGGCTGTGAGGGCTGTCCCCCCAACATGACTGGGGATGGGCGTCACTGTGCACGTAAGCTGAAACAGGGCCCTGGCAGGAGGAGGTTCTGGGAACAGGTGACACCTGGGGGGCCTAGGACAGCCACAGGCAAACCATTTCTCTCCTTTTTCTAGCAAGTAGGGTTTCGGAGGAGAGGGGGAATTCCTGCCTGTTTCCGTGAATTTTTTTTCTATTTCCCGTTCCCGAATCCCAAGAAAAGTTGGTCGGGAAATCGGGAAAATTGGCTCCTTGAACCAAGTAATACCCACAATGGAAAATAAACATACTATTCACAACGTAATTCTTAGACATTTTTCCTATTTATCGCTAGGGTTTCCGGGTGGGAATTCCTGACTGTTCTCAGGATTATTTTTTTAATGCTTTTCCATTCCCGAATCCCAAGAAAAGTTGGTCAGGAAATCAGGAAAATCGGCTTCTTGAACCCAGGTGGTTGGTAGTATCGGCCGTCACTTTGTGGAAACAATTCATCGTGGAGAACAGAAAACAGTTTATATCTTGGGATTTTGGGATGGGAAAGCGAAAAAAACTCTTGAGAACGCGTGGGAATTCCTGTCCAGAAACCCTACTAGCAAATATTTGGAATGATCAATGTAGATAGATGTGGTCAGGAGGTAAGGTCGGCATGGTAGGGCGTGAGGCTGAAGGAGAAGAGATTGTACAGACATGGGGGAGAGGCCAGGGCAGAGCAGCCCTGAGGCACCGATGGGGAAAGCCCAAGGCAAAAGACTGAAGGTGGCCTGGAGAAGAGAGAAGACTTCTGGCACAGCCAGGGAACCAGAGGCAAGGTGCGCCCTCAGGCTCCTCAGGGTCTTCAGAGATGCAAAGCCCAGCATCTCCACATCCCCCGGTCAGGACATTTGGAGGGGCTGCCATGGGGTGTCTCATTTTCCCTTTGAGTCCTCCTCCCACCATCTTGACCTCTGAGCTATTGGAGTCAGATGAGAGAGAGCACAGTGAGGCTTCCACTAAGCCCTGTAACGCACCCAAAAGAAATCTGAACAGAGGTCAGAGTAGGTAGAACCACAACTTCGTAAAGGCAGAAAAGGGGATGTAAGTAGGGAAAGCAGGCTGACAGACCCTTCTCCTGCCAGCCATCTGGGTCCTTTCCTGATGCGAAGGGTCTGATAAACACTCCATTCGTTCATAAGAGGGAGAGTACCTACCTGGCAGAGGAAAAAGGGTTGCCTGGCAGAGAAATGTCTGGGAAAAGGAGAAGAAGCATTGTTTGATGTTCAGAGTGGCCCACAAGCCTGCAGATTGTGCCGGTTTTCGGGGAAAGAAACCAAGCTTGTCCCAGGAACAGCTTTCCATGGGCTGGTGGCTGCCCCCTGCTACCCAGTGTGGGGTTACTGACCTCCTCTCCCTCTGCAGTTCTGAAAGACTCTGAACTCTGTCAGAACAAGTCCTGCCCTGTGAATTACTGCTACAACCAAGGCCACTGCTACATTTCCCATACTCTGGGCTGCCAGCCCGCCTGCACCTGCCCCCCTGCCTTCACAGACACCCGCTGCTTCCTGGCTGGGAACAATTTCACTCCAACTGTCAGTCCAGGTACTACCAGATGCCCCCGCCATCCCCATCTCCACGCTTCTCTTGTTTAGGGAAAATGGGGGCAAGAGGGAGGGCTCTGGGGACTAGGGCTAAGTTCCTCAAACTCCCAGGACAGAACTCCAAATTTCTCTTAGGTGGTGGTAAGTTGTAGGCTATGGGAGCCAGTGGGGCAGCTGTCACAGCATGAACCATAGGCCTGAGTGTTCTTCTGAGGAAAGACTGAAGGTGACCTGATGGCTCAGTGAGAAGAGAGTCAAGGGGGCCCTGACCACAGTCAGCAAGCACTAGGGTGAGGGTCAGCAGGCTCGGCCACCTCTGAGTCCTCTGGTGACCTATCACTGTAGGATAGGATGGTCTCTCTGGACTA
Organism: Rhinolophus hipposideros; assembly: GCF_964194185.1. Taxonomy (NCBI): domain Eukaryota; kingdom Metazoa; phylum Chordata; class Mammalia; order Chiroptera; family Rhinolophidae; genus Rhinolophus; species Rhinolophus hipposideros. The sequence goes on along the minus strand of NC_138048.1, from coordinate 51,451,012 downwards.
GCCCAACAGTCTCTTGGGGTAAGTCTGGGTGAACCGTGCCATGATCATGAATCTGCTTTTCCCATCTCCAGAGTTTCCCTTAAGAGTCATCCAGCTCTTGCTCAGTGAAGAAGAAAATGCCTCCATAGCGGAGGTCAACGCCTCGGTCAGTGCTGCAGGGGCTCTGGGTGGGGATGCGGGTCTTAGCCATCACTTGTGCATTCTGTCTCTATTCATCCATCTAGATTCAATTACCAGAGGAGACAGGAGCTTCCTGCCTCAGGGAAGGCCTGGGGTGAGGAAGGCAGGAAGCCCCAAGACTGAGACCTCTAGCAGGTTGGAATGACCAACTCAAAATGAATAGCATCTAGGGTGGCTGAGTCACCCCAGCCTCTCCTTCTGAAAGTCCCTCAAGACTTGCACTTGATGTTATATGGGAGAAACGCAAGGCATGTCACTTCCAGGAAGCCTTTCCTGACTTCCCAAGGAAACTGGGGGCTCCCTCTTCTTGGCTCCCATCCCCTAGTCTGTCCCTCAATCACAGGCAAAGTAGCACAGTGCTTGAGTAATTGAGGCTCTAGAATCCTACATACCTGGGTTCAAATCCTGATTCTACCGCTCACTAGAGCAGGTGTAATAATTAGACAAATTATTTGATGTCTCATCTATAAAAATGGAAATAATAATAGTACTTATGTCAATGGGTTGTGTCAAGGTTTAAGTGACAATGTATGTAACGTACTCCACAGTCTGGTAAAATCTGTTGCCATTTGTCTACTGCACCACTATGGGTCTTTGAGTATGGACTGTTCCTGTCATGTTGACGTCCCCAGCACCCGACCATCCCCTAGGTCTGGTTAAACATGATTGATGTTAACATACATGTGGGGAGAGAATGAGTGGGTGAGTCAGAGCTCAGAGGCAAGGTAGGGGCCATTCATTTCAGATTCTCCCTATATAATGGGAGGCTGGGGGTAGGGGGAAGATATGTAAAGTCCTTCACTCACCAACAAACTTTTACTAAGCACGGACCCACCCCAGTCACTGGACTAGGCTGGGATGTGATGAAGAAATGGATGAGAAACGTTCTGGGGGTCCTGGGGCTCGCATTCAGAGAAGAAAACAGATAGGGATGAGTTAATTGTATGAAAGTGGGTGGCGTCTCCTCTCCGGGCTGGGCCTCATCCCCACTGACACCACCCCCAACCCCATCCTCCACCCTAGGTGGCCTACAGACTGGCAAACCTGGATGTTCGGGCTTTCCTCTGGAACAGCAAAGTGCAAAACACGTAAGTGGGACTGTCCCTGCCTGGTCCCCAGGTCCTCCCTCTTCCCTGTCACCCCTTAACCCCTCATTGTGCCCCTCCCACACAGGGGTATCACGACAGCACTGGCCTCAGGAAGGTCCCTTCGACACTGGATTGTCACCTCAGAGTTCCAGTACCGCCCACGGGGCCCTGTCATCGACTTCCTGAACAACCGGCTGCTAGATGCCGTGGTGCAGGCATTCTTTCTGCAGGCCTCATGGGGGAGTTGGAAAAGAAGTGAGGGGCCGAGGAACAACGTGGTCTTCCACCCCATCTCCAGGGGAGACGTGCACAGTGTGAAGGCTTGTGAGTCACTATCTTGGGGATGGTCACAGGGATAGCTGAGGGAGGAGGTAAAAGGTGGGAGCTTGTCACAGATCTTCAGCCCACGCAAATGGGCCACAGACAAGCAAGAAACAAGTTCATTTAGCTTTTTTGTTTGTAATTTTTTAGAGAAATTACAAACCTTTTAGCCACCAGATTTCTAGATTCAAGAGCAGGAGCATAAAACACTGCTGAATGAATCCCCATGTGCAGCGTTTCACAGAGCAATTACTCCGCTTGCTGCCTTCCTGACCACCACTGCTATTCTTCCTTTTATTAAAACTGTTAGTGATATTGTTAAAATATCATTGTACTTTACAAACATGAACAGGGACGTCCTTTTGCCTTTGCCTTCCTGCTGAAAGGTATTAAGTTGAAGGCTGGGGCAGAGATATCCCCATCTGAAAGGGTGTGACACTCTGCAAAAGTCACCCACAATCCAGGCCTCACCACCCCCATCTAGAAAATGAGGTGGGATTTCTGAGGTCCCTGAAAGGGAGCCCCTGACTCTTCCAGAATGGGAATGAGATAGGTTGGCATGTTTGTCAAAGAGGGAAACACACCCTGTTTTGGGGAGTGAGGCAGAGAACAGGGTGGTGACCAGACCAACTCAACAAAACTGCTGTGTTACTTGGGTCCAGGACCAAGCAAGAGCTTCTTCTAGAATCTAGGCTAAATTTCCTCCTTCCTGGGGGCAACAATATGAAATCCTCACTCTACTATGTGTATGTGTGGTAGGGGGTCTAGGGGTGGGAAGAAGGGAACTACCCCAGAGCAGACCATGCCTTTTGTTAAGGAAAACAAACAAAAAAATCCCTAATTTTTACTATATAAGTACAATATATTTATTGTGGAAACTTTAGGAAACACAAGTTAACAGAAAGAGAAAAAATAAAATCACCTGTAATCCCAAGTCCCAGAGACAAGTCCATTCATCTTGCACATATCCTTCCGAATGTTTCTTTTATGCATAAGCACCTTCACACATAATCAATATTTTTTATAATAAAGGGATCAAATCATACCTAATGTTTGATAACCTCCTCATTACTTAAACAATTGTGAACATATTCCCATTTGATATATTATTTTATATAATGTACAATTTATATAATTTAACATATTTTAAATAGAATATTATTCTAATAGGGACCGTTTCCTGAGTGCTTACAGTACAGCACTGCTGACTACCCTGCATATATGAATTACCTCCTTTAAACTTCACGGCAAGGCTGGCGCTATTATTATCGTTTCCTTTTAAAGATAAGCAAACTGAGGTTGAAAGAGTTATGAAATTTCCCCCAAATCACACAACTAATTAGGAGTAAAGTTTGAAATTCAGTTAAGGTCTGGCTGACTTCAAAGCATATGCTCTTAACCAATGCATTTTCCATACCGTGGTGCTTATTGGTTACATAATATTCCTTGTTCAACAAAACGCCTGTTAAACATTGTTGATATTATGAACCATGCTGCTCTGGACTTCCATGAACATACATATGTGTGTGATTTTCCAATTATTTCTAAGGATAAATGCCTGATAGGGAATTCTTGATCGAAAAGGTATAGCTTTGGTGTTAATTGCTGTCCATGTTCGTGTGTGTCCTACATGACAGTGAACGTGAGCACGCTGGAGACTTACCTCCAATGCAAGGGCTACAAGGACTACCAGCTAGTCTACAGCCCGCAGGACGGCTTCACTTGCATGTCCCCATGCAGCGCGGGCTACTGTGAGCACGGAGGCCAGTGCCAGCACCTGCCCGATGGGCCCCACTGCAGGTGAGAGGGGCAGGGGGCAGGAGGTGGAGGGCAGTGCTAGGGAATCCAAACTGGGCAAAAATACTGCATGGGGTCCAGAAAGGCCATGGGACCTCAGGCTGTCTGAAAATTATAATGATTTCCTTTGTAATTGAGAGAACAGGGATCAGAGGAAAAGGGACAATGGGGGGAAAAATGTGTGAGTGCCTACTCTGTGTAAATAAAGGTGCTAAATTACCTCTGAAACTCAAACTAGCTACTAGGTACATATTATGACTGTCTTAAAGATGAGAAAACTGGGGCTCAGAGATGATAAGGACCCTGCCCAAGGTAACCAGTAAGTTAAGTAGCAGGATATGGGTTCCAAAGCCGAACTCTTCCACCCGATTTTGCTACTTGGTGGACACCCTGCTGTCTCCTTGTGGAAAAGGAACCCATTGTCTTATGTCTAGGCCTGGCCCTGCACCTCCTTAAGAGTACCAGGCAGGGGAGGCCCTCTCAAACTGGAGCCCTATGTCCCCTTGCTTCATCAACAGTCTGAGGGACTCCCGAGAGCGAAATGCACTAAGTCTGGAGGCCTGCTAAGGAGAAGGGCAGTGCCACCTGGGACCTCTATCTACCGCGTCCCCACCCCCCACCGTCTAGCCTTCTCTCCTCTGGAGTCCAAGGAGGGGATGGGTGGAGCCAAGGACTGGGCCCAACTCTCAGGGTCGGGCTGGGTTTGTGACTATGCCTGCTCACCTGTGGCCAGCCCTGCCCCTTCCTCTGTTCTGATGGAGCTGACCCCAGGTGAATTCACACCATGTCTGCCTCTTTTGTCCCATGACCCCCGCTTCAGCTCCGCCTCAGGGCTGACTCACCCTCTTTCCCTAAAGGGGAACCCAGTCTGTGCTGGGGGGTGGGGGAACCTCCTCTGGCCCCATAGGAGGAGGGGGTGGTGAGGCTGAGTGCCCGCCTCCCCCGTGCTGACCAAGTCCCCTTTCTCTGTTCCCAGCTGTGTGTCCTTCTCCATCTACACGCCCTGGGGCGAGCACTGTGAGCACCTGAGCTTGAAACTTGGTGCCTTCTTCGGGATCCTCTTTGGGGCCCTAGGCGCCCTCTTGCTTCTGGGAGTCATAGTGTTTGTAGTCCATCGCTTCTGGGGATCCAAGATACGGTATTCCTACTCCCTGGACTCGGAAAGCTGATGCCTCGCCCCAAGGGGGCAGCTGTGGCCTAAGATACCTCAAGACCCACCCCAGCTTCACCCGCACATTTCCAGGTACCTTTGCTTTGGGGAGATTGGAAAAAGGAAGGTGACTGAAATCGATTCAGGATTCTTCAATGAAATGAATAATGGGAATGAATAATAATAAAGAATGAATAAAAATAAAGACTAGCACACCTTATCTGTAAACACAGAGGCAGACAGGAAGAGGTCATAAAAGACCAACTACATAAAAGAATGGATTCTCACAGACATAACCACTAGGAGGACACTGACTTACACATATGCAAACGCCAGAGTTAATAATGGGGTGATGGCTCTAAGTTAAAAACCAAAATGCATTTGCACATAAAACTGTCCAGTTTACTTCTAATTAAAGTCTATCTAAATAAAATCTCACTGACTTCTTGTGTTTTCAAAGCTATTGTTTCCATTCATGATTTTCCTCTGGTGGTTGACAGGCCACCAGAGGTAGAGGAACACAGGTGGGTTGGAACCAGTCCTGCCCCAGCCCTCAGTACTCCATGTTGGAAAGCTCAGTTGCTCCAGCCCAGACTTGCCTCCTTGTTTCTATATCACTTTCTTCCCCTCACCCCAACACAAGCCAAAGCCTGGTCCTCTAAGGAGGACAGTAGTGACACCCCCACACTTCCTCTGTCCTTTCCTGGGCTCCAGGCAGTCTTCTGAGCATCTCCACCCACAGTCCTTCAGCCCCATTCTGTTTGTTCCCAGCAATTAGATCAGTTTCCACCTATCCTCTTTTAGCAGGGCAGAATTATACACTTCTCTCATGTAACAACTCCAACAACAACTGGTTCACAACTCCTATGCCTGGGGCACCTCAATTCCAACTCTATGCAGAAACTGGGTAACTGCCTCTTGGTCCTAAATACCAAATCCCTGAAGAGAGAATATTATTGGTCCAGATTATGCCAATTGTCCATCTCTGGTCCAAACACATGTGGCCATAGGGTAGGGAAGGAAGTCACATGATATAAACCTGGTGCTCAGGCTCACTCTTATAGGTGAGAAAGTACTGGTGTTAGAGGAAGTTCCAACAAAAACATGACCTTTGATCTGAGCAGAGACTGCAAACTGTCTGCTTTACATAGAGAATGCCTTCTCCCAGCAGTTGAAGCCCCCCCCCCCAACACACACACACACTCCATATGTACAAGGCTGTGGCTTTACCCTCAAATGTCCCAAAATGTAATCATGTCTCCATATAAAACCACATTCATTTAATCCCAGCATTCATTTATCAAGAATTAAGAACACAGAGCAGCCAAATAGCTCAATTGGTTAGAACATGAGCTCTGACCAACAGGTTTGCAGGTTCGATTCCCACATGGGCCAATGAGCTGCACCCTCCACAACTAGATTGAAGACAATGAGCTGCCACTGAGCTACCAGTGGGCAGCTGGATGTCTCAGTTGGTGAGAGCTGAGCTCTGAACAACAAGATTGCTGGTTCGACTCCCACATGGGATGGTGGGTTGCAACCCCCTGCAACTAGATTGACAATGGCAACTGGACTAGGGGCTGAGCTGCGCCCTCCACAACTACGATTGAAGGACAACAACTTGATTTGGAGCTGATGGGTGCTGGGAAAAACATTGTTCCCCAATAAAGTCCTGGAAATACACACTGTTCTACTTCTCCAATAAATTTTTTTTTAAAAAATAGCCTAAATGGCTTCACTGGTGAATTCTACCAAATGTTTCAGGAAGAAATTCTATCAATTCTGTATAATGTCTTTCTAAAGATTAAAACAGAGCAAATACTTCCTAACTCATTTTATAAGGCTAGCATTACCCTAATACCAAAACCAGAATAAGACATTATAAGAAAACTATACATCAACATCTCTCATGAACATAGATGCAAAAACCCTCAACAAAATATTAGCAGATCAAATCCATCAATGAATAAAAAGAATTATACACCACAACCACGTGGTATTTATCGCAGGTATGCAAGAATGGTTCAACAGGCAAAATTCAGACCCTGGCAAAATGGCGGAGTAGATAAACATTGTGCCTGCATCCTTCTGTGAACACATTAAAATTACAACTAAATTATAGAACAATCAACCCGGAGAATTGTTGATTCTAGCTGAACATAAGTCCTATAATTACAAATATAAAGAAGCCACGCTGAGACTGGTAGGAGGGGCGGAGACACAGAACGGGCCACACACCTCCATGTGGTAGTTGAGAATCAGGAGGAATATCTTGGCCATGGAGATTCCTCTCAGAGGAGCAAGGGACCCCAGTCCTCACACCAGGCTTCCCAGCCCCGAGTATTGATGCCAGGAAAAGGAGCCCCCACAACATCTATCTGTGAAAAATAATGGGGATTCCAACTGCTCGGGTGGGACAGAGGCTGCAGGAAACCCAGGTGACCCGCTCACAGACTCACTTGCTCTCAGGCTGTGGGGACAGAGCCCCAGGCTCTCGGCCTCACATAGAAAGGTGCTGGCTCAGGTAGTAAATGGCCATCAACTGTGATTGGATGGCCATCAGCTGTGGCTAGTTGGCCATCAGCTGTAACCAATGAGCCATTGGCCACTAATATAACTGCCGTGGCTACGCTAGCGAAAAAATGGGGGCTAGCAAGAAGATAGTGGCTAAGCTAGCAAGCGGCGGAATGTGGATTACAGATTGCAGGGAAGCAGATTGCTAGCAAGTGAGATAGTTTGGCAGAGACAAGTGGACGCAGGGTTGCGGATAGTGTGGTTCATGCTTCCTGTGTCTCCAACCCAACCGCCAGTAAGAATATAGTAGTATAACTCACCTATCTATGGCTCCGTGGGTGTTCCTTTTTGGCCTCACCATGTCCTGCATTCTTATGTGGGGAGCGGGAGCAGAGACCCCGCAGGAGACCCTGCATGACACAGGCACTCACCTTGGACTCAGGCGGAGGGTTGGTGACTCGGCGGGCCTTGGAGACATTTGGAGGGCACACTGAGGTTTGTAGCTTCAGGAGGACTAGAGGCTAGTGGTATTTTCCTGGTTTGGGTTCCTCCTTTCATGCAGCTGTTAGGTGGGCGCCATCTTGCCTGTGTTGAACCTGCCCCCTACAGGCCAAATCTGAACCTGATTGGGCTGGTGAGCTCCATTGCTCTGCCCAACTGATTCAGTTGGAACCCTGTCCCACCCAACTCGTGCACAGCGGGAGGCAGTTTTTTGTGAGCAGCCAGCCCCACCCACATTGCAATCTTTCTTGGCAGGCCCAGACTATATATTATATGTCAGCTATAAAGCTTTCCAATAAAGATCAAGAACAAGGCAAGATGTACCCTCTCACTACTGCTTTTCAACATCATACTGGGAATCCTAACTACTTCAATAAGACAAAAAATAAATAAATAAAAGATAAACAGATCGGGAAGGAGGAAATAAAGCTATCATTGTTCACAGATGACATAATCAACTAAGTAGAACATCTGAAAGAATTGATTGAAAAAAACAAAACTGGAATTAATACTGATTTTAGCAAGATTGTAGGATACAAAGTTAACGTACAAAACTCAATTGCTCTCCTACATACCAGTAATGAACAAATGGAATTTGAAATAAAAACACATTACTATTTACATTAGCAAACCCTGTAATTAAATACCTAGGCATAACTCTAACAAAATATGTATAAGTTCTTGTGGGGACAGAGCCCCAGAGAGCAGTTTCCAGGCTCTCAGCCTCACATAGAAAGGTGCTGGCTCAGGTAGTAAATAGCCATCAACTGTGATTGGATGGCCATTAGCTGTGGCTAGTTGGCTGTCAGCTGTAACCAGTGAGCCATTGGCCACTAATATAACTCCCATGGCTATGCTAGCAGAAAATGGGGGCTAGCAAGAAGATGGTGGCTAAGCTAGCAAGCGGCGGAATGTGGATTACAGATTGCAGAGAAGCGGATTGCTAGCAAGTGAGATTGTTTGGCAGAGACAAGTGGATGCAGGGTTGCGGATAGTGTGGCTCCTGCCTCCTGTGTCCCCAACCCAGCTGCCAGCAAGAATATAGTAGTATGACTCCCCTACCTATGGCTCCGTGGGTGTTCCTTTTTGGCCTCACCATGTCCTGCATTCTTATGTGGGGAGCGGCACCAGAGACCCTGCATGCTGCCCTACGCAACAAATGGCGCAGCGAGCAGGGTCTCCTGCATGACAGTTCTACATGAAGAAAACTACAAAACTCTGATAAAAGTTATCGAAGAACTAAATAAATGGAGAGATATTCCACGTTCATGGGTAACAGGACTCATTATTATCAAGATGTTAGTTCTTCCCAATATGATCTATAGATTCAATGCAATACCAATCAAAATTTCAGCAAGATTTTTTGTAGATATTGACAAACTGATTCTAAAATTTATTTGAAGAGTCAAAACACCCAGAATAGTCAACTCAATATTGAAGAATGAAGTCAGAGGACCTACACTACCCAACATAAAGATTTACTTTTAAGCTAAGTACTTTTTAAACTAGGTACTTTATAAGCTACAGTAATCAAGACAGTGTGGTGTTGGCAAAAGAACAGGCAAATAGATCAAGAGAACAGAATAAAAAGCCCAGAAATAAACCCTCATATATGAGTATATTCAACTGATCTATGACAAAGAAGCAGAGACAATACAATGAAGCAAAGCTAGCGTTTTCAACAAATGCTAGCCTTCAACATCCTCATGCAAGAAAATGAATCTAGACCAGACCCTACACCTTTCACAAAAATTTACTCAAATTGGATCATAGACTTAAATGTAAAGCACAAAACACAGATCATAGACCTAAACATAAAACTCCTAGAACATTACGTAGGAGAAAACCTAGATGACTTTGGGTATGGTGATGACTTTTTAGATACAACCCCAGAGGCATGCATGATCCATGAAAGAAATAACTGATAAGCTGGACTTCGTTAAAATTAAAATCTTCTGCTCTGTGACAGACAGTGTCAAGAGAATGAGAAGACAGCCACAGACTGGGAGAAAAAAAATTGCCAAGAGACTCATCTGATAAAGAACTGTTATTCAAAATATACAAAGGGTAACAATAAGAGAACAAATGATCTGATTTAAAAATTGCCGGGCCGGCCCAGTGGCTCAGGCAGTTAGCACTCCATGCTCCTAACTCCAAAGGCTGCTGGTTCGATTCCCACATGGGCCAATGGGCTCTCAACCACAAGGTTGCCAGTTCAACTCCTCGACTCCCACAAGGGATGGTGGGCTGTGCCCCCTGCAACTAGCAACAGCAACTGGACCTGGAGCTGAGCTGTGCCCTCCACAACTAAGACTGAAAGGACAACAACTTGACTTGGAAAAAAGTCCTGGAAGTACACACTGTTCCCCAATAAAGTTCTGTTCCCCTTCCCCAATAAAATCTTTTAAAAAAAAGATTAAATTATTCTCTTTATTAGGTACGCTTTATTGAATAACCACAAAGCAAGAAAAGAAAAACTATTTAAGAATTGGATTTATATAACAGCAGTGTTGTCATCATTTATGCAAAATGCTTTCCATTCATGCCCAATTATAGTGCAGCTTAATAATAATTATATCACTAAATGTATATTTTGTTTGACATCAACGATAAATGCCATTTTTTAAACTTTCAGAGCCCAGTGTCCCCTAACTCTTGGTTGTTTTCTCACAGAGCCCATCATCTCAGTCATTCAGCAAACATTTGAGTGTCCTCCGTGTGCGGGGTTCTGGGCTCGGTTCGGTGGCTACAGAGATGAACACACTATATGGCACTTGTCCTGAAGCACAGGTGATTTAACACACTTGTAAATAAATAAACCATGATATAACATGTTAAGCGTTATAACAGAAACACAAAGAGACTAAGAAACTAGCTCCTCTTTAGGGAATGTAAGGAAAGCCACCACAAGGAGGTGCTGAATGAACTGAGCATGAAGAGTTTTCCAGATGAAGGGGTCAGACGGAGAGAGAAGATTTCAGGGGCAGGAATCACGATGTGCAAACACTCTGGATCAAAGCAGATGTGACTGGGAAGTAGTGAGAAGTTTCCTATGGGAGGAATAGAGGATGCAGGAGATGGGGCCACAGGACACAGAGCTGAGAAAGCTGGCCAAGGCTGTATCACAAATGCCCTCATAGTCAAAGTTGGGCAGTTAATCCTGTAGGTAGGAGGCAAAGGTAGAAACAGAGAGACCTGTTATGAGGATATTAGTAATCCAGGCGAGCGATGATGGCAGCTTGGACCAGAGTGAGAGCAATGCAGATGGTGAGGAACTGTCAGATTCTAGGCTTTTTTTTTTCTTCGTTTCAGGGGTACAAAACAATATAATGATTAGACATTTAGATTCTGGGCATATTTTGATAACAGTAGAGCCAACAGAATTTCCTGACGACTTGAATGTAAAATGTGGGTGGGGGGGGGAAGAAAAATAATAGCTCCTACAATTTTGCTTGGAGTAATTGAAGGATGCAATTGACATTAACTGACATGAGGAAAACACAGGCACAGCAGGTGTAGGGGGAAAGATTAGGACTTTGATTTTGAAAATGTTGAATGTGAGGTATCTCAGACCAAGTAGAAATGTTGAGTATATACATTAACGGTAGTTGTACATAAGAGGTGAGATTCTAGAAAGTATTTTTTCTTTCTCTTCCTCTCCTCTTTCCATTTCTCTTTTTTCCTTGGTCTTTTTGAGTTTTCAAAATTTTTAAATCATAAGCAAATTCTACTTTTGCAATAGAAAAAAGCAACGTTTCATTTTAAAAAATAATATGGGGGAGAAATAATTGAGTACTGCAGACTTTCTTTTAAATCTGTTTGTGTCCAGAACTTGAAACTCAGGTCAATTCAACAAACATTCTCTGTGACCCTACTACAGGCCAGGCGCTCTGCTAGGTTCCGGGGACACTGAGATAAACAAATATGGTCCCTGCTCTGGAGGAACTCACAATTTGGCAGGCTCCAGCACTAGCCTCAAGTAAGTGCTACAGTCAAGGTCCAAACCCAGCACCAGGGAAGCATAGAGGAGGAAGGTGGCAGTGAGGGTGCACAAAATCCTTGTATCATAATAATGTCAAAAACACAATTTTAATGTAGGATGGAAGCACACAGCAGATGACAGATGGGTGATCAAATCACTCTTTACTGAATCACAATACATGTACCAAGGGAAGTCTGAGGACATCCCGGGAACAGTGGAAGCCCCCCTCCCCATACGCATACGCTCAGGCATAGATGAGCCAGGTCCCACTGCCAAGTCTGGGGCAAGGGTTTAGGCCAATTGACATCCGTGGGAACCTTCCAGGTACATCTTGGCATAGTAACGTGGTTTCAGTCTGTGGTGGGTCCCAGGCCATGGGCAGCACTGCCCCCCCTTGGCACACAGCCACGCCTGGCTGCAGCTGATGGTCTTTAGTCTCTCCTGACACGCAGCAGGGACACTTGGATGGGAGGCATGTGCACCTGCAGTTCATGGCGGAGCTGGAGGGCAAAAGAAACAGGTAGGTATTTCCAGCCCATCTGGCCATGAACTCACCACAGACCAAGGACAGGAAGGGACAGCGGGAGAGAACATCTGAGGAGGCCAACAGCATTTCCTGAGCCTCCCGCACCCTGGGCATGAGCTAGGTACTTCTTGTGCATTATGTCATTTAAACCTCACAAGGACCTTATAAGACAGGTTGAATTAGCCTCCTTTTAAAAGGGAGAAAAGTAATATGGAGTAATTTACGCAAGGTCACACAGATAGGAATTGGAATTCACACCCAGATCAATTTGGCTTTAAAGCTTGTTGTTTGTCTGATCCCTGAGCCCCACGCCAATGGCTCTCCCAAGAGCTGAAGCCCAACACCCACATGGCCTGGTTTCTACACCTCAGCTCCCTGACCTGCTCCCATCTCCCTGAAATAGTTTCCAGTTTAGGGGACTCAGATCTGACACAATCCTGGCTTTCCTCTTTGACTAGGATTCTTACTTGCTGCTTTGATTACTGTGTGCAGAGGGCATTTGTCATTTATTTGGCTGTCCTTCTTCAAAACCCCCATGCCATGTTCAGGGAATTTCTTATAATGCGAGTCCTGATGGGTCTTCCTTCTACTAAGAGGATTTCCAGGGCCTAGATATTCTCTCTTCCCATCCCCAAGAGCACAAGAGCTAGGCTGAGTTGACCCAGTCTAATCTTCCAATGATTCACACCATTCCCAAAAGCCCTGACCTCAGAATTCCACCACGAGAAGCTTTTCCAGTGATCTGAGTTTTAGGAGAATTTTCCCAACTTGTTATACAAATATATCCCAATCTTGATCCCCATCTAGAGTTTACATCTATGGGTGTTTTTACACCCATTTTACACCCATTTTTACACCCATTTAGAAAGTAGGTCTTAGCTTGCCTACTTTCTTTGGGTCCTGCCCTTTCCATTCTATGTGGTCAGGTCGGGTTGTCAGTCATGGTGGCCCTTGCAGGCCAATGAGATCAGTCCTCCCCTAATATGATATGCAGATCTGGAGAGAGGGTACTGCCTTGTGAAATCTAGGGCTTTCATAGCCACCTTCCCTTACATATGGAGAGAGGCTCTGAAAGATGAATGCAGCAGAGCTAAGAAAAAGAGAGAGAGAGAGAGAGAGAGAGAGAGAGAGAGAGAGAGACAGAGAGAGAGATAGAGAGAGACAGAGACAGAGAGAGACAGAGAGAGAGAGAGAGACAGAGAGAGAGAGAGAGAGAGAACCCTGCTGACCATGTTTGAGCTGCTGGATCCAGTCACAACTGAAGCTGGAACAGCCAGTTCTAGGTTTCTCAGTCAATACCTTGGTTTTCTGTGTGAGCTTTGATAAGTTGGGTTTCTGCCACGTGCAACCAAAAGTCCTGCCTAGCTGCCCATTAATATCATTGACCTTCTCCCAGGGCCAGAAGGCCTGACTTTCCTGAGGAAATTGGGGGTGAAAGAATTTTTTTTACATAGCAGAAAAAGGGAATTCAGAACTCAGGAAAAATGGGCAGAAGCAGAGCCAGGCAGGGATCCTTAGATTTAGCTTCTAATGCTCCAGACGAAACTAGACTCCTCCCAAGTAGTATTACAGTTGCTCTTCTGTATTCTGCAGATCTTCCCTGAAGTCCCCAAGAACCTCTTAGTCTCCTCTACACCCCGGGCCCAGAAAATGCCGCTCACCTGGTGCATCAGCCTCTCTGCCACTCTGGGGTCAGTGAGGTCTTCTGCAGAGGCCACACCCAGTCGCAGGAGGAGGAAGCCTCCCTCCCCACCTGAAAATTGAGAACAGTAGGAAGATGAAAATATGGGGACATCAGTTCAGGAACCAAGACGTGAACTGTGCTACCCAGCCTCTGTCCCCCTCCACATGTAAGTGCTCACTCTCACGTGTAAATATGTCTGTGTTCATAGGCTCTTACATTTACTCACTGCAAAGAGAAAAAGGATTCCCTTTCTTTGATAATTGGGCCCACTGGAGGGTCTTCCCAACAAGAGTGAAGGAAATGATGGCCAAAGGCCCCACCTACATTCGGAGAAGTCAAAAGAGCAGTGTGAGGAAGTAGAAATAAAAGTGGCTCTAGAATCTTCTCAAGCCCTAGAGGTCCTGGACAAGGCTGTTAGGAAAGGTCCCAGCAGGGGAGAAGGCTGGAGAGAGGCTGGCTCTCTGACAGGATTCCCTCAGCCAGTTTTTTCAGCTCTAAACTGGTGGAAGCCTTTTAATCCAGCCTTCCCGACATAACAGCTCTGTAAGCAAGTTCTGTCTGTGGTTGAGGCCCAATCTGTTTGCTTTTACCTGCCACCTTGGAGTCATTTCTTATCAGAATACTATTAGAACCAATCCAGCAATTGCACTACTACAAAATTATCCTATGTTTCTTACTGTACTATTAATTGCAGCCCCGTTTGTCATAACAAAATACTGGAAACCTAAATGTCCATCCATAGAGGACTGGTTAAATAAATTTTGGTAAAATAAAATGGAATACTGAGCAACCGTAGGAAAAAAAAATAGCTTTATCTCAGAGATCTGTCTTTAGCATACCCTCCACTTATATAAAAAAGGAGGATATAAGATATCTAGCTATATTTTTATAGATTTATATAGATATAAGTAGATATTAATACCTATATATTATAAATATCTTTCATCTCCTTTTTATGCTTCTAAATGCATATTTCATGTCCAAAAGAAGATTCACAAGCAAGTGATACCATCAGATATGTATGTGAGGAAAACTGGGTAGTTGGGGGACAGCAGTGGGAGAGAGACATTTTACAGTGTACAGTTTTGTACCTATTGAATTTTAAATTATGTGAATGTATCATCTAATCAACAAATACTAAAGAAAAGCATTTTAAAATAAAACTATATTTATAAGTTGAGCTTTAAAAAATAATAAAAATGGAAGCACAATAGGAGACTGAGTTTTGGCATCAGACTCATTTGGAATCCCACTGCTCTCTCTTTATCATCTTTAAATCTGTTTTTCCTCACCTGTCAGATGGGGTAATAATACCCACCTCATAAGGTGGTTTTGAAGGTTTAATGAGAAGAGATAACATATGCAAAGCTCATAATACACTGCCTGGCCTCAGAGAGAACATTTAACTGGTGCCAATGCTTAAATATTGTGAAATATTTTTATATCACTTCTGTCTGGAATACAAAGAAATTCAGTCAGGGGGTTGCGATTGATGTTTTTAATTCACCTCCCCAGAAAGGCAGGGCAAGCTGAGGATACCGCAGGGATGAGGCACAAGGACAGTAGTGGGAAGTGGAGGTGGAGGCCACAGGCTGACCAGGAGCTGTGCTGACGGAGTAGCCTCTGACAAGGGACTTCTTCCCTGAGAAGTATCTGTGGCCTCAGAGATGTAGCTTTAAACTCCCAAACCTTTGCCCAATTTATTTATGTATTTTAAGTCACCATCTACGGCACCAACCCCAGCAAATGCATCCAGGGAGCCCCACTTTCGTGGGATCCCAGCTGCTCCGAGGGCAGCAACTTGGGACAGATGCCCACACAGTGTTTCTCTGTGTGGCTCCAGCTGAACTCAAGTCTTCCAGAGCATGAGGCCTGTGTCTTTTAAGTAAAATGTGGGGCTTCGCTGGGTGCACAGTCATTACTCAACAGTTAACTTCAGAGAAAGGCAGAGCTGAGAAGGACCTCATTGTTCATCCATTGCAACCCCCTCCAGTGGGGAAACTGAGGCCCAGAAAGGGAGAGGGAGCTGTCTCAAGTCACTCAGGTTGTTAAGGGCAGAGCCAGGATCTCAAACAATTTTTCCAGACCTCCAGCCCCACATTCTTTCCATACACCACC
The DNA here is from genome assembly GCF_964194185.1 of Rhinolophus hipposideros. Lineage (NCBI taxonomy): Eukaryota > Metazoa > Chordata > Mammalia > Chiroptera > Rhinolophidae > Rhinolophus > Rhinolophus hipposideros. The sequence goes on along the minus strand of NC_138048.1, from coordinate 51,435,151 downwards.
CTAACTCTGCTTGTGACTGATTTTAGCAAGAACCACTAGAAGAGCGTGAAGAGGTGACATCAGAATAGACCTCAGATCCTTCCCTCCCTCCTACTCCTTAAGCAGGTAGATATCCTGGAGACCCTAAACCCCAAGTCCTTGAAGATCCCACATAGGGGAGCCACTTACCTGCAGTAACTTCTGGGGGCCACCTTGTCCTCACAGCGGTCAGCATGGCGGTTGGGGGCTTCCCTCCGGCCATGCTGGCTGCCGTCGGGGTCTTTGCTGAGGCTGTGGTCTTGGCTAAAGTGATGTCTGTTTCTTGGCTGCTGTTGGCCACGGTCAGATGGACAGAAGAGAGAGGGCTCCTGCTGATGGGGACAGGCCCACTGGTTGTGCTCTCTGTGGCAGAAGTCTCTGAGGGGGTGAAGTGCTTGATGGTGCCTACTTCAGAGAGGTTGTAGACCGTAGCTGAGGACCCAGCAGGGGAAGTTGCCTTGCCCACTGTTGATCCAGCCCCTGTGGAGATTGTAACTGCTCCTGAGACCTGGGTGTGGCTTGTTGTCTCAACAGAGAGGGCTGAGGTTTCTTCCAAGGGGTTTATGCTGACTGTCACCAAAGTTCCACTGGGGGTGGTGGCCTTGGCTGCTGTTGTTTCCCCTACTGTGTTAATACTGGCAGTGAGTGGGGTCTCAACTGTGGTATCAGGTCTGGCAGATTCTGTGACACTGGCTGTTGACAAGGTCTCAGAAGAGGTTGTGGTCCTGGAGAGGTGTGGTTCTGCTTCAGTGAAGTCAGGCAAAACTGACGTCTCAGGGTTGGACGAGGTCTTTCCTCCTGTGGGGCTGTGATCCATGTCTGAGGGCCTAGGGATGATGGCAGTTGTTTCCATTTCTATAACGCTGCAATTGGTAATCTCAATGTCGGTGATGGTGTAGGCAACCAAGGCCTTAGAAAGAGCAGTGATATCAGCAGCCAGGGCTTGTGAGGTGATGATGGCTGGAACTGAGTTCCTCTCCAAGGCCAGGGCCCTGGTTTCGGTGGAGGTGCAAGCCAACGTCCAGGTGTCACTTGGGATCCTCTTTGCCTCTTCAGAGCTGTCTTCAGTAGAAAGAGTGTCAAAGATGGCTTCCGAGAGATCACTACCTATAAGAGTTTCAACTGTGGTCATTCCGGTTCCTGAGGGGCTGTCACTTGTGGCTGATGTCTCCCTAGGAGTGGTGATCACAGCCATAAACTTGGAAGGTGTTATTTTTGTGAGAGCCCTGGTCTCTGTTACTGGAATTTTGGTTTTGGTTTCCCTGGTTTCTGCTTCTGGGATGGTACCAACTGAGACTGAGGTCCTATCAGAGGTCTGGATGCCCAGGGGCTGAGTTTCCAAAGGGATGTGGCTTGGCACAGGGGTCTCAATGAGGTCAGGGGCCTGCGCGTTTCCCACTGAGCTTGTGTTGACCCCCAGAGTCACAGCAGTCACTTCTGTGTGGTTCATTGTCCCCAAAGAGCCTGGTCTGAGGGTGTGAGGGCCTGTGTTGGGTAAAACAACTTTGTGAGCCATGAATCCAAGACTTTACACACACTCTTGTGTTTGTGCCCTGGGGACTGCTGCAAGGAGGGAGGGGAGGGGGGTTGGCTTTACTCCATTTTTCATCTATATTTGTAGTGTCAGGAAGACGAGTCCCATGTGGCAGCCACGGAACTGGGATTGGCCTGACTGCTGTATTCCAACAGGCCACTTAAGGCAAGCAAGCCCCAGAATCTAGTTGATTATTGGCCTGAAGGCATCAGAGGAAATGTGTGGGGCCAGGATCCGACCTCAATAGGAAGCAAGGAAAGCAGAAGTCCACATGAGCCAAGAACTGCAGAGCGAGGACACAACTCTCAGAACTTTCTGGAAGAATCCTTGTCACTTTCCCATCGATACTTATCCAGCAAACATTTCCCCCATGGAAGAAAAAGCACTTCAGATACAAGAAACATGGTTTTTGTGTGGTTTTGTGTTTAGAGGTATCTGGGAGGATTAGGAGAGAGGAATCCCCAGAGACTGTGTGGGTGGTGGCTGCTGCAAAGGGAGGGGAGCAGGTAAAGTCCTTAGGGCTCCAGCAAGGGAAAAATGGAGAGCTTCCCAACCCTGCTCAAGCCTCCCCTGAACATGGGCCTGAGACGACAGGGATAGAACCTCAGAACTCCAGAAATGAAACACGAGGCATTTTCCACAGGTAACAGGGAGCCAAGTGAGAGGCAAAACTTGACTTTTTAGAGAGATGCTGCTAGCATTTCTCTCTAGGGAAGAACATCTCTGTCCCCTTTACTGGCCCTCTGAGGTGGTACGAGTGGAGGACAAGCAGGTGCTCATTACCCCAGGGGAGGTTACAGCAGGATCTTTCATGGGCTGACAAGGGTTCCTCTCCTGTCCACTGAGGGAGGGAGGGTCTCTCTCTGAAAGTGGGCCAAGGAGCCTCCTGGAGAGGGTTAGCAGATTTAGCAAATAAAAATATAGGATGCCCAGTTAAATTTGGATTTCAGAAAAGCAAGGAACAATTTTAACAACAAATGATTTTTAGTAGGTGTATTTTTTATGAAATATTTGAAACTTCCTTATACTAAAAAATACTTCATTATTTGAAGTTCAAATGTAAGTGAATGCCTTGTGTTTTATCTAGTATCTTGGAAGGAAAAGGATGAAAATATAAGCCCTCCTTTTCGGGGTTCTGAAGGTTTGAAATGGTCTTTACTGAGGACTACTGGCCCCAAAGTACCCAAGGACACAAAGGAGGTCCAGAACCATGTAGTCACTCTACCTAGGGTGTCAGGACAGGGGCCCAGATCCTGAGTTTGTCTTCCTGTGTTTCCTACTGAAAGAGCACTGGGCCAAGAAGCTAGAGACCAAGTTCCAGCCCCAGGTCTGTGGCCTACTACCGTGTCTCCCCGAAAATAAGACCTAGCCAAACCATCAACTCTAATGTGTCTTTTGGAGGAAAAATTCATGTAAAACCCGGTCTTATTTTACTATAATATAACACTGGGTCTTAATATAATATAATATAATATAATATAATATAATATAATATAATATAATATAATATAATATAATATAATATAATATAATACCTGGTCTCAGTTAATTTTTGCTCCAAAAGACACAGTAGAGCTGATGGTCCAGCTAGGTCTTATTTTCCGGGGAAACACGATAGCTCTGGAGTCCGATTATTTACTGGTTCAAATCGCGAGGCCAGTCACGGGACCTCTCCAAGCCTCCATTTCCTCCTCTGTAAAAGAGAATCCTAATCCCTGACATCCTGTGGTGGCGAGGACGAGAAGAGGAGAATGGGGAAGCTCTTCTATTCTAAAACCTGCAAAGGGTTATTAAGCAACCCTCCCCCACCGTGGCCTTTCAAGGAGTCACTTGAGAGCACACACCTATTTTAATACAGTAAAATTTTTGGCTGTACCCCCATGCATGTTAGCTAGGTCACAGCAGTCGCTCTCATGACTTGTTCAATGCAGTCTCACTACACACACAAATCATGCTTTTCCAGGAATATACGTTCTTCTCCCCACTTCAAATCCTGAAATGTTTCTCTGAGCAGTCCTCTGCGGTCCTCACATGATGGAAGCAGAGTGTTTCTGGGTCAGCCCACACAGCCTGAAGCCCAAACAGTGGTTTGGGTTCTTGCGGTCTGACCACTGACCTCCCCTGATACATTTTCATCCTTTTCCAGGAGCCCTTTGGTGTCATCTTGCAGTGAAACCTCCTCATGCTTCCCAAACCCATAGGCTCTTTATCTCCAGGGTTCTCACAAACCCCCACCCACCTCTCTTATGCACCAGGGGTCAACTCAAACAGTAGACCTCAAAACAGGGATCTTCTCAAGGCCCACACCCTGGCCTCTATAGTTCCAGAACGTTGCAGCTCTCTCGCTCTATTCCTCAAATCAATCTAGTGGAGATGAAAGTGTGTGAACTTTGGACTCTGTCTCTGCTGCTTACCAACTGTGTGACTGACTCCGGCCAAGTCTCCCAGCTCCAAGCCTCTGCCTTTCTCATCTGTATGATGGAGGTAGGGTCCCTCCACACACGCAGGAGCTGGTGTGTCCAGTGAGTTAGGCATGTGTGGCATCAAATCCTGCCTCTGCAGATCAGTTACATAACCCTGGTAAACTTAGGTCTCTTCAGCTTTAAAGGGGAAGGAAGTCGGGGTCGGAGGGTAAGAATTTTACCTCTCTCATAGGGTTATTGTCAGGATGAAAAAGATATTGCACCGGGGTATGTGGGATATCTCTGTGCCTTCCTCTCAATTTTGTTGTGAACTTAAACCTGCTCTAAACAATAAAGTCCATTAAAAAAAAAAAAAAGACAATGCATGTGACAAGCTTGGCACAGTTCCTGTTATAGGTAATGTTAGTTTTCTTTTTTCATAAAAGCTTTCTCCGACCCCACCCTCCCCAAGAAGTCTGTGACAGTCAGATTTTTCACACAAAAACTGTATTTTAAAAGATAAACTCAGAGGAGTTAGAATCTTGCCAAGCCACATTCTTTGGCTTTAGTCAGATTTATCACCAGCCTGCACCTGCCTGACCCTGCCATCCAAACACTCCCCACTTGCTCACACTCCCACAGGCATAAAAACAAACCCACAGCGACCTCACAATGACGTCGCTCCCTCATTTGTGTGGATGGCAGCTTTGTATGGATGGCAGCGTCATTCATGCTTAAGGGGACACACTGCCGTTTGCATGCTCTTCATGAATAATAGTAATACTTCACATGTACTCTTATGGTTAATTATAATTAGCCCAAGAGAGCCACACTCACCCACCAACGGCTGCCGGACAGAAACTTACACCCAGAGCCCTGCCAAGGGAGAAGCCACAAGCCCCTTTCGTGCCCTTACCTGTAGAGCTCCTGGGGGCCCCAGCCTCCCAACAGCAAAAGAAAAGGGAGAGAGCCAGGCCGCAGAGAGAACCCATCCTAGCTGGGGCTCCAGCCTCCGCTGCCCAGGAGACCTGCCCCCACTGCCTCTCACTGCCACCTGTTCCTGCTTCCTCTACCCAGGGAGGAGGGGCAGGCTACCTGCCTAGGTGTGACTGGTAGTTTCCAGATTGCAGCCAGCTGATCAGAGATTCACAGGCTGAGAGCTGGCAGGCTGAGTGCCAAGGGCTGTCAGTGAGCTCTTGCTCCTGCTCCCCTTTCCCAGTAACCTCTCCTCTCTGAAGTTTGATTTCAAGATATGGGGTCATTTACGGTGATACTTATCCCTTAGTTCTGCAGTCAGGGAGGCCATGGAAGATGGTGTTTCACACCTTTCCTTCCTTCCCATCTCCCTTCCCCTCTCCCCAAACCCCTTGTGCCTGGGGCTTGGGCCTTTGGTTAGATAGATCTGGGATTCCTAATCCTAGATTTTATTAGCATGATCTAGGGCAAATTAGAAAAACTTTCTGAAGTTCAACTTCCTGAATTGTTAAGAGGGTATAATCCCTACCTTGCTGAACTGTTTTGTAAGGATTAGATGAGAGAATGAACTCTTCTTACACAGCGTCTGCTACATACCCGGTGCTTACTGAAAACATGCATCTTAGGTGCTCAATCAATGAGTGAGCCCTGAAGTTCACTCCAATCCTCAAGCAATGGCGAGAAGGGACAGCCCCCTGAGGTTGGGTGGAGACAGCTCTCCAGTGCGGGGCAGAACTGATTCTCACATCCTTCCATCTTCACATCCTGTGATTCTACATCCCAGTGGGAGCCAGGACCATGTCCCTTGGGCAGACTGGAGACTAGCAAGGAGAAGGGAAAGTGTAAGTGTGCTGGTCTCAGTCACAGGACGGAAGTGTGAGGGTGACGACTTAGGGAAGTTTAAGGGATTTGGCCTTTAAGAGGGGAATGAAGCTGCTGAATATGTATCCAAATGCCTTAGAGAAGAACCTTATCCCCACAAGGGACCACATGAGCTGTTATGGTCACAGCCAGTGGCCAGACAAGGTACCTTGGAGATTTCAGAGCAACCATTTTGTGATGAAAACAGCTCTGGGTAGAAGAAAGTTAACTGGATTGGCTTCAAGAAATCACAAAATCACAGGGCTAGAAAGAACTTTTAAGTGGGATCAGAAGGTCTAGGTTCTGTTTCCTGCTCCTTTCTTAATGGTGGCTCAGAAGCTGTGTGATCTTGGACAAGTTCGTTTGCCTTTTCTCCGTCAACAAGAGCTCTGAAATCCTCTTGGCCATGCAGTCCGAGGTTCTGCACTGGGTATGTGACTGTCTTCCAGAACTTAATCTTGCATCGGATAAAGGGCTCTGCTGCCTGGAAGGAGGAGTCATTCCAGGGCGTGTGGTGAAAGGAGACTACACAAGAAGAGGCTGAGGGGGGTCCATCTGGGACACAGCCCAGCAGGGGGGTCAGGGATCATGGACTCCAGTTCTAACTACACTGCTAATCTCTAGAGTACTCCTGACAGGCTGAGCCCCTCCACCCTCCCATTCCACCTCAGCCTGTCACTTTATAAAGTGGAAGGAGGAATTTCTTTTGGGGGGATTTCAGGTGTGGAGAGGGGCCCTGGGACCACAGCAATGACTGGAATTCTGTTAGACATTTCTAACTTGAGGCTTCTTTCTAGAGAAGACCTGAGGAGAAATCCAGCAAGAAGGCAGCAAGAATGCAGCTCCTTTCTACCAGTTCCCTTCCCTGCTGGGCTACCTCTCTGTCCCACCCCAGCTGGGAGAGGGACTTCCTCATTCCAGCAGCCAGTGGCTTAATCTACAAACAGAAGTACTTTAGGTGCCTTTTTCACCCCACCAGGACTGCCCCTTCTCCATTTCCTTTTTCTTTTCATCATGTAAACGATCAACAGCCCAGCCATGGTAAATAAGAAGGTGAGGAACCCACTGAGAGGGAAGCCTGACTGAATCCTTCCCTGGGTTTGCTGAATTTTGTCTGGTCCATCTTCCTCTGTATCTGGGGGGAATTTTCAAGCCTGAGCATATGACTGTTGGCTTTGGGACCATAATTAAATATTCAGAAAGTTCCTGGACCTTTTTTTCAGCCAAACTCAGCTCTCACCCTGAAGGAGCATAGGCTAGTTTCATTAATTTAAGAAACATCTGGAGCCCCTACCATACGTCAGGCACTGTTCTGTACGCACTTGGAGTACATCACAGATCCTTGTGACGTAAAACAAATCCCTGCCTCCTGGAACTAACTTCCTCGTGAGGAGAGATGGCAAACAATAAATAAGTGAATTATATAAGATGAATCCTAATGGAAAAAAAGGAAATAAAGAAAACTTGGGTCCAAATTAATGGAGAAAAGACAGATTAACAGGAGAAAAGACAGTTCATGTACACGTGGACCAGTAGTGAGTAACTCACTGAATAGCAAGAAATAAAGGTGTATATACCAAACTTAACAAAGGGACGGGAGTGGGGGAGGGCTTCCATGGGAAAGTTTGGAAGGTTCTGTTGGGCAGTATGTCTCCATGAGAGCTGAATTGTTGGGAAAATCCCTCTGAGGGGGAATAATGGCAGCTACATTTTTGGAAAGCTCTGCTTTAGTCCGATAAGAGAAGCTCTGGTAACATTTCTTTCTGTGTCTTCTGTAGCTCAAATGTTTCCACTTTAAAATAATCTTTATATGAGGCAGCCAGATGGCTCAGCTGGATAGAACGTGAGCTCTGAACAACAAGATTGCCGGTTCGATTCCCACATGGGATAGTGGGCTGCGCCCCCTGCAACTAAGACTGAAAACAGTGACTGGACAACAACTTGACTTGGAGTTGATGGGCCCTGGAGAAACACATTGTTCCCCAATATCCCCCAATACAATTTATTAGAGAGAGAGAGAGAGAGAGAGAAAGAGAGAGAGAGAGAGAGAGAGAGAGAGAGAATATGCACTGTCGTTATAAATAAATAAATAAATAAATAAATAAATAAATAAAATAATCTTTACACCAACTCTAGCGGTCCAAGTGGGTCCCCACAGATTCAAAATGTTGAGTGTTCACAGATTGTGTGGAAGAGACCCTGTTCCCACGGAGAGGTTGTGAGAATCACCTAAGTGTCCAAAGCCCTGAGCGTGGGCCCTCCCCACCCTAACCCCTGTTGTCTTGGGTTGTAGCATAGGAAACTCCAGGGAGCCCTCTGTTCATTCTTTTTCCCCCCCTTAATGTAGGAAAGACCTACAGACAGTAAACTACACCAGCCTTAAGTGGTATACAGCTTAATGAATTTTTACAGATGTATCCGCCACTCAATTCACAATATAGGACATTTTCAGCACAACAGGCTTCCTTGTGTTCCCTCCCAGTCAATAGCTACCCCCCACCCACCACCCAAACCGCCATTCTTACCTGTATCACCACAGATTAGCTCTGCCTGTTTTTCAACTTTATATAAATGGAATTAGGCATTTATACTCTTTTGTGTCTGGCTTCTTTCTCTTAACATTATGCTTGCCAGACTCACCCATGTTGGTGTGTGTAACAGAACTTCATTCTGTTTTGTTTTGGGGTAGTATGCCACTGTATAAATAAATATACCACAATTTATTATGCATTTTCTTATGGATGGACATCTACATTGTTTACAGTTTTTCACTATTCTGCTATGAACACTCCTGTATATATATATATATATATATATATATATATGTCTTGGGTATATGTATCCAGCAGTGGAATGTTGGGTCTTTAGATGTAAATGTGTTTAGCTTCCGTACATAGCATCAAACAGTTTTCCAAATTGATTGTGCCAGCTTATGCCATGCCAACTGCCTTCCCCGTTGCTCCACATTGGTATCTCATCAACAATTGATATCATCGGTCTTTTTCATTTTAGATATTCTTGTGGATGTGGGTTTCTCAGTGTGGCTTAACTTGCATTACACATGTCCTCTGCTTTCCCAGGGGTATGCTGCCACCAGGGAAATGATTTTCCCGAGGAAGGTATCTGGAGGACATAGGGAGGGAGGAGGGAGGGCAGGGAGAAGTAAAATATGCATGCACGTGCGCACACACATGCACATGCAGCTAGAGAGGAACCTCTGTTGGTACTGGAACATCTGGGAAACAGTCTCTTCAGTTTGGGTAAATCTAACTCTGGGACCCAGGCTGGGGTAGGGGAATGATGTAGGAGAGACAGAAGAAGGAGGACATTTGGAAGGAGAATAAGCACTGAGCCAAGAAAGGGCAATGTGACCACAAGTCAGCATCTTTGGGCTCTCCATAAGGCCCACAGGATGATCCCAACCAGAGAGGCCACGTCTCAGATCCTCACCTGAAAACCCTCCTGCCAAGGAAGGGAAATCTCAGGCTCTGGAAGTATGAGTGGGGCTCACCCAAGCTGGGCCCAGGGCTGTCTGTTCCCCAGGCTCCTGTGTCTCTGAGCAGGAGAAGCTGCAGCTAGAAGAGCTGAAGGGAAGAGAAAGGTGTCCCCGCGGGAGGGACACATTTTGTACATCACTTCAAGCCCTCTTGGCCTCACTTCCTACTCTAACTACTGCTGCAGAGACCAGTTTCCCAGGAGTGACCAGGAAAGGCCTTGCCATTTGCTCTCTGGCGCAGGGTTTCCCTGACACCAAGGCTTGGGATGGTTCTGGGAGTTGCTCAGCTCTCTCACACCAGCAACAAAAAACTGGGAGACTTAGCCGCCTATGGAGCAACCTATAAACCATGGAAATGGGAGCTGATGGACTGATACCATCTGAGGAGACAGATGGTTCTCAGACACATTTCACAAGGCTCCTTAGAATGTCCCACAGGATCCAGCCAACAGTCAGACAAAGCAGGAGCCAACTGGATAATGCATCTTTATCCTGGCTCTCCCTCATTCCCAGCTTCACTGTCCTTTTCCCTCAACCCTGCTCTTTGGGATTGTGTTCCTAAATAAATTATTTGGGTTCTGCTTTCAGAGAAACTAAGCTAAAACAGACTCCTTAGCCAGTAACGGGGCTCTGTCCTGATAGGATCTTCCATGCTATAATCATTTCCTTGGAAACCAGTGTTCAGATTAGCAAAGGTTTAGAGTGAGGCTTGGATGGGGATAATGGGTCATTCCATCTGGCTGGAACATAGAGAAGGGAAGGGGACTAGCAGGAGATAAAGCTAATATGTCCTTGGTACTGTGTTGTTGAGAACATTGTACGCCATGAGTGGAAGGTTATCCTTTATTCTGGATAACAAGAATGTTTTTTGAGTAGGGAACTAGCAAAACCAGAGCTCTGCTACAATGTGGGCAGAGACACATTCGGGGAAAGCCCAGGGCTAAAGGTCCAGTCAGGGGGTTATGACCTGGGACTTTGGCAGTGGGACTCTAAGGGGAGCAGATGTAAACCATGTTGTAAAGTAGAACTAGAAAGATTTGGCACCTTGCAGAGGAAAGCCAGGGGCAGAGAAAAATAAAAGAGGACCTTGACGTCTGGAGTCCAGGAAGCTGGAGGGCAGAAAACTATTCACAGAACAGGAGGAAGAGCAGGTCTGGGATGGGAGGTGATGGGCTCAGCAGACCCCAAAGCCACCTGGCATCACCCTCTGAAAGCTTTGAAATCCTCACAGGAAGAGATCCTCTGGGAGGCCATTTCCAACCCATCAGAGGAAGGTCCCATGCCTCTCCTTTCACCCAGGGAAGAGAAGGGGGTGGGCGTGAGGTTACAGGATTCAGACCAAGCTTTTGCAGGACTTACAGACAATAATATGGTGCCTGGAAAGGAATATCGAAAAGAGAAGCATGAATTTCTTAGCCAAAGGGGTGCTAGGTTCTTACGTTCTACTTTCAAGAAATGTTTACTAGATTCACGGCAACCATCACAAAACAATGAATGTGGCAACTTTACATTTTATAGTTTTTATGGCTGATTCTATGCACATTTAAATGTGTTTACAACAATTGCAGGTTTCCGTTTTCTTCTGGTTGAACCAATGTGGAAGCACACAGGATGGCAGCTGAGAGGCAGCACCTCTGGGCCCAGCAGGCCCAGTGGGCATGGTAAGCTCTGCTCCACGGGTCAGGGAGGAGCTTCAGGGGACGTGTCAGGCTTTCTTCTTGATTCCCTTCACAGAGATGGAGAGGGGCATCCCTGGGAGGCTGGTTTGGAGAAGCTCCTGGACCTAAGTGAGTGGTAAGCAAAGGGTTGTTTTCTCTTCAGCTTATTCACGTGTCGCCAACTAACAGTTATCTTGTTTTACATTCACCAAGAACCAGGCCCTTGCATGACTGCCCTAGAAGGAAAGTTCTAGGACACAAATGAGAGAAAGGAGGCTGAGAAGTTGTATGAGGTCACCCAGGTAATAAGTGGTGGAGCCAGGATTTGAACCCAGGTCTATGTGGCTCTTTCCATTGTGTTTTGCTGCCAGAGTGATCAGATGATAGAATGGGGGCCAAGCCTCTCCTCCAGTGCTGGGCAGAGAGCTCTGAGCGGTCAGGGCTGAAGGCGGGACACACAAGAAAAGTAAAGAACAGAGGATGAGTGATGGAGGAAAGAGGCAAACCACAATCTGTGAGCCAAATCTGTCCTGGTGCCTATTTTCATACAGTCACAAGTTAAGAATATTTTTTTACGTGTGTAAGTAATTTAAAAAAGTCAAAAGAAGGATAATATTTCAGGACACATGAAAATTATGTGAAATTCAAGTGTTCGTGTCCACGGGCAAGAATCCTGGCTCCAAGCCCCAAAACCATGGCTGCAATGGAACTCTGTCCCAGCTCAGGCCTCTTTTCGCCCTTTGGTAACTTCTCCCCGACTTTGGGGCCCGGAGGCCAGGGAGGCAGGCATGGATTGCCACCACCGTTTGGGAGAGAACCTCCGGGACACTCACCATGCTCTGCATCCAGTCTAAATTGCTCCTGGCAGGGCTCGGTGCGTTCTCTGTCCTCAGCACCATCTGCAGCACCGTCTTGGTATTCTGAGAAGCTGAGACACACAGGGTGAAAGCTCCTGTTTTGTCCCTGCCTTTCACCACTCCCTGACCTCCCCCACCCCCGCTTCTGCCCAACATCCTCAGCACCTCTCTGCAGACTCCTGTCTGCCCTCAAAAGTCCACATGGGACAGGTCAAGAGGTAGCTCCACTGCAAGAGAAAGTGTGTCAGTTAGGTGGAACCCAACCATCTCATTCCTCGTCCTGATCCCCAACCACCAATAGCTTAATCGTTCTGTGGGACCTGGAAAATGGCTCAGAGGGAGCAGCAGGTGGCAACGAGCAGTGGGGAAACAAAGCTGGGAAGACGGTGTAGGTGCTTTTGACATAAAACGGACAGCATACGAAGATCTCAGAATCGTTAGGGACACTCCGGGGCCATCCAGTCCATATCCTGGCTTTGGCCTGAAGCACATACAAGGGACTTGCCTCTGCCAATCACAACATTCAGTTCAGCCTGCGGTGGAAAAGAGCCTGCATGTGAGTTATCAAGGTTGCAGAGGGCGTGGTGGTCGGGGCAGCAGTCCGATACCACACGGCAGTATTCATCGCAGTAGCAGCTGCTTCTCTTGCAGTGGTTATCCATTCCAAGGCAGCAGAGGGGCTGGGGTTGGGAGCAGCTGCCTGCAGACAAAGGTACATCAAAAACAGACATATTTAACAAATAATGCAGGAACAACTGTAGATCCATACGCAAAAAATGAATTGGGACCTCTACCTCACCCCACACAGAAAAATTAACTCAAAATGGATCACAGATCTAAATGTAAGAGTTAAAATTATAAAACGCTTAAGCAAAAACATAGATGTAAATCATCATGACCTTGGTTTAAACAATGGTTTGTCAGCTATGACACCAAAAATGCAAGTGACAAAATGAAAAATAAATAAACTTGATTTGATCAAAATTTAAAAGTTCTGTGCCTCTAAGAATACTATCAAGAAAGTGAAAAGACAATCCATAGAATGGGAGAAAAACATCTGCAAATCATACAGGTGATAAGAGAAGTATGTCTACAACATGTGAAAAACTCCCACAATTCAACAAAAAACAAGGACAAATAACCCAATTTTCAAATGGACAAAGGATATATCCAAAGAAGATACACACAAATGGCCAATACACACATGAAAGGAGACTCAGCATCATTAGTCATCAAGGAAATGCCAATCAAAGCCACAATGAGATATCACTTCACATCAACTAGGTAGGATGGCGAAAATAAAAAAGACAAAAAATAACAAGTATTGGTGAGAATGTGGAGAAATTGGAACCCTACATTGCTGGTGGAATTGAAAAATTGCACAGTCACTTTAAAAAACAGTTTGACAGTTCTTCAGAATGTTTAGGAGAATTGACCATATGATTCATCAGTTCCACAGTCTTCTACATACTTAAGAGACCTGAAAGTGTAAGTTCACATAAAAACCTGTACATGAATGTTCTTAGCAGCATTATTCATAATAGCCAAAAAAGTGGAAACAATTCAAACATCCATCAACTGATGAATGGATAAAAAAAAGATGATATATCTGCACAACGGAATATTATTCAGTCATAAAAAAGAATGAAGTACAGATACATGCTACAACATGGATGAACCTTGAAAACATTATGCAAAGTGAAAGAAAGCAGTTGCACAGGCCACATAATGTATGATACCATTTATATGAAAGGTCTAGAATAAGCAAATCCATAGAGACAGAAAATAGATGAATGGTTGCCAGGGGCTGGGAGGTGTGAGAAATAGGGAGCAATGCTAAAGAGTACGGGTTTTCTTTCGGGGGTGATGAAATGTTCTGAAATTAGATAATGGTGGTGGTTGGATAATTCTGTTAATATATTAATACTAAAAACCACTGAATTGTACACTTTAAAAGGATGAATTTTATGTTGCATGAATTATATCTCAATAATACTGTTATTGAAGAGAGGCACAAGAATGAGACAAAGCTGAGAGAAGAGTGAGAGAGAAGAGGAAGACAAAAAAATGAGTGTGACATGGATACGACAGAAAGGAAGAGAGAGAGAGGCAAAAGAGAAAACAACCGATAGAAGAGAGTGTAACAAAAGGGAAAGAGAAAAATCCCACAAAGTTAGAGGAAAGTCTCTAGGTTCTCTATTCACAAAAGTCTCACCAACCCTAATTTCATGTTTCCCCGAAACTAAGACCTAACCAGACCATCAGCCCTAATGAGTCTTTTGGAGCGTAAATTAATATAAGACCCGGTATTACATTATATTATGTATTATTATATTATATAATATAATATAATATTATATTATATTATTAATTATATTATATTATATTATGACCCGGTCTTACATTATATTAAAATAAGACCGGGTCTTATATTAATTTTTGCTCCAAAAGACACATTAGAGCTGATGGTCCGGCTAGGTCTTATTTTTGGGGAAACATGGTTCTTACCAGTTCCCCAAGTTGCTCAACTCAATTATTATTTGATCATTGCCTATCCATTATAAGATGAGGGGGGTTATCTTCTTTAAGAGATGGGGAAAGCAATGCATTGTTAGGTAGGGACCATGGCCCAGGTTACCTGGTAAGTCTGTGGCTCAGATGTGAGTAGCCCCCATATATTCTCATGCCCAGGACTCTCAATGCTACTCTCTATTTTTACATTGACCTTTCCAATCGCCTCCTGTTAGGTTTGCACCTGCCTGGGGCTTTGTTTAGGGATAAACTTGAGAGCCTTCCAAAGTTGACAAGATCAACTGGAAGCAGGTCTCTGAAAGGATTTGCGGCTAGGTGTGGTCAGTCCAGCTTGTTTGTGGAAACAGGGACCAGCAGGTGTCTGGTGGGAGGGGAGCAGTGGCCCAGGAGGTCAGACCTTTCAAGGTGATGGTGGACTGGTTTGGACTGGGGTGGTAGCCTCTGAGTTTGGCCTGACTTCTGCCTCATGTTCAGCTCAGGAGCCTCCTGCAAAAGATTGGTTTCCCTTCTCACATCATCCCTCTTCCCAAAAGCCTGGTCCAGCGTCAGGTTATCACTAATACCAGGGATGGACCAAGGAGGACGGGAGCTGGAAAGAGTCCCAGGGACCATCCAAACTAGGTTTGTAGCCCATTTGTGAGATCAATTTACGGGTGACCAGCACTTATTAGAATAGAATAGAATAGAATAGAATAGAATAGAATAGAATAGAATAGAATAGAATAGAATAGAACATATCCACATGCGTTGTATATATAAGTATAAGTTGTTTGGGGTTCTTTTTGAAATTGTTTTTATACACATGTATATATGAATTGGGCCACAGTGTAAAACACATTTATTAATGTGGATTGGGGCCATAAAAGTGTGAAAGCCCCTGAGTTAGAAAGGGAAAAGCCATTTTCCCAACGTCATGCTTGAATGGGTGACAGAACAGAGCTGTTAGTGGAACCAGTAATCCTGACTTCTTCCCTTCTTTCCCCGCTACACCATGCTCAGGGTTCTCACTCAGAAAGCCTCTGGTTGCACTTGCCACTGGTCTCTGCCTCTAAACACCCTGTATACTCCTCCTTTTGAGCCTTTGCTCAAGCTCTTTCCTCTGCCTGGAACACCCTTCCCTCCCATAGCCACTAGAAGAACAGTCTTATCCTTCAAGGTCATGTTTAAATTCATCCTCCTCGAGGTTGCTCAGGAACTAGCTTATGATTTTGAAAATGATAAACAAAAACTTCAAACATTTATCCAGCTTCTCCATGCAAGCCAAAGGAAAAGATCTTTATAGAAGAACTCCAGCTAATAAACCGGGAAGGAATGATAGAATTAGAAAACCACCATTTGGCAACCCCTAATGGAAAAAAAGGAATGTAAACAATAATCAGTGAAGGCTAAAACCATTAGAGAAAAGTTGAAGGGGAACTCTTATAATGGGCCTATAGTGCATGCATAACGCCAGTGAAAGTAGGACAACCTGACATTGTGTGTCTCCTTCAAGATGCAACAGAAAGCACATAGCCCCACCTATGGAATACTGTTGCCAGAAGAAATGAACATTAACCACCAGATTGCAGGAAATGCAGGGGACAGAGAGGCATCCACCAGGATTCAATTAGATTAAATCCAGAATGTAGGACATTCTACAGGAAAAATAACCTGGTTTCTTCAACATATAAACAGAGGAGGGAAAAAAAGAAAAGAAAGAAAGGGCTGATATAAAGAGACTTAAGAAATATACAAGTTAAATGTAATTTGTAGATCTTGTTTGGATCCTGACTCAAATAAGCCAACTGCAAAAAGACCTTTTTGACCATAGGAGAAATATGCACACTGATAGGTATTAAGCGAGAGTAAGTAATTATTTTCATTATTTCAGCTCTGATACAGTATTTTGGTTATATTTTTAAAATATGGTGGATAAGAACTTGGGCAAAATGTTGATAATTTTGAAGTTAGCCAATAGGTACATTGGGCTCATTTTACTATTCTACTTTTGTATATGTTTGAAATTTTCCAGAATAAAAAGTTTTTAAAAATAAATTCGCTCTATTCTGAGAGGTCTTCTTACACATCCCAAATGGGATTAACATTTTCTTCTCACTCTGAAAACCTATTGACTTTAATTTCTAACATAGCATTAATCCCTGTTTCTATTATTGTTGCAGCCTTCTTTCTAGAGGTGTGTATCTGTCTTCCCTACCAGCAACTTGAGGACAGGAAATGCGTCTCTGAATTTCTAGTGCCAAGCAATTTTTACTTAATTAAAAGCTCTGAATTGAACTTGGGTTTACACTTGAGCTCCCATAGTGTCCATGGGCCAGGAGAGAGTTACAGTTACTAACAGTCCCGACTGGTACCATCAGAAAAATGACAATAAAGGAAAGGAATCCCCCCCACCCCACAGTGACCAAGCACCCATTCACTCATTCGTTCATTCATTCATTCATTCATTCATTTATTTTTTTCTATTGAGTGCCATCGTGGATCATGGAGATACATTCCACTGCCCTCTCCACCACCCACCACAAAAAGAACGCCTTCCAGGAGTTCAGTCTCGTGACCAGAGCATCATCATACTACAAGTCACCAGAATGTCATTGTATTGTATGGTCAGTGCTGTGACGCAGGTAAGAGGAGACAGCCATGGTGTTTGGGGGAGAGGCGGTGAGCCGTTAGGAAACGGCTTCCTGGTAAGGAGTCATACCTCAAGTAGCTCCTCTGTGACCATGCCATTGGCTTCAGGACAAGACGCTAGTAAAGGGACAAGCTGTGGTGCCAGGAATAGCCCTAACAGGGCTGGGCGAGGAACCCACAGCTAATAGTTTGCACCCCTCCAGAGCAATACTCTGTCCAAATGGTGGACAGTTTTATAGAGAAGAGGGTGAGCACTGCTGGGGAGGACTTAGGGAGGGGGACATCGGCAGCCTCCATCTCCCCTCGATGGTTCCCAGTGATCCTGCTCTTGCCCCACACTTGCAAACCCCACTCAGCAAAACTGAAGGCCTGCCCTTCTTTTTACAAAGCAATTTAATAACATGTCTGTTATTATTTAAGTATGTCCCTTAAGGTTCCCACCCCCAACTATTCCTACCAACGACATGTAGCTTTCTTCCGAAAGGAGTTCTGGTAACTTTATCCATCCCATTGCATTTCCAGGGATGTCTGAGCAAACCTAACAAGTCGGTGCCTGGCAGCTATCCAGTGAGTCTGCCTATTAATCTGGATCTGGGCTTGTCATACCATCTTTCCTCCTGTCTCCCCCTGCCCTGACAGTGCACATTCTAGAGCCCCATGATTCCTGCACCCACAGGAACGTATCTGGACACTCCTCTGGACTCCCTAACTAAAACAGACTTTCCTAAGCTAATCATCAAAGGACATCTTATAAATATAAAGATGGATACACAGAAAAGCCTCATTAAGCACTAGTAGGTGCTTAGTAAATGCCTGAATAAAGGAATTAATTAATTAAATTGTGAATATTCGCCCCCCAGGAGGTGAGTCATGCCAGGGTCAAAGGTGAATGAATGAATGAGGCTAGAGGCCAGGGTCCCTTTGACCTGCTAGCCTGGCTCCTCACCTGTCTCCTGGTTTGGGGCTGCAGGGCTCAGATACAGCAGGGAGAGGAGAACCAGCCACATGTCTGTAGACAATGAGTGGAGACGTGTTTCAGGGACCCAAACTGGGGCTTTTAATACCTACCCATCTCGTCAGCTCATTTGGTATCTGCATCCCTGGGGAGGAGTGAACTGACAGCTGGGCCGCCATTGGCAGAGGGCAGGGTGTGGCACCAAGACGGTGGCACAGCTGCTTGGCATAGCCTGCCCAAGTAGAGGTACTGCAGGCAAAAAATTATTTTCCCATTTCCTGGAGTCTCCAGGCTCGTGAGAGAAGCAGAATCAGAGAAAGCAGAGTGATCTTACTCTCGGGGACTTTGGAGATCATCTAATGTGACACTCCCATTTTATAGATAAAGATACTGAGGCCCAGAGAAGACAAAAGGCACCCCATTTCACACAGTTCGAATATTGTAAAGCTGCGGTGAGAACCCCAATATTCTTGTCCCCAGTCCAGTGTTCTTTCAATCAAAATGCAGTGGAGGAATTCGGAGGGGTCCCATGAGCCAGGAAAATCAGCTGGGAAGCTCTATTCTCCCCAGAGGAGTATAAGTTGTCTACACCTCATGGCTATTAGAATGTTGACAGAACAGGAGAAGGTGAGGGGTAGAGATCTGAGGGGGATATCTGCTATAGGAAAACGTGAAAAGTCAGGTGACTCCATTGGTTACTTGGGAAATGCGTAACTATGATCTGGTATTGGTTATGCCCTTGGCCCAACCAGGTGTCTGTTCAATCCCTTTATGTGCTAGAGGGTCTGCTTTAAAAGAGATAGTGACTGTCTAAGACAGATTCAGTAGTCATTCCTAACCACACCCTATCACCTTCCACTATAGAGGCCAGAAAAATTAAATCTTACTTTTCCAACCTCCCTTCACTTTGTGATTAACAATATAGTGCCGGCCAATAAAACATAGGTGGAAATATGCTAGAGAACTTCCAGCGTTTTGCTTTTTTATAAAAGGAACAGGCGGAAGAGGAGAGCTTGCTGACACTGCCGTTTCCCCTTGTCTTTAATGGGGTGTGATCCCTGGAGCTGGGGCAGCCATTCTACCAATCATGAAGCAGTAATTGCACAAGGATGAAAAGGCAATAATGTTGAGTCTGGCAGAGCAGAAGGATGGAAAAGCCCGGGCCCCAAAGACATCATTGAAAGACTGAACCATAGTCAGCAACTGTCTTACCTTGGGGCTTCTTGGTATGTGAGGGAAATAAAGCTCCATTTGTTTGTCACTCTTAGTTGGGGTTTTTGTCACACGCAACTGAAACCATAAGCATCTAATGATAATCCTTGGAAGTGCTCCAGCCAGGCTGAAAAACTACTTTTCGGGAGGCCATGGTAGCCTGCACTCTGTGGGAGGGTGGATACAATGACCCACAAAAGTCCCTTCCAGCTCAGGGCTTCTGGGGCACTAGGAGATGGGAAATAATCTTTCTCTTTTCTCTGAATATTGGCTTCATGGGACTTAGGGGGTCTCGGGACTATAAACGCTTTCTGTCACTTTGTCATATTCCTAAAACTCATCAATTGATTTAACAATGCTCTTTTGAACACCTATTCTAAGCCAGCTCAGAGAAGTCAACAATGAACAAGACAGACACAGTTCTGCCTGCAATGAATTTCAGTTTCGTGGTAAAATAGACATAAAACTGGCAATTACAATACATGGTGATGGCTATGAAAGGGAGAAACAGAAGAGAGAACCAACAGGGGCCTGAGAGGTGGAGACGGAAGCAGGGGGGTTGGAAAGACTTTTCAGAAGTATACTGCTTATGCCAACACAGACGATGAGTAGGATTTATCCAGGTGGAGCACTGGGTGGGATGGGAGAATGTTCCAAGAGGGAATGAGGTATTTAGAATTTCCCATGCCATACATTTTAATTCTCATCATTTATTTTAATTACTGTATAATACTGCATTATGATAGGAATGTAAAATGGCGCAGCTGCTGTGGAAAACAGTAGGATGGTTCCTCAAAGAATTGCCATGTGATCCAGAAATTCTACTTTTAGGTATATACCAAAAGAATTGAAAGCAAGGACTTGAACAGATATTTGTACACCAATGCTCATAGCAGCATTATTCACAATAGCCAAAAGGAGGAAGCAATCCAAGTGTCTAATGTTTAACCCAAGTATTAATGGATAAACAAAAATAGTATAGACATACCATAGAATACTATTCAGCCTTAAAAAGGATGGGAATTCTGACACATGTTACAACATGGATGAACCTTGAAAACATTATGCTAAGTAAAATAGCCATACACTAAAGGACAAATACTGTATGATTCCACTTACACGAGGTACCTAGAATGCTAGAATGGTCAAATTCTTAGATAGAAAACAGAACACTGGTTAGGAGGGGGGTCACAATAGGGAGTTATAGCACAGGGTTTCAGTTTGGACTGAGGAAAAAGTCCTGGAAATGGACGGTGGTGATGGAGTACAACAATGTGAATATACCTAATAGCACTGAAATGTACATTAAAAAAATAGTTAAACGGTAAATTTTAGGTTATGTATATTTTATCACAATACAAATATTGCACGATGTGTGTTCAATATTTATTCAGCCATTCTCTAGTTGATAGACATTTGAATTGGTTCCAGATTTTCAAGTAAGTAATATTACTATAAACATTATACATTTCCCTTCCCACACCTGTACAAGAGTTATTTAGGGTAGATGTCTAGGAATGGAATTTCTAAATATGATCAAATGGTCCTCTGAGTGGTTATAGCAATTTACCGTGTTTCCCCGAAAATAAGACCTAACTGGAAAATAAGCCCTAGCATGATTTTTCAGGATGACATCCCCTGAACATAAGCCCTAATGCGTCTTTTGGAGCAAAAATTAACATAAGACCCAGTCTTATTTTCGGGGAAACGTGGTATCTTCCCACCAGCAGCGTAGAAGGATTTCTTGTTCTGCATTCTCAACAACATTGATAGTCTCACTTTTATTCATCATAACTCATCCTGGTTTTAGTTTGTATTTCCATGATTACTACTGAGTTTGAGATTACTGACCTTTTAGGTTTCTCTTCTGTGAATTGCCTATTCATTGCTTTTGCTCATTTGTATGATTTTGTTTTTATGAGTTTATGAAGTTGTTTATCTTTTTCTTACTGCGAGTAGGCATCCATTACAAATTACAATTACTACTCCTTTGTAAGGTTACAGGTACTATAAATATTTTTCTGTGTGTGTGGCTTGTCTTTTCATTTTGTTTCTTTTGATGTGCAGGAGCTTTATATATTAAGGCAAATTTATCAGTCTTTTATGGTTTGTCCTTTTTGTGAATTGTTTTAAGAAATCTTTCTCTACTTTTAATTTTTTTAAATCTGTGTTTTCATCTACAAGTATTTGTATTTGTTTCCTAGGGCTGCTGTAACAAGTTACCACAAATCTGGATGGCTTAAAACAAGAGAAATATATTCTTCCACAGTCTGGAAGCTGGAAGTCTGAAATCAGGAGTTAGCAGGGCCATGCTCTCCTTGTAGGCTCTAGGGGAGGATCCTTCCTTGCCTCTTCCTAGCTTCCAGTGGTTGCTGGCAAATCCTTAGCATTCCTTGGCTTATAGGGGCATCGCTCCAGTCTCTGCCTCTGTCATCACATGGGGTTTTTCTTGTGTGTCTCCGTGTCTCTTCTCCTCTTCTTATAAGGACAGCAGCCATATTGGATTCAGGAGCCACCCTACTCCAGTACAACCTCATCTTAACTTGATTGCATCTGAAAAGATCCTGTTTTCTTTTTTAAAATTTATTTTCCAATTATAGTTGACATACAATGTTATATTACTTCCAGGTGCAAAACATAGTGATTAGACACTTATATATTTTACAAAGTGATCACCCTGCTAAGTCTAATACCCATCTGACACCATGCAAAGATCCGTTTTCTTTCTTTTTTTTTTTTTTTGACAGTGGCTTAAATAGTTTTTATTATTATTATTACACCCAGGAATCACTTATTTTATAACTGGAAGTTTGTACCTTTTGACCACCTTCACTTATTTGGACCCCACCTCATCCCAACCCCTGCCTCTGGCAACCACCAATCTGTTCTTAGTGTCTGAGTTCGTTTTTGTTTCTTTTTCTTTTGTTTTTGTTTTCTTAGATTTCATACGTCAATGAGATCATATGGTGTTTTTTCTTTCTCTGTCTGACTCATTTCTCTTAGCATATTGCCCTGAATGTCCATCCACATTGTTGCAAATGCCAAGATTTCCTCCTTTTTATAGCTGAATATATTTTAATGTATATTATATTACTTTCACTTTATTCATTCATTCATCTATGTATGGACACTTAGGTTGTTTCCATGTGTAGGCTATTGCAAATAATGCTACAATGAACATGGGGGTGCAGATATCTTTTTGAGGGGGTACATTTCCTTTGGATAAAGAGCCAGAAGATGAATTATTGGATCATATGGTAGTTCTGTTTTTAATATTTTGAAGAATCTTCATACTATTTTTTATAGTGGCTGTACCAATTTATATTCCCACCAACAGTGCACATGGGTTTCTTTTTCTCCACATCTTCTCCAGCAATTGTTATCTCTTGTCTTCTTGATAATACCACAATACCGGTTTTTGCCTCTAACATCCTTTTCTGTTCCAGGATCCAGTCTAGGACAGTACACTGTACCTAGTCATCATGCTCTGCTGGTCTGTGAGTTACTCCGGCTTCCCTTGTTTTTCATGACCTTGAGAGTTTTGAGAGTGCTGGTCAGTTATTTTGTAGCAAGTCCCTCAAAGTGTGTTTGTCTTTTGTCTTCTCATGATTAGACTGGGGTTATGGGTTTTTGGAAAGATGTGCCCATGTCATCACCTCGTATCAGGGGTACATGATAGACACATGACAACCCTGCTGATGTCAACCTTGATCCCTTGGTTGAGGTAGTGTGTGGCCATGTTTTTCCATTGTCAAGTTGCTGTTTTTCTCTTTTCATACTTTTTTCTTTTTTTAAGTGAATCACTAATTTCAGTCCACCCTCAAGGGGAGAGGGGATTAAGCTCCATCTCCAGGAATGGCAGAATTTACATACTCGTATATTCTTTGGAATTCTTCACTGAGGAAGATTTGTCTCTCTTCCCCATTTATTTACTTATTCAATCATTTATTATCAGTATGGACTCATGTACATTTGACATATACTTTCTCCTCCCTTTTTCACAATATTAAGATTTTTTCCCCATATTACTATCATGATGTTTATAACCACCCTCTTAATGGTTGCATCTATTTTTTTGGATTCTTTCCATTATTAACTTTGCATTCTTATAAATTATGCTGCAGTAAACATCTTTTAAAATAATGCTGTATGATTCATTGTATTCCAGCTCTGGCATGGCTTTACCACTCTCCTCTCAGCTTATGTTGTAGACATGAAGATTTTGAAACACCGCAGGTATTTTTAGGACATATAAACATCGTATCTTCTGATTTAGTCCCTGGCAAGGCAAAAGCTGGAAGTTTAATAATAAAGTGAGTGAAGGACATTTGGAATGTTATCTACTCTGATAACGCTGCTGGACAAAACAGAAATGGTTGCAGAAATAGTAGCTGAGGGAGAAGGGAGATGAGAACATTTTCATCACGTCAAGATTTGGGGAGGTAGCCACTGCAGAAATTTGGTGGTAAGAAAAGAGGTAAGAGAGCTAAGAGGGGAGGTAGTCAGAGGCAAGGTGAGAACCCTCTCTCCGTCCCTTGCCCCACAGTGTACTTCTGATCATTCTTATTCCCACTGAGAGGCAGGGAGGGAAACACATCAAGAACAGAATGTTTCCCAAGTGGTTCTCCCACTCTCCAGGAAGTCAGATCTGATGAATAGAAAGTTGATGAATAGTTGAAACCACATAAACTCTGAGGGCATGGGCACCCATAAAATCTGTCTATATATTAGAGTCCCCTGTGGATCCCTGATCTAGGGAAACACAGCAAGGCCTTGAAGACAGATCACGCAATTAGATGAGAGAGCCCCAGGGTCAGTTGGTTTTATATTCATCTGAGATTTGGTGAGTGTTCTCTCGAGGCTCTTTTAATTGGAAGAAACCAGATCTGCTCATGATGGTAGTAATAAGGTAGAGAACCGTTATTACAAAGATCAAGGTGGTAAAGACGAAAACTAACCAAATTCACCTGATTATAAGACCCTAGTATCACAGGAAAAGGAGGCAGCCAGGAAAAGCATGTGGGCTGAGCCTGTCAGGGCCTCCTTTCTGCCTGAGACCTCAGCACGGGTTCTTCTGGCTTCATTTGGAAGGGTTTGTGCCGGGTCTTTGGGGCTATCACTGGGTTTTTGCAGAGGAAGAGTTGCTGAGATTAAAAAGGACAAGTGTTTGACAGAAGGAAGTCAGGGCCATAGCTGCAGCAAAGGCAATCCTTGTCAGGAAGGACCCTCAAAGGTCATTTATTTCCATTTGCCTCCTCATAGAACAGTCAATTCCTTACATGTGAATGGTCACCTGGCAATTCATTCATTGATTCCATTCATCCACTTGTTTGTTGTTCTATTAGGGAAAATACTAATTAACAAGGTTGTGTGAGAGTGATCAAAAGGAGAGTTAGAGTGCCAAGAGTTCACAGATGGTGAGTAGAGAAGAAAGCAGTCAGGGAAAGCTGCAATGTCAATGAGTTAGTTCTTGAAAGGAGAAAAGATCAAGGTGTATTTGGGAAACTAGTATTTCAGGGAATGGCAGATTAGTCTAGGAAGCTTCTAGGGCCATGTACTGAAGATCCTTTATGTGCCAGGGGAAGGAACTCAACTTTGTCATATGGGGAGAGAAATACTGGTGAGTTTTAGGCAAGGGAGTGTGACCCACAGTAATGTTTTCTGTCCTCCCCACTGCTCCCATCTCCTTATCCCCACTATGGAGGGAAACTGGATGATATTTATCAAAATTATAAATGCATGTATCTTTTGCACCAGCCATTCCACTTTGCAGAATTTTCCTACAAGATATACTTGTATGCGTGTGAAATGATGTATGACCAGGATTTTCATTGCAGCATTATTTATATTAAGAAAAGATTGAAAACAACTTAAATGTCCATGAATATGTAACTGGTTGAAAAAATTATAAGCCATCCATGTAATGGAAAATGTACAGCCATAAAAAAGAATAAGGAAACTTCCTTCATGGCTGAGATAGAAAAGTTCTCCAAAATATACTGTTAGAAAAAAAGCAAGGTACAGAAATGTGTATATCGTATGCTAATTTTTAAAGAAGGGTAAAGAATAAGAAAAAAACATGTATGTATATATAATTTGCTTGTATTTGCATCAAGAGACTGTAAGGATAAACAGAAAAGTAATAAGTGGTTACCAAAGCGGGTGAAGCAGAAACCGGGCACGTGGGTACAGAAATGCAAGGACTCTTCGCTGTATCTCTCTGTGTGGATTTTAAACACGTGAATGTATCAGAAAACTAAGTTTAAATGTGATTAAATAAACAAGGGAGGAAGAGGGACAGAAAGAGAGAAGAAGCTCTTTCGTTCTCTTTCCATCTGCAGACCTCATTCCTGCTTTTCCCTTTGTCAGGACTTTCTCTTAGATCTGTGGTTACAGGGCTTCCAGTGGTTAAAGGAGAAACCTACAAAGCTTTTAGTCCTTTGTGTAGAGACCCACTGTTGGCATCTAGGTTGAATTTCTTTCTTCAGTCCTAATTAGAAACAGGCTGCAGGTGAGAAGTGGAGAAGAGAAAGGTGCCCTTTACTTCCTTGTTTTCTCCTTAGCCCTGCTAGTGCTAAAGCAGTTGTAGGTTTGCTGTGGAAGCTTCGGGGAGAAGCTGGGAGGCTGGCTCCTGTTCCTGCAGTGGACCAGTGGGGACCTACCGGCGTCACTGAAAGGAAACCAGGTGAGAAATTCCAGGGCTGTGAGAGAAAAGGACAGGACTTCCCTAGGGTTCGTGGCCTAAAGGTACTAGTCATCTGGCTGCACTGCTGCTGTTCCACACTTGCGTCTCACTGGTTGGCTGTGACATCTCAGAGGGCTGGTCACTAAAACTCCCAACTACATTCTAAGAACCTTCCCCCAACTCAAGGTTTATTTTAACCCACTACCGCTCACCTGGCTGGTCTGGTATTAAGTGCACATCCAAAGGCAGAGCACAGCTCTCTGCTTTCTGTTCCTCCCCCAGAAGCAGTTCGCAGAACTGAGGGAAGCAAGGGCATACATACAAAGCACAGCCTCACATTTTCCATGCTGCTACTAGTGCTGGGAAGGTGCTTTCCTTTTTAATCGCGTTCATCTTTGATCCCAAGATCATCAAGCTCACAATGCGAAACCTTGGGCCGTCGGGCAGCTGCTATCAGTGAAACGTTAAAAGCAAGCAGTTTGATACCCTGGAGCTTGGCTATGCGAGGGGACTCTAACTGATCAGGGCAGAACAGCCAGCAGGATATGGCGGACATAGGGATCCCTTTCTCCCATACGCTAAGCCAAAAGTTCAAAGGAAAAAGGAAGCAAGGCAGGGCTTCACTTAAACCAGGTGCTATAATGGGTATGAAAGGTATGTGCCTACCCTTTATAGCATGAGAGGGCACACAGTAAGCCTAAACACACTTGGGTGACAGAGAATGATGAATGAGTAAGTCAATGCCACAAGGATGATTGCCCAGCTCACAGTTCCCCTTACTTTGGGGTGTGCCCCCAATAGTCAGGGGTGAGTCCCTGACATAACCATAACTCTGCTCTCTGGCCTGCCTCCGGTAGCACGCTCGAGAAAAACTGCAAATCTTACAGCTGAGGGTCCCAGAGCTACCCTGGTCTCTGCCCTTCCCGAGGCCTGTTCATTTTCCTTGGATTCTGTAATTCATGCCAGTATCCTTCCACTATCTTGTTTCCTAGTCTTTGGTTTCCTGCTTTAAAATATCGGTCAGAGCAGAAGATTTGGAGTTTATCTTGTTTTTAGAGGCTTCTGGGTAATGAGGTGTCAGTGAATGGTGATTTGCCACACCCTAGTCCAAACAAACCATTCCTCTCCTGAACGATGGCAGCTGTCTCCCTAGGATATCCCACCACTTCTGCTCTTGCTTTATTCTCTGCAAAGTGGATACTGACTTTTTAAACCAGATCAGCCATTTCTGATTAAAGCTCTTCAATGGCTTTCCAGTGTTCTTCAAATAAAAGTGGAAAATCCTTAGTAAGCCCTTCTTGTAGTTCTTTGCCCAGACTCCTTCTATCTTAGGACCATCACACATGCAAGTCCAGCTCTGGAGCCCTTTTCTCCCTCCTTGGAGCCTCATTCTTTGGGTCTTGGTTGAAGTATCACTTTCTCAGGGGCCTTTACTTGTCTCCAATCTAATTCAGGTCCCCTTTGTATTTTTTTAATAACATCTACTCTTTTCCTTCATAATTACACATTCGTTTTGGTGACTTAGGGCAATATCTGTCTCCTCCCCAAGACTCTAAGGGCCTTAAGGGTAGGGACCTCTTGATTTTGCTCCGTACTATCTATGCCCCAGAGCGGAGCAGAAACCAGCATATAATAGATTCCATTTGATGGATGAATAAATAGGTAGAGAATGGCAAGGCTGGGGACGTTTGAGATGCAAGATAAGAACCTGATCTGTGTGCTAGTGGCAAAAAAAAGAATGAGACAGATTTATTTTAAAGGCAAAAATCAACAGTACTTTAGGGCCGGCCTGGTGGCTCAGGTGGTTGGAGCTCCGTGCTCCTAACTCGGAAGGCTGCCGGTTCGATTCTCACATGGGCCAGTGGGCTTTCAACCGCAAGGGATGGTGGGCAGCGCCCCCTGTAACTAAGATTGAACATGGCACCTTGAGCTGAGCTCCTGGATGGCAACGGCAACTGGATCTGGAGCTGAGCTGTGCCCTCCACAACTAAGACTGAAAGGACAACTTGAAGCTGAATGGCACCCTCCACAACTAAGATTGAAAGGACAACAACTTGACTTGGAAAAACAGGCCTGGAAGTACACTGTTCCCCAATAAAGTCCTGTTCCCCTTCCCCAATAAAAAAAAAAAAGAAAATCAACAGTACTTTATGACAGGTAATGGGAAGGAGATAGTGCTTTTCCTAGCCGAACATGCCACCTGACTCTGAGAGGAAGGAGTCAAAGACAGTTAAATTTTTAAACTGGGTGACTAATGGTTAGGTTTGGGGAAATAAGATATTTATATTGGGTTTAGATATATCAGTTGGAGATGACCAAGGGACATCAAAGGGGAAATGTTCAGAAAGTTGCAGGGTGGAGCTGGAACTCCAGCTCTGTCCTGGGCCACAGGACAGAAACTCAAAGCCAATGGGACTAACGCATCTAAGACAATTCAGATATTGTGGAGATACTGTGGAGAGAAAGACTTACCTCACGTTACATGATAAAGGGATGGAGAGGGGGCACGCCCATGCACTGGAAGGGATTATGTACCACAAAGTGCCTTCATACATTAAGAAACAGAAATCCAGACAGGCAAAGTGATTGGCTCAACACCACATAGCAAGCCAATGATGAAGCATTCCAACCTGTAAGGTCCAGTTTTTTCTAACCTGTAAGGTCCAGTTTTCTTGGCATTGTAACACAGAAACCGCCTGAATTTTCAGACATGACTGCTTTACGGTGGACACTCAATACCATTTCCTAATGGTCAAGGCAGGCAAATGAAAGGCAGAATTTTGTTTCTTTAGTTTATTAAAGATGACAATGAGCTGTTAGACTGTGTATGAATTACAGCAAGTAGAAATCCAGTTCAGAACATGAGTTGTACACACACAGAATATCTCTATTTAGACTCCTGCTCCTTTTATGTTAATTCAACAAAAGCTCTAAAGCATTGGCAGAGAAAGTCAATAACAGCCTCATTTAAGTGGACAGTATTTGCTTTCCACTCTTCTGCTATGTCTTGAATCTTGTCTCTACCTTGTAAGCAAACTTTCCCCCCTTCATTTATTGAAAAGAAAACTTCCTCCCTCCCATTTCATTCAGAAGGAACTCTCTTCAGTGCATTCAGTGCTTCTCCCCACAACAGCAGGGGATATTCAGATACGGTAAGTTGCAAAGTGCTTTCAGAACATCCCATCCTCTTTCCTCTCCCCTCCTACTTTCAAATAAATAAATGGGTATTGGGACAGTGACGACAGCAGTGTCAGGGTCACGAAAACAGATATGCAACCTAAGGGGATGGGCTGGGGGAGATAGAGAAAAATAGTGAAAAACCAGAACATGGAAGATTGTTGATCTCAGCTTTAGAAACTGTGTCAGCCTTTTCCATCCTTTGATCCTATGCTAAGATGAAACAGGCAGGATAATCATGAGAGTACATCTCTCCTCCAGTGTAGTGACTTGGTGTAAGGAGCTGGATTTGTCATTTAAACCAAAACTGGAAGTAGAGCTCACCATTTTTACAAACCCCTGAGTCTGAATCTGAGGCCTAACCCTTAGTGAGACTTGAGTTTTGTGGGGTCATTCCCAAAGCTCCCTGAAAGACGAGGGAGCTGCCAGTCAACGCTTCAAAACTGGGCTGGGCCGGAGGCCTTGGCTTTCAAAGGTCCCCCCACGAACTGCAGGAAGAACAGTCTCAGCATCTTCCAGCCTGATGCAGCCTTCAGATCCCAAGTTTGAGGCAGAGGGACCAACGCCATGGGTCAGTTCCTCCCTGCTCCCTCTTGCCCACGTGGAGCTTCGGCTCTGGCCGTTACCTCACTGCCCCTTCTACTTCCTGTGGGACTCCTCTTGCTTCCAGCTCAGGCACTTTCAGCTTCCACCAACCATGTGTAACTTTCTGTTCACCTTCCTGGGGCAGCGCACACACCAAGTTTTTTTCTACTAGCAAGCAGCTATGGAAAGACAGGTAGGTACACAGGAAGAAGAGAAGTCAGTCCTAGAACAAAAACGCTGAGAGTTTTAGTTCACAGAGCTGCCAGCCCTCGGAGCAGCGGCCCTAACCAGTGTTGTACATACAGGTCAGGAGCTATAGAAACTTAAAGAACACTACAAACATATACGTGGTCCTGTCAAACAATTTTCCCATCAAGACACACATTTTAAAAAGGAGTATGTTTGTTAAAATTAGTAATCTGAAAAGGATGATTGAACATATGAATATCACCAGGCTAAAGAGTTAAGTGCATAATTGGCATAAAGGCTCTTGTTATACCAAGAACACAGGAACATTCACTCACATCCACAGTTGGCAAGTTCTCTAACACCACTGACAGTAGGAAGCTTTGCCCCCAACTTTGACAAAAAACTAAGGCAAGAGACCAGCCACCAGGGAGGGTCCCAGCTCTGTTACAGGAAGGAGTGAGAGAGAATGGAGTTGGGCCACCCTTTTACTCTGAACCACAATGACCATGTAAGAAGAGGACATACAGAGTGGCAAGAAGACACAAATAAGTTGGTGGATGGGGTCTCTGTCTTCCCTTGAGGATGGCATCAGGGATTTGCCTGAGGTTGAAAGATTATACCTGCACGAGAGCTGGAGACCTTATCACCTAAGAGGAGACCAGCAGCTCCTCTCACTGAATAAATTCTCCTAGAGCAACAAGTTGTAGCCTCACTTATGCTCAGCATGAGGCTATACATGGGCCTGGCCCAAGTATCAGTGCTGTTCTTGCTTCAAGCCCACCAGGGTACAGTCAGGGTACTGTCAGTCACATCATCTATGCCCAGAACACTTCAAACAAGGGCATCATGGCTGCCTCTTTGAGGTCTCTGTGGATTCCAGGGTAGTACCAACGCTGTTTTTATGGCCTCAAAAATATCTAAATAAGCTGGACAGAATGTCCACAACGTAGTCCATTCTCTGCTGCTTCTCCTCAGGGCACGGGTCTGACCCTATTCCAGGATTGGGAGAGAGAAAACTCCATCCTCCTGTTTCAGCAGCAAAGGAGAAGTGCGTTTGTTGAGAAAGGCCTGGCTCAGAAGCTCCAGCACTAAAACAAAATAAAACTGAAAATGATACTTAAGATGCAGCAGAAACCAGATCTGGTCCAAGTGGAGAAGGCCTTGGATGTCAGAAGGACTGGGTCTCACTGTCCGTTCCCCCGACAGAGGCACTAGAAGCTTCACTTAAGGACCCACGTGCCAGTCCTCATGGAAATACCTGGTATCTACAAATTGTTACAACAGACTGGACCCCACCAACCTAACAAAGGTTGGCTATATATGGACATTAAACAAGTAATAAAAAAATAATAATGATAATTTAAAAAAAAAGAAAAAAGTGGGTTTAGTCCTTAAAAGGGTGGCTCAGTTCTGCGTTCTCTGACCCTAGCCCCTAGGAAAAAGGTTTCACGTGCTTTCCTCAGGTGGTCTCCAGGACGGTAGCCTCTAGGGCTTCAGTGGGTTCCTCCTCGTAGTCGGACAGGAAGGACTCCAGGCTGTGCTTGGCCAGCAACTCCCGCCGGGCCTGTAGCCGCTCACACCGGGGACAGCTTCCAGACTTGAAACAAGCTTTATGGTAACACGCTTTACACTCTGTTCAGGTCGGGAAGGTGAAAGAGAAGAAAACAATTCGTATTACCTCAAGCTGGAAGGACGTCGCCGCCACAGCCCGGTTCACCTCCACGGCTAAGAGTGCCTGTGGTGAATCACAGGGCGGCCTGAATCCAGCCACACTCTTACTAATAGGGGTGGCTGAAGGAAAAGAAATTAACTTTGTGTTCAGTCTTATTTGCCCACGCCACACCTGGCACCAGCCCTCACCTTCACAGGTCCGGCACTTATGGAGCTCAAAAGGGAAGATGATGTCATCCTCATTCTGACAGAACTCACAGATGAAGCCCTTGGCTTGGCAGAGCTGGGGAGGAAAGGGACAGGCAGCAAAATGAGGGACAACATATCAGGAAGTGGCACAGAGAGGGAACACAAGCGAAGAGAGGGCCAAAGTGTAAATGAGACTTGAGCGGGCTCTAAAGTATCCTCCCATTTTCACAAAAGACACCAGGGACACTTGGACGCCTGACAGCCAAACCAGGGTCAGTGCTGGGCAGTATTGGACAAAGCTTTAAGGTGCAGGTAAGAGAGGCATGAGTTCAAGAAACTCCCCAGCCACGAGAGTGGCTCTCAATGAAGAGATGAAAAATAGGAAGGAACAGTGCCACAAAAGGCTTCCTAAAGTAAAAATTCCAGCCTGGGTAATGATTTTATTTTGAAGTAAGAACCACAGCCAATTAGGATAAAATGTGAAGGCAAGAATTTTTCTCCAAAATAACACCCAGCCTTGAGTCATGTTGTACCTACGTCTTTCCAATTGCCCCTGCTACACAGGATCTCTACATATGCCCCCATTTTAAGCTCTAATTCTGGGACTATCACAGGAATACAGACTGGGCATATTCTAAAATGGGAAACTCTAAAAATGGAATTTCTGAATTTCTGGCATGTTAGGTATATCAAGAATAATAATTCGAATCTATAGAATACTTAAAGCCTACAGAATGTTTTCACATAAATTATTTCATCAATCCTCAAAAATAGTGAGAGGAGACGACAGTGTATATTAATTATTATCTTCACTTTAGAGACAAAACTGCGGCTTACCTCAGAGAGGGCAAAGTATTTCCTTTGGCCAGTGACTGAAAATGATAAAGCCAAGACCCAGTCCCTCTTCAGATGCTAATCCAGGTTCCCCTCCCACGTCATGAAAATTCTTTGGTGAAGGCCTACTTAGAACTGCCTGGTTGTTACCCAGGGGCAATGCCAGCACCAAACCCTTTTCTAACTTTAGGTTCTTTAGATCTGGATGATTTAGCTGTTCACCAACCCGGGGAAGAGCAATCCTGTCCAGTGTTTCTCACAGTGTTGACACAGGCCACTATAACTTCCTGGGACTAAATGGCAAGAACCCTGGGTCCACCGCACAACCCGTATTCTAAGCAAGGGTCCATGCGCCTGCTGAAGCGAGACTTTCTTACCACGCATCGCTCCACGTGGGCAGCCCCTGCCCTGGTGAGCTCAGCAAGCCGAGGCCCCAGCTCCCCCTTCCTGGTGGCAGTCAGGTCATGCAGTGAGTACAGGTGGAGGTCCTCTGTCAGGTGGCCTGGCACTGTGTCAAAGGAATCCAGAAGGCTACAGGAAATGAGGGGATGTGGGTGGGAGCAGAGAATGAACACCTCGTGTGGCATATCCGAGTTGAAGGATCTCTATCCAGCAGCAGGACCGGGAAGAGAAGGGTCCCAGGCAGAGATAATGAGGGTGGGCAACACCCAGCCAACCCAGGTGTTCCAAGCCACCTCAACCCTCCCACACTACCAGGGGTATGGATAGCAGAGGTGACTTTTATACCCTTCTGCAGGGTGATTCATGTCAGCTTGTAAAGAGTGCTGAGCCTGCCCTGGATGGAATCACCACTGATTTCTCCTTCCAGAGAGAAGGATACAGACACAATTACTTCTGTAGGCTTCTCATTTACCATTTCTGGAATTTTCTGCAAGATCCCCTACTCTCCTTTTTCACATAACAAGGGCCAACTGCTGGGACATGTTTCTTTCCAAGCCGTTAACTCAGCCCAAGGCCTCTGGCCTCCACACAACTTACTCTTTAGCCAATCGGCATGTCTTGAACATGTTCTTCATGTGATACAGCTGGATCCGCAGCAGCTGAGGAGACAGACATTGTGGTGGGGGATGGGCGGTAAACGGGGTTATGAAAAGGAGAGAAATAACCGTGAGACCAGTACCTTTAAACCCTGGGGGTCTAGAAGCCGTGCATGTAGCTAGAGTCAGAATATTCTCTACACCTGTAACCCAGCAACTTGCTTCCACGTGACCTACAGTCAAGGAAGGTCCATCTGCTAGGTCAGTCTGCCCAAATCACATCCACAGCTAGAAGCCTCTGAGAAATTCAGAATTCGAATGTTCCACCTGATACCCTATTCTCCATTCACAGTATTTTCAGTGAAGGGAGAAATCCTGCTTTGGCCATTGAATGCTCTCTATAACCTCAGAGCTGCCTGGGCAGATTTCAGACTCTAACCAGACCTGGGAAATGGCTAGAGAAAGTATACAGAGAAAGTGTGACTGATGGGTGGTTACAGCTCTGACATGGTGACAAAGAGAAGTGTGGTGATTCTGGGAAAGCCTGTACAAACACAGGGAGGGGATGAGAAGGGTCACGTATGTTGTGACCTTTTCAGGAGTCTTACCCGGACTTGATTGAGCAGCTTGACCTTCCTGTAGAGGGCACTGTTGATGTCCTGTACATTGAAGAGAGGATCATTCCAGATCTTGATGAGCAGGTCCTTGGAGAAATTGCTGACACAGTACTTGCTGAAGTCCCACTTGCGCAGCACCCGGCTGGGGATGACCATCTGGGCATTTTCGTGGCAGCACTGACAGAAGTACTTGCCCAAGTACTCACAGTATCGCAGCCGCTTGATATAATCTGGAAAATCCAGGAAGGTAGAGGTCAGATGTGGCTTTCCCATCTATAAATTGCTGAGGCAGCTCTGCGTTCCTTTTGAAAGAGCAGGAGGGCATGGCCAGTAGGCTCCAGCCACCTCTGTTTGAGCTCCCAAGCTGGCAGAAATCCACACAGTGGGGACTGGGGTTTGTGTGTGCCACCACGGAGGCCACTTAGGAAACAAACACTGCCAAGCTGGTAAGATTCAGCCCCCCAAAAACCTTGCTTAAAGTACCCAATTTTCTCTAATACACAATCCTGGTAATGTGATCCCAGAAATAATTTCCCTCTGATTGCCAATATTGTTGCTTAGCCCTATCCCTTCTTCTCCAGGTCCCTTCAGTCCTTTTCCCCAATTCTGCTCTGTCGCCTCCTCTTACTACCTCTCTGACCAGTTCCCTTGCCCAAGTGTGAGCAGGTAGGGGGTCAGAGGAGATACTCACCGGGGTCAGTCCGGATGCCACACCCTGCACAGCGGTAATTCTGCTTAGCCACAGCAATTTTCCTCCTGAGCAAAGGGAAAGAAAAGGGGATTGGCAGACACCACCTGCATGAGGCCTCTGAGATGTAAAGGAGGAGGATATAAACATGGGGCTCTTGTTAAGAATGGGCAAAGAAGGGAATTCACCTATTTTTAAGAGTTGGACAAGCAACCTATTGGGAGAACCAATTCAAACCAAGGATTATAAGGTTAGAATTTAGGTCTGGACAGTGACTCTCCCCAATAAAGAACCACACTTTCCACACAAATGTAAGAGAAGAGAAATAATAAGAGGAGAAAACAGTGGGAAAGAAAAGCATTCATCTATCTTAAAAAGAGAAGAAAAACTAGTCAGCTCACAAAACTATTGGGAGGAAGGCATCAGGTTGGGAAGGCCGATGATGCAAGACCTCACTTCCGGGTAGCGCTGGGAAGGAATGGGAGGGTTAACAGTAAGGCCTGCAGACAAGACGGATAATCCTCTCCTTCTTAGAACTGTGTGGAGTGTACAGCCGGAGGCAGACTAGAGGGTGAGGAGACAGCCCCCACAATCCAAAGAGAGTGTATCTGTTTTTCAAAGGGCATAGCCACTGGCTACTCACGTGGGGGCTGGGTGAACATTAAAAATGATCTGAGGCCGGGGTGGGGCCCACTCCAGGTTGCCACGAACACGAATGCGCAGTTTGTAGATGTCAGCGTGCTGCCCATCATCTGGTGAGATGGGCAGTGAGTCGGGGATGGGCAGGAGCTGCAGGAGAAAAGCACAGGGTGATCTAACACGGACAGTCTGGGGGAACATATATGCTTCACCCTTCTGGCCATGACAGAAACATGGTCAATGAAAGACATTTCAGGCACATCATAGGTAAGGGCTTCAGAGAAACTTAGCCCTTGAAAGCATAGGCACCAGGCTACTATAAGAGACAGCCTTGGGTCCAAGAAGCAAAAGGAACAGAAACAGCATCCCAGGGTGGTCACACCCATTGCTGATGCTGTCCCTGCAGCTACCCCAGGACGCCTGGTATTCCAGGGTGCTTCATGCCTTACTCAACAACAGAGCAAAGATGAATCTGAATAATTCACTTTTTCAGTGTCTCAAAGGTGGTCACGACATAGGAGTTCAGCGTCTGGGTCTAGTGAGCAGTTATGTGGAATAAAGACAGGGAAGGAGCCATTATCTCCTGTTTTGACAATTGCTAGGGGAAAGGTAGGCAAGCATTCATTTATTCAGCCATTCATTCAACAAATTTGTGATGAATGGCTTCTGTGAGGAAAGAAGGAAACACATAGGCTCATTCTAGACTGGGGACATGTGACAAAGGAGAACAATATAAGAAAAGCTCACAACCTTCTGGCGCTGGACAGTGGGTAGAGGAAAAGAGCTAAGAGTTTACCTTCTGAGGGGCATCGTGCTCTGGAACTAACCACTCCAGCTCCGAGGCAGCTGGCAGTTGCATCCCCTCAAACTGCTTCAGGAGCCCCATGGCCACCGCCTCAGCGGATGTGGAGTGTAGGAAGCAGTGGGAGCTGGAAAGGAGAGATTCAAGGAAGGCTGAGAATAGGGGAAAAAGGAAGATGGGAACCTTCCCTTCAGGACCCGATACCATATGCAGTGACTTCTGGGCTGAGAGAACACTCGTAGCACCCCCAGTCTGCTAAGCTTCTTTTCTCATCTTCTGTAGACACATGTGTTATAGTGGAAAATACACTGGTCTTATAGTCCTAAGTCAGGTTCAAATTCCACTTACCAGCATTTTATGGCACTGCTAGCTAAGAATTCTGTATCATTTCCTTTTTCTAAACTTCAATTTCTTTACTTCAAAATGGGGATTACAACGCCTGTTTATAAAATAAAGCAGGTAACTGCTTTGTGGGCTATAAAGGGCTAGTGTTGCTCCTAAATGAGCTACTACTCTTTGCCCTAGTTGAGACTACACTATGGAACTTGTTCAATTTGATTTTATAATCAGAAATCATGATCACTGTTCTCTCTTTTGAGACCTAATCTTCTGGGGACCTCTAGTATAATCAGTCAAGAAAGAAGGAACTATCCACACTTCGAGCTCTGCCTGCATCAGAGCCCACCCTGTTTGAACCATAATCTTCTGCTCTCTTCTGTTGGGCTTGCCACCAGCAGGCAGGTCTATCACTTTAACCTTGCCTCTTTGTGAATGTGGCTGGTTTCATCCATGGCCTTTCCCATCCACAGGCCAAGAATTGGGTTTGTTTCTCTACATACCCCAAAGTTTTATTTTATTTTTTTAAAGTACTTACAAGGACTGGGAGGAAATCAAGGATTTGTTGTTTGAGGATGTGCTCCTTCTGATGTCAGCATCTAAATGGAACCAGAGATAAGGAGAGTAGGAAATGGAGTGGAAATCATTCTAAGCTATTGCCAGCCAAGCACTCAGGGTAGCAGCCAGGTGCTACACTCTATGCAGGATAAGGAGCAGACGTGCAGGGGAAGCTCTGCACACAATTTATAGTTTGGCTCCATTCAACCAGGCTAATTAGTGACATTAAGCATAGCATTGAGAAGGTCAAAGTGGCTACAAATCCAGGTGGAATAACAAACTCATACTTGGTGCAAAACAGTGAATGAGAAAAGGAAGCCACACAGGGACACATCCTCCACCAAGCAAAAACACAAAATAAAGTACTCCAATCTCTCCCCCATTCTCTAAATCTCAAACCCTCTTAAGTAATAAACTCTCAAAGGCAAGAACTCTATCTAGCTCTTTTTCATGTCAGAATCAGTACCTAACACAACCCTCTTAAGTAACAAACTCTCAAAGGCAAGAACTCTATCTAGCTCTTTTTCATGTCAGAATCAGTACCTAACACACGACTTGGATCATAGAGGTTACTCATTAAATGTATGTGGAATTGGAACTTGGCTTCTAATATCTATCTGATCACTATTGCTATTACCCTTGAATATGAGAAGTCTTCTAGAGTCTTTAAAAAGCTTCATGGAAAGATTTCCTTCCTGTTTGGTGGCACAGGGAAGAAAACAGCTTCTCTATGTCTTGGCAACTCCCTAGAGATGCCTGGTAACCAATACATTTTTGTGGAGCTTTTCATGTGATCTTTACTATAGAACTTTCAAGCA
The DNA here is from genome assembly GCF_964194185.1 of Rhinolophus hipposideros. Lineage (NCBI taxonomy): Eukaryota > Metazoa > Chordata > Mammalia > Chiroptera > Rhinolophidae > Rhinolophus > Rhinolophus hipposideros. The sequence continues at coordinate 51,397,237 of NC_138048.1, read as the reverse complement.
TAATCACAGAAAACTATGGCAGCATAGTTTTTTCCAAATGCTTTCCAAAGCATAGTTCTGATAAGGGATTTTGAAGAGGATTTCTAATAATGATATGCCTGAACCTCCAGAGACCTAATCTACCCAAATACTTTTGATGGGAGGAATATGAAATGTAGCAGTCATATTCAAGAAAGGCAGACAGAATCTATTCAATCATGAAAACAAGACTGTTCTGATAAGTCTCATCCTTCATTTCCTTTGATGCCCAGTGAAAAGACCTTCTTTTCCAAATTAAACCTACACAATAATCAATTTACTGCATTTAAGCCCTTCAATAGAGCACTAAGCTTACGTCACTGTGTACTTGGCCATGAGTAGGTCGATTGTTATTCACATTTCCTCTCTCTGTATATTTTCTGTATGTACCATTAGATTATAAAACCTCCTTGTGAGGAAATGAGATCGTGTCTAATTCTTATGTTTGGCCCTAAAATACTTAACACATGGCTTTGTATACAAGCACATACTCAAATAATATTCCTGACAAATCAATGTCTTCAAAGCTACATAAGTAAAAGGACAGAACTGAAATCTGTTAATTTTCATATGCTCTCTAAGCATGGAAACACTTGAGAGCAACAGAATTTTTTACTAATAAATAATAACTCATTGCATTTAATAAAGAAGTTTATATATATCATAATTATCTCTGAATTTGCACCACCAAAATCCAGATCCCAATATACTGCTAGTTGTCTACTCCATTCCAAATAGTGCTAGAGGAGGAAAAAAAAATTCTAGGCAAAGTAGACTTTCATAGACTATTTGGTTTATAACATTTATTTGAATAACACTTACACTGCCTTGGATTGTACTTAAGTTTTGCCTTGTCCTTCTTATAACCCTCAGAGTGATTTTACATAATAGGTTTTTAGAAAACATTTCCTAAATAAATGATTGATTGGCTAAAAGCAAAAAGCAAATCTTCACCTGTTTGGGAGTGATAGAAAGGGAAAAATGAGAGAAAATCTTAGACAGATATCCTTGAATAAAGAGCTAATGTTGTTACTTTAGGGCCAGGCTATTAAGGAAAACACTGCACTTCAGAGAGGAGAGGTGGCTGATAATTCATGGTTGCTAAGGAAACCATCATCTTCATAAAAACTATTTAGTGATTCTTCATCTTCACAGAAAGAAAGTCTTTTATTCTTTGAGAGAGAAAAAATGAGTCTCTCCTCTTCGGAAAATATAGTCAAGTCATACATGTTTCTCCATTTTTTACCAGAGGTGCAATGACTTGCTAGCTAATCATGAATACTTCCAAGAGTGCAGAAGACCGCACAGGTTCGGATGTGAGGATCTTACCCCAGAAGTGGAGAGGCAGCACTTGATCAAAAGGGACACGATAACTGACACTGGCCAGGTATCGTGAAGGCCTATGGCTGCTGGGTCTCTGCTGCATCCTTCTGCCTCTCTAGTCAGTTCAAGCAGACGATTAGGTTACAGTGGTTGGAACGCTAGTCAAGGACCAGAATACAAGGAGACCGGGATCTAAGGTGATTAAGGAGTAAAGAAGCTATTTATCTGGATGAATCAAATGTACCCCAAAGGAAATCACTTTAGAAAGAAGTCTGAGAAGATCGCCTTCCAAATGGAAGTTAACATAATTATGAAACTTTTAATTGATTTGTTGACAAAAACTGATTTCAAATGCTTCTGATGCTTTAATAGGATAAGACTATTACTACGACTGAAAAAGTTGAAAAATATCAAAACAAACAACAAAAATAATGACATGTTGTAAGATGAATTTTGGCATGTCCAGACACTGGTATTGGGATGATCAGGGAAAGACTGCTTAAAACCTTGGTACCCCGGCAAAATCTACACACATTTTTAAACAAAATAAGTGAGGCATAAAAAGAGAGTCAACTTCAGAATCTACTGGCTAGTTTGATGTTGGTTTCCGTCCTGCTTTCCTTCTAGCAGATAAGGTGATACCCAGCACATCCAGAAATTCACCTCCAATGAATTTTCTGTAACTGCTGACTCAAGAGGAAATACTTCAAAATGGAGAACCATAATACTCGTTTTAAAAAGGAGAAAAAGAAAATTACTAAAAAGGGGAGGGTGAGGAGAAGCAATCATTACCATGAATTGGACACAATTTAAAAACTTGTCAGAAAATACAGTCCATGGACTTTTGTCTTTATATATTGTGCCAGTTGTCAACTTCCTTCCTTTCAGGTTTCAAACCTACCCTTCTTTCTGTCTGCTCTGTGGTAACAGCTGGACTTGCAAACAATCTTTTGCCAGCTGATGCGATGTTAAGCTTTGTCAGTAGAGGGCACTGGAGGGATACTGGAAGAGCAAGGGGTTTCTCTTGCTGGTTCTGGGGTGCTCCTCTAGTGCATGTAACCTTCCCCTGGGTAAGCATGCCTTCAGACAGCTTTGCAGCAGAGTGCCACTGGTGGTACTTCTCATAAACGGCTGACCCTCGCACTCCTGGGAAAGCTTCACAGCAAGTGCCACCTCCCATGAACCACTCGCCCCAGCACCCTTGAGCTCAGAGGCATGGCACCTCCTGGGGAAGCCTCCTCTAGCAGACCAGAGAATGGTTTCCTGCTGAGGGCCGTTGGCATGGCACCTTCTAGACAACATACCGCGGTACTCTCTCAGTGCAGGTCAGCAGCTTCAGAGAACTCGACCATCTAGTGAGCCAGAAGGTCTGAGATGCGGCCCTCCTCTGTGTTTGCTCCTACCTCGGGCACTCCATCTCAGTCCTCGGGATAGGCACTGCTGCCTACATCTGCTGGTCCTGTACGCTTTAACATTCTCTTTACTCCTGAGCCAGTTTCCCATTACCTCGACCCCCATTATAGTTAATAATTCTTTATATCAAACTTTCCCTGTTCAAATTACTGTGTGACTTCTGTCTCTTAATTGGGCCCTGCTAGATACTTATGTGCAGACTGAAATTCTAGAAGAATCTATAAAGGAAGATAAAGAAGAATTGATGCAGCTATAATAGAAAAGGATAAAGGGGGGATTAAAAGAACAACAAAACCCTAAAACTAAAGAAGTTGAAAAGACTACCTCGAATTGGGAGCTTATAAATGATTAGCATACCAATTTGGTAGATACCATCAGAGGAAACAGAGGAGGTGAAACAAGCCAGCCCCAAAAGACCATATATGTATGATTGCATTTATATGAAATGTCCCAAAAAAGCAAATCTACAGAAACAGAGAATAGATTAGCAGTGATCTGGGGCTTGGGTGGGAAAGAGAATAACTGTAAATGGGCATAGGGATCTTACTGGGGTGATGAAAGTGTTCTAAAACTAGATTGTGGTGATGGTTGTACAACTTGGTAAATTTACTAAAAATTATTATACACTTAAAGTGGGTACATTTTTATATGTAATTATACCTCAGTAAAATTGTTTTGAAAAACGAAACACATGTTAATGAATACGAAGCTTTCTATGATCACAAGGTTTATATCCATTTTATTGCTAGGAGGAAGTAAATTCCAATTCTATTTCCTTCATAAACACTTTTGGTCCACATGGTCTACTCAGTGAATCAGGATCTAAGAAAAGGGATTATATTAAGCAGAGTATTATAATATCCAGAGTATTTATCATAGATGATATCTACAATATGATGCTTAAGTAATTTTGCCAAGGATGCTATAGATTCTGGTGACCTTCCTACGATAGTATCCCAAGAGACTTCAATAGCATAAGTCACTTAAGGTGATCAAAAAGAAACACACCTGTAAACCTCTAGATATGATCAAAAAGATTGCTAATGAAAAGTATAATGACATTTTTTAGAAAGAATTTGGTACCAGTAATAAACTTGATTAAAGACCAGAAATAGATGAAAAAGAACAGAAAGCAGTAAAGAAATCTAAAGAAAGACGAATTGCATATTATACTTTCGTAACTGGGACTCTATGTGTACAAAGAAGGAAAAACAAGTCACTGCTTTTGAGAGAGGATTGTTCTGACTGCTTTTTCCCCCAAGTCCCCATAATGTGTTAGGACGTGGGTCACAAGAAAAAGTAGCTTTTTAATTGAAAAAATGTTTCATATTACTGGTATATAGAAAAAGCTTTCAAGCTCCCAAATGGGGAAGGAAGGATGCTAGGAAGACCAAATAAAGGTATGCTTTATGCTTAAAGCAGACTGACAGAAAAGTGACTGATAGTCAACAATTGCACTAGCAAAGGATTGTGGTTGTGAACACATTAGAAACCAGTTCAAAAGTGACTGAGGATAATTACTTCTCAAGTAAGGGAAGACTATGTTAGAATAAATTATAACAGTTCAGGAGTAGAGAAAAAGGTACCTAATTACTTTTACTTCTCTAAACCTTGATCTAATCTTATATAATTATTTCAAGTTCTAGTAGCTGACAATATTAAGTTAAAATTAACTGTTTAAAGAAAGTCCTGAGTTTTGTTGCTGTTTGTATGTTGTAAAGCCATTCCGAGTAGAAAACTACTTTCATCAGTTAAGCCCACTTATAGAAAGCCTACTTGTTTGGATCACTAAGCAATTACTAAGGCCAAACATTTGCAGCAGTAAATCCTAATTGTATGCAAAGCACCTAGAAGAAATAGCTGTCTAAGGGTTGGCTCTGCAAATGCAAAACTCTATCATTCTATCTGACTTTTGCTGCCTGGATGTGTGACAGAAACTTAACTATAAGATTAAACTGAAATTTCTTCCCATGACCCTTCCTTTCTAAACTGTCTACTGCCATGTTTCCCTGAAAATAAGACCTAGCCAGATAATCAGCTCTAATGTGTCTTTTGGAGCAAAAATTAGTATGAGACCCAGTCTTATTTTACTATAAGACCAGTATGATATCATATATGATATCATACTAGGTCTTATGTTAATAGAGCTGACTGTCCGGCTAGGTCTTATTTTCGGGGAAACACGGTTCTACCTCCATCTGCCATAATGACCACTTAGTCTATAAGTACCGCTGTAGGGAAAGGTCAACAAGGACAATCTCAGCGAGGAGGACTGTTGGGGTCATATGAGGAAGAAGAAAATGAGTATCTGAATTGTCCCCAGCTGGCTTAAGTCCAGTTTTTCCCAGCTAGTTCTCCAGACCCTGTAGTCCCTGTAACCTTGACAGACGTCACGTGATCAACTATGTACAAAGGCTGGTGCAAACATTCACACACATGCATGAATGAGCACACCCACACGTCCAACACAGGCTACCTGAAAACATCGAGGCCACTGACACTGAGAGTCCGTTCTTTGACATGTGAGTCAGGTTAGATCCTTCGCTACCATCTGTGTAATAATGGTTATAAAAGCGGGCCCTTTAGTATTCAGACAGTAAGTACATCGATGAGAACGACAGCTTTAGACCACATGTTACTAGAATCAGGCCTTGACTTTTGCTCCAAAAGATGACTGCTTTTAGGAACTTATATCTACAGTTATACCATTCACTATAGCTTTGGTTCTCAAGCAGGGGGGATCGTGCCAGATTCCATATCTGGAGACATTTTTGATTGTCATGGTTGTGGGAGAGGGTGGTGTGCTACTGGCATCTAGTGAGTAGGAGCCAGGATGATGTGAAACATTCTGTGATGCACAGGATAGTCTGTCACAGCGAAGAATCATCCAGCCTAGAGTTTGCGAAACCCTGCCCTAAGGTCTTTTTCTTCAAGGATTTCTGTTCTGAACTGACTACACAGTTAGCTGATTAAACAACTCCTCTGGGCCCAGTGCAGCAACAGTTTCCAATAGGGAGTGCATTTCATGCCATCGCAGGCAGTCTATTTGGCTCCTTCCAGATTAAACAGCTTCTCCTAGCTCCTTGCTTTGCTGCAGGGAACAGACTTAGCCACACTCAATGAAGCAGCATGTTTTGAATATTACCCTCACGAAATTCTGACTGTTGATCATGAGAGAGAGAAGGCAAAGAACCCTTTTATTTTCTTCTAATTTGGAGATCAAGTCAATCACAGACAGTAATAAAAAATACATTATTTGGTTTTTGTCCAAGTTCCTGGTACAGAGCTCCTAAAACCCTTAGAATTTCCAGAGGAATGGGAATGTCTTTCGTTATCCATAACGAACCCCTTTCCAGTATATCTGAATTAATGCTAACAGGTGGACTTTTGGAGGGACATCCACATAGCTTCTGGATAGGGTTGGTTACCAGAAGACCTTGCAAACCCATCCCCGATTTCTCAGGAGGGGAGAGGGGCTAGAGACTGAGTTTAATCACCAATGGCCAATGATTTAATCCCTCATGCCTATGTAATAAAACCTTGATAAGAACTCGCAATGATGAGGTTTGGAGGAGCTTGTTGGTCAGTGAACCAAGATTTATGTGCTGGGAGAGTGGCACACCCTGATTCCACGGGGACAGAGGTTGCTGTGCTTGGGACTCTTTGGGACCTTGCCCTATGTACCTCTTCCTATGGTGGTTCATGTGTATCCTTTATAATAAACTATCATCGTTCAGTATAACATTTTCCTGAGTTCTATGAGTCTTTCTAGTGAATTATTGAACCTAAGTGGGGAGCTATGGGAACCCCTGAATTTGTATTTGGCTGGGGAGAAATACAGGTAGCCAGGTGACGCCATTTGTGGCTGGCATCTGAAGTGGGGATAGTCTCATGGGATTGAGACCCTAAACTGTGGGGTTTGTGCCGACTCCAGGAGTTAGTGTCAGAATTGAACTGTAGGACATTACATTGGTGTCAGAGAATTGGGGAATTGTTGGAAAAATCACATACAAAAAAAAATGGTGTTTTAAATGATTACTATCATCATGACTAAAAAGCAGATGCATTAAGGAGAATACAAAAGGAAGACTTCCTGGAAATGTGGAAAAATAAATGCAAAAAGTGCATTTCTGAATGGGGAAGAAACCCAGTAACCACACCCGGAGGTCTGTGTAAGTGAATGGGTTCTCTAGATTGACGTAAACAGGAAATCAGAGCCTCGTGTAATAAAAGATCTATTCATCATCATCCTACAATGGAGAATTACAGACACAATTCACCTCTATGAGAAAATTACTCCTGGTTCCACTCATGGGGGGAAAAGCTTATGTCCCTGAACTGTTTTTAGTTTCTTTGTCTGTTTTTTGCAAAGATGGGAACTTGAAATCTATGATTTGCAGGAATGGATGAACCCATTAACCATGGGTTAACCTAATTCCCCACAACTGCTTTCCCAGATTAGAACCTCTCCCCTTCTCTATGCTCACCACAACAAATACAAGAGTCCGTGATTCTGCTAAGCAATTTAGCTAACACTGGTAGGACAGAAAATAAAGCTCTACTTTGTAAAATTAATATTTTTTTCCTTTTTTACCCCCCAAAGACTCTTTCTGTCCTTTTCTCTTAGGATTACAATAAAGCTCCTTTTAAACACTCTGAAACAATTTCATCAGCTGTGTTATGAAATATAAGAGAATAGGATTCTAATTTCATGTAGGTATGGACCAGCCCTAGACTCTCAGCAAGAGGAATCAGAGTGACAATACAAGAGAAAGGTGCAACTGAGGAAGCAGCATCAGAGTGACCTCAACAGCCAATCCACTCCACCTGAACACTGCCTTTCAGGGTGTTTTTCTGCTTACATTTTAAATGGGTTTTGTTTTTAGCTAGAGAGGCTGTCCTTTATAATAATAACCAACATTCCATAATGGACCACACTGAAGATGCCCTCGTTAGGGAAAGCATCTCACCCTCTGATTCCAAATGGAAAGAAATGGGTAATGAAATCTCCCTTGAAACAAAGCGTCACTTCTTACCTTGGATTTCAAATTCGTCAACCTCGTCAGCAGAACCTGAGTCAGAGAACTGTGCCGAATCATGTGAACTGAACTGGGAGCTGCTGGAAGTGACCCGAAAGCCTGTTATGTTAAAAAAAAAAAAGAAGGGGGGAGAGGGAATAAACAGGACAGAAAGACATCTACTTCTCCTTCTGGGGTCACAACGAAAGGGACCTGGAATGCCTTCAGCAGAGAAGTGAACAGAACCCTGTCTGGGACTGATGCTGGCGAAGTGGAAACCAGTTCTTCTTACTGGGTGATCCCCATTTGACTCATGAAATTTAGAAAGTTTCATGTAAATAGAAGGTACTACTATCTGGGAAGTGAATCTGGGACGAACGGCTTTAGTTCTCCTCATCCTGGAAACCTATTTTGGGGAAGGTATTTCTGAGATAGCAAATGGATGAACTCTAGGACTGGTCTGGTAGAAAACAATATAGAGACCAACACAGAAAATCTTTCTGACAGAAGAGGAGCCCTTGGCTTGGTTACCACATCTCAAATGAAGACAACAAAGAAAGCCCCCAAAGCATCAAGTCTTATGCTGAAGCCCTGAAGAAGCGGGAACAGAAGTGGTCGCAGCCTCACTCACTTCCGCGCTCGGTCTCTTGGAGCAGATTCTTGGTGCGGATCTGCTGGCGACGGAGGCGGATCTTCTGCTTCAGTTCCTGGATCTCTCTGTCGCTGTCTTCCCCCTCCTCTTCCTCCTCTTCTAGGCACTGGCTCATCATGTTGCACTTCATTAGTTCAATGGCAGCAATCAAGGACTCTGAGATGCTGAAGTGGGCATTCTCCTGGGGGAAGGAAAGCACCAAAGAAGTTGCTTAGTAAAGGGCTACAAGTATTGAACGCTGCGCGGATTATAATGTTGGAAAATAGAGCTGCCAAGGCATGCACTGCTCTTCTTGAAAACACCCAGGGGAAATGTACACTCTCCTCTAAGGAGAGCCGATGGCCAGAAAACCTGTTCTACATTCTCTTTGCTCTCGTACCTCTCCATTCCTGGCCTTCCTGGCCTACTTTCTACATAAAAATATGACAGAAAAGTCGAGGATTTCCTATCAGGGTCTTTCCTAAAGCTATACACCTGTACACAAAGTATTAAGGTAAACGTGGTATCTCAAGGAAAAGTGCTTTGTAAACTATAAAATGCAACAGGGATATTATTTATTACATATCTGAGCCTTAGAACAAAATATAGAAGTTGATTCTGGAAAGAGTTTTTCCTAAGGTTCCAGGGTCAAGGAAACAACAATCCTGTGGCTAAAATTCAATGCTTCTCTGCCCAAGGCAGCTTCTAAGACAAAATCAGTAACATTTTTCGACTCAATGAGGAGCATACGCGCCCTGAAGAGTTCTCCCGAGAGAATCTGTTGAGCTTATCTTTACTGGGAACCTCTCTTTGTTGTAGTCTATACTCACGTTACTGCAGTGTACCTAAGACTTCTTTAGAACAAATGGCACTGGAGCCCCTCAGGCCAGATCTCCTGATTCATGGGCTCTTCAGTAGCCCTTTTGATTCCTCACCTTTTCCAGGTCTGCACAGCTGCCAAAGTCTTGCTCCGACAAGTAGCTGATAAGCGACTGTCCTTCTGATGGCCTTCGGAACATACCTTCCCCTGAGCACAGGTACTGACCTCCCTCTGTGGGAAAATGGAACATGGATGTGAAAAACTCTGACTTGAAAAGCAAATCTGTAACAGTCAAGCTTCTTCATGAAGTCTGACGATTTTACCACTAAAGATGATCCCAAGTTTTCCCAGGTTACAGATTGGAAAAAAGATACCTACTTTCAAAAAGGAATGTCTCTGAATCTCAGGATCCCAGGGCACTAAACCTTTTGGTTAAAAAATGGTGGAATAAATGGAGAGAGCCTAGAGATAATTCTTTTAGCACCTAAATTTAAGATGACATACTTGCCCTCCTTCCCTACAAAACAAAACAAAGCAAACAACCTGTGCCGAGAGTCAGACGAGGAAACAAATGACTTCCTCCTGTGGATGATTTCCAGATGGAGCTTATCTTCTGGTAATTAAGCCCAGACACTCAAAGGCCTCTTCTCAAGGTCCCTCTGACCCACTCAGAAAGCCACTCCATCTGGCTCAACAGACATTCATGGTAATAACACCCATGGCATAAGAGTGGGTGGGACCCCAAAGTCAGAGCAGAGCAAGAGAAATGGCAGGGCAGTGGGACTTCTAGCACAGAGGATGAAAATGATGGAGGGGAGAGTGAGACGGTATGGTGTACACCCTCCACTGAGCTGCGATGAGCCACACAGCTCAGAGCTCAGCAGGCACAACGGAGAGCAAAGACGCAATGGCAGCCTGGCCTTCCTAGTACTCACTTACCATACTCCATGTACAGAGAGCTGGGTGTGCTGACTTCACTGCTTTGGTCAGAGTAGGGCAAAGGGCCTCTCAACTTCGACTTATCATTGCAGGACTCTAGTCAGTGACCACCAGGGAGTAAAAACACACATACGAGGTGAGCAACACATACGTTCCCAACTTTAGATTGTCAACATTTAACTGCTCCCATTCCCAATGCCCCCCCCCCCAAACAGGAGAGAGACAGCACACCAACAGGGAACAGTCCAAGAATGCAGGAACACATGGTGGAAAGATGAGGAGTCAGTATATTCTAAGGGAAAAGAGAAAACATGACCCAGAAGGCAACAACACAAAGGTGAAAACAGAATCAAATCAAAGTGAATTCATGAATTTAATTCTTTTCTTCCATTTTCTTACCAAAAGTTCCAGGAATATCAGTCAACGTCTACCCTCTTGACAAAGCAATATACAAAACAGCCCTCACATTGTGAAACAAAGATAAGCACACTGGAAATTTTTTGATACCTTGACACTAGGTTTTACAACAATACAGAAGGATTAAACTCACTAAAGAAATAGTAGGGTTCTCTTGAAGCTGAAATGTAAATTTATCATACCTACAATGTAACCCACTTCTGAATTGGCAAAACAGTAAAACGAAACCCGGCAACGTCCTTAAAAGAAGCATCAAGACAATGCTAGAGAAGCCAAGGATGGTGGCCTGGTAACCAGAGGCCTGCAGGCCCAACCTCACTGGGGTAGGAAGGGAGAGATTTCAAAAGAAGGCCGGCAAAGTGGGCAGTGCCTGGGTAGAAGTTTTCAAGGAACAGTGAAAGTTGGGGATGGAGAAATAGGAGCACGCAGGACTGGAAGGAAATGAGAAAGTGATATTCTCCAAAGGGAAACACAAAATTGCAATGTTACAGAGGGAAGAGCAGGCAGAAAAGCTGGTGGGTGCCTGAGAAACAAGCAGGATGCGCAGGAATGAATGAACGATTAAGTTGCATCCAACCCATTTCCCTGGCAGATGGTGCCACCTTGTCAGTTGGTCCTCTCACAAAACATGCTACTAAGTGGTGAGCGATAACTGTGTGTTCTCTTTGGGCCTCAAGGATTTCTGCTGGTCCTGGCGGTGGGCTCTTCTCCTCACTACTGAACTGAAGGCAAAGCGGCAGTCACCAGGATGCCTTGGTGAGAAACCATCACTTCCAAGGGACCTTTGAGGACTCCAGTCAAACTCAGCGCACAATACAAACCCCCACACCAGTGCCCTATTCCTTTGCATCGAAAGGCCATCCAGCCTTTGCTTACTGAGCCCACTACCTGCGGATGCTGCCATTCAACTGCACCGCTCTAATTCTTCGAATTTCCTCATACTCACTGGAAATCTGTCTTCTTACAATTTCTCATCTCCTGAAGAACAAGAACGCTCTTCTAAACAATGGTCTTGCAGACTTACTCCTCTTCAACCTTCTCTTTTCCGAGCTAACATACCCAGTGGTTTCACCCACTTCCGGGAGGCCATGGTTTTCAGTCCTCCCTCAGCACTCTGTCTTGTAGACACATTCTAATGCATTACAATTACAGTTACTGCATTACAGTTCCCAAAATGGAACATAACGTTCAGTTTGAACACCACTGTAAAAGCCAAAGACTAAGTCACGAGAAAAATCCTATGCAATGGCTGGAATGAGGGGTGGAGAGAAACTTATAGGGGAAGAAGGACAGATAATAGAAAAGGAAACATGGGACTCTAGGAGAGGCAAAAAAAACATGCATCCACATCCAAGAGCACAGAAAAGGAAGAAAATACATTCTGGTGTTAATTCAAGGAAAATCAAGTCACCCATACTATGGACTCAGTTATAAGTAAAATTCTGCCACTGATTCATCATGATGCCTTAGACAAATAGTAGGCTTCCGTTTCATCGTTGGGCAAACAGGATTAACCATCTTGACTCTGCCTCCCAGAAGCAGTTGGGAGACTGAATGAAGCATTTGGAAGTCAAGGGCAGAAAACATCAGGCAAAACATTGGTGCCATTTTACAGACAGGACCAAGCATCACAGCAGGACCAGACTTGATTTGACACCAGAATGGAAAAGGAGGTTCTGAACTAAGCAAGCTGGTCACAGAGGAGCAGAAGCAGGAGGAGGTGACACACAGAAAGGAGGGGGACTGGCTCCCAAACCTGCAATGGGATCTTCAACTATAATGGTGATATTCCTGGGGCCTCCTGCATGTAGACAGACGGAGTCCAGACAGAGGAAATGAGAACAGAGAGAGTGAGAAAAGGAGTGTCCTTTTATCCAGTAGAGGTGGGGATTTAACTCCCAGAGGGAACCCTTGTGCTGAAGGAGGGTAACTCGTACAAGAAGCTGCACAGGGCCCACACTCCCTCAGGCCCGTCTCCTTAGGTTTCCTCTGACTCCCTTTTCCAATGCAGGTTACCGCAGTTTCTGGAATCCAGATGGATGCAAGAATGGGGGCAGGGAAGTATTACACGCTCAGACCCCTGGAGTACAGCAGACATCAGGCCTGCAGCAGGAGACGTGAAGAGAGACTCTTCACCCAAGCACTCTTTACATCTAAGAAAGCTCATGGGAAGACAGGCTTTGCTTGGGAGATTTTTTTTCTTTTTCTAAAGAGTTTCAATAAGCCAAACCACATTCTGGATGGGAAAACAGAGACAAAAGTTTGCCATTCAGAAATTTCAGATGAGAGCCTTAACTCTTGCCTTTTTAGAAATTACAAAGAGAAATCAATTGCAGCTGTGGTAGGAAATCCTCCTTTTTGGTTCCTACGTTTTTATATTTGATTTCTGGGGCATTCCCACAAAGAACTGGCTTTGAGCACAAAGGTCCATCTTACACTTGCCATGAGGGAGATTCTCTTACAAATGAAACCCAACCAGAGCCTGCCAGACACCACCAACCCAGGAGAGATGATGGCAGGAAGATGGCAAGAGCAATGCGACCCACCTTCCCTGTGCCTGGAGTGCTCTCTGCTGCTCGCAGCTGGTGTTTGTGTGAGGGGAGTCTCGGCGGCCAGCGCCTCCTCACCTGGCTGCCTCTCAGCCTGAGTTCGATACAGAGTCAGCCCCACCTACTTGTTTATTAGGTCACATCACCCCACACTCATCGTATCCCCCAGTTTTAATAAGGAAACCCGAATGTCACTTTGCCTCTCTCATGCTGGTAATACATCCTGACCAAACTTCCCAGGAATCCCAGGAAGGTAAGGAATTTAATGGAATTCTTTGTAAAGCTTATTGGTACCTGCTCTCTGTCTGAGAGATACATTTCAAACTTGAACTGTGATGAGTCAGTCACACTATGCTCTGATGCTAAAGAACTAGTGAGAGAATGCAGGAAAGCATTTACTGTTTTGCAATGTATAAAGGAATAAATATAAATCTCTGAGAGCGATTCCTTGGGTAACCGCATTACATTACTAACTTCTCTCGTTCGTTATAAGCAGGATACCATCATGTCATCCAAAATATAACTTCTCTTTCTGCCATTTGAAGACTCTTAAGAACAAACTCTCCCTTCCACCCTCAATTCAGGAGGCCACCTCACTAACTCGGGGCAGGTGATTGTCGTTACCTGGGGCTCCTCTGGAGACAATGTTGGTATCTGAATGGGAGCGAGTATGGCTCTTCTTTGTTCCGCTGGCGACAGTGAGTGTCTGCCCCTCTGAGAAGCTGGACCTACGGAGGACACTGGATAGCTGGCTCTGCCCACCTCCCTCTTGGTCCACTAGGGAAGAAGCAGCAGACTCTGGCTTCTGAGAACTGCTGGAGGAGAACAAATTGGAGCTGCTGCTCTCCGCATTGCTGCTGTGACTCTGACCGCTGGCAGTGCGGGCTCGGGCGTCCAGGTTGCCTATGGCCAAGTACTCGGGCCCCTCGCTGACATCACTAGGGGAATCGTTCTGGCTGCTGACCCAGGACGATTCTATGGGGCTGGTCAGAGTGCTGGAGCTCATCTCATTTGGGGTTGAGGGGGAATCCCTGGCTAATGCAGAGACTGGAAGCAGAGGAGACTGGATGGCTTGACCCTCTGCAGGGGAGACGTGCCCTCTGCTTTCTTGAGGTTTCTGCGGAGGGCCAGAAAGTGAAAAGGAAGAAGATCTTCTTTCTAGAATATAAAAAGAAAGGGGAAGGAGAGGTGAGCTGGAAGTCTTTGGTATATAGGAAGGCTTCTCCGCAACTAAGGATCAAACTCCCTATCATCACTAGGTGCCCAGGACACATGGTGTCACCTCAAAAAAGGCAAATCATTTGAGGTAAGTAAAAAATTACTTAAAAGCAGCTAAGCCAAGAGCATGAGCTATTGAGACAATGGCTTAATGGCTTATTAGTATGCATTCCTCATCTGTAAAATGAGCAATAATAACACCTACCTCATAGGACGATTTTGAGGATCAAATGAGATGATATATATATAAATTGATTACAACAGAGCCTGGCAGGTGGTAGGCACTCAATAAATGCTAGCTCTTATTATTGGAAGGCCTCCTTGGCAATGTGGATTAGAAACCCCGGAGAATGTAAAACACCTCTTTCCTCTGTTACTTTAATGATTCCACTGAATTACCCTAGGCCAGTTGCTATCTACCTTGTAAAGATGTCCATTATTAAGACATGAAGTTTGAGAAAATGCACCAACCCACGGCTCTGTCTATATCCAGGTGTGAGCACCGAGTCCTCTACTTTCCAGGGCTGGGAATACATGTCACGACTACCCCTTCTTGCCCCCATACCTGGGCCGTGGTTGGGTGTGGACTGGTGGAGGCTAGAGAAGGACCCAAAGTAGGAATGCTGAGCGTAGGGGATTGGAGGGGTGCATGTAGAACCAGGCAGAGCTGTTAGGCTCTGGCTCTTTGTCACCAGCAGTGGGCTCTCATGCTTTCTGGCAAACTACAAAAAATAAAACAAAACAAAACAAAACACCGTGTCAGAGTCAAAGACAGAGGCCCTCAGAAGAGGGGCGCTCAGCAGTCCAGAAACACTGGTAGAAGCTAGCCTTTGACAGCAGCCTTAGACTGCAGCCAGAGCCTATAGATACAACATAACAACTCTGTATGAGACGATACAACTTTGAAACCCCGAAGTCCTGCCATCTACCACAGCTTCTGCCACTGGGCTCGTAGGTGGTCAAAGCAGGAATGCTTTGTCATGGAGGCAGTACAACGAAGTGCTTAAGACTATGCACATGGAGTCAGAAGGCAGACTGGGGTTCAAATCCATGTCCTATCACTTACAAGCTACTTGGTCTAAACTTTGGGCAAGTGACTTACGTACTCTGTCCCTCAGCGGCCTCCTACCTTATAGAGTTGTGAAAATTAAATGACACGATGCAGGAATTGTGCACAGCACCATGCCTGGCACATACAAAGTATTCAATAGATGGTAACCAATGATAAAAATTTTGAAACCAGGAGAGATAGGGGATCCCTCCCTAAAAGGAGTAGGGATTGTGATTCTATTCTAGCTGAAGCACTGATGTTAGTAATGGGATAAGTGAATTGGAGAGTTAATGATAAACAGTATCAAGCAACACAATTCTCTTTATACGTCAAGGACAAAAACCAGCCAAGTAACACTAGGCCATACGAGGTCGGATGTGGTAAATCCTACTCCTGATTCAAAATCATCCCTCGTCTCCCCAGCTCTTTGTCAAGCCTGCCCTTAAGGAGATGTTTACTCAGACTGAGGACTTAAAAAAGGGTCTAAAGAAATAGACCGTTCCCATCTCAAACAGACCTAAGCCTAGACTTTTTACTTCAGAACCTCCCCCTTCTTCTCCAAGTATTTTTATAAATTAAAGCCTTTCAGTTGACAACTGGCTAAGTGAAGAAGTAGTCGGCTACAGAGGGTTACATCCTGGGGAGGTCCCGGAGGTCAGCATAGACAGATAATTCCTTGCCCCTTTTACCATAGATGCATCAATCTGAGCCAGGAGACGGGGGTTGTTCTGTTCCACTGCTTCTAGGCATTGGAGCATGGCCGTGACGTGGGCATCGCTTAGTAGGAAAGCCGTGTCTGGGGAGAGAAAAACTACCACAGTGATGGAGTCCAATCAGGCAATCTTTAGATTCCCTCTATGACCCTGGGAGAAGCTCAGGGAAGGAGAAAGGGAAAAGGTAAAAATGACGTGAGGAGAATCGTGCCGCTGTGGGAGAAGGAGGGCCAGGAACAACAAAGTACAGGAGAGTCTAAGTAACGTGCCGGATAGCAGAGAGGCCAGGACAAGAGGCTTCAAAGTCAGAGAAATCTAGACTTGAATCTAGGCGCTGGGTGACTTCGGCCAAGTAACCCAACCTCCGCGAGCTCTGCTTCCCTGATTGGAAAACAGGGATATTAATACCCAACTCTCAGGGCTGTTGATAAAAGAATACGTATAAAAAGTATTTAACAGTGACTGAAATATAGAAACTCTCGGTAAATAGCAGTTATTCTTATTGGTTTGTGTATGTGGGAGTAGGCGAAGTAAGAGAGAAGGCTGGCTATGTGTTTCTTATTAGAATCTCTATGACATCAAGTAAAAATATGAGACCCTGGGGTAAGAGTGAGTCTACAAAGGAAGAGTAAAGCAGAAAACAATGAGGAAGTATATGCAACAATCCTGGCTAAGTGACCTCTACCCACCTGAGTAGAATTTTCTGATATACTGTCTATCCCCAAGCAGAGGTCGGAGCTGGGCTGAGAGACAGTGGTACTGCAAGCTATGCTGCAGCCACAGCTCTGCAATGACGTGCTCACTCACGCCGTCAGTGCTGCTCTGGCCATTCTCATGCAAGTTGATGAACTAGGAGGCAAAAGGCATGAGTCAACACATGTATGCTGGTAAATACAGCATGACTGAGGCCTAGTGACCTGAGAACTAAATTGAAACAGGTTAAGAGGAGACAAATCAGAGGTTCCCTCCAGCTAGCATCTAGAGGTTACTGAGGAAGGAGAGGAAAGGAAGGGATTAATAGCCCTGCAGCTGGATTGGGCCACTGGAAAGGGACTAAGCAGCTATATCTGTCTCTTTATGTTCTAACTCCTAAGAAGCATCTATTCTGGGGTATTCAGAGGAAGGATAAACTTGACCTCCTGCCTTCTCTCACAGAGTCCTCTCTTTTAGGTGGCCTTCATAAAAGAAGTCAACAAAAACCTGGGGGAAAGGATCTAGGAAAAATGCGACCAAAGATTCTTCACCAAAGACAAACCAACCATCTGAGCATCTCTTTTTGGTTCTAGCCACAGCATTCTCTATGCGGAACCTCCTACTCGGCTGTTTCTGAAAGCAAGGTCTCATAGCCCAGGACCAGTGCAACAAATGTATGGATGGCAATTTCAGGCAGCTCTTAGCAGGAAATGACTACAGCAATATACTTTAAAAAAGGAAGTTAGAGGTGGGAAAAATAAAACGTGGAGAAAAAAAATCTATGTAAGAAAATTACTGGACTCTGTTTGGGCTTTTCTCATAAACACAGCTACTGTGACACCTTGTGATTTGGTTCCCTGATCATTTAAAAACTTTTCCTGACATCATCTCAACAACAAATCTGGCAGTGGGTGGAGATATACATGAAATAAGACTAACCATGAATCAATAAGTATTGAAAATGGGTGGTGGATATTTTGGGTTTCTTTACATTATTCTGTTTAATTTTGTATATATTTAAATTTTTCCATATAAAGAGTTAAATAAACAGATATTTCAATTTGGCAGTGATTGATCTGGAACTAGCTGTGTAACACTGGCCAAGTCACTAAACCTCTTCCAACTCTGTTTCCCTGACTGGAAATCAGGAGTACTATGCTGAGCTGAAAGGACAGAAGAGCAGAGGACTACAATGGTAGCCAAAGTTGTCAGGAACTCTATTTGACACTGGCTTCCAGAAACCCCACGTTTCTTTCTAATTGGTGTATCCTCTTCTTCTTGAACAGTTATCGGCACTTCAGTCTCATTTCCCCTGACCACTTCAGGGAACCTCCCACCATTTGCCCTGGATTTTGAAAAGCTTCGCTCTGGTCTCATACATGCAGATCTTTTGAAAATAACAAAACTTTTCCACCCCTTCCCCAGAGGAGAGAAAGTGGCCTATAGCAATGGATTCCAGGTTTAAATCAGTCCTACAGGGAGGATTTCCTCTTCTCAGTGAATAGGAAAATGGACACACACCCTTCTTCTCGCCTAGGAGACTCTTCAGACAGAACATCAAACAATGAAGCCTTATGGTTACCGTCACTTCTTACCTTCTCCACATGAAGGGCTGAGTGGGGACTGAGCCAGCGGATGTCTTTCACAAATTGCCAGTAGTCAGTCTGGCGGCAACACACCTGCTGTGGGAACACATGTGGTAAAGAAATCACTACCATTTTGGACCAAATCTAGTTCTAGCGCTGACATTCAAAGACAGAGTAAAAAAACAGCGTCACCTTCCCTTGCCTCAACAAGGGTTCTCAGCAGCAACCAAAGGAATACATACTGGTATACATGTTCACCTTTTTAAAGGATAACTGTTTACAATTATTTTAATTGTTCTTTTGAACAATACATGCGTATGATATAGAAGGTTATACAGTGAAAATAACCTGTTTTCTACCACGTCTCTCCACCATTCAGTTTCCTAGAAGGTAATTCTTAAAACTGGTGAACAACTATTTGTTAAAAATCAGAGATGGATGTCTTCAGTTCTTATTGAAAAATCAAGTAAGAAAAGACCTGCTTTTTCCCATGCTACCTAAGCCAGGAAAGCACTGTATTTAGAGTGAAAGAAATATTCAGTACTAGATAAAATAGTCTTACACTGGAAAAGACCTGAAAATGATAGCAAAATGTTTATATCATGAAAACCTAATTCTTACTTTTTGAGAATCCTCTCTGAGACTACTGGGCATGGGTTAAGACTCAAATCCAAATAATTAAAAAATATAGATCTAGCACAAGTATTACGAGACAGACTAATCAATGAGACAAAATAACCTAGAAAGAGATCTTAAAATATATTTGAACTTAATATATGATCCAAGAAGCATCTCCAAAGTGGAGATGCTTTCACCTAGACTGAGAAAGCAGAAGTGAGAATTAGAAGTGTCAGATATACAGGCAATTTTGCCACTTAGAGGAATGAAGACCTTTAGCATTTTGGCAGCAGCGTGGCAGTTGCTGTTCTTTGTTCCGTGGCTTAGTGGATACTGAATAGCCGGGAGTGGGCAGCAGTAGGACATCAACTCCAGCACATCCCCTAGTTATGTCACATCGAAGTAAACAGCATCTAAACTTGGTTTCCTTTCTTCAGAAAAACTTTTCGGCTAACTTAGAAATGAAACAGAGGACATCACTATAGATCCCATGGGTACTATAGAAGAATGCGATAAACAATTCCACAAATTTGATAACCTAGGTGAAATGGACCAATTCCTTGAAATACATAATACATAAATACATAATCTGCCGAAACTCATGAAGGAGATAGATAATCTGAGTACTCAGGCCTTTATCTATTAGAGAAATCGAATCAATAATTAATAACCTTCTAAAACAGAAAGCACCAGGCCAAGGTAGGTTTACTGGTGAATTCTACCAAACATTTAGGGAAGAAATTATACCAATTCTCTACAATTTGTTTCAGAAGATAGACGAAGAAGGAATATTTTCCAAATCATTCTGAGGCCAGCATTATCCTAATAGCAAAACTAGAAAAAGACATCACAAGAAAACTATGGAACATCTCTCATGAACATAGATGTAAAATCCTCAACAAATATCAGCAAATCGAATCCAACAATGTATAAAAAGAATTATACACCACAACCAAGTGGGATTTATCCCAGGTATGCAAGGCTGATTCAACATTCCAAAAACAATTACTATAATCCATCGTATCAAAGGCTAAAAAAAAAAAATCAGGGGCAGATGGGTGGCTCAGTTGGTTAGAGCCTGAGCTCTGGGCAACAGGTTTGCCCACTCCATTCCCACATGGGCCAGTAAGCTGCACCCTCTGTAACTAGAATGAAGTCAATGAGCTGCCGCTCAGCTCCCTGGTGGCCAGATGGCTCAGGTGGTTGGAGCGTGGGCTCTCAACCACACGGTTGCTGGTTTAACTCCCCGACTCCCACAAGGGATTGTGGGCTCCGCCCCCCTGCAACTAAGATTGAACGCGACACCTTGAGCTGAGCTGCCGCTGATCTCCTGGATGGCTCAGTTGGCTAGAGCACATCCTCTCGACCACAAGGTTCCCAGTTCGACTCCCCCAAGGGATGGTGGGCTGCGCCCCCTGCAACTAGCAATGGCAACTGGACCTGGAGCTGAGCTGCACCCTCCACAACTAAGACTGAAAGGACAACAACTTGACTTGGAAAAGTCCTGGAAGTGCACACTGTTCCCCAATACAGTCCTGTTCCCCTTCCCCAATAAAAATCTTTAAAAAAAGAAAAAGAAAAATCACATGATCATATATGAGTATCAATAGATGCAAAAAAAAAAGGATTTGACAAACTACAATACCCATTTATAATAAAAATACCCATTTATAATAAAAACTCTCAGTAAACTAGGAATAGAGGGGGAACTTCCTCAAGGTTATAAAGAACACCTACAGCTATCATCATACTTAATGGTGAGAAGCTCAAAGCTTTCCCTCTGAGAAAAGCAATCAGGCAAGGATGTCCCTTCTCACCACTACTTTTTAACATTATAGTGAAGTCCTAGCAAATGCATAAGACAAAAAAAAGAAATAAAAGGTATCCAGATTGGAAGGAAGAAATAAACTGTTTTTATTCACAGATGACATGATCGTCTAAGTAGAAAATTCAAAAGAATAGACACACACACACACACACACACACAAACCTCTCCTGAACGAATAAGTGATTATAGCAAGGTCATAGGATACAAGGTTAACATACAAAAGTCAAACACTTTCCTTTATACCAACAATGAACAAGTGGAATTTCAAAGTAAAAACACATTACCACTTACTTTAGCACACTCAAAAATGGACCTATAAATCTAACAGAATATGTACAAAATCTATATGAGGAAAATTACAAAACTCTGGTGAAGGATACCAAAGAATTAAATAAATGGAGAGATAATCTATGTTCACAGACAGGAAGACTCAATATTTTCAAGATGTCAGTTCTTCCAACTTGACCTACAGATTCAATACAATCCCAATCAAAATCCCAGCAAGTTATTTTGTGGATATTGACAAACTAATTCTAAAATTTGTATGAAGAAGGAAAATACCCAGAATAGCTAACACAAAAAGGGCTGACACTCTCTGACTTCAAGACTTACTATAAAGCTACAGTAATCAAGATAGCGTGGTATTGGCAAAGAACAAATAGATCAGTGAAACAGAACAGAGAGCCCAGAAATAGACCCCCCATAAATATAGTCAACTGATCTTTGACAAAGGAGCAAAGGTGGTACAGTGGAACAAAAATAGTCTTTTCAACAGTGCTGAAACATTGGACATACACATGAAAAAAAAATGAAACTAGACACAGACCTTACACCCCTCATGAAAATTACCTCAAAATGAAACACAAACCTAAATGCAAAACACAAAACTATAAACCTCCTATATGATAACATAGGAGAAAACCTAGATTACCCTGTATATGGCAATGATTTTATAGATACAAGACTAAAAGACATGATCCAAAAAAGAAAGATAAGCTGGATGTTATTAAAATTCAAAACTTCTGCTCTGTGACAATGTCAAGAGAATGAGAAGACAAGCCACAGATTGGGAGAAAATATTTGCAAAGGACACATCTGATAAAGGACTGTTATCCAAAATATACAAAGGACTCTTAAAATTCAACGAGAAAATAAATAATCCATTTTAAAAAATGGACCAAAGACCTTAACAGACAGCCCACCAAAGAAGCTATACATATGGCAAATACACATGAAAAGATGCACCACATCATATGTCATCAGGGAAACATAAATGAAAACAACACAATACCACTATATACCTATTAAAATGGCTAAAATCCAAAACAATGCCAACATCAAATGCTGGCAAGTATTTGGAGCAATAGGAACTCTCAGTCACTGCTGGTAGCAATGCAAAATGCCACAGCCACTCTGGAAGACAGTTTGGCAGTTTCTTACAAAACGAAACATACTCTTACCCATATGGTCCAGCAATCACACTCTTGGTATTTACTTAAAGCAGCTGAAAACTTATGTCCACACAAAAACCCACACACAGATGTTTACAGCCATTTTACTCATAATTACCAAAACCTGGAAGCAACAAAGATGTCCCTCAGTAGGTAAATGGATAAGTAAACTGTTACACATCCACACAGTGGAATATTATTCAGCATTAAAAAGGAATGAACAGGCCGGCCGGGTGGCTCAGGTGGTTGGAGTGCTGTGGCTCCTAACGTCTAGGTCACCAGTTCGATTCTCACAGGGGCCAGTGAGCTGCGCCCTCTACAGCTAAGACTGCGAACAACAGTTCTCCCTGGAGCTGGGCTGCCACGAGCAGCTGGAGGTCGGTGTGATCTGCCGTGGGCTGCCACGGGCTGCTGTGTGCTGCCAGCAGCGGCCGTCGGCCGACCAACAACTGGTGACCGACTGCCTCAGCCGGGGGAGCGCAAGGCTCATAATACCAGCATAGGCCAGGGAGCTGTGTCCTACACAACTAGACTGAGAAACAACGGCTTGAACCAAAGAAGGCAGAAGAAGGGAGAAAAAAAGAAATAAGCTATCATGCCATAAAAAATGGAGGAAACTTAAATGCATATTACTAAATGAAAGAAGTCAATCTGAAAAGGCTATCTACCTTATAATTCCAACTATATGCCATTCTGAAAAAGGCAAAACTATGGGGACAGTAAAAAGATCAATGGTTGCCAGGGGTTGAGGGTGGGGTAGCCTGGGGAGAATGAGCAGGTGAAGCACAGAGGATTTTTAGGGCATCCTAAAAATGAAACTACTGTGTATGCTACTATCATGGTAGATACAAGGTGTGATCAAAACCTATGGTGAATGTTTAAATTTTTAAAAATTTATTACAGTAAAAGATACATTGTCATTAAGCCCCCTCAAAACACTCCCCCTCACTTCAAACACACTTATCCCATCATTCTTGCTACTTTCTGAAGCAGTTCTGGAAGTTCTCTGCTGTAAGTGTCTTTAGTTGAGCTGTCATGGCTGCCTTGATCTCCTGAATTGATTCACAACGTTTACCTTTCCTGGTCATTTTGACTTTGGGGAAGAGCCAGAAGTCACACGGTGCCAGATCCGGTGAATAAGGACACATCATAATGCTTTCATTTGATAGAAACTGCCGTACCAGAAGCGATGTGTGACATCAAACCTTTCCGTTGTGATCACGAAATACAGTGAGTGCTGCTGCCAAGTGCCATCCAATGGAGAGGCAGGGATCTTCAATATGGGAAATGGCACGTCAAACCTTAGTAACAGTGTGTGATACATTTCATCTTGTTCCGTGTATTGGGGTGTGAGCTACGGCTGAGAGGTGTGTTTTAAAGTGTGCTGTAAATCATCCTCTATTATGACAATGCTCTGTGTCACACATTGCTTCTGGTATATGGCAATTTCTGTCAAATAAAAACATTCTGGTGTATCCTCATCCATCTTATTTACTGGATCTGTCCCCATGCGACTTCTGGCTCTTCCCCAAAGTCAAAATGATGCAGGACATCGAGGCAGCCACGACAGCGCAATTAAAGACACTCATGAAAGAGGACTTCCAGAACTGCTTCAGAAAGTGGCAAGAACGATGGGATAAGTGTGTTCGAAGCAAGGGGGAATATTTTGAAGGGGATTAATGGCAATGTGTCTTTTACTGCTATAATTTTTAAAAATTTAACATTCACCATTTTTTATCACACCTCATACATATCATTTGTCTAAAGCATAGAATGTATAAGTAAGACATACAAGCATAGAACGTATAAGTAAACCATAGAATGTATAAGAGTGAGCTGAGCCCTAATATAAATTATGGACTTTGGGTAATAATGATGTGTCAGTGTAGGTTCATCAGTTGTGACAAATGCACCACTCCAGTAGGCAATGTTGATAATGAGAGAGGCTATGCATGAGTGAAGGCAGGAAGTGTAGGGACATCTCTGCACCTTCCACTCAATTTTGCTAAGAACCTAACACTGCTCTAAAAAATAAAGTCTATTAAAAAAAATTTTTTTTTAGGCTGACTAACATCCTTTAATAAACCACTTTTTTGTTTAAAAAAACTCAATGGTAAAGAAATAGATTATCCGGGGCCGTCCCAGTGGCTCAGGCGGTTGGAGCTCCGTGCTCCTAACTCCGAAGGCTGCCGGTTCGATTCCCACATGGGCCAGGGGGCTCTCAACCACAAGGTTGCCAGTTCGATTCCTCAAGTCCCGCAAGGGATAGTGGGCTCTGCCCCCTGCAACTAAAATTGAACACGGAACCTTGAGCTGAGCTGCCTCCCGGATGGCTCAGTTGGTTGGAGTGAGGGCTCTCGACCACAGGTTGCTGGTTCAACTCCTGCAAGGGATGGTGGGCTGCGCCCCTTGCAACTAATAATGGCAACTGGACCTGGAGCTGAGCTGCGACTCAGATTGAAAGGACAACAACTCAACTTGAAAAAAAGTCCTGTAAGTACACACCTTTCCCCAATAAAGTCCTGAAAAAAAAAAAGTCTCCTTATTGAACACTATTTAAAAAAAAAAAAGAAATAGATTATTCAACCACTATTGTTGAGAACACTGCCCAAGTTAGAAGTAGATCAATTTAAGCATTTTCCACAAACTATATCCCAAAATAAATTCCAGCTGGATTGAAGAACTAAATTATGAAGAAGAAGAAGAAGAGAAAAAAACCTATATAAAAAGTAAGGGGGAAAGAAAGTAAGGATTTTGGATTTTTGAATAGAAAAAAATTTTTTTCAATGTATGAAGCACAAGTATATATCAAAAAGGAACAGATTGTGGTACAAATTTTTAATTTCTCTACATAAAATTTAAAAAGACATAAATGGTCAGCATTTTTATAACAGCAAGTAAAATGAAAAAAATGTAAACAACTTGAACATTTCTCAGTATAGTACTGATTAAATAAATTAGGGTACATTCATGCAGTAATATTACACACACATTAAAAACGATGCTATATACATGCTGAAAGAGTGGATGGCTTCCCAAGTCTGCTGATCCTAAGAAGCACTTAAACTATGTAGCAGTCTACTCTCTAGAATAACTGTCTAATTAAATAGGGGCAAGACAACATTCAGAGTTAAAAAAAATACTAAAAATGTAAGTTTTATATTCATTTTATAGGATCTTTAAGTTGCTAGTCCAGTACAAAGAAAATGAAACTCTAAGTCCTATATGATGTATTATGGGGGCAGTTTATACAAGAAAGATGATATGTAATTCCGCAAGTGTATCCATACTCACAGAAAAGGTTTTGGCCCTATATCCAAACACTGTTGAATATGTAGGCTTAGATGTTTTAAATTAAAATATAAAATGTTTGAGTGATATATCTTACCACTGTTGAATTCCTTTCACTTAATCAGCTAATGATCCAGATTACGTTGTATAAGAAGGCTTTTCTTATCCTTATCAAAAATGCTAACAGGTAAATAAAATGACAAATGTTTCAATCTTGGCGGGGGGAACCAATAACTAAAGATGCTGTATGAGTGAGGAACTACTCCTACCATAAAGCTACAATAATGAAAGCTGAGTGGTGATGGCACTCAAATAGAGAACAACAGACCATAACAGAAATCCAGAAATAGATCCATGTGCCAAGGGAATTAAGCATATTCAAAATAAATTACATATGGACTGGTTTAAATGTAAGTTCATAGGAAAATAATTTAATGGCTCTTATAAACATCTTTCATGGTAAGAGATGTAACTTTTCACCTATCATATTGGCAGTTGTTTTAAGTTTAATAACACCCTATACTGGCAATGGTATGAAGAATTAAATACTGTTATACATTGGTGAGAATGTAAACAGACATAACTGCCTGGAGGGCAATTTAGCAACCACTATCAAAATTGAAATGCACATACCCCTAGCCTAAGAATTTTACCTCTAGGAATAGCCTACGGTAAAGGGCAAAATGACTTAAATACAAGGTTATTCACCATAGTTGTTACTAGCAGCAAGTGACTGAAAACAATCTAAATGTCCATTACCAGAAAACTGGTTAAATAAATTATGGCATGTGTATACAATAGAATATTATAAAACGACAGCTGTAAAAAAGAATAAAGAAGCTCTTTAGGTAATGATTTGGAATAAGTTATAAAATATATCAAGGGAAAAAAGCAAGATGCAGAATAGTGACTATAGTATGCTTTTATTTGTGTGAAAAATGAGGAAGGAAACATAGCAAAGAAAATTATTCATATTTGCTTTTATAAGCATAAAATTCCCTGAAAGGAAACTGGTAAATGAAAGTTACTTATGGGATCGGAAGGAAACAAGATGTTTCACTGCATAGGTTTTACACTTTGTGTTTTTTAACCATATAAATGTACTGTCTATTTAAAAAAATTAAATATTTTAAAGCAAGTTGTGGGTTGATATGTACAGCACAATCTTAATGTTTTAAAAAGCACGTAACAGTACAGAAAAAAAAAGAGAAAAATCTACCAAAATATTAAAGAATGATTATTACTGCTTGGTGTTGAGATTATGGGTGATATTTACTTTCATATAAATTCTTTTAGGTTATTTCCAAATTTTCAAGAAAAAAAAATATCGCTTATATATTCAGAAAAGAGCATACAGAAGTCTTTGTTTTTATTATTATTTTTTTTAATTGGACCATCTATAATGCCAAGAACAGGTTTCTTCTTGGTAGTAGAGAAAGGGGGAATCTTTTCACTTCTATTCAGCTAAGAAATCTCAGTGACTGAGTATATCCACATTTCTAAGCAGCAGAGAAGAGGTCTTGCTTTATGGAAAGAGTGAAAGGCAGCCCAGATGCAGGCTATCAAGGACATGAGATCCCTCTCAGAATATGGACAAGATGTTATAGCTTTCCTAAGGCTCTGATTTAAAAAAAAGTACATTTCGCATTCCATAACACATCCTTATGAAAGCACAGAAGAAATGACTGACATGAATCACTGTACCCCTTCCCCCTCTCCACAGGAACAACACCCAGAATAGTTTTCTGATGATGCAGCAGCCAGACCTTTGAAAGCCTTCGTCTTTAGGGAGGAAATGAAAGGGAAAACAAGTCCTTGACACAGCCCTCAATTTTTAAGTCTTCACAAGGCAGAACAAGGCAGCGATAAAATAGATATGAACCTTGTTTTTGATTCTTCCCACTAGGGTCTGCAGTTGCTCTGTGTGTGTGTGTGTGTGTGTGTGTGTGAGAGAGAGAGAGAGAGAGAGAGAGAGAGAGAGAGAGAGAGAGAGAGAGAGAGAGAGAGAGAGAGATCTGCCTGGTTTGCTCTGCTTTCACTATTAATACAACTGTTATTTTGCAGGTGATTATGTATTTTAATATTTTTCACTCTGCTGACCAGGTGTCTTCATAGATATCATCACTTTTAATAACTATAATAAGATATGTTAATATTGTTTTGTATTTACCAAGCGTCTTTCATTTGAGAATCTCATTGCCTTAATTACTATTTCATCATGACACATATTCTCTTTCTGGCACAGATAATAAAACTGCCTTGCAATATGGTTAAATGATTACTCTACATGACAATGTAAAATTAGCAATAGAACCCTTCTGCTATCGAGACACAGGTACTGTAACCACTAGAAGGCAAAGCCACGAATCTGGTAGGTATTTTGATCATCAGCCTGGGAAACTAGTATTGAGTTTTTGTAAAACATGTTGGCATGATTTCCGAGTTTCTAACTTGGAAGACTGAATAACTGGCAATGCCACAAACTAGTGTTAAACACATCAGGAGGAAGGGCAATGTCATGAGAGAAAACCAGTTTGCTTTGGGTCACGTTGTGCTTGGCCTACAGGATAAGACAGCCAGACGATCATCTATGGAAGACAGCTAGTCTTCTGGATTTGGAGTTCAGGAGAGATGTCTGAGCTGGGTTATTAGTGTATAGTGATAGTTAAAACAATGCAAGAGGATGAGACTGTTTCAGGAAAATGTATGAGGTAAGAAGAGTTAAGGACATAGGACAGAACCCCATTAAAAACTAGTATACAAGAGGAAAAGATTCCAGGGAAAGAAACTAAGAAGGGGTAGTCACAGAGGTAGGAGAAGGTCTCTATGACATCAGAAGATAATAATGCTGGAGCCATCAAGGTCTGATGATGGTCAACAGTAAAGAACATACTCGCAAGACAGAGCTCAAAGGAGAAATGTTCACTGCATTTGGTAACATGGGTGTCATTTTACTTAAACTGTAGTATCAAGATCACCAGCAGGAAGGGCAGAAACCAGATTGCAATGAAGTGAAATATTTGTTTTGTAAATTCCCATATTCATAATTATTTTTTTCATAGGACTACATGTAACGAAACTTAAAAAATAAAAGGAACAAAGGAACATTTATTACTTCCTACATGCCGTGAACTTCAGTGGGCAAATTTTCATGCTATTTCATTCAATCTTTCCATCAAACATTATGATATAAATATTACCCTCATTTTTACAGATGAGAAAAGCGAGGCTCAAAAAAGTGAAGTAATATTACCTGATAGTTAAGATTGATAACTTACTACGTTTTCTAAAGCTTTTCATGCTTTATCCCATTTAATTCTACCAACAATCCTATGAGGTAGGTAACCAGTGTTATCTCCTCATTTTACAAATGAGGAAACAGAGGCACAAAGAGCTATAAAATTTACCATAATACCATACAAATGGTGAAGCTGAGATTAAAATATGAGCAGTCTGACTCAAAAGTCTATAATTATAACTACTATGTCATTTTTCTCCCCAAGGACCTGAGCAATGCATGTGGTTTTCAATCCAGGTTCTATCTGATTCTAAAGACTTTTATCAGTCTACTACCCAATGTTACCTCGAAATTCCTAAAATGGTGTTTTAATAAAGAAGACCATTAAGAATCCAACTCTTTAAAGGATAAAAACTTTCCCTCCATCTTAAACACTCTTTAAGAGACAAGGTCTCACTTTCAGAACTTACTCTGAATAAAGAAAATCTAACCTAAGCCAACTTTTCCACTGAATTCTGAAAATATCTAACAGGAACACTGGTTTAAAGATATTGTTCAGATAATACACACATATTTTTAGAAGTGAGGGTAGCACAGTAAATCCTATCAACTATGAATACCAATTAGTTGATTAGATCTTTTCCAATGTGATTGCTAGTTGAGAATAAATTCTGTTAAAAAAGAAAGACAAGCCTGGCTTAGGGGAAAGAGTACCAGGAAAAAATACTAGGCCCTACATGGGAAGAACATGAGTGTTTGGGAACATACAATTATGTACATATTTGTGAGGTTTGATTTTTAAAAAGTAGGAGCATACCAAACCCAATAACTTACTCGATAATTTTATCCAAGCCAAACCTTATTTAAAACACTTCCAATGGAATAATTGCGAAAGACAAAGCAAAAACCATTAAATACTATTAGATTCCACTCATTTTAAAAATTCAAAGCTTATTACAGTGTTTGGGGATTTTAAGGAAAAGAAACTCAACAACATTTAAGTTTCTATTTAAAAAACGTAAGCTATAACTAAAACCACCACTCATAAGCATCAATCGTCTACAAAATGAAGCTCGTAGGATATTCTAAACATGACAATATTCTATAAATAGTTCTCAGATGTGTCCTAGGATGTTCCTAAGAGGAAAATCATAATGATTCATCATCACTGTCCTTATCCCCTTCCTCCTCCTCATCACATTACAGTCCTGCCCTCAAGGGCTCCTAGACTAGAGGCCACCTTCTCCCTGCCAACAACTTAATGCAACTCTTTCTTTCCAACAAGTGCTTCAACCAATCTGGCAAAAAAGAAAAGGTCGACATACCTGATCATGGATGAGCCCATGATAGAGGATGTTCTGCATGTCCCTGCAAAGCCGCTCCAGGCCACCATACTTGGACCAGACGTTGGGGCTGTTGGTTGACACCAAACCCTCCACAGTCGTCTTCAAATTACCCAGCAACTGCCAGTGCTCCCTCCTGCAAGAGCGTCAATTATACCAAAGGTGAGTTCACTTGTACCTAATGCTGATCATGTCAAAGAAAATCTAGGGCAAGAAACCTTCTGCCCCACATCCTAACATTCTCTCCTCTATTAATTTTTTACTTGGGCATAAGACCCTATTCTGAGAGGATTAAAGTTGTAAAGAACAATAAGATTAAAAAAAAAACCCTGGGGCGGCCGGTTAGCTCAGTTGGTTAGAGCACGGTGCTCATAAAACCAAGGTTGCCGGTTCGATCCCCACATGGGCCACTGTGAGCTGTGCCCTCCACAACTAGATTGAAACAACTACTTGACTTGGAGCTAATGGGTCCTGGAAAAACACACTTAAAATAAATAAAAGTTAAAAAACAAAAAAACCCTCACATTTACATGGAATATTATGCTTTGTAAGGTGATCTTTGTCTACTATCACTCACTGCTCACATAAGTAGCTGATCACCCTCTGTTTCTAGGAGTATGATCCATCAAAATCATTTTCTGGACAATGACTTACACGGGAAATATATCAAGGGATGAGGACATTTGCTCAAAACCAGAAATCTTCTGCCAAACAAAAAAGCCAAAAAGTGACTTTTTATTCACTGTATTTCCAAGACTAAGTACACATACCTGTACACAAATATTATGGATAAAAATACAAATTGTCCATGATTTTTCCCTCATGATTTTTTAAGCTAAAATTGAGACAAAAAGTTATCACTAAGTCACTTTGGGACATGCCCCCAAATCAGTCAACTATTCGCTTATTCTCCTGAATCATGTGAAGCACTTTAGTAGAAAAGTTTGAAAACTGCTGCCCTAGATGATTGTCAAGGTTCCTCTTAAATCCCCAGCATTTTCTCAACACAATTTCCAACCCAATAAAAACTCAAAACAAACTGCAATTGAATGAAAACAGTTGGATGCACTGAGTCAAACTGGATAATAAAAACATGAGGAGATGAGATCAAACTCCTCCTCCTGGCCCAGTTGTTATGTTGGACACTTTCCCTCGCTCCTTAATTTCTTACCTAGAATATTACTCTTTCCTCTTTACAAGGACAGTAATGAGAATGATAATAATTTCTTCAAGGAACATTCACCGCAATTATTTTACATCACTGAAATACCTACAGGGATGGGAGGATCCTGAATTAGAATCCTTTATAATTCCATCAGTACTCAGAATTAACCTCTCTTATACATTTTGTACATTTTCTGAGCCCTTTTTAAAAAGTGGATGAGTACAGTAAAGGCAGACAACATAAAATGAATGAAGCTAGGCTGGGTCTGGTATAGGAATATCATTGAAAAAGAGAAAGCCAATCTAGATTTCTGGTCAGGATGGCAGAGTAGATAAATGTTACGCTTGTATCCTCTCATGACCATATCAAAATTACAACTACAGAATAACCATCACTGAGAATCGCCTGAAGTGGAGCTGATCAGAAGTCCTACAACTAAGGATATACAGAATAAGCCACATTGAGACTGGTCACCTCCTGCGGGGGCAATTAAAAATCAGAAGGGGTATTTTGGCTGTGGGGGTACCACCTGAGGGGCAAGGGGTCCCAGCCCCACACCAGGCTCCCCAGCCCAGGGTTTCAGTGCTGGAAAGAGAAGTCTCCACAACTTCTGTCTGTGAAAACCAGCAGAGATTGTGGCTGAATGAGACAGAGGTGGTTTCTATGTCTTAGCTACTGTAAATAACGTTTCCATAAACATGGGGGTACAGATATCTTTTTTTTAAATTAATGCAGGTATCTTTTTGAGGTAGTTATTTTGTTACCTTTTGATCTATACCCAGAAGGAGAATTGCTGGATCATATAGTAGTTCTATGTTAAATATTTTGAGGAATCGCCATACTGATTTCCATAGTGACCACACCAATTTATAATCCCACCAACAGTGCACAGGGTTCTCTTTTCTCCACATTCTCACCAATACCTGTTATGGCTTGTCTTTTTTGATGACAGCCTTTTAACAGATGTGAGGTGACCTCTCATTGTGGTTTTGATTTGCATTTCCCTGGTGATTGGTGATGTGTGACCTGGTGATAGGTGATTTCCCTGGTGATTGGTGACCTTTTCATGGACCTGTTGGCCATGCCCCTGTTCTATTTCTATCCCAGTCCTCAGAGGTATCTCCTGGTCACGAAGATGCACACAGGACTGAGGTGCTCATTAAAACGCCGTTTATTGTTGTAGTGTGAGCAACTACTATCACAGAGGACAACTGACAGCCAACTTTTGCTTAAGTGACTCTCCACCTCCTATGCTTCTTCAGGGCTCGTCTGGCCTGCTGTGACTGACACAGTTTTTACGTTCCAACAGGCTCCAACCAAGTGTTGCAGGCCCGAGAGCCAGTCTGGTTCCTCAAGTTACTCTGCATATATGTGTTCTGATTCATTTGGTATTGATCTTACAAGCTCAACTGTCAAAGAACATCACGATGAGTCCTGAAAGCAGACACCAAGTACCCTATCATCCTAGGGCTTTGATTCCAAAATTACACAAAGAGCACTGAAATCCTAGAAACTCTGAACATTCAGATCTACCAACAACTTCTCTAGGCAAAACTAAAGAACTTTCTTTCCCCACAATAAAGTGTCCTTGAGATACCAAAGCTACAAAAGAATGTGGCTGTTACTCTACGATACACCAAACCATCTATATTTGGTATATGCTCTTGTAGAAAAAAGTAAAATTAAAAAAAGAATTGATTTACATAGCTAGTCTGTTCAGTGTCCTTACCTTTTTAGAATCCTTTATCCTAATGATGTAGTTATCATTTTCAGAGAGTTGAAATACTAAGTTCAATTGAAGCCCATACACAGCGGTTGGATTAATCCATTCATACCTGCAGCTTAGATGCAAGTAAGCAGATCACCATGAGAAATCAAATACCCCTCCCCATTCTTTAACCACATTTTCAGGAAGTAATGTCATTCTTTCCTAGGTTAAACCTGTTTGGTAATAATTATTTGGATAGTATCACTCTGTAGTCACATGTAACCTTTATCTGAGCACAAGCCAGGCCTTTGAAGTGTATTAGGTTCAAAGCAGCCCTTTGCAGAGCCACTTCTGCAAGTACACAGAGTGCTGTCCTTTAATTACTGTAAATTAAAAGCAAGTCTTTTTAAGCCTCTCACCCCATGCCAAGAAGAACCTGTCCTCAGTGGCAAGGGCCAGCATAATCCATCTCTACCTGAATCATTTTCATCAACAAACAATAAAGCCAGTCTCAGAATCAAGTCCTACCTTTTTCTTTTGGGAGGATTTTGACTACATTCCTCCTATAAAGAGAAACATAATTTGAATTGCATAAGCAATTCAAATAAGGATATCTAAGAAAAAACAGTTTTCCTAAATACCAACTCAGTCTTAAATTTGCCAAATCACAATTGGAAGTGATACTCAAGGTTAAAACAGAAAAGTTACAAGCAAATGTTACTTTTTAAAGTGTCACACCATATAAATAATATATAACTAATCACTAAAAATAAGTGAAATAAATAGTAAATAAGTAAATATTCTGCAATTGTAAAGTGAGATTCAATCCAAGAAACATATTGGCATGTCTTCAATCCCTAATGCTCTTTTTAGTGGTAAAAGGAAACAGCTTCAACTTAGTGGCATATCCCTTCATACCTGAATCTTAAATGCAAGATCACAAGAAATCAATACCCCTCCCCATTCTTTAACCACATTTTCAGCAAGTAAGGTCAGTCTTTGCTAGGTTAAACCTGTTTGGTAATAATTATTTGGATAGTATCACCCTGTAGTCACATGTAACCTTTGTCTGGGCACAGGCCAGTGTGTCATTTATCCAGAGTGGATTGTGGTATCTACTCTAGATCAGAGTTAAAGGTCAGGTTGTCCCAAGTCAGGTAATGATTTGATCCCTGAAAGGTGAGGCGAGGTATAAAATATCCATATGATGGAATATCGTGAAACTATTAAAATTTTTTATGAGGAAGAGTTTCTGAAGCTAATGATAGCATGGTAAAGTATAAAAAGCAGAATGTAAAATTATATTTATGATCTCTCTATACAAATACTGGAAATAATGGTACGTTAATAGTAGTTACTTTTGGTTATATGAGGGGAATGTACAGAACTGTTTAGGCCTTCCTTAAGGCTAGCAATTAATAAAGATCAATAATCTGCACAATGTTAGTAAATAAGAAAGTGGAAAGTACTATGAAGGATTTTTTAAAGTATTCAAGTATCAAGGGCATCTTACGCTGAAAGATTGTGGTTGGGCAAGCACCTGGGACTTGTAATGTCAGGAAGTACTTCCTGAAAAGAAGTTAATGGGTTCCTTCTTAAAGTAGAGAAAAACATAACTAAGTAAAATAATTATTGGTAACACTGAGGTAGCGAGAGACTACCACACTTAAATTGTGTTGAATTTTCTTATCTAGATCCATATGTTATGTTTCTAATTATACAGTATTTAACTTCTAGTGTGTGTAGTTAAATATTTGATGCTTTTTAAATAAGTAATATGCTTCTAGAAAAAACATACTTGACTCTAATATACAGTCTCTCAGTTCTGAGGCACTCAGAGGAACTAACCACTGGTCAGTCCCATCTCTTTAATGGCTGACAGCAGAATCTTAACGTCTGTGAGAGAATAAGCAGCACTTGCAAGGCCTGCTTTGTAACTTCATACCTATTAACAAATGTCTCACCAATCACACTAAATGTGACTGTCAAATTTATTAAATTTCAACAAGTAGATGTAACAAAGGAAGCAAAATCCCTTATGTTCGAAACCTAACCATCGATGGTGTACAAACTTCTTAGTATGGAGTCCCAAAATTTTCTTATCACATGGCCCCAATCTAAATACCAACTTTCTTGCGCAGGATTCTCAATTTGAATACAGTCTCTCTCTTTCTCTCTAATACACTCTATTACAAACATGCTAACCTCATGCCTACTTCCATGACTTTATTCACGCAGACCTTTCCACTTGGAATGTTTCTCTTCTTATCCCATTCAGGAGTTCAGGTTCAGCTCTAGTTCAACCTTCTCCCAAAAAGTTCTAAATAATCTGATCTGCTGTGACTCTTTTGTAGAAGCCCTATAACGTACACTGTCAATATACCATTCCCCTAATAATCCTTAAAAAAAACCCACATTGTTATTTAACAGTATATGGTTTGTTTCCTTAAGGACAGGGACCATGTCTTTTTCTGTTTCTTCAGTATTTTTAATAAGCGGAGAGAAAATGTCTTTCAGTGGAAAGAGAACAAGCTTCACAGCCAGGCAAACCTAAATCTGAATCATAGCTCTCCACAAACTGGCCGTGCATCCTTGGGGAAGCCATTTAAACTCTCTAAGCTTCAATTCCCTCATTTGCAAAATGGAGAAAACAACAACTGCTTCAGTGAGTAGAGAAATCTATAGAAATATTCCTTCCCTTTTCTCTGTCCTTTTCTTTTTCCTTGCATAAATCTAATAAATCCAACTAAAGCAGAAGGGGTACCTCCTAGAAAGCCTTCTTACCCATTCTGCTTCAGAAACAATTCTGCCAAAAACTCTATGGGATTGGACAGTCTGCAATATAACTAAGACTGGTCACAGGGTTCCACATCCAAAAAATATCTCAACTACATTTAAACCAGGGTCAAACCTATTAGTAAGCACAGATTCCAAGGCCTTGTTTCTGTTCACGGTGCTCCCACTGAAGCAGCAAAGCTAGGAAAGGCTTCCTCGGTATTGGATACACCTTACGTATAACAGAGACTCAAATCTGCTTACTTGATAGAATGGAAGAAACACAAGTTTCACTGCAACACAAGAAGGTTGATTTTATGAGACATATAAGAAAGCCAATCTCATTACCTTATAGTCACACCTTATGTGGTCTGGGTAGCAGAGTGCTTTGCAAGCAAGACAAAGCAGGCACATGCAACCACTTCAACAGCGAAGGCACAGGAGCAAAGAGTGCTTCAGTGGTCACAGTTTTAGCGATACTATTGTAAAGTGAAAGGTAGTTAGCATTAGAACTAACACTAAACTATCTTAAAAACTGCTGAGGGAAGGAAAGAGCAAGAGAACATTATAAAAATCATTTTTAAAAGATGACAGAATTAAGACTAAAGCAAACTAGAACAACTAAATAGAGAAAAAAAACCCTTGGAAAATTTTGAACTCTCCAAAGGCTCCAGAGGAGGCAAAAATAAAACCATGGTGTTGAAGCAAGGCGGAAGAGGAATCATTATGCCATCATTATGACTTACTGCTTTCTTCTCAAAAGTATCCAAATGAAGGAGCTCACGGGGAGACCGTTTTAGAATCCTTGAGAAATTAAGGGATTCTGCAGAGTATTTTCTAGTCAAAAATCAATCATCTCTGATGTAGTATAGAATTATACACTTGAAACCTATATAATTTTACTAACCAATGTCACCCCAATAAATGTAATAAAAATTCCCCCCAAAAAATCAATCATTGCATCAGTCCTACAATCCAGCAGGATTCCAGTGAGTTTCACTGGCAGAGGCCATGGCTCCACAAACTTTGAGAGAGTTTGCCAAGTCCCTATTTAGTCACTACAATTTATTACTTCCTTTAATAACCTTTCCTCCCAATCATGTGTGGGTTCAACTTCAAGTGATCCCAATCCAGAGGAACTAAAAACATGTAAGCAGGCTATCATTGTGTCTTGAAAAATTCAGATTTACATCTTATAGCAGCACTGTTCCACTGAACTTTCTGCGATGCTGGAAATGTCCTATATCTGTTTTGTCCTATATGGCAGCCACTAGCCACCGTGGCCATTAAGCACTTGAAATCTGGGTAGTGTGACTAAAGAACTGAAATTTTAACTTCTACATAATTTTAATTAATTTAAACTAAAATGACCACATGGGGCTAGTGGCTATATGTTGGACAGAGCTGTCCTATAACCACCCATGTAGGCTGGTGAAACTTACCAAGATTACAGAACAAAACAAAAACCAGAAAAAAAAATCCACTTAGTAGAAGTGATAAAGCAGCTATAAAAAGCGGAACAGCTGTGGGGACGGTAGATACTGAGAAAAACTGCACTGCAGGGTCCCTGCTGTCAGCTGATACATCTCCTCTTCCTGAGCTCTGACAATAGCATTTTCCCCAAAAGGCTTCAGGAGTATGTGTCTGTGGGGCTTTTTGTACTGATAATTGGGCTAGCGTTATGGATTGCTCAAAAACCTTGTGAACGTCCTGCTTTGCTACCAGTGCTTTACAGACCATCAACTCCTAGCACGGTCAAAGAAAAAAGGGGAAGGGAAGAAAATAGAAAATGAAGATAAATGTGAAAAAGTGAAAATGAATAGGGAGAAAGGGAAAAAAGAGGCCCTTTCACTGGCAACACTACCACTGGCACCTGCCCAACCATGAGAGGCACGACCAAATTGTTCTTGTTTTCATTCCTTGAACAAATATTCACACCAATTATATGTCAGGCACTGTGTTACGAGCTGTTTGTGGTAGCTAAAAAGGAAGAGTCCCCATCTCTCAGAATATTCAGAATGCAATGAGGAAAATGGGCACTTAACATAGAAATGCTATGAAATGAGAAGTGCTGTAATAACAGAGACGCAAAGGTTAGGGAAGGATGCCTTCCAAAGGAGTATTTACAGGACGACTAAGAGCTTCCCAGGCAGAGGAGGAGGTACTGCAGGGAATGTAGAGGAACAAGAATGAGAATGGTGAGAAAGGAGATGTGCGAGAGAGTGAATGCCATGCTTTTGTAACTGGGAACTTAGAGACTAAAGTACAGATTGAATACCAGGGGAGAAGTTTTGACTATTTTATATCTTTAATGAGAAACCACTGAACATTTCCGAGCAAAATCCTATTAGTAACTTTGCTTCTGAAAAATTAAGCTGGTAGCAAGTACGGAGGCTGACTAAATTCAGATTGGGAGATTAGTTAAGAGACTACTGAGACAATCCACAATGACAGATAATAAGGGTCTAGAGTGAATATTTTGCTTATATCTGCCCAGAATTCATGTCCCTTTCTTTTGGTAACAGAACCTCAATTTTCCACAGGGAAATCACACCTCTGCCACTTCCGATGCTCCATGTAGTTCTAAAAAAGTATCACCCTATCTCCGGATTCAGGGTTGGGCACATAATTTAGGCCTGACTGAGCAACATCTTCCATACCCTGGAACAGAAACATAGGATGGTTCAAAAAGAGCCAGCCCAGATTTTTGCTTTTTGTGTATTTATTAGGATTATGTTTTTGTTGTTGTTGGGATTGCTAAACTTGAAGTTGCTAAGGGTTATCCCGTAGAAAAGTTTGCCTGAGAATGAATCCAACACACCTTAATGAAGGGACACACCATAGACAGGGACAAATTCATGTTTAAGCACGCACCTACATTTGGCCATTCCTGAAACAATACTACTCCCTGGATTTTTTGGTAATAAAAGCAGATATATTTGGAAACGGAGAAAAAAATAATGCTTCAAGAGGAAAACCAGGAACACAATTCATAAGATCTGGTGACTGCTTGGATATGGGAAATGAAGAAGAGGGAAGTATCAAATTTCACTCTGAGGCTTCCAGCTTGGTTGATTGAGTGGAAAATTCTATTAACTGAGATAGAAAACAGAAGAGGAAAAGGTTTCGGTCAATGGAATGAGCTCAGTTTAGAGACACTAAAAAAGTATCTTAATACTTGAATTCTGAGTCTGGATCACTGCGCCAGGAAAACTGTACATGTAGCTGTGTTCAGAAGTAGAGTGCCCTAGCCCAAGGCAATCTAGGCGAACAGACAATGAAGGCTAGAAGAACCATTCCTTTAATTGTCTAGTAGTTTCACCAGACAATCTCCAAATAACTGGCATTTAGGAAACCCTAGGGAAAGGGAAGTAGCATCCCTAAGCACCAGCCTTTTGCTAGAGCGATAACTAGCTAGATGGAAAACAACAGGGGAACCTATGAAAGAAGTACACTCCAAGGATGAAGTTAGGAAGTTAGGAAGTTAAAACCTAAGCTAACAACCCACTCTTCAGTGTGCTCAACTCAGGTAGAGGAGCCATGGAAGGAGGAAGAACAAGCTATTCCATGGCAAACAGCAACCAGAAGAGCACACAGCCACCTTTTTCAAGAAAACTGGGGCAGGGGACAGAAGTAAGCATTTTTTGCACTTAGTACATACCAGGCACTCTGAGGAACTTGATCAGCACCTTGTCTTATCAAATCCTCACAAATTACTAGTCAGGAAGGCATTATTCTTACCCCTCTGACAGCATAAGCTAAGTTAAGCAGTAGAACCAGGATTCAACTGCAGATCTATCTGGCTATAAAGCTTATACACATTTCACTACATCAACTGCTTTCCGAGAATATACTGAAAAGTTTTATCCTTTATACATAACAAATGATGCCATCTCATCAAGAAGATGTTTTTCTGAATTGGGTGTTTTAATGGCCATAGAAAGGTTAGGTTTGCAGTGACCCAGCCACAATGCCTCAATTCTCTGGCACAAGGCATTTATTTACCAGTTGTCTATGTGGAGCTTAGGCCATTAGTGCCATGAGGCCTCATTAACACATTCTGAGTTAACCGACAGAAAGTAGGCTATAGAACAGTAGGAGTGACTTTGTGGGAATAATTTCACTGTTGCAATTAAGTTTTGATTAGAGTTTCTTGGTTAAGAGGCAAGCATGGAAAAAATAATAGACAGAAAAAGATACCTGCAAAAGAGCTACCCTAGTGGCCTGAATGGCAGGCAAAGAATGCTATCAAATTCACTATCTTATACATTTCTTTTTCACTATACATTAGCAAAGTGAGAGGCAGCATCGCATAGGTATTAAAAGGGCAGACTCTGGAGCCAGATTGCCTGGGTTTGAATCCCAGTTCCACCAGTGATTTACTGTCTGACCTTGGCAAGTTATTTATCCTGTCTCAGTTTCCTCATCTGTTAAATGGTGATAATAGAGTACCTATCTCATCTAGTTGTTATGAAGATTCAATAAGTCAATACTTGTAAGGCTCTTGAGCAGTCCTGGCATGTCGTAAATAAGTTTGTTAAGTATATTAAGTAAATAACTAACTCAGCTGGATGTCTGGCTAGACAGGGAGGAAATTTGAATTTGAATTTCCAATCTCACCTCTCCCACATGAACTGGTAGAGAGAAATAAAAATAACCCTAAAATTTGTTTAGAATTTGTATGGGACCTCTTCCATGAAGCATTTCACAGGCATCTGGAGGAAGAATAGATAGCCAAATATACACAAGCAGAAACTGAAACCTGGAAAAGGGAAGTGAGATGTTCAGTTTCACTGAACACATCATTCATAGACCTCGGGCTGGGACCCCAGTGTACTGTCAGTCCAGGTTTTGTACCGTAGGACACAGACTAACTGTCCACCTAAAACAGCCAGGTCTTCACCCAGGAACATCTCGCTAATTTTCTCTTGTTGATATTTTCTCAAAGGTAAATAGTTTATGTCCAATTTTTGGACCCCAACTGCTCCTGAGACCATACCTATATCCGAATGCTTTAAAAAGTCAAACAAGATTCCCTCAAGCCACAGTCCCGCTTTATCCTGTCTCTATTGCAGATTTTTAGGAGTTGAAGACCAGGGGCTGCCAGTTGGCTCAGTTGGTTAGAGCGCAGTACTCATTAGCATCAAGGTGGCGGGTTGGATCCCCACATGGGCCGGTGAGCTGCCCCCCTCCACAACTAGCCTGAAATCGACGACTTAACTTGAAGCTGAGGGGTCCTGGAAAAACACACTGTTCCCTAATATTCCCCAAGATAATAAAAAAAAAGACTTTAATACCAGAATCATCAATAAAGCAAACCCTAAATATGGGAAGCACCTCTACAGAGTCCAGGTCACCATTTAAAGTAATTTTTAAAATCTTAAACCCTCTAATTTCTAGAAGGTATGAACTGGACAATAGTTATACATAAATAAACGTGACACCGTTTAGTTACATGGTGGGGAAGGAGTGAAGGGTTTGAAGATGAAAAGGACACGACAGAGAGGCCCCGCCACGCGGACAGCGATCCAGCACCGGCAAAGGGCGGGGACACAACTTTTCGTCTTATTAGCGAGCCCCCACCCGCAAAACCACTGCCATTACAACCGCCCACTTTAATCCACAGGCCTTCCTGGTTTTCTTCCTCACACTCATCCCTGCCATTCCTAATGCCTAACCTCTGCTCCCAGAAATTCTTCCAACCTCAACCTTCTTAACATTGGCACGACGTGCTGTCACCGCAAGCTTCAGCCAGGGCGCCAACCTTGTGCCCTACTCCGACCTACACACCCTGGCCTGTAAATCTCTCCGCAGCACCTCTTAATAGTCACCTCCTCTCCGGCAGCCTCGGCTCTGAGCTTCAGCCACTTCTGCTCCTCCTGCCGCCGACATGTCCCATCCACCCTCCCTCACCTTCACTAAGCCGGTTCCCTCCTCGGTCTCATCCCCTGCCCTGCCCGTCCCTCCTCTCAGAATTTCTTTCCAAACAAGTCGCCCACAGCAGTCGCCCTCATTCACATCTGTAGCACCTGGCACGGCTCCGCACGCACTCCGACCACTCCCAAGCCTCCGAATACTTCAGCTTACCCATCCACTCCGGATTCCCCGGCCCCTTCCCAGCCCACCTGCTCTCCTCCGGCAGGCGCTCCTCGCAGCCGCCCAGCTCCATTCCCGCGCGCTCTGGCTGCATCCGGGGCTGCGACATCGCCTCCTCTCTGAAGAGAGGCGTCCCTGCCGCTTCGCCCCTCAGGGCTCCCGGAGCCCGTCAGTAACCAAGGAGTGACCCACGGCGGCTGGACTCAGGGTGATGCACAACACCCGGATGACGGCAGCGGCGGTGACTGCTGTCTCAGCTGCGGTTTCTAGTCCAGCCACCCCCCCACTTCCGGCTCCAAAAACTACAACTCCCAGAAAACACTTCGAAGGCCCGGCATGCACTGTTCTATCCAATCCGAAGCCGCTCTGGTCGCGGACTGCAGACCCTGGCGGCGTGGTTTTGGGAGTGCACCGACTGAAACGCCCACTAACGCTAGTCTCAGGAATCCCTACTGATGTACACTCTTACACGCTCCTGTCACGCTGGGACCGGACTCGGGTCAGTGGGCTGGACCGGGAAATAATGCTGGTTAGTATAGTTAACCCCGCTTCCGCCTACACTGATTTAATACTTGGTGGTGGTGTTTGGGGACCTCAACCATTTTGATGAAGAGCTCACAAACTCAGAAGTTGACAGGTTACTTTGGGATCACACGGAAGAGCAGGAGGCGAAAAGTTTTGGGGAAAGGTTTCCTGGAGGACTGATGTCAGAGCAGAGTTTTTAAGGATGCGTGTGAGTTAGCCAGGAGAATAATGAAAGAAAAAGTGGAGAGGGCAGCATAGCACTAATGTGAGGAAGGGATCTAGGTTAACTCCCATCAAAAACTAGTTACTCTCTTAAAAATGATAATGGGACTTTCAGGAATTTTCAAACCTGAGATAACTTTTTGTGTGTGTGAGTTAAAAGTGAAATGAAAGAGCCTTTTAATGCAAATTATGATTTCCAACTTCCACTTACATAAAAAAAAAAAAACTTTGTTCAAACTTTCTCATAGTTTCCTAATAAAAGGTTATCCTTTTTAAGAAAGAGGCAGTGTTAGTCATTGGGATTTCACTACCTTCTGTTTCTACAAATATGTGAACTTCATTGTTTGCCATACCGGGTAATCCCAAATGATCTTAACATGATCTTAACATATTTACATGATCTTAACATATTTACATGAAAGTCAGCTTTATTGGAAATTCTAGAACTATAACTGTACTAAAAGTTCTGAAAAACAGGATTTTCATCACATGTCCAAGTCTGGGTTTACATGTATTTTCTTTAAAGCAGTCGGTGAATAAACAGGACAACCTGCACTAGCTATTTGCCCAACCCCCCATCCCATCCCTCTGCTTTCCCTCACCCCAGGTAGCCATATTCTGAATCCCTTGTTTATGATTTCAGTGCTTCCTTTTTATACATTTTGTTTGCATCTATCTACGTTCCTAAAAAGTATTATTTTTAAATTTGATGTGTTTTAACTTTATTAAAAATGGTATTAAGCTGTATTTATTCTTTGAGGCCCATTTTTTCCCCCTTAATATAACATTGATAAGATTTATTCATATTGTTGTGTGTCACTATAGTTAATTGATTTTGACTGCTGTATTAATAGTCCATTGTGTGAACATACCAGTTTATTCATGCTGGTGTATTTCATTGATAGGCATTTGGGTTGTTTCCAGCGTTATTGCTATTGTAAACAGTGCTGCTATGAATATTATTTTACATGTCTCCTCTTGTATATAAGCAAGGGTTTCTCTTGGATACATACCTAGGTCTTAAAGTTATTGTCTAGCTTTTGCTTTGAATGGTGGGTTTGTACTTGCACAGCTTTTAAAGTAACTATAGTTATAGTTTTGAAATCATAACTGATTATAATGTTATTTAAAATAATTAACCAAATGAAAATGGGCCATGTATGGAAAATGATGAGAACATGTCACAAATCAAAGATTATTAATTTAATTTTGTGAATCTGGGGTCCAAATGCAAAAAATTGTGAACTATGCAAAAATATCTAGCACCAGGTTTCAATAAATATCACATAAGTGAAATGGCCTTAACTTAGCAATTGCTTGATGGGTTAATATTTTAAAAGTCTAAAAACCTGAAGAAGTGTATTTGATCTTGGTCAATCTATTTGTTTTCAAGATCAGCAGGATGTTATTTTTATGAAAACATTAGTAGGTCCTAAAAATCCACTGGCAGAAAGCCAATTTCACTTGAGAATCAGTTATTCAAATAACAGATTGTTAAAGTTCACTACATTTACCTATTTGCCAAAAACTTGGTTTTAAGAAATAGTCTTCTTGAATATATTCAAGAAATATCAGTTATAGTCATGAATAACCTGAACTAATCACAGATTAACAATAAGACAAAACCCGATTGAAGGACAATCTATGCAACAACTGCCTTCAATCTTCAAAAAATGTAAATATCGTAAAAGACTAAGAGAGGCACACAAACTTTTTTAGATTAAAGGAGATAAAAGAGACAGGACAAAGAAATGCAACATGTGAACCTGGATTGGATTCTAGACTGGAAAAAAATATTGCTATAAAGGATAATTATTTATTTATTAGGATAATTGGCAAAATTTTTTTTTTAAATTTATTTATTGGGGTGACAATTGTTAATGAATTGGCAAAATTTTAATATAGATTATATACATACATCAGAGAACAGAATTGCATCAATGTTAAACTTCCTACATTTGATCATTTTAGCATGGTTATGTAAAAGAATATCCTTAGAGCTATATTCTGTAAAGTCATAATGTCTGCAACTTACTCTCAGATTTCCAACAATGAATAATAATAATTTTAGCTATCTATCTATATATAGAGAAAGCAAATGTGGCAAAACTAATAACTGGTGAATCTTGGTGAAGGCTATATGAGTATTGCATCGCTGTTAACCACTTTTCTTTAGATTTTAAATAGGATTTCTAAAATCCTTTTTAAAGAATTTCTAAAATCCTTTTTAAAAAACGAGCAAGTACTTAATATAGTTTATTTTCTT
Source organism: Rhinolophus hipposideros (assembly GCF_964194185.1). Lineage (NCBI taxonomy): Eukaryota > Metazoa > Chordata > Mammalia > Chiroptera > Rhinolophidae > Rhinolophus > Rhinolophus hipposideros. Next base: position 51,352,322 of record NC_138048.1, on the reverse strand, counting down.
ATGACTGCATCCTAGTCAATATAACCAAAATTTTAGTGTTTCCCATGGAAATTTCTTAGTTTATAATGATTAATTTTGAGTATATTTTAAGTTAATGTCTGTTTTTTCCACAGTTTAGCATTGTTAAGTTTTTAGTCAATTTTGCCAAGTGAACAATTCAGTGACTACCAAATTTACTGAAATTCCTTTTTTATTCTTTCCTCTTTTCTTTCATTAATAAAGCTTATTAAAGTTCATATTAGAGGAGATGATTTTAAAAGTTTTTGAAGAATTTTGCCAAGTTTTAATTGGTTTCTATTTTGCCTTTACACAAACATTTCCACTGCCTTGAAGTATTTATTGGTTCATTTATTCAATTACGTATGAAGACTCATTGCCAGCTATAGGCAATGCATACAACTCTAAAATTTAAAAAGTTTCAATAATAATTTTGAAAATCTGATTTCTGGACTGAGCAAACCTTAACACATTTGAGCAATGTTCAACGTGTCTCTGTCGTAGCTCCCTGCCACTCTAGCTGGAAAACTGGGCCAAGAGAAGGGATCCTCTACTGAGGGGAAAGAGAGAGATGAGAGTTAGTCCAGCCTGGGCTCTTCATCCCAGAGCAAGGAGGCGAAGGGGCAAAAAGAGAAGAAGCATAGGAGAAGGATAAATGCCTAAAGACCCCATGACCCTAGAGTCTTGGCTCTCCAGACGCTCCTAGGCTACCAATCTATTTAGTACAAATTGAGGGGTTTTTTTGTAAGAAATAGGGGGAAATTGTGTGATTTACATAAATTTGTGTAGCTTTAGAAAATTCCACAATTAGTCCTTCAGTGAACTGGCCTAGAACCCTTGGTTGACAGGGCCCCTACTCTGCTCAGAGAAGACAAAGCCTAATAAGGAGTGAGCTAGAGCTCCTACCCCTGAGTCTAGGAAGAATTCCCCTTCAAGTTCCCCTGCCTACCCAGACCTGTTGCCCTAGTCAGAGAAAACTGATGATGGTCAGGGACTTAGAGACCAGTAATGCTTCCAGCTATGCCTGCAAACCTGCCTGTATGTTCTCTGCTGTATCACTGTGCTGTGGAGCACAGGGTCTTGCACAAACTAGAACCTCGAACTCCATTTGAATAAATGAACAGAGGAATCCTGAGATCAAAAGACAGAAGACTAGAACAGCTAGAAAAACTTAGAACAAAGGAAAAGGGCAACACAAAAGAGGAACAGGATACTATAGTAAAGTGGCAAAGAAAAAGTTATTACAGCAGAAAACAATGGCAGAGGGGGGTAGAGTAAGAAGAACTGAGCAGAAAAGAGGGGAAAAAAACTGTGCTGTATATATAAGTAGCTTAAGAGAGTTAGGTATCATAATAATAGTTATATCTAACTGATCCATATTATACCTAATACAAGTTACAGCCAACTCCCTTATTACACTAATATACTAGTATAATAAACATCAGTGTTTGAATTCTACAACTCCTCTTCTGAAAAACAAAAGAATTGATACCAAAATTACACAAAGACATTACAAGAAAAGGATATAACACACCGATATTGCTCGTGAAAAGAGAAACAATAGCCTTGACAAAATATTAGTAAACCAAATCCAACAATATATTAAAAAAATAATAAACCATGACCAAGTAGTTTTATCTTAGAAATGCATGGGTGATTTAACATTTGAAAATCGGTCAATGTAATTCACCACACTAATAAATTTAAAAAGAAAAACCATTTGGTCATCACAATAGATGCAGAAAAAAAAGCATTAGACAAAATTCAACATTCACTCATGATTAAAACTCTCAGTAAACAAGGAGTAGAAGGGAACTTCCTGAACTTGATAAAGGGCATCTACAAAAAAATCTAACATCATACTTAATGGTGAAAGACTAAGTGCTTTCCCCCTGGGGATGGGGATAATGAGACTAAAATGTCCACTTTCACCACTCCTATTAACCGTAGTACTGGAATCCCCAGTCAGTGCAATAAGGCAAGAAAGAGTAAAAGGCATAATTATTGAAAACAATTATGTTGAGTGAAATATTCCACATAAAAAGGAGTATACTGTATGATTCCATTTCGATAAAATTCTAGACAATTCAAATTAATCTATAGTGACAGAAAACATACCAGTGGTTGCTTAGATAGTGGTTGGGGGAAGGATTATGAAGGAGCACAAGAAAACTTTTGGGGATGATAAATATATCTGTTATCCTCATTATGGTGGTGTTTTCACAGATTTATACACTGTACACTTTAAATACGTCTTTTATTGTCTGTCAGTTATACCTCAATAACGCTGTAAAAAGGGAGGCTTAAAAGACATCAAACTAATAAAAAAAGTTAAGGTTTATATACATAAGAGTTGTGCTTACTTTTGAAGAGAATGTAGGTCTTTTGTGAAAAGATAGCCAGTACATGTTAATTGAAAAGTAGAATGTTGTTAAGGTTGCTGGATTTAGCAAATAAAAATATAAGACTCCCAGTTAAATTTGAATTTCAGATAAACAGCAAATAATTGTTTAGTATAAATTATCCTAAATATCGTATGCAACATACTGTAGCAAAAACTTTTTTGCTGTTTATCTGACACTTGGGACAAACTTATACTAAATAATTGTTCCTTATTTATCTGAAATTTCAAATTAACTGATCCTGTATTTATCTGGCAATCCTAGATATTGTCTTATCTACAATATATGAATTCAAGCCTCTAAAAGGGCAGCTGCTTGAATTCTGTGTTTATTTTGACTTAAGTGAAGCTGCTGAACTACTGTATTCCAGACACACAATGGCTGCATACTTAGTGTCCAGTACAGTGCCTCATTCACTGCAGGTGCTTAGAAAATAGTTTTTGCTTTGCAAGCTTGTGAAAATTGGGACTGCATCCATCTTGCTCACCATTTTATCTATCCCCAGGGCCTATTACAATGCCTGGTACTCAATGACTATATGATTAAATGAATAATTGCCTCTCATGCTCCAGAAAATGTCAGGGTTGACCTTGTTGCTCCAGCCTTTGTTGCTCGACTTTTTGGACCAACCCTGGTGCTGATTTCTTGGCTTGTCTCCCTCTTCACTGTTGCTGTGTCTCGGGTTGCTGTTTTGTGTTTTGTGTGTGACTGACCTATCCTTACCTAGAATGCCTCTTGTTTTCCCCTTTGGAACCTGGGTGATTTCTCTGAGACTCTGAGACCCCACAGCTCTTGGGGAAAATGTGAAAGTCTGAAACACGATTGCTTATGAAATATTGGGGTATGTTCCCTTTAGACCTAAGGAGATTTGGGATGGGGCTTAGTTTTGGGGAGAAGACCAGAATAAAAGGGAATCTTTATATACTAGTTGTGAGAAGGATTTTATACAATTGGGATTTTTATTATCTGTCCTATAAATACCTGAAGTACAAAAATACATCCAAATTCTAAATGCATTATTTTGTTCCGTAAAATTAAGAAGTTAATCGAAGGTTTCTCCCTGTATTTTACACCCACAAATAAGCAGAGATTGTAGAAGTTTTTATTCTTAATTCTGAGGAATAATTAAGTATAACATATTGTAGTATAACTACTTCCTTGTTTTGAAGATGGGTATGAGGTCCATTCTCCCAAGTTCATGCAGTGATCACATGACTTAAGTGAGTGAAAAAATACCACTCAGTAAAGCCTAGGTCTCCCTTGTACTTTTATCTTTATAACCCAGTTTCCCTCGTTCTTAGCAGTTAGGAAAGAGTGGCAGCTGCAGGGTGCAATAGTAGTAAAATCAAGCACATTGTGCTAAAAACTACCCACTACTCTCCTTGACATGCCAAATATTGTTCTTGGGTCTTTTTGAGTCCAAACCTTCCTCCACCATTAAAGTTTCTTTTACCCCTTCATAGGTATGTCCTTGCCTGATTCACCCTTCTTATATGGTTATATTTTCGTCTTGGGAAAATATTAAGTACGGGCTACTGTAGTTTTGAGATATTTTAGGTCACTGGTTCCTTTCTATGCAAAAAGAAATTTTAGAAAGTGGAGAGGAGAAAGGTGGCAGAGATTTCTAAATGGACAGAATACCTGCGCCCGGTTTTTTCCATAGATACCAATGTTTTAGATAGTTTTACGCTGTTATGAAGGTGATATAAACTAAATGCTTCCACACAAGTACAGTGGAGGAGAAGGTAAGAAGAGAGGGAATATCACGTTTTGTAAGTAGAAAAGTTACTATGAAAGAATTCGTTAAATATTAATATTTTCCTATAGGGACGATTAGAAAGAAAATGAATCCTATGAATTCCCAACGCAAATGAATTAGAGAAAAATGCAGCCGAATAAGCAGAGGTACTTACCCCTCTTCCAAGGGAAGATGAGGTCTTTCTTATTAAAGTAGCGAGTGCCGTGCACGATGTTTTGAGAATACAGGTTGAGAAATGGTACAGACAGGGAAAACGTTAGCATTTACTTTTATTGGTATGGTGACGCAAGAATTGTCACTGCAGCTTTTGCTTTGCGTCCAGACGTGGCGACTCTGCATGCTGCAGGTGGAGGAGCTGGCCACGGAGAGGGGAGCTGGGACGCAATTCTGCAATCTGTGCTCACAGGGGTCTGTCCTGCCTCCGAGGCTGCATTGCAGTGGGGTGTGAAAGGTCCGTGTGTACCAAAGCTTACGGGCCTTTCTATAGCAGGAGGGATTCGAAGGACACGGAGAAGCATGATCTCATTTGAGGCATGTGATTCTGAGGTGCTCGGGGTCCAGCATCAAGCCAATTGAGGAGGAAAGGCGAACTGCTGAAATGACTGCCCTTTCAAGCGCCTAGAGTAGCGAGTGCAATATTTCCTCCTGTCCAGCAAGGGCCGCTAGGAGCAAGTCCCAGCGTGGGGCCGCTCCGTCGGCCGCAGGTCTCCGTAGCCCCGCCCCCCGCCGCCGCCGCGGTTGGCAGGGCGAGGACGCCGCCAGCGCGCGTGCGCAGTCCCTCGGTGCGGCTAGTCCGTGAGCGTGAGTGGGAGGTGGCAGGCCTCAGGCTGTGGCCTTCTCCACTGACTGATCCAGCGCGACGTCTCCAGCCATGAACCGGTTTGGTACCCGGTTAGTGGGAGCCACGGCGACCCCGTCACCGCCGCCGAAAGTCCGCAGTAATGAAAACCTCGACAAAATTGATATGTCTCTGGGTGAGGAGCCGAGTTGGACCGAGTTGAAGTGGGGGGAGGGTGTGGGTGGAACCAAGTATCGCGGTTTGTGGGGGAAGGAGCGGTTGGCCGCAGTTGGGGATCGAGTTTTCTTGCGGTGGGCGGGACCCAGTGAGGGCCGCTGGGGACGGGGAGCGCCGGCTGGTGCCGAGTGCGGGGGTCGTGCCCGAGGGATCCCGGCGTCCCCTCGGCGGCGCTGTGTCTGAGGAGGGAGGTGAGGAGGATGGCGGTGCGGGACCGGACAGGTTTGAGGGTCGGGGGGCGCGTAGCTTCTGTCCCGCTAGAGGCGCGCTACCCCTCGCGGGTGGCCCCAGCTCTTTGTGAGGGGACTCCGGGGTTTCCCCTCCAGCGTGTTCGCTGTGAGCGTTGTCGGGAGCGAGAGGAATGGTGCGACTCAGCCCTCCTTTCCGAGGCAGGTTCGGAGAGCCCGGCTGGATCCGCATTCGGTTAAAATCAGTACTTCCAGAAAAGGGCTCGCGGGGCATTTTCTGTGCCCGGGCCTCTGCCTGGCGCCGAACGAGAAGCGTAAAGACGCCCCCGAGAGTTGGCGACTTGTGACCTGTGCCGGACTTCGGGGCCACCACTGGGCGCGGACTGACCGACCCCCGAGCGTTTGTCAGAAAGAAAAGATCGCAAGGCGGGACTTCAGTAGATGGTACTTCATTAGGCGGTGCCGAGAAAAGCACAATGCCTTCTCTGGGTCTCCAAGTTAGCTAATTAGGAAAAAAAAACCAGCAAACACCGAGGATTGATAGGAAGACGGGTAACGCGTGCGGTCTAGCTCGTCTAAGAAGGGGAGGCCCGGCGGTTTGGTGATGATTGTGTAAAAAGCCGGAGGATTGGTGCTTCGATTCGATATTGAGATCTAGCACTACTGAGGCATGAGGCTGTGTTTGGCTTACCTACTTTAAAAGGAGTTACATTTTTGTCTGGATTCAAATTCTGTTAGATGGGGTTAGCTCCGCCTCCTCTTTCTGTTTTGGATGTTTGAGAAGTACCTGACCAGTGGATACAAAGGGGTAACTTTTCCGAGGACGGTGTTTTTCGTTTGTTGTAGTTCATCTGCACAGCTTTTAGTCAGAAGTCAAGCTCCCTTGGTTTCCATGACTGCCACAAATCAGAGCCCAGTCTGTGGATTAAGGACATCACCAGAAATAATAGGTTTGGCCTCAACTTTAATAGGTTTGGTCTCAACTTTTGTCTTACTGCTGGTCACTAGTGAACCCTAAAGGAATGAGAAGTGTTTTGAGGAAAACTATAATAACGAAGATTTACTGAGTGCTTGCCAGGCACTGGAATAAGCATTTTATGTGTGTTAACTCGGTTTATCCTCCTAATAATCCTATGAGGTATGTGCTCCCAATGATAAAGACAGGGAATCCCGAATCGCACTCGCAGTTTAAATCCCGCGAGTGCCACTAATAGCGCTGTGACTGTGTGCAAGTTACTTCCCAGTGCCTCATCTGTAAAGAGGTGGTAAAAATTGGCTTATCTACTTCAGAGGATTGCTGTAAATATTAAATGAGTCAAGGCATATATCAATTGCTTAGAACAGTAAGCACTGTATTTATATATATATATACTTGCGTGCTATGTAAGTCGTTGTTATTCCCATTTTACAAAACCTGAGGCTTAGAGAAATAACTTGCCCGAAGTCATACAACAGGTAAGTGATGGAGCAAGGATTTCGTTCTGGTTCTGGAGCCCTAAGCTGTAGTTACTGCAGAAAGTGTTAAAGAAGTCTTTTCAGAACCAATGCATTTCTTAAGTTTCTAGGATTTTGTGTGTGTTTTGTATGATTCGTATGTTCAAGTGAAGACAACTGAGCGATAATTCTCTTTGAAGGTAGAAATGAAGTGCTGTGAATAGCTAAAATAGAGAGCTTGATCTCTTTTCTCTCCTCCAAGAACATAACTGTTAGATGTAGTAGTACTCCAAGAGCTTTCTGTCAGGTGCCTTTTTGTTTTGTTTTAGTGAGAATTTTACAGAGATGGGATGAAGCAGTATCTATTTTAGACAACTGTTGTGCTTTGTGAATGTTTCGTTTTATCAGATCTGCAGAGATTTTAGAATCTAATTTTGGTTTTGTTTGTTTGTTTTAAATAGTGGTTCTACCAGGATTACATGAATATTCATGTAGGATATCTACCAAGATTACCAGTAGTTGGTCTCATTGTGGCGCAGTTTCATAATGTAAAAACGGGTATTATTGTACTTATTTCATAGAATTGTTGTGAGAATTAAAAGAATACATGTCAAAACAATGTCTCACGGTACTCAGTTACTGCTATTACTATTTTTAGGACTATGTATATACCCCTGGTGTTATGGAAGCAACTTTTTTATAAAAGTAGCTCATCATAATTGATTTTTTTTGTCTTCTGGTACCTATCCTACCTTCTCCTTGAGTAGGAGAAAGCCATTCTCTTAGATTGGAAGAATCCTCTCTGCCGTAATAGCTCATTTAACTTGAGGATTTAGATAATAAAGTGTTTAAATATAAAACATAATTTTATACTTGTTATACACTTTGCTACTTTTAATTTTTAGTTGTGTTTATGCTCTATAATGCTCTATTTTAAATTTTTTTTGTTTTACAGTCCCCAGACCACATTCATTTTTTTGGTGTACTCATGGCTCTGAAATTTTAGACTTCTGGTGAAGAATAGCACCTTGTCAAGGGAAAGTAATGTTTCAAAAGTAGTGTCTATTTCCTTTATGCTCACTGAGAATTTAATATGCTCATATATCTGGTATAAAAGAAATCTTTTTATTTGTTTTTTTGAACTGTTTTTAGTGTCTAACTTTGAAGAACTCTTTTTGTAGTTGAAGGATTGATCTCAAGAAGATAATGAAGTACTTTGGGGAGATTTGAATTATTTTATATGAATATTTGTTTGAATGTGATTAAGAGTCTTAAGGATTACAGATTTGTAGAGTAGTAATATATAAGAAAAAACCTCCTATAATCTGAGTTCCCTTCTTTGACTTGAGAAAAAGACTACTTATATTGATAAAGTTGTTAGATTATTTGTGTTTAGACAGTCTGGGGGAAAAAAATCAGTGAGGTTAATTAGTTTTGTGATGTTTTATTAAGAAGTTGTTGACCGTGTTCACTTTCTTTGGTTTATTTGCTTTATATTTAGTCATCAAAATTAATATTGGAGTTGGAACTTGGGAGAAATTGTTTGGACAATTTCAATGAATATTTTCGGCTTCTAGTAATCTTTTAAATTTATTAAAGTTGGCATACAATATTGTATTAGTTTCAGGTGTACAACATAGTAATTCGACATTTATGTACCTTACAATGCGATTGTCACAATAAGTCTATTAACCATCTAGTGTGCATAGTTATTACGATATTATTGACTTTTATCCCTGTTCTACTAATCACCTTTTAACAGATGTAAATAGGAATCTGGAGATCATTTTGTTTCTGATCTTTACATTGTTCTGTTGTGATATTAGAGCGATGTGATACTTGTGAATTACCTTGGAATACTTTGAAAGTGTTTTTGGAAATAATGAGGGTTAGAGAAAGCATTGTAGAAAGAAAAATAAGGTAACCCTGAATTACTTTGCTAAAGGAGTGGAAACCAATAGTATTTTCTTTTTATACTATATCTTTATTATGGTACTTACTTGATTTTGTATTTGGTATTTACATGTCTGTTTCCATCAATAATTTTAAACTAATTGAGAGCGGGACTATATTTTACTTTTGTTTGTTTCTGTTGCAGCATAGCCTGCCATAGTATATATTCACTGCACATAGTATATGCTTAATAAATATTTGGTTATTGCGATGAACTTAGAAATTTAGACTTTTAATTGGAAGATTTATTTTTTGACTGCTTGTGGTTTTATTGAAAGGTAGTCATCTTTAACAACTGGAGAAGTCTGTGATTATGGAAAGAAGTATTGGTAATTTTTATAAACAGACTTTTGATATTTACATCGATCAGGGAAAGAAATACTATGGATAACAGAAATCTTTATTAATTGGTAGGACTGCTTTGGGCTGTGGTTTTGAACTTTTCCTACAAAATCTTTCTTCAGTGGTCCTAGTGTATTGGCTGATGTGAGCTTTTATCTTCTTATCATTATTGTAGTATGCAAGTGCTTTCAAAGTAGAAAAAAAGTTAGGGGCATGGAAATCTGTGAACTAGAAAATGAGACTGCATAATTGAGTCATTAAGTTAAAAATGAAAACAAATAACCCATCACATTTCTCTATCACAGATGATATCATCAAATTGAATCGAAAGGAAGGAAAGAAGCAGAATTTTCCAAGACTAAATAGAAGACTCCAGCAAAGTGGCGCCCGGCAATTCAGGATGAGAGTACGATGGGGAATCCAACAGAATTCTGGTAAGTTTTGGAAGTAAGAATGTAGAGCTGTTACTTATGTAGAGATAGTATACTATCTTTAGTACACACTTAGAACATGGAGGAAATATACCAGTACCCTATGTTTGTGATTTGTATTTACTCTCGTTTTTATTTAATCTTAAAATCTGCTAAAAATTGGGCAGGCCCGGTGGCTCAAGCGGTTAGAGCTCCATGCTCTTAACTCCGAAGGCTGCCAGTTCGATTCCCACATGGGCCAGTGGGCTCTCAACCACACAGTTGCCAGTTCAATTCCTCAAGTCCCACACGGGATGGTGGGCAGCGCCCCCTGCAACTAAGATTGAATACGGCACCTTGAGCTGAGCTGCCGCTGAGCTCCTGGATGGCTCAGTTGGTTGGAGTGCATCCTCTCAACTACAAGGTTGCTGGTTTGACTCCCGCAAGGGATGGTGGGCTGTGCTCCCTGCAACTAGCAACGGCAACTGGACCTGGATCTGAGCTGCGCCCTCCACAACTAAGACTGAAAAGACAACAACTTGAAGCTGAACGGCACCCTCCACAACTAAGATTGAAAGGACAACAACTTGACTTGGAAAAAAGTCCTGGAAGTACACACTGTTCCCCAATAAAGTCCTGTACCCCTTCCCCAATTAAAAAAAAAAAAAAAAAAAAAAAATATATATATATATATATATATATATATAAAATCTGCTAAAAATTTAAGTTGCCTTAAATAGTTTATAGCACTGTTTCTTAAAAATATTAAGTCATTTAAAGGTAACTTCAGCATAAAAATAGTCTAAAGTGTATTTAAATTATAAATTATTAACATGATATGTAAAGGACCTTACATATCATGAGGTCTTACCTCCTTCCCCATTAGATGTTCCTTTAACAGCGTAGCTTGTCTGATGGATGACTTTGTAACTCCAGCTTAAATATTAATATATTCAGTGAAAGAGCATACCACCTCACAAGACAACTTATTGATTTGAATTCAATCATGCCTATCTATTAATTCTACAGAGTTGTAGGAAGCAAACTTCCTTTTCTGTTGAAAACTAAATATGTAGAGACTACTGTTCTGCATAGAAAATAACTTCTAGACTCTCTCTTATCCGTGACCTTTAGGATTTGTTAAATCCTTCAAGGGTGACACTCAGAATTGAATGCTTTAGATGTGATCTAATGATTTTGGAACTCTACATATATAGTTATTTTTGGTAATCTGGAAGCTTATTTATTTTTAACCATCTTGTTCCAAAATGGATTTAAGGCATAACTGAACACTTAATTATATCTGACTCATTAACTTTTTTAGCAGTTGTATCAGTGCTTTAGAATAAACCTCTGTTCGGAATTTTAAAACTCTAGGTCTTCTTTACACATGAAATTATGTTTGATAAACTAGCTCCTAAGTTGATTTTTATCCTATATATTTAAAAACATAAAAAATAATCTCCAGTGGGTCGAACATAATCAGTTCTATGATTAACAACTAACATGCCAACATATTCTCAAATGCTTTTTTATAAATAGGGTCTGTAGCTAAGATTAGACCCTACAAAAAAATTTATTCTTCCTTGATAATTTCTGGAACCCAAGTAGTTCGTGACAGGTATTTAGCTATAGCAAATTATTATTTAATTATAGTGATTTATATTTAAAATTTTCTTTAAAATGTTACACATCATACCATATTTTATATATAATTTGTTTTAAAATGATTTTAGAGTTCATTGAAGGCAGAAATATATTCATTTATGCTACCATATGTAAAATACCCTATAAATGCTCTGGACTGACCAGGTACTCAGGGTATATAAAGATGCAGTCTTTTACTTTAAGGGATTTCTAATAATAGAGAGAAGATAAAAAACAGAGTTGAGAAATATCATGAGAGATTCCGATATAGGACTTTTTAGGTGGGGATTTTGTGCTAATAAGATTAGTGTCGATTTAATGGATAAGGTGAAATGGGAGCTTTCCTTTTAGCAAGGGGTTATGATCTGAGTCTTGAGATAAATGATATCTAGGGGCAGCTTAGAATGTTACAAGATTGAACTTGCACTTGTATGTTCTCTACTTACATGTGACGGCCTAAAATAGAACAGCTCCTGCTGTCAGTGTGCAGATTATTAGGGGATTGTCTTATAAGCTCTTATTGGTTAAGAAAAGTTTATATTTCCACATTATAATGTCAGTGAGGATGATAGCTTGAGGTAAGAGCACATGTAGGGCAAAGAGCCCTTGGCAGATACTCAATAAATTATTTTTGATGGCTGAACAAATAAGTGAGTGAAGTCTTTCTAATTCTGTGCCCCAAATACAATTTAGTCACTCAATAAATACTGGTACCAACAACTTAAATGTCCTTCAGTGGTAGAATACTGTACAGCAACTGTTCTCAAAGTGTTGTCCAGAGACCCTGGGGAATCCCCAAGACTCCAGGTCCAAAAGGTCAAAACTATTTTTGTAATACTAATATAGCTGTCTTCAGCTAAGCCAGACAATAAAGAGATTTGCAAAAATGGAAAACAGTATTACTGTTCTTATTTTTTTTATTGTTTTGGAAAAAGTTGGTTTTTTTTTAATTAAAAATGTGTTATTTGCCCTACATGTAGTGAATTTATTATTGTTTTAATGAAATAATAGTTTTTAAATATCTTAGTTTTCATTTCTAGTATGATAAGTATCAGTAAACACAAACCCACAGAAACAAAAACTCTTTGGGTTCCTCAGTAATTTTGAAGAAGTCCTAAGACCAAATAGTTTGAGAATGCTGTTTCTTTTAGAGGTATAAGAGACGGAATATTTGTGTGTTGACTTAGAATGGAGTCAGTGTTATGACATTTCCCAGAAAATCCTTCATATCTTCAACAGACTCCAGAAATTGAGGCAAGTAGATGTGTGTCTGAGAAAGAAATTCAGGAAGGGATTGGGCTAAGGATTCAAAAGAAAGTTGAAACATTCTGTCTCTAGTTTTAGTTGTTCTCAATCTTGGTTACACTTGTGGAACATATAAAATAGACTGATGCTCTGGCTGCGCTCCCATTTCTACTGAATCAAAGTCTGTGTAAGGAAGGCATGAGGATTTTTTTTTTTTAGGCTCAGTATGTGTTTCTGATACATGGCTAGTGTTAAACTGCTGCTGTACTGGATAGAGCTGAAAATGTGAAAGGATCTTCATAGAGGTAGTAGTTGAAGTAATGAGAATGAAGCTGCTCTGGAAAGACAGAAGAGAACTTTCTAGAGGGGTTAAATGGATAAAAACTAAGAAGACTGTTGCATTAGATGCTGTCTTTAGTACCTCTTCCTACTAGTGCTTTTTAGAATGTAAGGCAGTTACAGAAGATAAGAAGGGAGAGAATTGGGGCAGTATGTATAGATCTTTCTTTATGAAACATGACAAGGAAAGGGTGAAAAATACTGTTTCCCCGAAAATAACATCTAGCTGGATGCATCTTATTTTTGTACGTATTAATACAAGACCTGGTCTTATTTTACTATAACATAAGACCAGCTCTTATATATCATATCATACATAATACTGGGTCTTATACAATGTAATATATAATATAACATAATATAAAGATCAGGTCTTATTAATTTTTGCTCCAAAAGACTCGTTAGAGCTGATTGTCTGGCTAAGTCTTATTTTTTTGGGGAAAAGGGTAGAACCATTGCTAAAGCTGAGATATGGCTAATGAGTTTATTCAAAGATAGAAAGGGAAGAAGAGGGGAAAAGGTGATCTAGGCTTGTTGGAAGGTAGAGGAGAAGCCACTGATGAGAAATAAATAACATGGAAAGGTTAATGAGTATGGAACAATGACTCGAACAGTCAGAAATAGAAGGTACTCAGGAATAGAATTCTATCCCATACTTGTCTCCTTTTAATCAATGTTATTCCTGTTAATGAGACTTTCCCATCTGAGCTTAAAACTGGTACGAAGCTAGGGTTCTTCCTAGCTTTAATTTCTCTCTTTACTTCACTAATTCATTCATTCTTTTGGAATACAATACTTTCAAATTTCTTTTGTTCCTCTCCTGGTCCTTTATCATGTCTTGTTAGAGTGCTGCAATAACATCTAAAATGGTCTCACTGCCTTTTCTCTCCCTCTTCTATTCAATCTATGATACTGCTTCTAGACTGATGTAATCTGATCATGAATTCTGTGACCCCTTTATTCCTTATCAACTGTAGTTTTTATCCCCACTTAAATGCCCTCTGATTTGAGCCCATCACATTCATTCACTTCTTATCCTTTTCCCTAGACTGTCTCTATTTTCAATATGCTGTAGTTGACCATGTCTTTGTAGTTATCACTTCATGTCTATATTCCTAGTCATATCTTGGCGTATTTCGTAATACCTAGCTTAGTGCCCACTTTTTCTATAATAGTTTTTCTCTTTGGAATTATACCATATATTACATTCTACCTTTTATTATTCTTTAGTTTTTATATAATAGCTTAGAAAATTGTTCCATTTTGCAGCCACACAAAGTTGCACTTAGATCATGGCTCTTCCATTTTCTAACTATGACTTCTGGATAATCACTGTTCTTTGCCTCACTTTGCTCACCTGCAAAAATTAAGATGTTATCATTACCTCATCAAGTCTCACTTAGGTTAAAGTATTCAGTGCAATGCCTAGCACAGTTAATGGTAGCTGCTTCATTTAATCCAAATAAAAATAGCAAGTAGTTGTAGATTTCATTTGAATATACAGGTTCCCCCAACATGCTTAATCTTCATTTGGTTGCAATTCTAGAAGAAAATCACACATAGAGCAGCAATAATTTAATTCGAAATATTGTATCTTTATTGCTTTTTTCTTTGTTTATAAAAGTAATAAAATCAATACCTTTAGTACTGAGGCAGAGCACCCAAGAAAGGAACAAATCTGGAAGAACTCCCCACAACTGAGTTGTTATGCTGGTGGAACTTATCTGGGAAACCATCTGTGGGGGTGATGCAGCTTAAATTTGCTGGAGGGTGAGTAGGGCCAGACTATAGCAATGCCTGAGACTGGATCTGCGTGTATACAGAAGCCTAGAGCCCCAAATTTAAGGCATCACTCATTCTCCAGTTTTGTGCCCTAGGCCTCTCTCTTGCCGCACCACAGCCTCAGCTTATGGTGGAGGGATAATGAGTGCCATTGGGTGTCCTGTACCACAGAAACAAGTCTTGAGGTGCTCACGGGAACCTGAAAGAAAAAGCCCCTTAGAGTCCCTCCAGTGCCCTCTACTGACAAAGTTTCACCTGGTGCCAGCTGGTAAAAGAAGTGTTCCATAACCAAAGCAGGACAGTGAAAAGTGAATAGGGAACTGAAAGGCAATAAACTGGTGACTAATTCGACCATCATAAAACACAACAGGTTTTCCTAACTGTTGTGTTGGACTCTGGTCTCAAAATAGGTACAACACAGAAAAGCATTCTACAATTAAGTAAGTTTGAGAATGACATATACTATTATCTCTGTCTTAGAGATTTTTCATACATTAGTCCCGAGAAATGCTGCAGTAAGGAAAACTTAACTTTATTTAGTTTGATCATGAAGCTTTTCTGTTGGAAGACCTGTTACACATCTACAGGTGTGTGATATTATACAGGATACCATTCTAAAGACATTCCCTCCAAAAAATTAGAATTAAGATTAAGAATGCCCAGTATCACAATTGTTACTTAGCATGACTCTCTGGAATTTCTGGCTGGTGCATTAAGAAATAAACAAATCTGGGGTGTAATTATTGGAAGGAAGACAACTATCATTTGTGGGTAATATGATTGTCACTCAGCAATCCCAAGAAAATTTGAAAGACTGTAACAATAACAGTTCAGTGGGGTGGCTGATTAAAAGGTATTAATTAAAACTTTAATAGTTTTCTGTAGTCCCAAGAATGACAATATGAAAATTATTACTAGAAAAGTCTTTTGTGATTGACAACAAAATGTATAAAATACCTAGTAATAAGCTTAGCAAGAAATGTGCAGGATCTATGGGAAGAAGAGCTCAAAACTTAGCCAATTTAGAGGCAAAAGAAGATTTGAATAAATGGAAAGATACATGTTCCTGAATATTGTAAAAATGTCAATTCTTGAAAAATTAATTATAAATGTATCAAAGCATCAAAAGAAATTAAAACTTGACCCTAGAAAACTGATTTATGACCATGACAGTTCGTGAATGGAGGAACACAGCCAAACAACACATGGAAAATGTTCATTTTGCCAGATAAGTAAACTACCAAATAAGATTTTTTTTCAAATACCATGTAATAAAGATTAAAAGGAATATTCAAATTTGTCAGTGATATGGAAAAAGTGGCATTCTTATGTTCCTGGGAATATAAATAAATATAGTCAATCTGGAGGGGATTTTTAATAGTATAACTCAAAATTCTTAATTTGTTCTACTCTTTGATACAGCACTTCAACCTCTGGAAATTTATAATTTGAGGAAATAATGAATATGTATAAAAATATTAATCTATAGTGTTACTGCAATGTTTATAATAATTTAACATTAGAAGTAACTGAAATGATTAATATGAAGTTGATTTGATCAAGTATGGCACATTAAAAAATAATGCAACCAAAGAATGTTATATATCTGGGATAATATTCACAATGTAGTGTTAATGTGGACTACAAAACAGTACGTAGAGTTTGAAATGTGGTCGCTAGAAGATTGACTCAATCCACCTTCTAGGCACTTGATACTAAAAATTGTGATTTACCTCATGTGATAGTCTTTGGAGTTGCTTAAAAATAGTTGAAACTAAAAATATTAACTTTTTAAATGTATATATACAAGTAAAAGACTAGAAAAAGAATATTAGTAGTAGTTATCTTTAGGTGGTGGAATAATTGATGACTTTTATTTTCTAATTTGTGCCTCATATGTTTCTAAGATTTCTGCAGTGAGCATGTGGTTTTTCCTAATTAGAAAAAAAGTATTTAAATAGGTAAGATACATACGGGAAAAGCAAAATCAGTAATGTCACATGCCACAGAGACCAAAATATGTCCTTGGAACTCACTGGGGACTTCAGCAAAAGCAATTTGAATATAGTAGAACTGAAAATAAAGAAGACAGATGGCAACGTAGTAAGTAAATGGGAGATAAAGATAGTGATTCCACTCTAGATCAGCGCCAACAGAAATAAAATGTGAACCACATACTAATAATATATTTTGTTTAACCCAGTATATCCAGAATATCATTGCAACATATAATAATAAAATTAATGAAATATTGTACATTCTTTAGTTACATCTCATTTCATACTAGTCATATTTCAGGTACTCAGTAACCACATGTGGTTATTGGCTACCACATTGCACAGGGAAAATTGAAGTTGTCCTGTTTGTTGAGAAAGTAATGCCGAAGATAGAGGGTAGCTAGTGGGGAAATGTGAGAATCCTTCGTCCTTTGTAGTTCATTAACGCAACAGAACCATTTCCAGTGCAACTTATTGCCTCTTTAAAAATGAGATATTTTATGTAGTTAAAAAATATGTATATATAATATAATATTATTAAAGATATTATATACATAATAAATAAAAAATAAAACACTCATACTCTTCACCCTGCTTAAGAAATAGAATATCTTGTCACCTGTGAGCCCCTCTTAGATGGATATCATTTCTTCTTTTTTTTCCCTTTTACAGGTTTTGGTAAGAATAGTCTGAGTCGTAGAGGAAGAGTGATGCCTGGAAAGAAACGTCCTTATGGAGTTATCACTGGGCTTGCAGCTAGGAAAGCAACTGGAATTCGAAAAGGAATTAGCCCTATGAATCGACCACCTCTAAGTGATAAGGTAGAATGATGGCTTAATCCTGAGTCAGATACCCTTTTCCTTTATTCGTACTAATACTTCTGTAATGACCTTCACAGAGCATTTTATTTCAATATGATTTTTTATGTAGCACTTTGGGGTTTATATAAAAAGGTGAAATTGTTGTCATGCATGAATAATACCTAAATTTCCACATTCTCAAATACAAATTTTTTAACAGGTTCTTGACTTTATGTGCGTGTGTGTATGTACAATTTTTAACAGGTTATTGAGATATAATTTTATATTATAAAATTCATTTGTTTTAAGCATACAATTTAATGAATTTTAGAAAATTTACAGTTATACAATCATGACAATAATCTAATTTTAGAATATTTCTATCACTCTAAAAAGAAATCTCTTATTCATTCAGTCTTACTTCATCATCTACCCCAGGCAACCACTAATCTACTTTCTGTAGATTTTCTGTAACTTTGTCTTTTCTGCACATTTTATATAAATGGAATCATAATAATACATGGTTTGGCATTTAGCCATAATGTTTTTGAAGTTCATCATGTTATAGCATGTATCAATACCCTGTTTCCCTGAAAATAAGACCTAGCGGGACAATCAGCTCTAATGCATCTTTTGGGGCAAAAATTAATATAAGACCTGGTCTTATAATATAATTATATAAGACCTGGTATTATATTAGACCTGGTCTTATAATAAAATAAGACTCGGTGTTATGTTATGTTATGTTAAAATAAGACTGGGTCGTATATTAATTTTTGCTCCAAAAGATGCATTAGAGCTGATTGTCTGGCTAGGTCTTATTTTTGGGGAAACACAGTACTTCATTCCTTTTTATTACTGAATAACATTCCATTATATGGATATACCATATTTTGTTTATCCATTTACCAGTTGTTCTCACTGAACCATTTTGGTTGTTTTCACTTTTTAGGTATGTAAATAATGTTGCTGTGAACATTTACCTGTAAGTCTGTATGGATATAGGTTTTCATTTCCCTTGGATAGATAACTACCCCTCAGTTGGTATTTTTAATTAGAGTTAACAATTATTTACCTACCATAAGTTAACTACTTTTCAAATTTTAATAGTTTTATTCACATCTCAATGAGTAATTTTTGAATCGGTCAAAGCATTTCTTAAAATAGTTTCACAAGTGGTTTTTCTTTTATTTCTTAAGTTTAGTAAGTCTGAGCTACCAAGGAATTTAATGTTCTATTTTTTAATCTTTGGTTTTCTCATTATGAAAACATAATATGTACTTGTAAAAAAAATTCAGGACATTTATTCCTTAAATTATCTCAAATGCGTGTATTCTGGTTAAGAACCACAACAGTGTTAGATCTCTTAACTTTTCTATTCTGCCACCACCAACAGATATTTTCTCCTCTAAAATTTTATCATGGCGCTTACTATTTATTAGAAATTAGAAAATATTAATGGGATCTAGATACTGGAATGGAGTTGGGGTTTAACTGCTAATTACTTGCTCCAGTAAATATTTCAAGTTACCTAATATGTGGTAGTTGTTTGAAAATAATGAAAATTGAAAATGTTAAATTACAGAATGCTAAGAATATACTGAAAAATAAGATCTATTTATTCAAAGTTTGAATGATTTTGGCAAAGGTGTGGTTTGAAATTTGCTGTTTCTTTTAAAAACCCTTTTCTCAACCCCAATTCCGATTAAGAGTCTGATTAGGATACAATGTAGTAATTGTGAAGCAGATTATTTTCTAGCAATTTAGAAAATTTCATTTATATATAAATAACTCATTATACTTTTCTATTCATTAAACAAGTCACCTAAATAACTAATTAGCCTTAAATTGCTGTATATACTTGAAATTTTACTTAAAAAAAAACTTCTGACCATAATTAGACTTTCTGTTACTTTATCTCTTCCTTACTGTAGTTTATATAAATTGGTGAGATTTTATTTCAATAAAAATATACGTTTTCTTACCTATGAAATGAATAGGTGAGAAAGATAGCATACTCATTTACATTATTGTAAATACAGCAAATGTCTATGATAAGAGGGGAATGGTTGTATCTAAGAATGAATTTTATTTTTGGTTAGATTCAAATTAAAGTATCTGTCAAGTATACGTTGTGTTTAAGTTATTCAGGGATTGTTCTACTGGAATATAGAACTTTGTGTCAGTCCTATAACACTTCGCTTTTAGATTCCAAATTTCCTAAAACTAATGCTCTGTAGAACTTTTAACTTGACTCAGATAATACTTAAACCATTTAGTACTTCTGTGAAGTTAAAAAATTTGTTGTTGATATATATATAGCAGTTGTTTTCTGCTTATAGGTAGTTTTAATCATTTATCTGATTTTGAAGTTAAACATAAACCTCTTATCTCCATATTATGGAATCATGTTCAGGAATAAAAAGAAATAAATGTTAATACACAAGACAGCAAGGATATATATTTCAGAACATCATGCTAAGCAAAAGAAGTCAAACACAAAACCCTAGGTACTGTGTGATTCCGTTTACAGTTAAGTCCTCACTTACTGTAGGACGCTATAGATAGATTCTGTGACTTAAAGCAAAAGGATGTACAACAAAACCGATTTTACCATAGGCTGATTGATATAAAAGAAAGTTAGGTTCTTTTTTTTTTTCCTCCTTGAAAAAAAATGTTTTATTTAAGTGTGGTTGGTATACAATATTATATTGGGTAAGAGTTAGGTTCTGATGGCATCTCCTCAACATTATAACGAAACAATGTTATTTGAGGACCTGTATTTGAAATTGTAGAAAAGGCGAAACTCTAGTAACAGATGAGTCATTGTCTGGTTATGATTCTCTGTAATTACCCAAATTCATCAAGCTATACGCTTAAAAATTTATTATATGTAAATAATACCTTAATAAAATTTAACATTAAAAAAAACCTAAAAACCTCGATTTCTTTTGCTCAAGGAATAATTTTTTATATCAAAATTATTGTGAAAGAGAGAACACGCATTAGATTCGGCCTCAATCAGTGCTGCCTGAATAGCCCTGGTTTTTTTTTTTTTTTGGTTCATTGAGGCATTTTATTTCCACGTATGTATTACATTCCTAGGAAAAAATTCCCAGGATTTTCCCCTCCTATGTATTTTCATCTTGCTTCTTCATGGTCCATGATGCCCGCTGAGGTTGTCAGTACAATAAAATCAAACTGACAGGATAGGAGCAGGTTGTTTGCCATTTTTCTAGATTTTGATTTGCACATCAAATCTGGGCTGATGACTCCACACTTGTTTAACCTGCCCATGAGGCTCACAATAATTTCCGCAGCTCTGTGATCGTCAATGATTTCAAATTTGCCAGTGTAACCATGCTTCATCGTCAGTTAGAAACTGAATGATGACTTTGGAGCACGGACTAATAAGAACCTGACGTTTGCCTCTCTTTTTGGCATTGTTGATGCTTTTCAGAGCATTGACCAGGATATTCATGTACGTCATTATGGCGGCATGTTTACATTACATGGAAAGATGGCAGAAAGAGGCCTGAATGGCTGTTCTTTTGGATCTCAAAGAAATGCTTCTTGCCTTTCATTAAAACAACAACAACAACAACAACAACAAACTATGAAAGAAAAACTTATCCCTCCTTGTACTGTTTAAAACACATTTATATACATATACAACCCTTAGATCCATGGCACACAGTCATCATGTGTTAATCAGGATTGTTACAGTTGTAGTCCATGCATTTATCATTTAATTAGTGGTGTTGAGTACCTACTATGTGCTCCACGCAAGACATTCTGCAGTAATTCAACAGAAAATCCCTGACCTTATGGAAAACTCAGGTAAACATTAAATAATCACATAAATAACTATATGATTATAATATGGCAGGTGCTTTGAAGTAAAATAATACGTGACAGCAGCATCATAGAAGGATCTTTCACATTTACCTATAAAAAGGTATTATTAAAGACAAAATACAAAGCTTGGAATGAGTCATTAGTCTGATTTCATAGCATTTCTCTTATACTCTTGGTAATTCTTTATCCCTGTTTTTACATTTACTTATTTTCCAAATGTTCAAGAAAATGAAGACATAATTTTTGCAATTTTTAGTCTATCGATGTTTATGAAGTACTTCACGTATGATTAAAATATAAGGGAGTCCAGATTAAGATATGGTCTGTATTGTCCAGGACTTTTGAAACTGCTTCATGGAAAATATGGATGCATGAATTAGGCTTCAATGATGGATTGAATTTATATATGTGGAGGGGAAAAAGTGGACATTTCATGTGCTTGTTTTCTATGATAACTGAGTTTTCTTGATTCCTTTTTTTCTGTGTAACCATTTGTACTCAGGATTCTTTGCTATTATAATTACAACCTCCTCTTTTTTTCTTTCTCACACATTTGTTTTGGAACTTGGCCCTTTTATCCCTTGACTTGATATCAAAAACCATGTTTATGTAAATGATTCCTAATTTATATCTCTGGCTTTCCGGTTCTTCTCTTGAGTGCCAGACTCATGTTTCCCATCACCTATGCATCCCCCAGAGCACTTCAAACTGAACAGATCTAAAATAGAAACAAATTATTTTCTGTCCAAATTCTTCTTTTGTTGCAAGTATTTTATGTATAATATGGTGGTCTTTTCAGTCACTTAGTCTGGAAATATTCAAGTCATTTTAGCTTTTCTCTCTAACATGCACATCTAAGTAGTGGTCAGACCCTGTCCATTCAGCCTCAGAAATGTTTATTGTAATAGGGTATATAGCAAAAAGCAGTCTGATTAACATAGTTTCTTGCCTTCTTAAAGAATATAGAACGATATTTTCCAGCATTAAAAAGGAAGGCAAACCTTCTGAGACAAAATGAAGTGCAGAGAAAAACAGTTGCAGTTCTCAAGAGACCTAACCAGCTAAATAGAAAGTAAGTATTCAGATACAAGACAATAATATGTTATCTTGCATAAAGACATACTTCTTTCCTAAGTGTTCAAAGGAATGGATATTCAATGATTCTTATAGTTCTCTTGTCGTTTTCAAGACAGATATTTGAGATGTCTATCTGAATATGGAAGCATTTACAAATAACCTTTCTTATTTCTTAGACCCAGTGTTACTGATGAATTTAATTAATTATAAACTTTTTATAAAAGCATCACTCTGCTTCTTTACCTCTCTTGACATACAGAATAAAATTGCAAAAGGTAATTGTTTTGGTAAAAACACCTCAGGCAGATTTATTCAAAATTGGGAATTCTGAAAGCTGAATTTGTTACTCAGTCTCAAAGGCTCTTAATAGAACAGTGCACAAAGTCTGACAATTAGGTTCGCAAACTCATCCTACATACCTCATTGCTGAATATCACTATAGTCACCTACCTTCGAAGTACCTTGGGAAGCCATGCTCCGTCGCCAGCATCTATTCCACCCATCAAAGCAGTTTTGGAATTCTTTTTCTGGAATGGCCATCAGGGCTGTTGTCGTATTACGCTTGATGTCCTGAATGTCGTCAAAATGTCTTCCTTTCAATATTTCTTTTATCTTCCGGTAAAGAAAGAAGTCACTGGGAGTCAGATCAGGCGAGTAGAGCGGGTGTTCCAATACAGTTATTTGTTTACTAGCTAAAAACTACCTCACAGACAGTGCCCTGTGAGCTGGTGCTTTGTCGTGATGCAGGAGCCATGCATTGTTGGCAAAAAGTTCAGGTCATCTAACTTTCTCACACAACCTTGTCAGCACTTCCAGATGTTAACTTGGTTAACTCTTTGTCCAGTTGGTACAAATTTATAATGAATAATCCTTCTGATAATCAAAAAAGGTTAGCAACATTGTTGCAACAAGTTTGTGGACTTAATTGTCAGACCTACTATGTTATTTGTGGAAAGCAAACTAGAAAGAATTCTGCATGAATGTTTCTTAAGATGAGATTATTTTAATTTAAATTGAAAGCCATAACAAAAACTTAAATATTATGACCTATTGTTATGGCATTTTGTTCTCTGTAAGGATAAAGTGGGCAAAAAGGAAGTTGATAAGCTGCAAAGTTACCTTTTTATTTCAGTTTCAAGTACCATTTATTCACCTTTATAGTATAAAATAATTCAAAACAGAACAAAAAACCCTGAAATGAAGTCTTTGTATATAAATGGAATGGCTGAAATTGCAGTTTTACTTAACTATCATCTCTTTTTCTTTCGGGAATCAATTGGTAGTATCTTTGGAAACGGAGAACTTCTCACTTACTAAAAACTTGTCAATTGCATGAGCCATTCATTAATGAGCCCATGCTAATTGGGCTAACTAGGGAAATTTAGTATTTGAGCCTCTATAAGAGTGGAGGTAATATTAAGCAATATGTTAAGCATTTATTTATAAAAATAATTAAATAGGTAAATATACAAATTTTCTCATATTGTACCAACTTTCTATAGAAACTAGACAGGAATTGATAAACGTCAAGTGAAACATAATTAAGGATACGTTGTTCTGTGTGTGAAGGAGCAAGCAGTGGAAGAATATAAGTTTCTCTGTAATGTATATTAATATGTAAATGTTTCTGAGTGAGAAAGGAAGAGAAAACTGAAAAAGATGTTATTCAAGGTTTTCTCTTTTTAGCAGTTTGACTAGGCACAGTAGGTGTGGGTTTTCTTTGTACTAATCCTGTAAATAAATCTGTACTTACGTCTTTTGCCAAATTTAAGAAATAACATTAAAAATGTTGTTTTCTAATGTCTTTAGAAGAGATCTTACATATTTGGAATTTTGTAGAGTTGAAAATTTGCAAGATAAATTACTTCAAAAGTAACCAAGTTGTTATGTAATATGCTATAGAGGGAGATGTTTATAAATCAAATCTCAATAGCTTCATGTAAATGAGGAAATAATTCAATCTTTATATTTAGTATATGTCAGATTTTCAGCCTATGAATTTAACTATTTTTGCTTATTTTTTTCAAGATGTTTGAATGTTGTTAAGTGGCTCAGACTGTTACTCATGTGTGTTTTTGTTGCAGAAATAACATTCCAGCCAATTATACCAGGAGTGGAAATAAATTAAGTCACCAGAAAGACACTCGTCAGGCAACTTTTCTTTTCAGAAGAGGCCTGAAGGTATAAAAAACCCTTGGTGTGGTGTTTTCTTTTTACCCAAACAAAGGATCCTGAACAATCATCTTTAGTAATCTGCAATCATAGAAATGGCTCATAGCTGAGGTAGGGGTTGGGTTTTGCGGTGTGGAGAATATGACATTAGATTAGTTTCTTTTTTCCACCCCCCTTTTCTCTTGTCCTCAATAGCAACATCATATAAGAATTTAAAATGTTATTTAGGAATATGCCTGTTTTTACTACTTGTTATGATTCAGGAATCCCAACAAAGAGGTGTTGCCAGAATAAGCACGTGTCCCTCCTGCATGCATACACATATCACAGTGGATTATAAAGTTAGGAGGATAATCTTTGGATTCAAATCCTCTGCTTTCTGTGGGATCTATTACTTTTTTTTTCCCCTTCAGGTTCAGGCCCAGTTGAACACAGAACAACTGCTAGACGATGTAGTAGCAAAGAGAACTCGTCAGTAAGTTTCAATTTGTTCTTCACGATGTCATTTCCAAACTCCTAGAATGCTAGCGACCCAAAATACTTTGTGCCCTGGTCCAAAATAAATTTAATGAGACCTAAAGTAAATTAACCATTGAGCCTGAAATAAATCCTTTTTTTTTGCTATTTTTCCCCTCAAAAATCTTTTGTATTTTCACATCAGTATTTCAAAACAGTTTTAGCACCAAATACAATGCTCTATTTTTAATTTTTTTATTACCTGATTATTATATTTTAAAGAAACAGCTCTTCATTTTCTGTAACTGCTTTTATACAAAGGAACCTATTCAGTGAATAAATAATAGAAAATCCATAGAGCTTTCTGTAAAATTTGTAAACCTTTAAAAACAATAGATATTTTTCCTTTTCACATATTCTTTTTTTCCCTTATCCCTATAAAGGTTTTTCAAAAATATTTTTTTGTCTGTTAGAATTGCACTTCCCAAGTATGATTTGTAACATTCTAATTCCATCAATATGATTGGGTTTGGGATTAAACTATTCAAAATTTTGGAAAACCAAACATACAAAACATGATTATGGTCCAGACAGATATCATGCCACCTAAACTGGGGCGTGATTTTGAGCAATCGGAGTGTAAGAAAGGAAACTTGATACTGGCAGAAATGTTTTACACAGGAATCATGACATTGGAAACTGTAAGGAAGAAAATGATAATAGATTATTTGCTTCTACGTGAACAATATTTACATAATTGTAATAATATGAATGCTGGCTGTTTTGAACTTTGAGAATGAACGTATGGAGCAAAGCGCAAAATTATTAATTTGGTAACAGAATATAATGTCAATGTCAGATTTGGACTAACATAAGTATAATAGGAGAGCTGATAAAAAGTGGGAGGTACAAAGTGGGAGAAGAGATGGAAGGAAAGAACAGAGTTACTTTTTATAAGTGGGGAGGGGAGGCTGTCAAGAAACTACTGAAAGAGATTTAAATATATTTAAAGTTATAATGGAAGTAAAATAATGATACAGCCATCAAAACATTTAGAGTTAGCTAGGAAAACTAAAAGACAGTATGATGAATCCTAATCATAACAAATATTACACAAGCATCTTGTTTAGTGAAGTGGAGATAACAAGCAGCATTAAGAACAAGAAAGGCTAAAAGTACTGTGCTAGGGAGCAGGAATAGGGAGAGTAGTGAGATGAAGGACGGTTGCTTTTCTTTAGAAGCCCTTCTGTATTATTTGGGGTTTTTTTAATGTGCATATATTTATTACACTGAAAAATATTTAATAAACTGTCTAGTTCCTGTACCCAAGATGCTGATTAATTATATCATGATGGGGCGCAGGTATCTATTTTTTAAAAGCTAAGAAAAAAGTAATGACTGCTTTAAAATGTATGCTTTTTAAATGCACTGTAAGATTTATAAACTTCCATTCTAATGCAGTTTTTGGTTTTTCTGAAAATAGATGGCGAACTTCCACCACAAATGGAGGAATTTTGACTGTGTCCATTGATAACCCTGGAGCAGTGCAGTGCCCAGTGTAAGTCTTTTCCTTATTTTGCAGAAATTATAACCTTTCAGTATATAATAGAAAGTTAGTGGACTTGTGCTCAGAGTATGATGTCCAAGTTAGAATAAACTGAGACAAGTATAACAGTAATACTTATGGTTATAAATGGAAATAGTATAGTATGCAGTTAAAAGTAAAAGCTCCCTTGATTCCTGGTTCTACAGCTCCAAAGTAACCAACCACATACAACAGTATTTTTATTTTAAAAGTTGGTGCATGTATAACAAATAATATATACATCTATTTTTTATGTATAATAAATAATACTATACATACTTGTTCCCTTCTTTCCCTCCTCCCAGTATATTTTGAACAGTTTTGCTTTTCAGTACACATAGACATACCTCCTTTCAGAAGTCTTCATAGTGTGTTCTTTTATCTAGATGATCTTAATTTAGTTAACCATTATATTTATTGCATTATAAACTTTCCAGGTTTATGGAGTTTTTGATGTATACTGCTATTTTAGTAATTGAAATTAAAAGAATGTGCGATGGGTCTCTTAAGACTTCAGAGGTTGCTTTTTTAAGGAGAAAATCAAGACTTGGAAATCACCAATCATTCCAAATGGTTGAAAAGTTTATAGTTCTACTTAAAGAGGTATTCTTTGAGTGATTATAAATTTTAGTCCCTAGTCAATCAAGAATCATGTACTTTTTTGTGAGAACACAAAATCGCTCTAATATCTTTGAACATGAGTACAAGTTAATATACCTTATGTAGCAAATGATTTATTTTTCTTCTTTTGATTAAACTGGTCTAATTTCATTTTAATTTTTTTCTAATAGAACTCAGAAACCACGATTAACTCGTACTGCTGTACCCTCATTCTTAACAAAACGGGAGCAATCTGATGTAAAGAAAGTTCCTAAAGGTGTCCCCCTGCAATTTGACATAAATAGTGTTGGAAAACAGGTAAATTTTTTAACCTTGGATATTGTGATCTTGGTAAAATTTACTTACTACTTTTTGTAATTTTGTAGATTCCTTAGGATTTTCTGGGTAAACTATCATGTCATTCTCCAAATTCCTTTCCAGTCATTAAACCTTTTCTTTATTATAATAGGTAGGACCTTCAGTACAATGTTGGGTAGAAGTGGGAATTCCTGAAGGAATTCCCTTGTATTCTTAAGTTGCTGAGAATTTTTATCATGAATAGGTGTTGGATTTTGTGTCACATAACTTTTTTATATCCATTGACAAAATCTGTGGAATTGAAGATATGAAATATCTTCAGAAATTAGACCAAATTTAATTTGCTATTTTTACTTTATTTTGTTCTTACCACTTTCCTTTCAGAAATGATGAGGTATAATTTGGGTGTACTTCCTGCTATTTATCAGAAGCCAGATTTTGATTTGAATTTCATTTTGAGTTCCCAGAAATTCAAGAAAATTTACTTCAAAATATTCACAAGACTAACTCCCAACTTTTATCAGAAGTATCACTAGAGTAGGTAGCAGTGTTTTCAGAGCCTAAAAATAATTCAGATAGAGAAATCTTTGGGTATATGATTTATAGGCATTATAGTATATGTGTTTTGTATATAATGTAGGCATTATAGTGCTTAGGAGATAAGAGATCCTGACTCAGACTGCCTGGTTTAAATGCTGGAGCTGCAAGTCGGCAAGTTAACTTCTCTAAACATCACTAAATTCACCTGTTTCATATGGTTTTTGTTACAATTAAAGGAGTTCCTACACATAACTATTCAGGAAATGTTAGCTATTGTTACTGTGAATTACCATTATGTATAAGCACATTGTTCCAAGGCAAATATGGCTTACAATCAAGTTGTTAATTTTTGTCTTGTTTTGTTTTCTCTAGACAGGGATGACTTTGAATGAGCGATTTGGGATCCTGAAGGAACAAAGAGCCACTCTCACGTTCAACAAAGGAGGAAGCCGCTTTGTAACCGTGGGATAGATCCCATGTCAAAGGGACTTTTGGAGTGATGACTCTGTTTAAAAAGTTGAATTGCTTGAAGAGTTTATCACAGAAATTCAAGGAACTTTATTTCAAAATATTCACAAGGCTAAATTACTCTTATTTTTATTTTTGAAGTTTTTTTGTTTTTTTTTTAAACATGTATAAATAGTGCCCTGAAAGAATAACAGGGAATATACCTATCTGTTCTTAAAGATTTCTTGGTTGGTCCAGACAGAACAGTTCTGTTTAACTTTTTTGGTTCCTCATGAAGCAGAAAGAAGACAGAAAGAGAAATTATTTTTATGATAGTGGTATTTAGGATCTCATCTCCTTGGCCCATTTTTTACACTTTGCCATGATAAATCTTGGTCTTCAGAAATATGAGTAGGTCCTTTTGTTGCTGTCATTTATTCTTTAATAGTGTTGCTGTAATAAGTGCAGTTGACTTTCATTAGCGCTATTAAAAAAATTAGAATTCTACTTTTGGGTTTTAAGGTTTATGGGAATATCTGGAACTTGGCTCATTTTTCAGATAGTATTAGGTCAATCCTCTAGAGTTGTAAATCTTTAAAGTTGAAATTTTAACAAGAAAGGTGACTCTAGGCATTAGTCTCAGTTTAAAATGTTGCTGTTTGAAGGCTATAAATGCATGTTTACAAAATTATCTAGTAGAGCCTTGGAGAAGATCCAATGTAAAAATCTGACAGTCTGTGGAAGTAAATGAAAAAAGCATGAGAGGAAATAGGTTGAAGACAGGTACTGGTAACTGAAGTGAAAAACTTTAAAACCCAGGTCATAGCTATACTGTTTGGATTTATGGTAATCTTGAGTCTAGTGTCCACAAAGAAGTCTCCAAATGAAATTTAGAAAAATTAAAATGGATTGAGTCCCTTAGATATTCTGATAGTAAAATTCATAGCCATAAAGTCTTATACTTCTTATTCGAAAAGTTAAATTTTATCAGCGTTTAAGCGTGCTAAATAAACAGTATACAGCTCCAAAAACAAAACTAGTACATGTCACAAAGGAAAAAATGCAAAATGAGACTAGAGTAACATTATAAACTTATTTTATACCTTTCACTCTGGAGGGGAAGAAGGAGTTAGTTTGCTGTGCCAAGCTAGTGCTGAGTCCTCAGATGGTTGTAATCTACAAGCTATGGTATAATGCCAAAATGCAGCAAAATACCCAGCGATAAGTTTGGCCGTTTTGAAGCTAACCTTTTGGTTTGCTATAATGTTAAAACCTCTAAGTAGGTGTTAGCTTCCCTAGAGTGTATTGTTAGTGTTGATCTCCCCTATAAAAAACAAACAAAAACAAAAAGCGAAACAAAACATTAATAACTCCTGCCTGCCTTGCATTGTATACTAGATTTCATTGTTGTCTCCCATGCTCCTTGGGTTACGTGGTTCATGCTAGCCACTGAAAGCTATCAAAAACAGTTCCATGCTTATTATACCAAAGAATTAAATCTGATCCTTAATATCTGGTATTTTGCCAGTAAGTCTACTGATAAAGGATTATTGGAAGCCAGTCACACAATTTGGAAATAAACTCTAGTCTCTCGCTAGGCCAAGGACTCACTGCAAAACATTTTTGCAAGAATGAATGCTTAGATTTGATCCATGAACAATACATTTTAGACTGGTTTAGAATTTCTGATAGCTTATTTTAAAGCAAAGGAAAAACAACTGAGCACGAGTTTGCTGTCTATAGAACAATTTGTGAAAATATGGTATAAAGATGTTTTCATTGTCTTGTTATTTTAAATATTGTACAAAGCTATTATTAATGCATTTTTTTTGAAAAACCTTAAAAATTGCCCCAAATATTGACATTAAGTTCATCAAACAACAGTGTCTTTGGTATATTAAACTTTTGCTCTTCATGCATCTGTAATTTCATTTTTTTTAAATACAAAATTGTGCTTTTGTTACAACTAAATTAAAATTCTTCAGTGCTAATGTGTTGTATATAAACAAAAGAATATGCTTTCTTGGAGGAAAATTTCCTTCTTTGAATGTGGTTGTAGTCATCCTTTTTCAGTTCCTAAAGTTTTTCTTTAAAAAAGATGCAACTTAAATGTATTTTCCTTTGCATCAAGGTATATGCAAAACATTGATGCAGTGCATCACAAAATGAAAGTTTGTATTTAATGAGGAGACGCTTTACACTGTACTTTTTGGTGTTTTTTGGAA
Organism: Rhinolophus hipposideros; assembly: GCF_964194185.1. Taxonomy (NCBI): domain Eukaryota; kingdom Metazoa; phylum Chordata; class Mammalia; order Chiroptera; family Rhinolophidae; genus Rhinolophus; species Rhinolophus hipposideros. Next base: position 51,321,734 of record NC_138048.1, on the reverse strand, counting down.
AAGTTACATTTAGATCTATTCTAAAGCTGTTCATTTTTAACAAATAAAATCTTACAGTACTCACGTGATTTATTCTTAGCTGTAAAGATTGAGTTGTGGTTTTTAGATTGTTCTGTTGTAAAGCCTTTGTAGTGATTATAACTTTTAGGGTTTTAAAAGCTACCTACTAGCTAAATTGGTAAATCAATCTAGACTCATATTCTAGATTGAGTCTAGAATATGACCTCTAGAATTCTAGACCTCTAGTCTAGACCTCTAGTCTAGAATTTTGACCTCTAGAAAGGTCAAAACTGCCTTTTGACCATTTCATAGCTCCAACAGGAAGTTGCCTGGAGGAGTTAAAATAGAGAGTCACATTTACTTAGAATGCAGAATATTGGCCTGGATGAGCCTTTAGAGATCATCTAGTTCATCCCTTCTTTTTACTTCTTAGTTAAGTGAGACCTAGTTTTTCAAGACTTGTGTGGGGTAGAGTCACTTTTTGAGCTTAGATTTTTTAATTCTCAATTCATAATAAACTGTGAATTAAACACCCACAGAAAGTAGTGGAATGGTGTGTGGCTTGTCAGATATCTAAAAAGCAGTAAAACCAATACTTTAGCTTTTGTAGCATGGTAGGTAAATCTACCAGTAATGATTATAAGACTTCATTACTTCGGTATTCAAATTATGCAGACCTATTAGAAAAGGCCAGTGTTCCTAATCAGACTGTGCGTTTTTTTCTAACAGGCAGAAACTTCACAATTTTAATTATAAACAAATCATAAAATACTTCTAAATATGAAGAAACATAGATTTCATTGACCAATGGTTATTTTTTTTGTTACGATAGATATGTATATTTTACTGTCAATAGCTTTATAATTCACACATACAGTGTCGGTAATTTTTGTGCTTTTTAGAGGGAGGTAATTTTTCTGATTTCTATTATAGGGATAAGAGAGAAAAATAGCTGACTTTGGACTAAAGAGAATTAATGCCATGCATTCTGAATTTAGGAAGTATTAGGGCAGAAAATGATTTCATTTCTGATCAGTATGTTTTTGAACTTTAATCAGAATTATGATTGTTTTTGCCACTAAAAAAAAAAAGATGTGATTTTTAAGCTTCCCTTTAAAGAGAGTTCTTTTTGCATGGGTCAATTTGGAATCTGACCCTTTTTAAAAAGGATTAGCTGGAGAGAGCTATTGAGATTTGAGTGAAACCTTTGCTCCTAACTTTCAGTCTGTAAAATGAACAGGAAGAAGCAGGGAAATTCTCTATATCTGTTCCTAACATTCAGTAATCCCTACTGCCTGTATTTTTAACTCCTACTTCCCGACTGCAGAGCAGTAGTGGAATAAGTTATAGATGCCTGTAACTCTTGCTCACAGCCTTTTTGCAATTGTTTCTCATCACGTCTTTTATGCATCACTAGACTCTGGTGAACTTCCCATAATGACTCCATTTCTTATATCTCATTCTTGCAAAATGATCATGTCACTTGATTTGTGGAGAAGATTGAGGGAGTAGAATGAGAATTCCCTCATATTCTACCTTTGCTTTATAGATGAAACCACAAATCCCTAGAAGTCTCAAAACTCCTGATCTATCCTTTTTACCAGCCTTCTTTACCTAGGACTTGTTCTCGTATAATGGTATATATAGCACCTTCATTTTCCTTGTATCCACAGCCTTTCTTTTGGCCTTCAAATATACATATGTATCCTGTTCTCAAAAACTAATTCTTTTTCTCTCTCAACTTGCCTGTGTTAGTACATAACCTCTACTGTGTTAGTACATAACCCATCTTCTGTCTCTGCTTCTTTCCACTATTTTTTAACTCTTATTAGTATACTCAGCCCTGGGTTAGAGAAGATAATGGTAGCTTAACATGCTAAGGTCTTTAAAATCTAGTTGAATAGACAAAAGTACTATGTTTCCCCGAAAATATGAACTAGCCGGACCATCAGGTCTCATGCGTCTTTTGGAGCAAAAATTAATATAAGCCCCGGTCTTACTTTACTATAGTATAAGGCCGGGTCTTTAGTATAATAATATAATACAATATATAATACCGGGTTTTATATTAATTTTTGCTCCAAAAGATACATTAGACCTGATGGTGTGGCTGGGTCTTATTTTCAGGGGAACACAGTAACATCAACTATAAACTTGGCTAGAAGCTCAGAGACCAAGGTTAACATGAAATGTTGCAATTATGAGATGGGCAAGTAGATAGGAATTAAACCATATTATGTAGAACTTGTCAGAAGAAGAATTTAATGTAAATGTGGAAGGTAATAGGTAATCAAATACAGATGACATAATGGTGCATTTTAGAAAGGTATCTGGCAACTTTCTGGCATTGTTAATATGGAATGTATGATTATGCTTTTAATCATTGTAGTTGAAATACTGTATCTCTAAAATTATAAAATGAGATCCTACTCTAAAATAGCTTAAAATCTTTCTAAGAATAACAAAATGTCAGGAAGACCAGAATAACAAAAATCAATTCATGTAGTGGATAAATGTTATGTCAGGGACAACAAATACATCACTTACTATTGCAGTGACCCATGCTCATAAAGGGCATTGACAATTGATCATGAAACTTGTTGCTGAAGAACCTAACGTAGTATTGAGTTCAGAGAACAGCTCTGATTAGCCATTACTAATCAGCTTTGGTACTGAGAAAACGTTTTTACAATCTCTTCCGATTTGGAGTTGAGGGAAGTGCTAACAAGGTTTTATTAAAGAGTTGGGTCTTGAATGGTGAGTAGGATCCCGCCAACCTTGCTTTCTTTAGCTGTTTGACATGAACTTTTTGGTCTGTGGCCCTCATGTTCTCCACGTGTACCATTATAAATCATACTTAGGTGTGATCATGCTGATCCTCCGCAATCTGAAATATTGCTCTTACCTTCCAGCCTATCCCACATCACAATCCAAATTTGATTCAAAACCTCATTCATCCACAATATAAATTCCTTTTCATTGAATTCTGATAATCCACCCCACCCCTACTCAGGCTTTTCTTGTCTTGTTCTCTAATTGGTCTATTTGTCTGGATTCTATGATTAGGTTATAATCTAGGGAAAGGACTATCTGACAGCTTCTATTTCCCTGAATAAAAAACTAGATGATTGATTGTAGGGGAAATTTACATCATATAGCAGGAATGGCTTAAATGTGCAAAAGAAAAGATAAAGACTGCAATATAACAAGTCTTAATTGGTTTAACATGAAGTGGTATTTTCCACTTTTTCAGTAACTGGTTTCATTTTTTTTTACCATTTCTTCAGTTCTACCTTTATTTCTGACATTTAGATTATGGCCAGACCATTTTCTCTTCCTCAGTTTTTGTTTCAGATCAAAAATTTAGACTTTAATACCGTTCATCTTGCTTAAAATCTTGCCTCAAGGACTACTTAAGATGTTTTATTTTCGTTAAGAACTATTCCAGAAAAGGCAGGGAGAGAGGGCCTAAAATATTTCTATAACCCTTTCAATGAGAATTACAGAGTTTGGGATCCAGTTTAGCCCTTATTTTCCCTCAGGCATAATAGTAAGTCCACAAGTCTCCATTTGGATCATTTGGTTTACAGAATGACAGAAGTTGGGAAATGTCTTAGGTCGTATCCCAGGGTCCCCTTCTCTCACTGCCCAAGTTTCTGGCAGCAAGTGTTAGGAAGCCTTAATTTAATGCTTAATCCTCCTTAATCCTCCAGTACGGAGGGAAGACGACAGAGATGTTTTGGTGAGGAGCGTGGTCTGAAAGATACTTTTGTAGAGACATTTTAGAAATGCTACTGGAAGTCTAGAACAACGGCAGCTCCAGATTTGTGAGTTCCGTTTTATTTTCGCTTGAAAACTTCGTGGGCGGAGGCGAGCGCTTGGATGCACGCAGCAGGACCGCAGCCCTGCCCACGAAGGGAACGGTTCGGGGTCTGTGTGCCCTTTCCCCGCCCACCCATCAGTTCTGGCCGCGCATGCGCCGCACCGGCGGGTCGGAGATTGTCGGCTGGGAAATGGCGGCCGCAGGCTTGGTCGCTGTGGCCACGGCTGCAGAATACTCTGGCCCAGCAGCGTCGGGAGCTAACCTCTCCGGTGTTAACTGCGGCCCAAGTTCCGGGGCAGGCCCTGGTCCTGGCCCGGTCTCGTGGAGCCGCTCCATCGATCGAGCGCTGGAGGAGGCGGCGGTGACTGGGGTGCTGAGTCTGAGCGGCCGGAAACTGAGGGAGTTTCCCCGGGGAGCGGCCAACCACGACCTGACGGACACCACCCGCGCGGGTGAGCTGGCTGGGGGTGTCCTTGTCGGCTGGCGGCCTTGGCGCGGCGGAAGGCCATTCCAGCCCGTGGGGGGATCGGGGCTGGTTACAGCAGTTGGTCCTCCATCTCCTTATGGGGACCCGGGTAACGGGCACAGGGCAACTTGCCCCAACCCGCTCACTCCCCGGGCCTGCGGGCCAGACCCCGCGCCGGGGCGAGGCGGACCGCGGCACCTCGAGAGGAAGAGGGCTGTAGGGGATTGATGGGTGGCGGTGTGCTCTCCCGGGACCTTAACTTACGCCTCTGCGGGGGTAGCCCCTTGCCCCGCCCCGGTTTCTGCAGGCCCTGTCGGATTTGAGATTCCAGGTTGACTTTGCCAAGATTTGGGACGGTAGCGCACTGTTACTATATCAGAATAGCGTTTGCCGCTGCATTGTCAGGAATGCTTCGATCTCAGCGCTGGCGTTTTTTCAAAAGTTGTTTTTAATGTGAATCCGAACGTTAAGTTTTTCGCCACCGTTATCTAGTTGACTTACCAAATGTACTTGTAAACATAAGTAGAGAGCCTACCTTCAGAGTCCATTACGTTCCTCTCTCATCATCGCACCCCCAAAAAAAAAGTTGAAGGAAGAAAACTGCTTATAAACGATACGTAGCTTGCCTGCTATACCTGTATTTAATGCTTTAAAAAAAAACAATTATTTTTGCTTTGTACATATTTTTGAACAGGATATAATAAGGAATTGGGTTTTCTTAGTTGTAGAGAACAATGGTTACTGAGATGTTCAACACATGTTTCTCTTGTGTTTAAATACAGCTTCCTCAGGGAGTAGATTAAAAACTGTGTCTATTCATGTTTTGCACAAAGGAGGAAAAAAAATCCGTAACACAAGTTTCTATGGTGTGATGTGGTGAAGTATTTTATTTCCATATAGTATTTTTGCTACCAAAGAATACGTAGTACTTTGTGTCTTATATTTATTCCATTTTATTTATCTTATTTTAAAATCTTCAATTTAACACCTTATGTTTGTGCACTCATTAAAGATTGGTATTACATATGTATGATTCACTCATGTTAGAAAAATAAACAACTGTTAAACTGCTTCAAGAAACTATGCTTTCCAAAGAAACTTTTGCTCTAGTGTAAAGTGGAAAAAATTCAGTGCCTACTTACTTATTTTTTGGGAACAGTTGTACTGAATGCCATTTGTATTTTTTAGTGAATGATAATTAAGTTAAACTTTCTTGCTAAGGTAAATATGAATAGCCACTTGCCTTTGGCATGTGTTCTGATAGACAACATCTAAACTTGTAATTCATATCCCATATTTTCTGATTCTGTTCAGGAGGTGGCTCTATGGCATATGACTCTTCAGGAAATAGATAGCGCAGCAATTTCATATTGGTGTGAGTCATTTCAGTATTACTATATTAAGCCTGAAGCTAAAGAACAAATTGATTAACAGGTGTTTATCTAGCTCATTATCTTAATCTGTTTTAAAATAGTTGTAGGACCAACATGTTTTGCCTTTAAGAAATACATATTTTTTTAACTTGAAATCTCTTTAAATGCTTTGTATTGTATTTTTTTTTAATTGGGGAAGGGGAACAGGACTTTATTGGGGAACAGTGTGTACTTCCAGGCCTTTTTTCCAAGTCAAGTTGTTGTCCTTTCAATATTAGTTGTGGAGGGTGCCATTCAGCTTCAAGTTGTTGTCCTTTCAGTCTTAGTTGTTGATGGCGCAGCTCATTTCCAGGTCCAGTTGCGGTTTTTAGTTGCAGGGGGCACAGCCCACCATCTCTTGCGGGACTGGAAGAATCGAACTGGCAACCTTGTGGTTGAGAGGATGCACTCCAACCAACTGAGCCATTCAGGAGGCAGCTCAGCTCAAGGTGCCGTGTTCAATCTTAGTTGCAGGGGGCGCTGCCCACCATCCCTTGTGGGACTCGAGGAATTGAACTGGCATCCTTGTGGTTGAGAGCCCACTGGCCCATGTGGGAATCCAACCGGCAGCCTTTGGAGTTAGGAGCATAGGGCTCTAACCGCCTGAGCCACTGGGCCGGCCCAAGAAATATTTTATTAACTGACAAAGAAAACCCAAGGGCATTTATGAAGACTAATAAGTAATCCCAATGAATTGTTCCCTTACTGTACTCTGAATTTTTAAATTGTTATTATCCACATTTATTTTATTACTTTCATAGTTTCTATATAAACCATTTTTTTTGTTGGTTGACATTTTATCTGATCGAAAACTGTAAAAAAAAGACTGCAAGGTATTTTATAACCTATTAGACCAAATTCATCTTAATATGTTAGAAATATAATTTATTAAGTATAAGAAATCTTTGGCAGACCTTGGTAAATACAAAAACACTGAACGAGTCTCTGAATTATTGTAAACAGATAACTTGATGTGGATAAGATCATTTATTGAGTTGTCACTGCTTGCTGTTCAGTGTGTTAGGTGTTTTAAAATACATTGCCTTGTTAAATTGCTTAACAACCAATGGAGTAAATATTATCCCCACTTTACATATGAGGAATCACTTAGAATTTACAGATGAGACATCACTCAGAGAAAGTCATATAACTAGAATTAATGGTAGAATTTCAGCCCAGGTCCATCTAATTGTTTTCTCTGTACTATGGCACACAGCCTCCCTATGTATAGATAGGTATTACCATTCCTGTTTTTTACAGATAGTAAACCAAAGGTTTGGAGAGAGAAGATAATTTGCCCAAAGACCTGTAGCTAAAGGCCAGGTAAGGTGGTATTAACCAGTATTTGAGCCTAGCTTGAGGTAACTTCAAAACCATAGTCCACCTGTTATACCACCTGTAATTTTTTCAGTTACAGTTGCCATTCAATATTATATTAGTTTCAGGTGTACAACATAGTGATTAGATATTTATATAATTTATGAAGTGCTCCCCCAATTAATCTAGTACCCACCTGGCACTATATACATAGTTGTTGCAACATTATTAACTATATTCTCTATGCTGTACTTTACATCCCCGTAACTGTTTTGTAATTACCAATTTGTACTTCTTAATCCCTTCTCCTTTTTCACCCAGTCCCCAAACCCGCCTCCCATCTGGCAACCATCAGTTTGTTTTCTGTATCTATGAGTCTGTTTCTGTTTTGTTTGTTTATTTTGTTCTTTAGAGTCCACATGTAAGTGAGATCATATGGTATTTGTCTTTCTCAATCTGAGTTATTTCACTTAGCATAATAGCCTCTTGGTCCATCCATGTTATTGTATACCAGGTACTTTGATGAATTCAGACTCAGCTTATGTTACCTAAAATATTCTGTTTAGACCCTATAGGAAATTTAAAGCCAAGAAAATTATTTGAATGCTATATATCGGGGGTGCCAAAAAAGTGTCTACACATGACTTGTATTCATCTTTTGCTATCAGTATATATTGAGTGTTACAATTTTAATACAGTTTTTTCCTTTATTAAAACGTGTACACATTTTTTTGGCACCCTCTGTATATCAAAATTGACACACAATCTACTATTTCATAATGTATAGGAGTAGAATGTATCTGGTAGAGCTGCTGTTCTTCAGGAGTATACATTCTAAGAAACAGCGCATATTACCCATACCGTTTATAATTTGTATGATTAGAATTCATTGTGGAACATTTTCTGGAGGTTTTCCCCTCCTGTTTGTTTTAAAAGGTAGATCATTAGGAGAAGAGAAATACTTGGGAATGGGTGATTTGATTCAGTGGACAAGGAACATCTTAGAAGAAATCACAGAAGACTTGGGGGCAAAAAGGATGTGGTGTGGATTTGGGTAGGCAGAAAGGAGAAGGAAAGCCATTCCAGGCACTGGGGACAGCATGCAGTCTTAGAGCATAGGATACTTCAGTGAATTTTGCTAGTATTAGATAGGTGCAAAAGTAATTGCGGTTTTTGCAGTTATCTTAAACCTTTTAAAACGCAGTTACTTTTGCACCTACCTAATACATCATTCATTCCTCTTTCCTCTTATAACAATATTGTGCTCCAATTTTCCTAGAGAACTCCCCGTCAGTTACATAGATCCTACCCTGACACAAGGGTAGGCACATGACTCAGGCATAGCCATCCCTCTGGCCACTGATTGTTCAGAGAAGGGCATGTTTTCCAGTCAGCACACATGAGTGTTAATTCTGAAATTTTTATTCAAACTGGTGAGAAACGCACGCTCTGCTCTGCTTGGTGGTGCTGAGAGAATAGAGTGTGAGCCTGCGGGGTTGCCAGTAAATGGAAAGCAGAGGGAAAAGATGGAAAGAATGACGCCAAGTTCTGATGATAGTGTTTGAACCTTTGGATCAGTAATAACCAGGCCTTAAGTTAGCGCTGTCCTTGGACTTCGTATTATGCAAGCCAGTTCCCTTTTCTGCTTAATTTGAGTAGGATGTTTGGATACAAAGTAAGGGTCCTGACTAATATAATGATATTGCTCTTGATAATGTTGTGAGGCCATTTTGGTCAGAATAAATGGTTGGATGAGAGAATAGAAGAGCTTCCTTTTGCATATGAGGTAGCTAGATTGATGATAGGTTTGGAATCAGGCTAGTCAACAGTCATTCATTCAACAAACATTTATTGACTAAGGGATTTTGTCAGGTGTAGATAATACAAAAAGGACCAAGATACTTCCTGCCCTCAAAGAAGTCAAGGGATCTAGTGGAGGAATAAATACATGGATGTAAAGATTATTTGAATTGTCTAAAGATAGCAAAACTTTTATGTTTTAGGCATTATGTTAGATAATATAGGGGAAACAAAATAAGAGGTTCTACCCTATAACATAAAAAAAAAACCCTAGTAATCATTAGTAATCAATCTAGTAATTATTATGTCTCGGTGGCTATAATAATAATCTAAATCTATGAGGGAGTGAAAAGCAGAAATCATGTTTGGAAATGAAAATGTATAAGTGCTGATTGAATTTACCTTAAAAAAAAAAAAAAGTACAAGGATTAACAAATTAAACCTAGAGGAGTAGGAAGATGGTCTTGCTACTGATAATAGTGGCTAACATTTATCGAACTATTAGTATATTCCAGGTATTATACTCAACTGTAGATATAAAACATGCACATACAGCAACCATATGAGTTATAAGTACTACTTTTAACTCCATTTTACACATGAAAAAGTAGACAAGATTAATCTGACCAAGGTTTCTCAGCTCACAAGTAACAGAACTGGGATTCGAATTCAAATACTACATCTGATGCTAAAACTAGTGTTTTTGATCACAGGCCATACTGACGAAGTTTATAGACCAACACATAATTTTTCGGTTTACTTGATTCCTGGAAGGACTGGTAGCACATCTAGTTAATCACATAGAGCAAACAGAAGTGTATATCTGGAGCTTTAAGAGTGAAGTCAGGGCTACCGCATCAATTGGAGAGCGTGATAACGAAGAGTATATGAGATGCATGGTGAAAGATTGTGGAGAGTAGAAAAGCTGGTCACTCCCAACACAAGGTACATCACATTTAAAAGGGCAAGAAGAGGAATCAGCCTGAGAAAAAAACAAGGAACAGAGTTTCATCACGAGGCCTGTACTTGGATTCAGAGAACCCTAAAACCAAAGGAACCGTAGTGACCATCTAAGTTATTTTACAATTGAGAAGCAGTCAAATAAATAACATGTTTAAGGTTATATAGTGAGGTGGTGCTGTTTTACTGAAGTGCCATTCAAAAGAAATCTCTTTTGAGTGGAAGACAGAAAACAAGAAACCAAGGACTCAGCTTTGGAGAAAAGCCTGTAGTTGAAGACAGAAGAGGGAGACTAAGGTTACACAAAAAAGGAAAGCAAATTGAGAGGTACTTGGTGAGCCAAGGTAATGAAGTCTTAGTAAAGCCTCAAGAATTGAGACTTTTAAGAGATGGGTCCTTATTTCCTAGGTAAAAGAGAATGAGTATTACTAAAAGGCCCTTTAATTTTTCAATGAAGCAATCTGTAACCACAAAATTAGTTTCATTAGTCTTGGAAATGTGCACTGAAATGCTAGGTCTTAAGTGGAAATCATATTTTCCTTGGATCTTTATTTATGTGTATTTTATATCAAACATAGTACGTGTACTGTGAATTTTTCTAGAGCACTGCTGTCCCAATATGGTTAATTACTAGCCATAGATGGTTATAAAGTAAGTTAAAATTTAAAAGTTTGGTTCCTTAGTCGCACTAGCCACATTTTAAGTGCTCGGTAGCCACATGTGTCATATTGGACAGCACATTAGGTAAGTCTATTGTCTCGTATTGGACAGGATAGATAATAGAACCCTTCCATCATTGTAAGCAGTTATATTGGACAGGGATATTGGGCCATACTGTCTTGAATAGAATTGTAATTTTCTTCTGAATTATTATTTGATAAAGCATACTTCTTTGGGCAATGTTTTCCTATATCCATGAATACAGTAAGCCACCATGGTGACTAGAGCCAAAAACACTGTTAAATAATGGTTGAGAAGGCAGAGGCTAAGGCAGGAGGTGGCAGCAAATGGGCTCTCAGTCATGAGTACACAATCCCCTATAGCATCTCAGTTTTTTCTTTTAGAAATGAGATGCTAACAATGATCGCCATTTAAGCATGTCACCTTTGTTAATAGAGGCATTAACTGTATGTCTGACACCTTTACCATTCACTGAGTATTATGTGTTCAAGTTAGGAAGAATCTTCTAAGAGCCTTAGAAATTAGGAAAGAGTAGAAAACAACAAAATTAGTTTTATTTGACTAATCAGATTGGTTCAATTTAGTAGACTTTAAAAATCTGATATTAAGAGTTGTACATGTTTAGTATAGTACAGAAAGTTTTAAAGAAGACACTAAAGATCATTCATAATTCCGCTTGCCAGAGGTAACTAGTAGTAAACACTGGTTTGGACTCTTCCAAACATTTTCTTCATGAATAGACACATTCTCACTTTTTAAAATTATAAAAATGGGATCATACAAAGGCTGTTTTATCACCTATTTTTTTTTACTACATGAGAGACAATTATCAGACAACAGAGATCTGTAGCATAATTTGTAATAGTAGTCCAATGCACAAATATACTGTCATTTAATTTACCCTATTGATATACATTGGAATTGTTTTCAACTTTCACTATTACAAATGATGTTGCTGAGAATGTCCTAGTGTGTGTGTGTGTGTGTGTGTGTGTGTGTGTGTGTGTGTGTGTATATATATATATATATATATATATATATATCTTTGCAGACTTGTCTAATTCTTTCCTTAGGATAAATTCCTAAAAATCTAATTGATTGGTTAAAAGGTCTGCACAATTTAGGGTTTTTATACGGATTGTAAAATTGTCCTTCCAGATGGGTTATTCAGCTTAGATTTATACCAGTGGTGCATGAGTTGTCTTCACTTTGAACCCACTGGTCTTCTCATTTTTTTTGTTCTGTGTCATTCTGATAGGTGAGAAGTGATATCTTGTTTTGTATTCATTGCATCTTGAGGAATGCAGTTTTTTCTACAAGAAAAGGTTCATAAGGGGTGGCCAGGTAGCTCAGTTGGTTGGAGCGTGATGTTCTTAACAAGATTGCTGGTTCTATCCCCATATGGGCCACTGTGAGCTGCGCCCTCCACAACTACCGTGTTTCCCCGAAAATAAGACCTACCCTGAAAATAAGCCCCAGTTAAGATCGTCAGCCAGACAGACGCATTTAGTACATTATGACGATGTTCCGGAAGATGACGTGACTGTTTGAATGAATGTAGATTGTTATACATGAAAAAATAAGACATCCCCTGAAAGTACGCCCTAGTGCATCTTTTGGAGCAAAGATTAATATAAGACCTGGTCTTATTTTCAGGGAAATATGGCATAAGACCTGGTCTTATTTTCGGAGAAACACAGTAGATTGAAACAACTACTTGACTTGGAGCTGATGGGTCCTGGAAAACCACTTAAATAATAAAGGTTTTAAAAAAGAGAGAAAGAAAAAGTTCATAAATTCAAGGGGGGAAGATTTTTCTGTTTCTGCTTTTTGTCATAGAACCAGTTGATAACAAAGAATTGGAAGCTCTGTGCATTTGTATAAACTCCTATATATTTATTTTGAATTCTTTCAAAATTGTAAGAGTAATACATATTTACTATAAAACAAATACACAGGTGGAGAAAGAAAAGAAGACTAATCCTACTGCATAGATAAGCCACTGTGAACATTTGACATATTCTTCCAGTTGTTTTTTTTTTAATGCATGTACGTACATATCAAACAACATGGTAGCAGCTTTATGTAGTTTGCTTTCTTCCACCTTATATTAGGTTGGTGCAAAAGTAATTGTGGTTTTTGCAATTGTTTTTAATCTTTTAAACTTCAATTACTTTGGCACCATCCTAACAGTACATTAGAAATATTGTGTTGTGTCTATTAAAATATTCTTATAATAGAATTTTAATGGCTGCAGAATATTTAATCATAATTTTGTACTTAACCAAATCCCTTTTATTGGGCATTTAGGCTATTTCTAACTTTTCATTATTATAAATAATGCTATGAATATCCTCTTATGTAACTCTTTGCTCTCATCTCTTATTATTTCCTTTGGGTACATTTCTAGAAGTAGAATTTTTCTAACCAATTATATGCAATTTAAAAAACTTAATTCACAAACAAAATTTCAAAAGCAATTCCTCACAGAAACAGTGTCACAGATTGTATGTAGCCTAGTTAGGTTTACAGGCCGTTCACAAAAACCTATTTTTTTCTAAACATGAAAGTTGGCTTAACTCATATTTCATACCTCTTTATACCTAACAACCATGATCTCCTATATGTCTCTATATATAAGTAGTGTGTGTATGTATTAATGACATGCTTTTTATTGATGTACCTCTAACCTCAGAGAAGTTCTGGAGTACAGAGTTTGAAGTTGCCTCAGGAGGGAACTTGAAATTTGAAGGCTTGAAATATTCTTAAAGATTGTACTCTCTATTTTCGTGCTTGTTTTAATGCAAATCTATGGTTTCAAATTACCAACCATTAGGAAGACCTAACCAGTAAGTTTCTGTAACGTTTATGCTGTTGTTTTTCTGTCATCACCTCCCCCATGCGTATCCCAGTGTTACAAGTATGGATATACTATTGTATATAATACTACTTTTTATAGCAAAGTTTCTGTGAAAATATGCATATTCAATTGAAATGTGTGATGCTAAGAACACATCTCAGAAAACAACATTTATAACTACCCCTCATAACTACCTCCAATTTGAAACAAGAAGGAAACAACATTTATGTATAATTCCCCTTTTTATAACTTTACCTCCAACTTGAAACATGGAATCCTACATCTCTAATGTATTCTGATTCACATGATTCTTCCTTTCTCTTCTGCCTAAGGAACAGCACAACTCTTACATTATATTGACACAATAAGAAAGACAGAAAGACTTTGGAGGTAAAAAGACTTCTATTAGTGATGTCTTTCCCCCCTGCCCCTCCTGAAACACACACACACACACACACACACACACACACACACACACACACACACACACACTAAAGAGAGGCAGAGACCATGGGGAAGATAATGGCTGTTGGATATAAAGGTGTCTGGAATAAGATTTAAATTTAAATTTATGTTTCAGGGGAAAAATTTAGATTCAACTGTACTGGCTTTGTTTTTTATATAAATAGGGAGGGTAAAAAAGGAGGATGATGCCTTTAGCAGGAGTGAAAAGATGAGTCATAGATCAACACAAAATCAACGTTGAGGCTAGAAGATTGGCAACAATGTTGGGGCCAAGGATTTCTGAAGGTTCATTTCCTTTTATAGTGACAGTATTTGGGGGGTGGATGATTAATATCTCATATTATAACATGAAAATACTATTTTTAAGTAGTAACATACATGTTTATTATTATTTTCAGTTCATTTATAAAACTGTTATTCCACTCAAGCTTGGGGAGAAATATGACAAATAGGGCAGTTCACACAAAGGAACGTTATTTTGAGTTCCTGAAATAGCCGGCAATATCAAATGCAGTGCTACTAATTTTAAAATCATAAACTAGTCCTAAAAATTTCAGGTATTTCCTAATTACTTTAACTTTCTTCCTTGCTCTTCTAAATTTCTAGATTTTTATTTGAAGGAAATCTAAAACCAAGGATTTTTACTGGTTTATTAAACTTATTTCTTACAAAAACTAGGTTATAGATTTTTTCCATTAAAAACTGGATTTAAAAAATGATCCACACCATCTCTTTACTGGGTTTGCCACAGCCCACTTTCTGCCATGGTCTATTTTCTACTAGCCATTTTATATCGTGTAGTCTGTATAGTAGCCATCAGAATGGGACGGTTTGAATAAATTTTTATCAATTAAAAAAAAAAATGATCCACACCTTGTAGAGCGTGAAAAGATAAGCCACAGAGTAAGATTTCCGGTAAGTACAACAAATAAATGATATCCAGAATATGTATAGAATTTCTCCAAACAAGTCAGAAGACAACCCAATAGGAAACTGAGAAAAAACTTGACCTGGTACTTTACTAAAAAGGAATTCCTAATGACCAAAAAAAAAAAAGTGGGAAAATGCTCAATCTTATCAGTAATCAAGAGAATGGAAAATAAAACCAAATTGAGGTTCTACTCGAAAAGCTGACAGTACCAAGTATTGGAAAGAAAGTAGAGCATTGGAGATACTCATACAATGTTAAATGGAGTCTGAATTGGTGAATCAACTTTGAAAAATACATAGTAACGTTGAAAATATACATACTGTATGACTTAGAAATTCCAGACTCTGAGATATATACCACAACAAAACTTCTGTATGTGTACACCGGATATATGAATAAGAATGTTCATAGCATTTGTTCATATTTAACAAAATGGAAACAACCCAAATGATCATCAATAGATGGGACAAATTGGTTGTGGTATATTTATATGATTTCCCAGCAATGAAAATGAATGAGTTACAACCACATGCAATTATATGGATGAGCCTCGGAAACATGTTGAGCAAATGAAGTGTGTCACAGTATATGCTGCACAAATACATTTAAATAAAGTTCAAAAACAAGCAAAATTGTATATTAATGCTAAAATTACTAAGAAATGCAAGGAAATAAATAGCATAAAAGTCAGGATAATGGTTACCAGTAGGGGAGAGGGGAAGTACTATAATTGGGAAACGAGGCCGTGGTTTCAGGGTACTGGAAATGTTCTGTTCCTTAGCTAGATTTATCTGTATGGTTGTTCACTTTATACTTTTTCTTGAATTAATACATTTATGATTTATTTACTTCTTTCCACTTTGTTTAGGCTACGTATTCAGGTTTGACTCAGGTATTACTCATAGCACCTCTTCTTTTTTACCTTCTCTTTTTCCTTTTCTATCTCCTTACCATCCCTGCTCCCCCAATTAGGCACTTCTTTTTCTTGCTTCCCGATAGAACAATAGTGTCTTTTCTCATATAAATTGGGAGCTCCTTGAAGGAAATATATTAGTTTTCTCCTGCTGCATGGCAAAGAATTATAGACATAGCAGCTTAAAACGACACCCATTTATTATGTTACAGTTCTATAGGTCAGAAGACTGGCCTCAGCGGAGTTACCTACTCCTGGTCTCACAAAGCTAAAATCAATGTGTTGGCCAGGTTGAGCTCTCACCTGGAGTCTTTGGGGGAGAATTTGCTTCCAGGATCATTTAGGGTTGGGCAGAATTCACTTTTTGGAAGTTTCAAAACACATCCTCATTTCCTTACTGGTTGTCGGCTT
The DNA here is from genome assembly GCF_964194185.1 of Rhinolophus hipposideros. NCBI lineage: Eukaryota > Metazoa > Chordata > Mammalia > Chiroptera > Rhinolophidae > Rhinolophus > Rhinolophus hipposideros. The sequence goes on along the minus strand of NC_138048.1, from coordinate 51,305,695 downwards.
CGGGCTGTTCTGAGGTTCTTGGAGGGTTCGAGCTTTCCTTACAATGTGGCCCCCTCCACCTTCAGGCCAACAGTGTTGTGTTGAATCCTCCTGATTCAAATCTCTGACTTCCTCTTTTGCTGCCAGCCAGAGGGAGGGCTCATGTGATGAGATTGCATCTAGCCAGATCACCTCTCTTTTATTGATTAGTAACCTAAATTATATCTGCAAAATCCATTCTGCCTCATCAAGAGCATAATGAGAGTATATTTCATATTCACAGTCCCAGGGATTAGGGTAGGAACTATTGGGGGGGCCATTTTTAGGATTCTGTCTACCATAGAAGGTTCTGTCTTATTCTCTTTTTAGTGTATAACACCTAATACAATGCCAAATGCCCTTTGAGTGTTTATTGAATGTATGTGTATATATATGGATGATGGATGAATGGATGGATGGGTGAGTGAATGAGAAGAGGAAAACAGGAAATGATGAAGAGCCTATTCACTTTCTTAGCTTTGGAAATAGTGACAACTGACTTCTATGCGACTGGGATTTAATGGGGACCCTTGGGGCTTCAATGACGGTAGAATTCAATCAGAACATTCTTAGGGATAATACTAGTGAATAGGCTTCCCTTTGATGTCAAAAAATCAGCCATTCAAGGCCCTCTTTAATTGGTGTCTTAGAGGATAAGAGCGATGATTTACATGTGCTAAGAGTCAGTCCTCCAGAATGTAACCAGAGGCAATGAGAGTTTTTAGGTTTTTGAAAAATTTCAAAGTAGGACCTTGATTTGCTAATAAAAGAAATAAATTTTAAACTTCTTACAGTGAACTAGGCTTTCCTTGTATAGTTAATATTTATAACTGATAATTATGCACGTCTCAGTTGTCTAAGGAGAATCTTAGCCTGGTAACTTTATGATGCTTTTGCCAACTTAGTAACATTGTGATTTTAGGCCACCTATTAGTGACAAACTGAAGACTCTTGGTTCTCATGCTTTAGTGTGCATAAAATCACTTTTTAAAAATGTGCATTCTTAGGTCCAGACCCTAGAGAGTCTGACGGAGGGCATGGGGAGAGGGGTCCATTAAGCTGCGTTTTTAACAAGCAACCTGATGGTTCTAGATGCAGATGGTCTAGGAACCACCGGTTGAGAAATTCTTCCTTAGCCTTTGCTGCTTTACTCTAAAATTCATTTAGGAAGATAGTAATTTTTCACATCCTAAAGATACCTTGATTAAGTAAGCCAAAGATTTTATCAATTGAAAATATATTTTTTAAAGTATAAAACACAACATTTTGCAAAATTGGGCCCTTTGGTATAGAATAAACACTTGAAAGAATGGTTTATTTTAAAGAGAGTGTCACCTAAGAACTGGGCTGTTAAAGTTACAAATAGATAACCAATTCACATGAAAAATAAACGATGACAATGGAGCATGTATGGTTAGTCAGGGTTCTCAGTTAGAAGCAACAGAAACCAGGCGTGGTTATGTGTAGCCCACACACTCTCCGGGAGGTCTGGAGTACCAGGCTGGAAGGATAGCTAACCAGGAACAGTCGCTAAAGTCATGAGACAGCTTGTCCTCAGAAGATGCCACTAGCACTGCCACTGGGGACAGACACCTCAGCTTTACCACCGGCAACAGTGATTACGGACCTTATACACCATTACTGGAACTTGTGCCACCACTTCCTCTGGAAATTGGGGTGTGTTGTTACCACTGTGCTTTCAATTCAAGATTAGGGGAGGGGAAGATGTGTCTGTTGGGGGAACCTAGATCACGTGCTTATGCTCCTCGCGGAAGAGAGGCTGAGAAAGCAAATGTTCTGTGTGCCTGTTTTTTTCAGCTTTTGTTGAGGAAAAAAACTGTTTTCATCAAGTATTGGATTCCCCAAACATAGGAATAGTGTTTACCTCCTGGGCAGCCTAAAAAAAGGGCATGAGTCTACTACAAGTTGTATTTAATACTAAAAGCAAGTAACCAAGTAAGCCTTTAGTGGAGTATATAATTATAAAACACAATACGCAAGCATGAAATGATAGGCAGTTTACTGACTATAATTAGTGTAATTTTTCTACAGCCAAACTTTCCATTTCTTGGTTCAGTAGGGAGAGGAGGAAAAGATCTATTAGACGTTTCTAGAAGTACCTTCAGTTTTTCTTTTTTTTTTTTAATTCTGAGAGAACCCTCAGTTTCTTTTTAAAATCTGAAGTGTGCATTAATTTGGGGAGAAGAAAAATGAACAGTGTTGCCTACCTCCTGTTCCTTCAAGTGTCTGTAGTGTCCCAAATCCCAATATCTAGGGACAGTAGTCTGTTGTCCTTTAGCTAATAGTCCTTATAGTAAAAATTTTTGGCAACAAATGTATATTTATTTATTCACATTATATGCATGTACTAATGTACTAAAATTAGGTGTTATAAAATATACATAAAATACAAATTTTTAAAGGAGAAATTAAACATAGAAATAAAAATTCTAATGTTTTTCTCCCACTCTCCAGTGGATCATGTGGTGTATCCCTTGAATAGCAGGCGCATACTCCCCCCTTGGAGAGAGCTGATTCAGATAGCAATTAGCCTCAGTGCTCTTTAAGTAGGAGAAAGGATTTAGTGTTAAGCTTCTGAAAGCATTGTAGGCTCTACTTTGAGGCAGTAGGGGAAATGGGAGACATTCTGAGGTGTGGAGTTCAAGGATAGAGAGCTATAAGTGGTTCAAAAGGAAAGGGTATTAGAAGACAAAGATTGAAGAAATTTCTTGAAACGATGTGTAGATGAGGAGGGGTTCCTGGAAGAGCATGTACAAAACCATCAAGTGGAGGATGGGATAGTTTGTGAAGGCTGAGCTGCTCCCATGGATTTCATGGGTGGGGTGGGATAGGTGGGGAAGGTGGGAATAAAAGATTTATTCCATGTTACTTTAGGAATAAAAAGATTTGAATATTTTAGCCTTGATTCTTTACTGTTTAGTTGTTTGGCTTAAGGCAAGTCTTTCCTCATTTAAAAAATAAAAGGGTAGACTGGACTGGAGTTCTGAAGAGCTAGGTGGCCTAGGGGTTTGGAGGAGTCTCACGTTGTGCTTTGGCATGGCTGTGAGTTCAGTTGTGCTCCCTCCCCCAAACTGGCTTCAACTAGAGTCAGCTTTGGTTTTGTGGTGTATTCATTGAACAAATAATTTTAGCCTTGACCTTTTTCCTGAGCTCCAGACATATGTTATTTGCTTACTTGATATTTTTGCTTAGATGTCTAAATAGGCATCTCAAATGTACCTTGAGCAGAAAGATCTCTTGATTTTTTGACCCTACTCTCTTCCGCTTCCCCCCCAGAAAAAGGTATAGCGAAGAAACTAACATCAAAAACCTGTTGTAGTACATGACACTACCATCCTTTTATTGAGGTAGGAACTCATCTCAATTACTGTTGAGTAATTGATACCTTTTCTCCATCCATGTATCCAGGCAGTAGCTCAGGCCTCACACCTAGGAGCCATCCTTTATTCTATTTCTCCCATCCTCCTCAGTCTATTAGCAAATCACCTCTGCTTCAACATATCCTAAATCTGTCCACTTCTCTCTGTCTCCCTTTGTGTGACTGTATGTCTCTCATTAAGTGTTAGCTCAAATATAAGTGAGTACATATAAAGCACTTAAGAGTAATTGTTAGCGCATCGTAAATAATCAATAAATGTAGTCCTCTCCCTCAGAACTCACCTCTTTGAAGAGGTTCATGATAAACCCTGTCCAGGTGCCTTGAACCCCCTTTTTTTTCAGTTTTTAAAATTTCTTTCACAGATGTCCCTATTTTATTGATTGTTCACTCCATTATAATATAAGCTTCATTAGAGTAACAACCTTTTCTATTTGTATCTCTAGCATTTACAATAGTGTGTATAGTATACCCTGAGTAGACTTTTGAGTAAATGAAAGAATTACCCCCTACTCCATGTATCATAAACCTGTCTAAATCTGCTAGCATTGAATTCTTTTAGAATTTTTGTTTTGTTTTGTCTAAAAATTATTATTTTGCCTTATTTCTTCCATGGGTATAGTATTCTTGCTCAGCAGCATTTTCTGTTTTTGCTTTTCCATTTCAGCACCTTAAAAGTGTTGTTATGTTGTCTTCTGACTTCCATAATTTCTGTTGAAAAATCATCTTTCAATTTATTTTGTTCATGATACATTTAAGATAACATTTGTTTCTTCTCTGGCTGCTTTTAAGATTTTTTTTCCTTTGATTTTCTGCAGTGTCATTATGATGATGTAGCTTTCTTTGTATTTATCCTACTCTGAGGTTTGCTGAGCCTCTTGCATTTGTGGGTTGAAAAATCCTTGGTTATTTCATTGCAGTAACAAATTTTTCCATTTTCTTGGTTGATAAATACTATTCAAAGTTATAATTATTTTAAGTTATGCTCTGCTTTTCCTAGGATAGTACTATTATATAGAATCTTTCTTTGACATTTTCAAGAATGATCTATGCTATAAAGCTTTGCTATTCAAAGTATGATCTTTGGACCAGCAACATGGCATCACCTAGGATCTTATAAGAAATGCATAATTTCAGACCTCCTCTCAGAGTTAGAATGAGTTTTTATAAGATCCCCAGATGATTCTGAGAACATTACAGTTTGAGAAGCACTTCTCTTAAGTTAATCAGGTGATTGAGGTTGTCTTTTTTTCCAGAGGGTCTCTGAGTTAAATTGACCCCAGTTGCTCTAATCCCATGCCACATAGGCTGGCCAAATTGAGTACTCTTAACACCAGTCAATTAAAAAAGAGAAAGGACCCTTTGCGGGGATGCAGTAGGCAAAGAAGAAAATTATAACATCAATTACTTTGTTCCTAGGGTATTGTAGACTAGTGATCTTTGCACATCATGAATATGTATAGGGCTAAGAGTTACATATGATATCACCAAGTCCTTTTGGACTGTGCCTTGGGTCAGCTCGCTCCCTGCCACAGTTATGCTGACAAGGTAAAAAAGCTTTAGTATGTCATCCTCATAGGTGCAGTAAGGATCCCAGCCTATGCAGAAACCCCAGCCTGTGTCCGGAGCTCAATCTTCTTGTGTTATTTTTTCCTCCACTTTTATTATGAGGCTTGGGATTTCCTGAAAGCAAAATTGTTATGCCATAAGCAGGCCTCTGTTTCTCTGGTATATTTGTTTCTAATACTTGGGTTAAGCATAATTATTACTGGTTTAATTGCTTATCTTGCTTTTGAAGACATTTTAGGGACTAAACATTTTTGAGGTCAGATCAACAGTGACCATCGTAGGTTATTAACTTTGCTGTCCTATCATAGTACTTGCAGTTTGTAAACACTTTATTTTCCAATGTGAGATAATGGCAAACAGAATTCAAAGACATTTTCTATACCATCTATATCTTCATTACCCTCTCCTTTTTTCAGAAAAGAAGGAGAATTTTTTATAATAGGTGTTGATTTATTCAAAGCACCCTTCATGTTATCTTTCCCTTTTAGGATCCTTAGGGATTTAAGGATCTCTTAGAAATTCAAGGTATTTGTAAGTGGCTCTCCCTGTTGTGTGCTATACATGTCATTGACTGAGCCCTTTATGTGTAGGAGCCCTGCTCTTGGGCAAGCCTCTTTCCCATCCCAAGATTGCTGCTGAGAACTTGAAAATTGCATGCCAAGAACAAAAAGATTTTCCACCTTTATCTTGATTCCCCTCCCCCCCAAAAGCATTTGTTATTCTTAAGCAGCCAGCCTTGGCTCCTTTTAGGGAGCAATGGGGTACAGAATTACTCCTATCTGCAGGAGCCTTGTTTTGTATCATTTCATATGCCAACTGATACCAGGCAGGATGGCATCCGGAACAGCTTAGATAATTGATGTGAAGGAGCCGGAGCCTTTCAAAGTGATGAACGTGGACAATTTTAACCCTCATTTCTTATTCTAATATTGAGGCTTTCCGTTGGTTCTCATTTGTGTTCTGATCTGAGTTACCAGTTTTTCCCCTCCTTCATACCCAGTAGAGTCATATTTTATATACTATGCTACTATATATTGTTATACCAAACTACATTTTGAATTAAAATACTATCCAAAGTTTTAGAAATAACATTTAAATGCCAACCTGTGACTGCTCATTTTCAATAAATCTCACTTACGTGATACTATTGATACTATATTTTTTGAAGGCTCCTGAATTTAACATTCTTAGTTTCCTCAATATAGTGAGAATAATTTCATATGTGGATCCAGCAGATTAATCAAGACCAATTTCACCAAAGGTTTCTAAAGCTCTGATTTTGAAGGGCTAATATTTTTCAATCTTCATTGTTACAACTTGGCATTTGGAAGACCTTGTGTATTGCTTGCAGCCCTATGGAAAGTATATGTCACATCCCTCCACCATCACCATGTTTTGTTTTAAACTAAAAATCTGCCTTTTACTTTTTAGGAACCATTGCGGGAGGTGGGGAAGAAGTAAAGGTTTGATCACAATATGAAAACATTTTATTAAAAGTTTTATTAAATACTTTTTAAAAATTATAATTCCCACTCCACCTACCCCCGGATAATAAAGGAATAAAAATCCCAGGAGACATTGGCTGGTATGTCAGGGAGCAAAAGTAAAACTCAGAATAGTAGCCTCTATTTCCATTATGAATTTCAGCCTTCCTGTTTTAAAATTTGAAGGGAAGTCCAGTCCAGTGACACGGCAGGATATAAGTATGCCATAGTTATATATCCCATAATCCTTATGGATCTTAAAGGTGTTACCTGATGGAAGCAGGTTCAGTTACTTAGAGTTGCCAGCTAAAAGACAACTCTGAGGTGATTTTATGACAACGAGCTTTATTGCTTGCTGGCTCGCAAAGAACCTACTGGGGACCTCTCCCAAAGCAGTGCATTCCCTAACAAAGGACTAGATATGTCTTTATTTAGGGAAATCATGCATAAACATCAAGATGAGCTCTGTCATCACGTATATAGGTGGGGACATTCCTGCGCCTGCACAGTTACCAAACATGCCTATATATACATCGCATGTTCAAAAATGGTAGAAAAATCTCCGCCCTTGGGAGGAGATTTTAGTATTATTAGATTGGTGCACAAGTAATGGCCGTTTAAAAGGTTAAAAATAATTACAAAAACCACCATTACTTGTGCACCAACCTTCTGTGTTTCCACGAAAATAAGACCTAGTCAGACCATCAACTCTAATGCTAGAGTCTTTTGGAAGCAAAGATTAATGTAAGACCCGTTCTTATTTTACTTATATAATATAATGTAAGACCGGGTGTTATATTAATCTTTGCTTCCAAAAGACGCATTAAGTTGATGGTCCGGCTACGTCTTATTCTCGGGGAAACACGGTAATATAATGAGAGTATCATGAGAACATTTCATGAGGTAGTAGAGGGTCCTCCAGGCCCCACTGGCCAGCCCCAGGCAGTTTGAGCTGGATTAAGCCACCTGGTTCTGCAAATCATGCCTGGTGTGTCTCCCTAAAAAGACAGATCTGGCAGTTGTCAAAGTTAGGGGTGGCATAGGTATGTAAGAAAATTTAAGTAAGTCTCAGCCCTTCTGTTAAACTCTTAGCACACCTTACAACAATTAGGGTAATCGAAGTGGGTTTACGGGTTAATCTCAGTGAAGTTACAAATTCTAATATAAGTTAATGTATGCTAGGCTTCTTGCAAGGCTGTATATACATGTATAGATATCTATATCTATATATCTATGTACGCTTGTGTATATATATAGAGATACTTGTATATGCATATGGTTACAAAGGTAATATTTAGTAAGAATCTTGGAAGAATTAATTTAATGATGGTGTGTAATCTCTTTAAAAATCTCTGATTTTTACTAGGATAATGGACTTGCCTGTTAATTGTGTACTTGTTTTTTAGCATTTTAAAATAATACTTTATAGTAGTGTTTTTGTAAGTATATTTATGCATGGGCTTTGAATTCAGAGAAATCAAGGTGTTACCAGTCCAAAGTCTATGTGCCCAACGCTCGAATAGCCAAAACTCAAAACATCAGAGTAAGGAAAGGTTTAGAGATCAAGAAGCTGCAGGTGAGAAGATGGGAGACCTAATCCTCATATACATTTTAAGAAAGTACAGAGTTAAGGCTTCCTTTATGTCAAAGGAAGAAGAAATGGAAGGGGCTGGTTTTGTAAAACTCTAGCCAAAAGCAAAATCCTGTAATGATTAGCATCTCTACACACATGACTAAACTGAAGCTAATTAGCTGAAGGCTAAGGGAATAACACATAGACTGAAGGCTATGGGTACAATCTGTCCTTTTTTTTTTTTTTTTAACAAGGTGCAGTCTTGAACAAGAAGGCTTGAAAAAGATAGAGTCACAGAGACCAAGCATTTCACTCTGTTACATAGGTTTAAATTTATTCAATCATTTACTAGCTTTGTGTAACCCGTGGGCGTGTTTCCTAACCTTCCTAAATGGCAGTTTTCTTATCTGTGCAGTGTCTGCCTCCTCTGGAGGTTTTGTGGATTAAAAGAGTTTGTAGCCATATAGAGCAGTTAACAAATGTTCCAGTGTTTATATGTGCTCAGCAAAAGTTATGTTCCTTTATTTTTCTCCTTCCTTTTCTTTCCCCTGCTACTTCAGTGCCACATTTATTTATTTAGTAAAAATGCATTGTGTGCCTGTGTCTCAGGCACTGTTCTAAGCATGGATGTGACTCTTTGAAGTATGCTTTTTGACTCTAAAATAAACCCATTCTAGTTTGTTGTAAAGTGCTTTTAATTTTTTCAGTCTTGTTTTATATTTCATTATGGAGTCATTTTATATATATATATATATATGTATATATATATATACACATATATATATATACATATATATATGTATATCAGGATTAAATCGATACATTATACTGCCATAGTTTTGAAGTGATATGTACCCTCCAACATGGAAGGTTAATATTGTTAACTGGTTACTATTGGTCATTGGTATCATCCCAGAGTTTTTGGTTGAAGTCATTTTTTGTAATGTATTATTTAGTTTCCTCCTGAATTGTACTTTAAGAGTTTTGTTTTAATTTTTTGGTTATCATTTTAAGGATTTCTTTTAAAACTTCTGGAGAAAGTTTTTATTATAGTTATCTTTAGATTTTTTTGTTTAAAGTGAGAAGTTCTCAAATAATAATTTTATGTTTAGCAATCAAGTTTCCATCTTTAATAACGCCTTATATTTATAAAATACCCTTTTCTTTCTTTTTTTTAAACCAAAGGAGTAGAATACTTTTTTATTCCCTGCATAAAGAAAAATCACTTTTTTTAAAGTTGATATTTTAATAAGACTATAGGACATGCTTGTAGGTATATGTATATATTTTTATCTCTCAGTCTCTAGGTGGCTGCTTCTGTATACGCTTAGTTGCAGAACTTCTGTTCAGCTAGACATCAGGCAATTTTCAATGATGGTTGTTCTGTAGCTGTAATTCTGTAATTGCAATTTTGAGGTGGTCTTGGGAGGAGGCGAGCACAGCATTTACTTACTCTGCTCTCTTTATTGGAACTATAAAATACTTTTTCCCAAAGAACAGAGTTCTTATCCTTTTTCATTACACAATTTTTACATTTTATAATAATGTGACATTTGTATCATCCCCCATTACGTGTACATTTTTCTCATAGCCCAGCTTTAGAAATAATATGCCAAAATTTTATCAGCCTACATACATTTTTCAGCATCCCACTCTCCTAGGATATTTGGAAACATAACTGGGGGTGGGGAGAAGCTATTTTTTCAAGTCATTTAGTATACATTATTGCTTTTCCTCAGCAAATGTATGCCAACTGATAAAGCATAGTCTGTGGGCTTTTTTAGACTCTAGCATCCTTGGTAGCTTTTACAGTAAGACCTTTGTTTTGTTTGTTTAGCTGCTAACTATGACTGTCCCCAGGTAAGTGCTGGCCCTGGGGCCTGGCAAGGGCATCATGGTGGACAGAGGGTGGATGGAAGGGCAGAAAGAACTACAACATGGTGTTATAAAAATGAGACCTTTACTCTGGCAATAGGAATGCACATTTCAAAAGCTGATGATTGTCAAGCTGATCTAAAAGACTGTATGAGAATGCAGAAATAGTTGCTTTATAAAAACATGGATATTTCTAAAACAAATTTTTTCTCTTTAAATAGCCTTTCATTAATAAGCGAAGGACGTAATTGATTGTTTTGGAATTGGTTCTCTTTAAAATGTGCTGGAAAACTGTTCATGGAGCACTATTCCAAGCAGGAGAAAAGAGGGACAACTGTATCATAGTTTAAATGAAATGAAAATATTCAGTACTGCAATAAAGAATAAAAATCCGTTTACCTAGATTTAGTTGTACTGAAAATAGATGGCATTGCTTACACCTTGTCAATAAATAGTCACAAAGTTATGTACTATTTGGGGGTCAGGGGAGTTTCTTGAGATAATAAAAAAAAATCTCAAAAAGTAGCTAGAACCATCTTGTTTTAAGATGTGGAGAAATAATGATCAACAAAATCATTTACATAAAACCAGTTTTTTAGCAATTTTGCACAACTACTGCAAAGTAAAAGTGAGTTTTGAAGCAAAATTTGAACATTTCAGTATAAAATATAAGACCAAATTGCTATCCAGTAAGAACTTAGTAAACTTTGGGTATTATTAGTGAGTTAGAATATACAAGATTACCAGTGTGACATTTTAAAACTGCATTAGGACTCCTGGGTTCATTGTTTTTATAGACTGACTGAATTTCAGAACTAAAAGGTTGTTTGAATATCACCTTGTCTTAGTCCTTTTGTTGAATAAAATAACTTGTCATTTTTACCAGTAAGATCTTCAATTTGATTTCACAATTACATTATGAAGAAATAATTTCTTGTCACCCCAATAAATTAAAAAAAAAAGACAAATGCAGGGTGGCAAGAGTAAGAAAATGAGCTTCTTGGATCCTGCTATATGAATATGACTAAGTATCAAAAGACATAACATTTTATTGAAACTTTAATCAAGCAATTCTATTTCACGATATTTGCCTAGATTAAATAATTAGGCATATAAAACAAAATCTGGCTACAATGATGATCTCCATCATGCTATTTATATAAATGGGAGGACCAGCTTAAGTGTCCAACAATGAATCAAAGTCATAGCAGAGCATTCTTTGAAACTACCAAATATATTATAAAAATATTTTGTTAACATCAAAAGGTATTACTAGTTCCTGGTAAGCGAAAAAAAGCAGGTTAAAACGTATCATGTGGAATATAATCCTGTTTTCATTTTAAAAAAAAAGAAAAGAAATAATTTCTGGAAAGCTGATTAAAATTATAAATAGGATAATGATAATATTATACATTTGGCCATGATTTAAATTCTGCATGCATTTCAGAGAGTTTTACAAGAATGTTGTTTTGAACAAATGCTTATTTCATGTGGTTACAGTAAATTTAGGTCAAGCACTTAAAAAAAAAAGTGATCAAATTAAATACTAAACCAGAAAAGGGATTCTATTATGAAAAAGGTCTGATGATGCAGTCTCAAGTACTGAGAGAAATTAACTCCACCACAATAAAGTATAAATTCACATTTGAAATTCTTTCCTTACACTGAAATTATCAAAAAATTTTGCATAAAATATTCTGAACTGAGATATATTTTTATTTTGTGTTGTTTGTTGAAGATACAGCATACTTAATAAGAAATTTCTGTGAAACTAAATGTACCGTAAATATGGGAGTGGAAATCCGTTTAAACATTTCATTAGAAATAAAAAACAAAGTCAAACCCTAGGCCCCTAAAAAATATTAGTAGTTTATTAGGAATTCTTCCCTTTCTCACCTGTACTAATAACAAGATACTGATATCAGTATTTCAGATGAAAGTATACTGTACAAACAGCAAAGGACACAGACTCTGTAGGTTAGAAATATTCTGGCTTATGCTAAGAAAAAAATAATGGCAGCAACAAAAAGCTTTTTTTTTTAAAGCAAACAGGCAGCCACAAACAAATTTCTCAAGTATTGAGACAGTAGGTTGATCTGTATAACCAAAAAAATATGCATTAGCCTTTTAATGAAAACGGAATATGTAGTTCTATTTTTACCTTTTTTAGACCATTTCCCCGAAAATAAGACCTAGCCAGACAATCAGCTCCAATGTGTCTTTTGGAGCAAAAATTAATATAAGACACAGTCTTATATAAGAATTAATTTAATATAATAATCTTATGTAAGACCAGGTTTTATAATAAGACCGGGTGTTATGTTATGTTATATTATATTATATTATATTATATTATATTATATTATACCTCGTCTTATACTAAAATAAGACTGGGTCTTACATTTTTGCTCCAAAAGATGCATTCGAACTGATTGTCCAGCTAGATCTTATTTTGGGGGAAACACGGGACTTATGCATGCAAGTAATACGTTAATCACAGATTTTTTTAAATGGGAAAACAAGTTGTTTCTAACAATTTATTTTTCAATAGCATGTTATTCCTATGTTAAAAAGATTTTACAGTGCATTCATTTAATCTGGTGATCTTAATTTCAACGAATACCTATTAACAAATTAAAACCTCATTGCAAAGAAATGTTTTATAGTATCATGACCAGATTTTCTAATCCTAGCCAAGTCCCCAATGATGGTGCCCAGATATGCTGCCATTAAAGTCTGTTTGGTTAAAGTGGTAATAATTTTGCTCAAAGTGTTCATAAAGTTCTAATTTAAGGTGCTGTAGAGAAACATAAGAGGATATCATTGAATCGTGTAAAAATATGAGAGTTTTGATCATAGTCTATACTTTTTTGTTTTCTAACTGATTAAAACTAAGACGTGCCTTATAATGAGGCACATTTGGCATCTTTATAAATGCTGCTATATGAAAGTAAAAATAAGGAAAAGAAGTTGTAATACATTCATAGCTTTCATAGAAAAGTACATATTCTCTGAATTAGTCATATCAAGTGGTCATCATTCAGTATGAATTCCAGTATTATAAACAAAATAAGACATAAATGGATTTTTTCTCTAATTGTCTATTTCCAACACGCTACTTCATGACTCAGTTATCAATATCTCCATCATTGAATCCCCAGGTCTTCCTAGTTTACGTTGTTTTTTACTTGTGGTTGTGATTATAGGGGCTGGTTCTTGTTATTTTCTTCCCTCAAAAGTCAAATAGGCTTAATGGCGCTTTCTCTTGAAATGTGCCTCTCATTTTTTCCCTCTCATTTCAGTAGTGACACCATACTCACGGTGGTCTGAATTTTCATACTCTAATGCAGAATGCTTAAAATTAACATCAGGTTAAGATTTTGAAATTTTTTTCAGTGTCTGAAGTTTTTGCTACATACCCTGTACACTCCCATAATTTTCTTCCTCTGAGGAATCTAGAGATTTCTTCAAGGCCCTTGCTTTCTGAAAATGAATGGTAATTACATGACGGGCCCATTGTCTTTTCTTTCTGCCTTTCCAAACTACTGGGCAGTGGTCAAAGTCCTGACTCTACTCGTCCTCCTCTGACCTCACTCGATCAGGAAAGTGGAGGGGAGCCTCATTGCTGCTGGGTAAGGGTGGAAGTCCAGGCTCCCCCCTCCATAATCTCTGCTGATCCCACACGGTGGGAAGGGGGCCACAGTACCTTCCAGCAGGCATGGAAGTCCCCGTTCCCTGCTTGACCTTCTCTGACACCACGTCAGTGGAGACTGGGGAGGAGCCACTGAAATGCCAAGTTACAGTCCTGCAAGGGTGGAAGTTTGGCTCCCCACTCAGCCGGGGCTGCCATGGCTTGGGTGAGGCTATAGTTCCTGAAGTGTTTGGCTGGAGTTATTGTCTAACATTTTTGTCTTAAGTTGCCGGTTTCCTGGTCCTTTGGCTAGAGAGAGCTGACTTTTCTTTATTTTTTATTTTATTTTTTTTATTAGTTTCAGGTGTACAAGACAAGGTAATACTTAGACGTTCATCATTTATATCCCTCACACTGTGAACCCCCTCCCCCCATCCATTATCCCTCCGACCTCACACCAAGCCATCACATTATATATATAAAATTATAGTTGGCATTCATTAATGTTTAGCTTCTGGTGAGAGCTGATTTTTTTTGTTGTATTTTTTTTGAGGTGGTGGGGGGCCTCTCTGCCCTTTGGTGTTTCTGGGTTGCCAACTTGGAGATGTCAGCTCCAAGTGTAGGATACGTGAGGCAAAAAGAAAGCCCAGGGTACTAATCACTATGTCATTCCTTAGGTCCTGAAATCCCTAATCATCTTCTTATGTTTGTTTTAGGTTTAAGAACCAGGGCTTTTAGTTGTATTTAGCAGGTGGAATAGGGAAAAAGCACATCTGCTCCATATTTCGAGAAGCAGAAGGCACTAATTGGCATGTATTTGTTTATTTACTTATTTATAACATTAGTTTCAGGTGTACAAACAACATAGTGATTAGACATTTACATACCTCACAAGGTAATAACCCGAACAATTCTACTACCCATCTGACACTGTGCATGGTTATTACACTACTATCGACTGTATTTCCTGTGCTGTACTATATATCCCCATGACTATTTTTTAGATTATAGTTGACATTCAATATTAGTTCATATGAGTTTTGGGTATATAGCATATTAGACATTTGTGTAATTTATGAAGTGATCCCCCGATAAACCTAGTACCCATCTGACACTATACGTAGTTTTTACAATGTTATTGACTATATTCCCCATACTGTACTTTATATCCCCGTGACCCTTTTGTAACTACCAATTTGTACTTCTTAATCCCTTCACCTTTCTCACCCAGCCCCCCCAACCTCCCTCCAATCTAGTAACCATCAGTTTGTTCTCTGTATCTATGTCTGCTTCTGTTTTGTTTGTTTGTTTATTTTGTTCTTTAGAGTCCATGTGTAAGTGAGATCATATGGTATTTGTCTTTCTCAGTCTGAGTTCACTTAGCATAATATCTTCTAGGCTCACGAACGTTGTCACAAATGGTAAGATTTCATTTTTTATTGCAGAGTAATATTCCATTGTAAAAATGTACCACAATTTATCCAGTTGTCTGTTGATGGACATTTCGGTTGTTTCCGCATCTTGTCTATTGTAAATAGTGTTGCAGTGAACATAAGGGTGCATGTATTTGTTTGAATTAGTGTTCTGGATTTCTTTGGTTAAATACTCAGGAGTGGAATTGCCGGGTCATAAGGTAGTTCTATTTTCATTGTTTTGAGGAACCTCCATACTGTTTTTCAAATTGGTTGCAACAATTTGCAATCTCACCAACAGTACACCAGGATTCCCTTTTCTCCATATTCTTGACAACGCTTGTTGTTTATTGATGTATTGATGATGGTCATTCTAACAGGTGTGAGGTGATATCTTGTGGTTTCATTTGTATTCTCCTGATGATTAGCGATGCTGAGCATATTTTCATGTCTATTGACCATCTGTATGTCCTCTTTGTAGAAATTCCTATTCAGGTCCTCTGCCCATTTTAATTGGATTGTTTGGTTTTTTGGTGTTGAGGTATATGAGCTATTTGGCATTTAAAATTATATAAATTTACTACCTTTGATAAAAAATTTAAAACAATTTTAAAAAGAAAGGCACAAGTTGTGTAAAAATAATATAACTTTAGATGAAAAGCATAGAAAACATTCTCATTTCTGACCTCCCTGGATTACATACTTTTATTGATAGCTAAAATAACATGATTTTTATTGCATTCTTTTCAATAAAATTTTCATGGGAAAGACATGATGGGTGAAAGAGTAAATGAAATACTACGGGATAGAGTGTTTTTTAAATGTGGCAAATTTAAAGAGAAAGTTTCAAAAGTGTGACAAACGTCCATCAGTCATTACAGTGTCTTCATTTAATGGGCAGCTGTTTATGTTCTTTCTCCCTGGCATTCGGTAACCTGCGGAAAGCACCGTGAGTAGTATTGCTGTGGTTTGTTAAACAGTTATCAGATCATATTTAAAATTATTACTTTTACATAATTCTTTAGGGACTGGACCTTCCTTAAGAATTTTACTTTTTTTAATTGAATTATTTCATATCGAATATGTATTTTAGATTTTTTTGTAGTTTTATTTGCCATTTCTTTATGTGTTGAAGGATATTATTCCTATAATATTTTTTTAAAGTTTATATTGCTCAGTGTTAAAAATCTCTTACAGTACGTTTGTCCAAATCTCGGGCCCTTTTAACCCTCATCGCAGTGACTCTTCTCATAGGAAGTGATAGTCTGGTAGATGCGGGTACTGCACAATGGACTTTATTTGGCAAGGGTGACGCCATTGTGTGGGATAGCCTGAAGGAGTTATTAGAAGCACATAAGCCTTTTGACTGCTAGGATTTCTTAATAAATGCCATACTGTTGAAAACATTAATTTGTGTTTGGACTGGAGTGAACCTAGGTTTTACTGGCTTAGCTCTAGAGATTTAAAGACATAAATTCTACTGTCATAATTACATAGCTGAATAGGATGAAGTATTAAACATTTTTCTCTCTGCGAAAGAGAGATGGAATTAGAAAGAAGTTAATAAACAAGTGACATTCTTTGTTACATACTTTCGGGGCTGACGACATTTTACATTCAAGAATACTTTGAATTTTTGTTTCTGTAATTTCTATATTATTTAGATGTAGGATATGGTTATTTGAAAAGTCCATAGTTTTCTAGAGAGATTTTTAAGGTGCATATCACTAAAAAGAGGCAGATTACATTTATTTTCTACCTTGAGTACAACACATTTGATTTTTTTAATCATGGTAAAATATACATAATGCGAAATGTACCATATTAACCATTTTTAAGTGTATAGTTGAGTGGCATTAACTAGTCACATTGGTGTGTAACCATTACCCTATATTCATCTCCAGATCTTTTTCTTCATCCCAAACTGTAACAATCTATTAAATAGTAATTCTCGATTAGCCCCTGGTAACCATTCTTCTTTTTGTCTCTGAATTTGACTATTCTACGTACCTTATATAAATGGAATCATACAGTATCTGTCCTTTTGTATCTGAGCTATTTCACTTAACACAATGTTTTCATGGTTCACCCATGTTGTAGCATATATCAGAATTGCATTCCTTTTTAAGGCTGATGTTACTGCATTATATGCATATAGAACATTTTGTTTGTCCATTTATCTGTTGACAGACATTTGGGTTGGTTCCATCTTTCGTCTATTGTGAATAATACTGACATACACACACACACACACACAAATATCTGTTTAAGTCCCTCTTTTTAAAACTTCTTTTGGGTATATACTCAGAAGTATAATTGCTGGATTAAAAACATAATTTTATGTTTAATTTTTTGCAGAACCACTGTACTGTTTTCTACAGCAGCTGTACCATTTTACATTGCCATCAACAATGCAACAAAGGTTCCAATTAATCCATATTCTCACCAACACTTGTTATTTCCTGGCTTAAAAAAAATGCCCATCCTAATTGGTGTGAGGTATTATCCTATTTTGGTTTTAGTTTGCATTTCTTTAATGATTGGTAACATTGAGTATCCTTTCATGTGCTTATTGGAGATCTGTGTATCTTCTTGGGAAAAATATCTAGTCATGTCCTTTGCCCATTTTTAAATTGGGTTGTTTGCTTTTTTGTTGTTGAGTTTCAGTTTTTAAAAATACACATTCTGGATATTAATCTATCATCATATTGCCCATTTTATTTTTTAATTCATGTTGCGGAAGATGGTGGTGGTGTGGGTGTAATCTGACCTGGTCTATAGGCATATCTCTTATGTTTCCTTTACTAAGGATCCTTTCTTATGATTCCCTTCATGAAGCCCACATTTTAAAAATTGATTACCTATTAAACACTTTGTTCAGAAATAATTAATTTTCCAATTTTTAATAAACATAAAATAGCTAATTATAAATTTGATCAGCATGAAATATCCAATGATAGCACACTGAGTTAACTTAATTCTAATGAATAAACGACCTTTAAATAAGTCAGGTATTGTGTTAGATGCTAAAGATAATAAAGCTCTTAGTCTCAAGGAACTTAAAATCTAATGAAGATCTACAGTACCATGTGATAACTACTGCAGTAGATTAATAGAAATACAGTGGAGAATACTTTGAGTGCCTAGGCAAATCAGGGGAAGTGTAATGAGATTATGCTTGAGACGGCTCTTGAATGAAGGGCAGGCGTTGACCAGAGTATTAAGACTGAGGAGAGCCCGAATTTCAGTGTTACTTCCTTTGAGAGAGTCCCTAAGGTTATTAATCACTGGTATATATGACTCTGAAAAGCTGGGAGGGAGGGACAGCCAGCCCCTCTGAACAAGAGAGAAGTTAAGAACATTGTAAGCTGAGCAGATTACCCTAAAAAAAAAGTCTTATTGTGTATATATATATATATATATATATATATGTATATATATATATATATATATACATTTATGATAATCAGCAGTATACAATTGCCAAAACATCTGCTTTTTAAATGAGAGATTTGGGAAAGATACCTTTGGTCCCTTTTCCCTGTGTGTTTCAGGTAACCTGTTCATGCATAAGAACTAGAAACACTCGGAAGAACTCTATAGAACTGAATAAGTTCTACAACTGAGTAAGCTGACCTGTTGTGGTGTGGAACACTTACTTTTTTTTTTCTTTTTACTTTTTTAGCAACTCCCCCGGCCCCCTTTTCCACCTCCCCACTCCCACACTCTCGTTCAAGCCGTTGTTTCTCAATCTAGTTGTGTAGGACACAGCTCCCTGGCCCATGCTGGTATTATGAGCCTTGTGCTCCCCCCAGCTGACATGGTAGCCCCGCGGCAGCACACAGCAGCCCGTGGTGGCCTGCTGCTCATGACAGCTCACGCCAACCTCTGGCTGCTCCTGGCAGCCCAGCTCCAGGGAGAGCTGTTGTTCACAATCTTAGCTGTAGAGGGTGCAGCTCACTGGCCCATGTGGGAATCGAACTGGAGACCTTGGCATTAGGAGCACAGCGCTCCAACCACCTGAGCCACTGGGCCAGCCCTGAACACTTAAATTTAAATTCAAAATATTTGTATTAATTAGTTCAACTTAATTTAACTTATTTTTGTTGTGATTCAGATAGGTGTTTCCTTTTAACAGATACATCATCACATTATTCCTCTGTTAGCTTACATGAGAATAGGGAGAAGAACAGAGGGGCAGAGGAGAGTGTGAATTAGACCTGGTGGGTCAAAGGCTCCTCACTGTAAAAGTCAGACTGGCCTGAGAAAAAAGGTTGCTTCTGGCAGCTCCAAGAAGTCAAGAATGGTGATTGTAACAGTTTGATCACATCTCAAAGAAGGGGCAAAATTGAGCAGACTTCTCTAAGAGTAAAAAAAGAATTTGTTGAACTAAACATTGAAGCACTGTAAGTATTTTCAGATTTAAGTTAATAAACTAAGTTGTTAACAAGTTTTTGTGTTATACAGAATTAAGGTTTTTCCTTTATTCTTTTTGTCACCTTACGAGAAGTGAGCAATATCATGGTAGGAAATTCTTTTTCTGGACCTCATATGACCTTTCATAGTCTCAAACAGAAATAGAAAGCTAGAAAATTTGCTGGGAGGAAAATGCCATCAGCTAAATAAATGTTTCCCGAAAGCTTTTTTCAGGTTTAAGAAGCCACATTTCTGTTCTGTCCTCCATGTTTTCCCCATGAAAGTCGGAACTAACCACTTCTAAGTCATAAAATCGTAAAATTATTGAATAGTTAATGGAGAGAGGGACTTAGAAAAAAAGTACCTCTTAGCATGCCTCTCACCTGCAAAAAAAAAGAAACAGTAAAATAATTGAAAACATCTCACTGAAAGTGCCTAGAGGGAGATTCTGAAATGTTCTAGAGATTAAAATGATAAGAAATGGTAAAGCTAGGACTAAAGGCTATATCATATTCTCATTTAAGATAAAAGTTTTTCTCTCAATTGTATTGTTTCAGGGTTTGGTTTTGAAAACTGTTGGCAGAGTATGTGATGAGCACTGTTTCAAGGTGAAAGAAAATGTAAGAATTGGATTACAGTTAAGGCTGGTCTTTATAGACTCTTAAAATTGAGTTGTTTTCCATATTATGTGAAACCAGAGTCCATTCTAGGCAGAAATTTGTGTTCTTTCCTATGTAAGCAAAGAGGGTCTTAAGTTGGTTGATGTTGTTTGCTTTCTCTGCATTATTTGAAAAGTAAAAATATGTAATGTATTTGAATGATATCGAAAGATAAGTGAGGAGGGAAATTAGAAAGTTACAGGAATGTGTATGTGTGTAAATATATGCATACCCTTTCTCATCTTTAAGATTTAAGATTAATACTTAGTGATATTTGTTGTTGATATATTTCTTCAACTACAACTACATGTTTCACTAGCCACATGTGTTTATGGTGATTTAAATCCATTAGGTACTCTTTCTACCTACCACGTTACTGCATGCAGGTGATAGTTACTTTAATTGTTCTGCCACAGTAGAACTAGAGTGCCCTTTTCTCCAGTTTTTTCTAGCATCTTTTTCATTGCCCTCCAGCCTCCACTAACAGGATCTAGGAGGCCCCTTAGGGCCACTGCCCACTGCCTCATTTTAAGCCAGTGCCACATATTTTAGGTTGTTACAGCAGCACTCCACTTTCAGGTACCAATTTCTGTTTTGCTTTCTATTGCTGTGTATCAGACCACTGCAAGCTTAGTGGCTTACAAAAATCCACGTCATTTATTTTGAAACTTCTCCCGGGGTTGGTGGCTTTCCATTTTGCCCTTTACCCCTACCCTCCAAGTCTAACTTGCCACAAGTTTCTGTTACATGAGGGTGAGAAATAACAGATTCCAGAACTGGAGCACGGAAGTTACAACATAAGCCTGGAACATCTTGTGCCAAAATATAAGGAAATGTACACAAAAAATGAAGATGCCTTATCAGGAAGATATGGGAGCTAGCCTAAAACAGGAAGGGGAATATCATAAATTGAAAACATTTTAGGGGCCGGCCCAGTGGCTCAAGTGGTTGGAGCTCCATACTCCTAACTCTGAAGGCTGCCGGTTGGATTCCCACATGGGCCAGTGGGCTCTCAACCACAAGGTTGCCAGTTCGATTCCTCAAGTCCTGCAAGGGATGGTGGGCAGCATCCCCTGCAACTAAGATTGAACACGGCACCTTGAGCTGAGCTGCTGCTGAGCTGTCCGATGGCTCAGTTGGTTGGAGTGCATCCTTTCAACCACAAGGTTGCCAGTTCAACTCCCACAGGGGATGGGGGGGCTGCGCCCCCTGCAACTAGCAACGGCAACTGGAGCTGAACTGCGCCCTCCACAACTAAGACTGAAAGGACAACAACTTGAAGCTGAACAGCACCTTTCACAACTAAGATTGAAAGGACAACAACTTGACTTGGAAAAAAAGCCTGGAAGTACACACTGTTCCCCAATAAAGTCCTGTTCCCCTTCCCCAATAAAATCTATTGAAACAAACAGACAGACAAACAAACAAAAAAAGCATTTTGTACTTCAGAATGGAAAAAAGGTCCAAAGTCATAATTTTATATACCTGAAATACTCGTTATGGTTGTAACCTATCTCAGCTTTTTTCAAGTTAAAATATCTATAGTTTGATACATATAATAGTTTTTCCCTCAATAGCTGGATTTGATTCATTTTATCGAAATACTTGTTTGGAAATAAGTTATTTTCAATCTACATTATGTAGTATTTCTTAAAACAAAAAATTGCAAAGGTACAATTGTCATTTAGTCTTTTTTAGTACATTAATTGTGTTATAATCTTACTACAGATGAGGCTCAGTAGATGGACGGCAGGATTATTATTTATTTCTGACTGTAGTTTTCTTTCATCGATTCATTTGCTCATTTTTTGAACAAATATTTTATCGAGCCCCTACTATGCGCTATGTACTATAGCACTAAATGCCAAGTATACAGAGTGAAACAAAAAACATAGTCTCTACCCTCATAACATACTCATTAAATATTTGCTGTGTGAATCTAGAGTGATCATTCTTATACACTGACCCCCCCCCATTAATACTGAGGATTCTTTTTACTATTTTTTTTTTGCTTTTTTCTTTAACATATTATTTTAAAACTTACAGTATCTTTGAGATGAGTATAACTCTGAGGGTAAGGTTTTTGTAAATAAGGAAAGTAATCAGGTGTTTGATTGCAAACAAAATACTTTAAAACGTTTTTCATTGAAATGCAGGTATTTCTTTTAGTTCATTGAAACTTTCATGATATATCCCTTAGCCAAAAATGTTCTCATACATTTATCAGGCTAAAGTAGGCTTTTGCTGCTTTGCTCACCTGAGTAATATATTTAAGGACTGTGCCAAATAGTGGTATAGTTGTTGGCTCCTATCAGTGTCAAAGAAGGAAAGATAATGGCTAGGGAAAGACCAAGGCTACCTTCAGGATATGATGCATAGAAGTAACTTAATAGCTTAATTGCAAAGTTGTTTATTACCAGTTTTTGGCTTTTTATAATACTTGGCAAATCTCAGTTGAACTTGCAATCTAGAAAACAACTTGGGATTGCCTACACTGACACAGAGATTAATTTAGAAAGCTTGTGTGACAATAAGTAGTCTTATCTATATGTGTGAAATTAAAAGGTTACATCGTGATGAAATTGAGTTTATCTCAGAAATGTAGGATTTAATATTAGAAAGTCAATTGAATTTTCATGAGTGGAATAATATTTTAATGAGGACAAAAATAAATTCTATACTAATGGAATAAAAGAATAGTAGAATAAAGAGGAAAATTAATTCTATATTTAATGTAGTAAAAGATTAAAATCCTATGATCATCTTGGGTGGCCAGATGGCTCAGTTGGTTAGAGCGCGAACTCTGAACAATGGGTTTGCCGGTTCGATTCCCACTTGGACCAGTGAGCTGCGTCCTCCACAACTAGATTGAAGAAAATGAGCTGCCGCTGAGCTTCTGGAGAGGCAGCTGGATGGCTCAGTTGGTTGGAGCGTGGGCTCTCAACAGCAGGATTGCTGGTTCAGTTCCCGCATGGGGTGGTGGGATGCGCCCTCTACAACTGAAATTGAAAGTGGTAACTGGACTTGGAACTGGGCTGCGCCCTCCATGGCTGGATTGAGGGATGGTGACTTGGAGCCAAAGGGCCCTGGAGAAACACACTGGTCCCCAATAAAAATTAAAAAAACAAGCAAACTATGATTATCTCAAAAGATGGAGAAAAAGAAACTGATAAATTCAATATTTGTTACTAATAGAAACTTAGCCAACTAGAAATAGAAAGTAATTTCCTTAATTTGATAAGCAATATCTACAGAAAACCTTGAAATTAGGAACAAGATAAGAATACCTTCTATTACCACTTTTATTCAATATTATACTAGAAGTCTTAGCCAGCACTGTAAGGGAATTAAATAAGTAACTACATAAATAAGGATCTGAAAGTAAAAAAAAGCTTTGATTATTCATGGAACCAAGTAATTATGGATCTAGAACTATCAAAAAAATATACAGATATATATAAACTAATAAAATTTGCCAAGGATGCCAGAAACCAAATCAATATATAAAAATCAATTTTATTTCTGAGTAACTAATAGTTCAAAAGTAAAAATTTTAAAATGCATATCATTTATAAAATAACAAGGACCTGGAAAAAAGTCAAATAAAAACATTATAAATTTTCCAAGGAAAATGACAAAACTTTATTGAGAAACGTTAAAGAAGGCTTTATTAATTAATGGAGGTCTTCACAGATTGAAAAATTCAGTGTTGTAAAGATGCAGTTTCTTACCAAATTGATGTTTGATTCGTTGCAATCTCAATAAAAATTTCAACAAATGTTTTTTTGGATCTAACAAGCTCATTCTAAAATTTGTAAGGAAATGCAGAGGACCTAGAAAGTCAAGACATACTTGAAGAACTACAAAAAGAAAGGAATACCTCTTTTACTAGAAGTGATGTAGGAGCATATCACTGCACAAGATACCAAGAATTATTATAAAGATATAGTAATTCATTCTGTCAGTAGTAATATTGACATAGGATAGACGACTAGAACAATAGAACAGATCAGAGAGACCCCAAATAGGCCCATACAAATACAGACACCTGATATATGATATAGGTGTTATAGGGAAATAGTGGGGGTGAAAGATGGTCTTTTTAATAACTGTCAGTGGGATAATTGGATATCCCTGTATGAAAAAAGTGAATTTGGCCTCCTACTGCACACATACTAGAAAATCAATTCCTGATAGATTAAATGTGATGGTCAAACTATAAAACTTTTTGAGAATATCTTTATGACCTTGGGTAGGGAAGGATTTTATTTAAAATTGCAGAAACCACTAACCATAAAGGAAAAAAATTAATAAAAAAGTTTTACTCTGCTAGAATTAAAGACTTTCATCAGAAGACACCAAAAGACAATGCAACTCTAAACCACAGAGTAGAAGATATTTGCAACATATGTAAGTAACAACACACTCATATTCAGAATTTATAAAGATCTCCAACAAACCAAGACTCTAGCAGGCACTTCACAAGAAAGGAAATCTAGGTGGCCAATAAACAAGTGAAAAGCTGTTGTACCTCATTAATAATCTGTGAAAGGAAAATTAAAATCACAATGAAATGCCACTGTACAAATATCGTTAAAACATAATAAACATTAAAACATCTGATACTAACAAGTATTGGCAAGGATGTGAAGCCATAAGAACTCTTTGTACACTGCTGGTAGATGTGTAAATTGGTACAACCATTTGGGAACACAGTTTGGCATTCTCTTGTGAAGTTCAAGATACATATATCTTATTACACAGCAATTTTACTCCTAGATATATGTCTAGATCAGTGTATAATAAAAATTTTCATCAGTAGAATGAGTAAATAAATTGCAGCATGCTCATTTAGTAGAATAATACTATGAAAACAGGAAAAATGAAGGAACTACTGTAATATGCAACTACATGAATAAATCTCAAATGTTGAGTGAAGATCACAAAAAGCTACACATATAGATAGCATGCTTCTACTTTGAGAAATTTCAGAGGTGTGATAGGCAGAATTGTGCTGCCCCCACCTCCTCAAACATGTCTATATGCTCATCCCTGTAACTTACAAATATGCTAGGCAGCATGGTGAAGGGGAATTAAGATTGCTAATAACTGACCTTCAGATAGGAAGGTTATACAGGATTACTTGGGGAAGGAGGAGGCTGGCACTGTCACAGGATCCTTAAACGTGGAAGAAGCAGGCAGAAGAGGGAGAACCAAAGGGATGGAGCATGGGAAGGACTCCACCTAACATCGGTGGATTGCTGATGGTGGAACAGGCCTATGAGACAAGGACTGTGAACAGTCTCTAGAAGCTAGAAAAGAGAGGGAAACAGAGTCTCCCCTAGAAGCTTGAAGGATTGCAGCTCTACCAACTGTGTCTTGATTTTAGCCTAGTGAGACTCATTTCCACCATCTGACCTCCAGAACTGTAAAATAATAAATTTGTTTTTAAAATTTATTTATTTATTTATTTATTTTGATTTTTTTTTTATTAGTTTCAGGTGCACAAGACAAGGTAATACTTAGATGTTCATCATTTATATCCCTCACACTGTGAACCCCCCTCCCCCATCCCCCCTAAAATTTATTTTTATTTAGACAATTCATTTAAACTGAAAAAACAGTTCACCATTTCTACCACCTCCCTGCCTCTGGCAACTACCTCTTTATCTATGAGCCTCGTTTTTGTTTTTGTTTTCCTTTTCAGATTCCATATATAAGAGAGATCGTATGGTATTTGTTTTTCTCTGTCTGACTTATTTCACTTAGCATAATGCCCTCAGAGTCCATACCTGTTGTTGCAAAATGGTAATATTTCATCTGTCTTACAACTGGGTAAAAATCTATTTTATACGTGTATATATCACAATTTGTCCATTCATTATTGTATACTTAGATTGTTTCCATATGGTTATTGTAAATAATTCTGCAGTGAACATGCGTGTATCTTTTCGCGTTAGTGTTTTTATTTTCTTTGGATAAATACCCAGAAGTAGAATTGCAGGATCATATGGTAGTTTTATTTTTAATTTTTTGAGGCATCTCCATCTGTTTTCCATAGTGACTGCAGCAATTTACATTCCTACCAACAGTGTACAAGACTTTCCTTTTTTCTACATCCTCGTCAACACGTGTTATTCGTTGTCTTTTTGATAATAGCCATTTTAATTGGTGTGAGGTGATATCTCATTGTGGTTTTGATTTGCATTTTCCTGATGATTAATGATGAACATCTTTTCATGTATTTGTTGGCCATCTGTGTGTCTGTTTTGGAAAAATACCTATTTAGACCTGCCCATTTTTAATCAGATTGTTTGGTTTTTTGCTACTGAGCTGTATGAGTTCTTTATATATTTTGTATATTAACCCTTTATCATATAAATAATTTGTCTCCCATTCTGTAGATTGCTTTTTCATTTTGTTGATGGTTTCCTTTGCTGTGCAGGAGCTTTTTAGTGTAGTGTAGTGTAGTTCCACTTATTTATAGTTGCTTTTGGTGTCAGATACAAAAAGTCACCACCAAGACCTATGTTGAAGAGCTTGCCACCTATCTTTTCTTCTGGGAATTTTATGGTTTCAGGTCTTACACTCAAGTGTTTAATCCATTTTGAGTAAATGTTTGTGTATGATATAGATAGGGGTTGAGTTTCATTTTTTCGCATGTGGCTGGACAGTTTTCCCAACACCTTTTGTTGAAGAGACTGTTCTTTCCCATTGTATATTCTTGACTCCTTTGTTGTAAATTGACCATAGATTCGTGAGTTTGTTTCTGAGCTTTTTATTCAGTTCCATTGATTTGTGTGTCTCTTTTTATGCTAATACCACTGTTTTATTTATTACAGCTTTGTTATATAGTTTGAAATCAGGGAGTATGATGCTTCCAGGTTTGTTCTTTCTCAAGATTGCTTTGGCTATTAGGGGTTTTATTGCTTCAATGCAAATTTTAGGATTATTTGTTCTATATGTGTTTGAAAAATGCTATTGGACTTTTAATAGGGATTGCATTGAATCTGTATATTGCTTTGGGTAATACGGACATTTGAAAAATATTAATTCATCCAATCCATGAGCATAGAACATCTTTCCATTTATTTTTATCTTCAATTTCTTTCCTTAATGTAGTTTCCAGTATACAGGTTTTTCATCTCTTTGGTTAAATGTTTTCCTAAGTATTTTATTCTTTTTGATGCAATTGTAAATAGGATTGTTTTCTTGATATCTCTTTCTGATAATTTGTAATTTAGTATATAGAAACACACCAGACTTTTGTGTATTGACTTTGTATCTTGCAACTTTACTGAATTCGTTTATTAGCTATAAGTTTCTTGATGGAGTCTTTAGGGTTTTCTATATATATTATTTCATCTGCAAATAGTGACAGTTTTACTTCTTCTTTTCCAATTTGGATGCCTTTTATTTTTTTTTCTTGGACAGTTGCTCTGGCCAGGACTTCCAATACTTGAATAAAAGTGGCGAGTGTGGACATCCTTATCTTGTTCCTGTTAAAATAGGAAAGTCTGTGAGCTTTTCACCATTAAATATGATGTAGCTGTGGGCTTGTCACATACGGCCTTTATTATATTGAGGTACGTTCCCTCCCTTTGTTGAGACTTTTTTTTTTTAAATCACAAATGGATGTTGAATTTCGTCAGATGCTTTTTCTGCATTTAGTGTGAACATTTGTTTTTTATCCTATATTTTGCTAATGTGGTGTATCACATTGACTGATATGCTGATGTTGAACCATCCATGCATTGCTGGAATAAATCTCACTTGATCGTGGTGTATGATCCTTGTAATATATTGTGAATTTTGTTTACTAATGTTTTGTTGAGGATTTTTGCATCTGTGTTCATCAGGGATGTTGAACTGTAATTTTCTTTTTTTGTGGCATCCTTGTCTGGGCTTGGTTTTGGATAATGCTGGCCTTTTTAAATGTATTTGGAAGAGTTTCCTTCTCTTCTGTTTTTTTGGAAGAATTTGAGAAGGATTGGTGTCAGTTCGTCTTTGAGTGTTTGCCAGAATTCACCAGTGAAGATACCTGATCCTAGACTTTTTGGGGGGAGGGTGAGGATTGATTACTGATTTAATCTCCTTACTACTAATCAGTCTGTTCAGATTTCCTGTTTCATTAAAATTGTCTTCATAGGTTGTAGGAATACTAGGAATTTATTTCTTCTAGGTTGGCATATAATTGTTTATAGTAGTATCTGCGATATACTGTATACTGTATACTGTAGTATAGTTAGTATCCTTTGTATTTCTCTGGTATTAGTTGTAACATCTCTTTCATTTCTGATTTTATTTATTTGATTCCTCTCTATTTTTCTTGGTGAGTCTAAAGGTTTGTCAGTTTTGTTTATCATTTTAAAGAATCGGTTCTTAGTTTCATTGATCTTCTCCATTGTGTTTTTAGTCTCTATTTCATTTATTTATGCTATAATCTTTATCTCCTTCATTCATTTTTTTTTTATCTTGGGGTTTGTTCTTAATTTTTTAGTTCTCTGAGGTGTGAAGCTAAGTTGTTTATTTGAATCTTCTTATTTCTTAAGGTAGACATTTATCACTATGAATTTCCCTCTTAGAAAATGCTTTTGCTGCGTCCCACAAATTTTGGTAAGTTATATTTCCATTTTCGTTTGTGTTAACACATTTTTTTATTTCTCTTTTAATTTCTTCGTTGACCCATTGGTTATTCAGTAACATGTTTAATCTCCACATATTTGTGAATTCCCCAGTTTTCATGTAATTAATTTTCAGTTTTTACCATTGCAGTTGGAAAACATATTTGATACGATTTCAGTCCTCTTAAATCTATAAGACTTGTTTTGTGGCCTAACATATGATCTATCCTGGAGACTGTTCCATATGCACTTGAGAAGAATGTTGCTTTTGGATGGAATGTTCTGTGTATATCTTTTAGGTCCATTTGGTATAACGTCGTTTAAGGCTGATGTTTACTTACTGATTTTTCTGTCTGGTTGACCTATCCTTTGATGTAAATGGGGTATTAAAATTCACTGCTGTTATTGTATTGCTGTCGAATATTTCTTTCTGTATGTCTGTTAATATTTGCTTTATATATTTAGGTGCTTCTTTCTTGACTGCATAAATATTTACAAATGTTATATCCTCTTGTTGGATTGACCCCTTTATTATTGTGTAATGTCGTCTTTATTTCTTTCACAGTATTTGTTTTAAAGTCTATTTTGTCTGTTATAAATATAGCTATTCCAGCTTTCTTTTGGTTTCCATTTGCAGGGAATACCATTTTTCATCCCTTCACTTTCTGTCTATATGTGCCCTTGCATCTAAAGTGAGTCTCTTGTCAACAGCATATAGATGTGTCTTGTTTTTTTACCCATTCAGTTGCTCTGTGTCTTTTGATCGGAGAATTTGGTCTATTTACATATAAAGTTATTATTGATAGGTATGTACTTGTTGCCATTTTGGTTCATTGTTTATTGGCTGTTTTTGTAGTTCCTCTCTGTTCTTTCTTTTTTCTCTTTCTTCTTTATGGTTTCATGATTTTCTTTAATGCTATACTTATATTTCTTTCTCTTTATTTTTTTTTTGTGTGTTTTCTGTAAGCTTTTGTTTTGTGGTTACCATAAGGCTTGTGTATAACACCTTATATCTATAACAGTCTATTTCAAGTTGATAACTCAAGTTTTATCTCATTCTGAATCTCAGCTTTCTTTACTCTCTCCTCCCTGCGTTTTATGTTTTTGATATCACATTTTAAATGTTTTTATCTTATGTGTCCCTGAACTAATTATTGTAATATAGTAATTTTTACTACGTTGGTCTTTTAACCTTCGTACTGGCTTTATAAATGATAAAATCACTACTTTTACTGTATATTTACTTTTCCAGTGAGATTTATTTTTTCATGTTTTGTTACTAATTAGCACCCCTTTTTTTCAGCTTAAAGAAGTCCCTTTTCTTGTAAGGCTAGTTTAGTGATGATGAACTCCTTTAGCTTTTGCTTGTCTAGAAAACTTTCATTGGAACTGTTTTTTCTTCCAGCATTTTGAATATATCATGTCACTCCCTTCTGGCCTACAAAGTTTGTGCTGAAAACTGCCAATAGTCTTATGGGGTTTCTTTGTACATAACAAGTTGTTTTTCTCTCGCTTCTTTTAATATTCACTCTTTGTCTTTAACTTTTGACATTTTAATTATAATGTGTTTTGGTGTGGGTCTCTTTGGGTTCATCTTGTTTGGAACTCTGCTTCCTGGACCTGCATGCCTGTTTCCTTCTCCAGGTTAGGGAAGTTTTCAGTTATTATTTCTTTTTTCTTTTTTAAAAATTTTTATTGGGGGATATTGGAGAACAGTGTTTCTCCAGGGTTCATCAGCTCCAAGTCGTTGTCCTTCAATCTAGTTGTGGAGGGCGCAGCTCAGCTCCAAATCCAGTCGCCGTTTTCAATCTTAGTTGCAGGGGGCGCAGCCCACCATCTTATGTGGGAATTGAACCGGCAACCTTATTGAGAGCTCGTGCTCTAACCAACTGAGCCATCCCCAGTTATAATTTTTTCAAACAAGGTTTCGGCCTCTTTTTGTTCTTTCTCCTCCTCCTCCTCTTCCTCCTTCCCCTCCTCTTCTTCTTTCTCTGTAAATATTAGTCTGTTTGATGCTGTGCCATAAGACCCTTAATTTATCTTCGCTTTTTTTCTTAGTTCTTTTTGCTGCTTTGATTAGGTGAGTTCCTCTGCCTTGTCTTTGAATTGACTGATCCTTTCTTTTGCTTCATCTAGTCTGCTGTTGAACACCTCTAGTCTATTTTTCAGTTCAATTATTGTAGTTCTCAGCTCTGTGACTTCTGTTGGTACTTTCTCATATTTTCCATGTCTTTTGTTGAATTGTCACTGTGTTCATTCTTCTCCACAGTTTGGTGAACATCTTTATGACCTTTACTTTGAATTATTTGCCAGGTAAATTACATACCTCCTTTTCATGAAGGTTTTTTTTTTTTTCCCCTGAGGTTTTATCTCGTTTTTTCATTAGGAATATATTCCTCTATTTCTTCATTTTGCTTGACTCTCTGTGTCGGTGTCTATACAGTAGATGAAACAGTCACATCTGCTAGTCTTGAAGGAGTGGCATCACGTAGGAGGTGAACCTTGTCATACACCCTTTCCCCAGCTTTGTTGTCTCTCAAACTTTTGTGCCTGTCCAAGCAGCCTATTATCTTTTTAATAGCTCCCTGTAGTTGAGGATATGCCAAGACCTGTCCTTGTCCCTAAGGGGAGGATCTAAGTACCCAGATCCAAGCTGTCTAGAAGCCATACCCTCAGGCAGCAGCTTTTAAAAGTATGCAAACATACGTAGTCCTGTGGGCCCACAAGCAAACCCCTTTCGCAGTGTCCCCTGGATGGCAGTCACAAAAATTGGGGCTCCAAATGAGTGTATAAGCCCTTTTCTGGGAAATGCCAGTGACCTGAAGCAAGGCAAAGGGAAAGTGCCAAGATGGTGCCCACACCCTTCATTCCTTGAGGGAGCACAGCTCCATAGTCCACTACATGTGTGCCAAACCTGAATAGTTTCTGTCTGGCTGAAGCTCTAGGACAAGCAAAGAGGCCTCCTTCACAGAAAGACTGGGCAGTGTGCCTCAGCCTGATAGCTGCAAAGTGCCTTGTGGGTGCAGCCTACCAAGAACTGTCTCCAATTGCCACTGTCCTGTGGGACCCAGGAGTACCAGCTCCCCAGTCACCAGAGCAAGGTGATTGAAGAGTGTCCTCTGGGTGGCAGCAGACGTATAAACCAGGATACCAGCTGTGTGTAAAGCTCCCCTACAGGAGACACTGGCACTCTGTGGAGTGTGGCTGAGGAAAAGTGTGAATATAGTGCCTGTCTTCCAAGGTCTCTAGAAAGGATGATAGTCAGCCCTTAGATGTGTGTTTAATTAGAAAACTACCCCTCAGTTGCAGTTATGATGATTAGCTAATAGACTTCTTACACAGAAAGACAGCGCCTCCTGGATCTGTTGCTTCTTGCTCAGCCCTGTGGGTGGGAGCTGTTTTAAGAACTCTTTCTTACTTGATTACCCATGAATATAAGCCCCACTGTCTGCAGAAGAAGGCAATACAGAGATGTCCCCTCTCAGCAGCTGCAAGAGAGGTATGAGCTCCTTTCTGGTAACACTGATTATTATAGTCCCATGGGACCCGGAATGCAAGCTCCCCTGGCCTCTGGAGTCAAGCAGTCCAACATAGCAAAGCGAGAGCACAAACATGGCTCGTGCCAGTCTCTGTCCCCAGAGAGTATTCCAGCAGGGTATAAAATATGTGTGTTAAATTAGATGCCTGCTCCTCAGGCCAAGGCTTTAATATAAGCAGGTCAGCTTGCTTATAACTTCAAGTCTGTGTGTGATCAGCTGCCTCTTAGCTGGGCTCTGAAGCAGGTAAGTCTGAGCACAGGGGCCATTTAAGAGCTGTCTCCCAGATTGCTGTAATCTTTTGGATCTCAGGATGTGACCCCGTTGGTTTTCAAAGTTAGATATCTTCTTGGAGACTCGTCTCTCTCAAGAGCAAGTCCTAAAAATTGAGATACCCTTCACTCATTGGGGAGAAGCTTTGGGTTTTGAATTTTCTCCTGATAGTGGGCCTCTGTGCCAGGGTGGGGTGTGTGGTGAGATTGTGTCCCAGCCTCTCCTACCCTCAAAGTCATTTTTTTGCCTTATGTTTAGTTGTCACTCAACCAGTCTTTAGGGTTTTTAAGAGGCAGTTGTTCTGTATGTACCTGTAGACTCAGTGTGTCCCTGGGAGGAGGTAACTTCAGGATCTTCCTACATTGCCATCTTGAACAGGAACTGGAATTTGTGCTGTTTCAAGCTGCTGAATTTGTGGTAATTTGTTACAGCAGCAATAGGAAACTAATACAGGAGACAAAACTATAAATTATTAAAGTATTGAAACTATCAAGGAAATGATTACCACTAAAATCAGTATATTGGTTCCTCTTTTGGGGAGGGAAGGGCTTATGATTAGCAAGAGCTACATTGGGGCTTCTAGGGTACTGGCAATATTTCTTTGTGCATATACGTTTTATGCAGTTTTCTGTATACATGAAGTTAATACACATTGCTTTTATAACCAGAGTTTTCAGAATGAAACATATCCACACTTCCACCATGTGATGATACAACGAGAAGCCTCACGTGACCTTGCTGACTTCCTGATCTTGGACTTTCAGCTTCTAGAACTGTAAGTTCAAATTCAGGACTCAGCATGTGCACACAGTGGGAAGACCATGTGAGGACACATCCAGAAAGCAGCCATCTGCAAGCCAAGGAGGGAGGCCTCACCAGAAACCAACTCTGCTGGTATCTTGATCCTGGACTTCCAGCCTCCAGAACTGTGGGGAGAAGAAATGCCAGTGGAAGAAATTTCCTGACACAGGTGACCTCTGTTTCACTTTCTCCACTTTAACCTTCAAGGTGAAGAAACTGAGGCAAAAGAAATTAAATGACTTGACCAAGATCACACAGTTTGAAAAAAACAAGCCTAAGGCAAAAATAAAGTTGGAAAAATTTTTCAAAAATGTCCAGAGGAAAGCAGAAGCTTCTGAAAGAGACAGAGAATTAATCACCCAGAGACACAAGAGGCAAACATGGAGAGTTAAGTGTTCCGTGGACAAGAAAAAGCCGAAGTTCATCACCACCAAACCAGTATTACAAGAAATGTAAAGGGACTTCTTTAAGAAGAAGAAAATATATATGAATAAAAAAATATTGCAAAGAAATTCTCACTGACAAAGGCAAACACAAAATAAAAGCAATGAATCAACAACACTAAAGCTAATACAAAGGTTAAAAGGCAAAAGTAGGAAGATATGTGTAATTACAACAATAAATTAAGAAATATGCACAAAACACATGAAAAATAATGACAAATATAAATGTAGAAAGGGGAGAAAAATGGTAGTGATTTCAGAATGCGTTTGAACTTAAGCAACCATCAATTTGAAATACTCTGTTATAAACATAGCTTGAAATATATGAAGTGTCTGGTAACTATAAACCAAAACCAAAATCTACAAGAGATATACAAGAAATAAAGAGAAAGGAATCTAAACACAACACTACAGAAAGCCTTCCACATACAAGAGAAGAGAGCAAGAGAATAAAAAGGAACAGAGTAGTACAGAAACAATCAGAAAACAATTGACAGATGGGAGGGAGGTTGGGGATCTGGGTGGAAAAGGTGAAGGGATTAAGAAATATAAATTGGTAATTACAAAATAGATACAAGGATGTAAAGTACAGGTTAGAGAATATAATCAATAATATTGTAATAATTATACACGGTGTCAAGTGGGTGCAAAACTTAAGATGTATCACTGTGTAAGTTATATAAAGGTCCAACCACTATGCTATACAACTGAAACTAATATAATATTGAATGTCAACTAAAATTGAAAAATTTAAAAAAAAACTTTTTAAAGAATGAAACATCTATAGTTTTTTTTAACTGCAGGGTTTTTTAAAGGTTTTTTTTCCTTTTTTTCTCTTTTATCACATTTCTTTGGCTGTAAAATTATTTTCTCTCTGGGAGAGTATGGCAAAAAATATCCTTTAGAAACCAGTAGTACTTTGCAGTATTTTCCATAATATAATCTATGATCCAACTAATTCAGCCTCTTTCATGAATTTACAGCATGTAAAAACATTGTTCAGTTAACACAAAGAAGAAGCTACTTGTCTTCCCAAATTGAAATCAAAATACAATTTAAATGGGATAACTTACAAGAACTCTTAGGCCAAAACTCTGGTTTCAAAAGTAGGCTATGTCATAAATTTGCTAATTATTTAAAAACTGAGGAGTACTTGTTTATTGAGATTCATCTATGCTTAGTGTATATCTTGCTATCATTTTTTTCTCTCCTTAGTATAGAGATCAAAAAAAGATTTTTTTTTATTTTCATTTTTCTTGATTTTAAGTAATTTAGCTTTGTAATACAAATATCAGGAAAACTAACTTTAAACAGCCCCTGCTTAAATTTAATTTGCTTTCTGCAGTTGTCATTTTGGAGGATAAATTTAAAAACTTAAGGATCAGTTTGCAGTTGAAGTAAATTACTTTCATTATTTCAATTTTTAAAATCATACTAATAAAGAAGCGCCGCGGTGGTCTGAGGAATGTCAACTATTCAACATGGAGGAGGAGGTCGATAAACTGGAATTGATGTTCCAGAAAGCTGACTCTGATCTGGATTACATTCAATACAGGGTGGAATATGAAATCAAGACTAATCATCCTGATTCTGCAGGCGAGAAAAATCCTGTTACACTCTTAAAGGAATTATCAGCAATAAAATCTCGATATCAACCTTTGCATGCACGCTTTAAACCAATTGCTGTCGAGCAGAAAGAGACTAAGAGCCGCATTTGTACTACTTTGAATAAAACTGCGACCACGATACAAGAACTGCAAAAGCAAATAGACCTGGAGCTGTCACCATTGACTGAAGAAGAGAAAACTGCAGCACAGCAATTAAAATCTCACATGTCAGATTGTGAAGAAATGGACTTGCAAAAGGGAACTCTGTATAATAGAGATCAATTCCAGAGAGATTTAGGAAGATGTCTTGTTACCACCTGATGACCAGAGGTCGAGTATGGTGAAGGAGGAGATTTGACCAAGTAGTGATGCCTTTCACAAGAGAGGGCAATATGAAGAAAGGCACATATATGAGTAAATTTGAGTCAAAAGGATGGAATGGGAATAAAAGGATTTTAAACACACACACACACACACACACACACACACACACACACAGTTAGTCTTGTGATTTCAGGCAAGGAAGTCTCTTAACACTGGTTTGCATCTGTTTTTGTATAATCGGGATAACATACAAGTAGATGTCCTGTCCTAGCATTAAAAGAATGTTCATGTACTATCCACCAGTCAAATGTGAATGAGCATATTTTGGAAAGTAAAGGATAGAAAAAGTATTTATATTATACATGTATAGAATGTTCCATTTTTGAAAATTTTGACTGTAGGTGTGGTCACATTGTAGGTGAGATTGGATGTGACCTATAATCTCCCATAAAACCAAACCTTTGTAATAAGCTGGTTCTCCTGTGACAGCCTCACTTTCATTTTTTTCCTATTTCTTCTGCCTGCTAATGTTGAGCAGCATGACTCTACTTTCAAATGCTATATTAGACTGTCCCTGTTGTATTTCAATACTACCTTTGTTCTCCAGCCTATATTACTGTAATTATTCTATATGAAAGCTGAGAAATTGAAATTAGAAGAACAATGGCAATTGCTTCTTAAAAAAAAATCATACTAATAAAACTTAAGTAGGGATTGATAAAATGATTCTTGTTGTACTTGATATTAAAGAAATTATTTACGATGTGATTTTGTAGGAAATATTTAGTCTTCAGTACTTGATGTTCGCTGTTACTGGGCTTGAACTTTTTCCTAATTATGGCAAAATGGTGGACTGTTTCCCAACCTCAGTTACTATCACGTCAGAGTGAAGCACTGGGACTCATAGGCTAGTAGGACCTGTAGGGAATATGTGAGTCTGGGGGATATACTGGGATCCAGATGAAAACAAGAGGCTATTATCAAAACTTTTGAGTTTTCACAAAGCTGTGCCTCAGAGGGGAAGCTTAGTTCCAGCACATTGTAGAGGTTGCTTCCATTATTTTGGTGTTAACGCTAGCAGCTTGACCTGAGAACCAAAGGTGAGACGAGGTATGAATTGGGAATAAAAAATAATTCACACAAAGGAACTTCAGCAGCCAGAGAGGGGATCAATAAGGATTATGTCTTGAACAAATAACTTCAGAGAAATAGAATATTGGAAGACATAGGTGACAAGTTTAACAAGCAAAACAAACATCCTGAAATTCTCAAGAAAAACAGACTGACATGCTTCTAATCATAGCATAGAAAAATTAAAAAGTGAGGGGAAAAATATATATATTAATTTGCAGTGAGGAGGATTATTGTTGAGACTCAAATTCATGGTCTGGAACATTAAGTAGAAGAGTATATCAAGACAAAAAAAATGGAAAGAAGGAGAAAGAGCAAATTGAGAAGATGGAGCAACTGAAAATATAATAGAGGAGAATTTCTCTGGATTAAAGAAGGATTGAAAGAGCCCGCTGAGTACCAGACCAGTGTTGGGGGTGCAGAGACAAAGAACAAGTTGCCTACACAGGAAAAAAGATCGCGTATGTGCTGGACTACTCAATGCGACATATGGAAAGTAGAAGGCAGTAAAATAACATCTACAGATTACTAAGAAAAGAACTTTACCTATTTCTAGCCAAAACATCATTCACTTGTAATGATGAAAGCAAGATAATTGCAGATATGCAGCAATTCAGTTCACTAGGGGAAGTTCTCAGTAAAGGATCCTCACAGATACCTCCCAAAAGAGACTTTTAAATAGGGCAGAGTAAAGAGAAAACAGTGGTGACCAAGTGAATCTCAGTACATTTAATTAAATCTAAATGGCTAATGATAGAGTGACTGTATTTCAACACATTCCTTTGTCCTCTACATTTCCTGAAAGTTTGCAGATGATATAGAAGTTTGATTAGACTCAAGTTCTGTGCCTTTGGCAAGACCGTACGTGGTGTGCTATTCTAATGGGAGGCATATCATTTCTGGTTGTCTTTTTGTAAAGCTAACAGCCATTAATATTCAGTTCTAGATCCAGTAATTCATTGAGGGTTGCAAAATGGTGATGGTCTATCATTTTTCATTCATAGTTAGAACACTTATATAGAGATGCTTCCTTTCATATAACTATTTGGTTACTCAGTGATACAGTTCATATAGGGAAAGCAAAAAAAACTATTTTTCCCCTTTATTAGTTTACAAGATAATGATCTTTTTAGGATGGAGGGGGACATGTGTGATAGATTTTAATCCATTGCAATTACTTTATTGAAACTCAGATTGTCTGATTTTTGGCCAGGGGGTGAGCAAAGATGGTTCCTGAGTCCTTTTGACATGATCCTGATCATCTTTGGTAGAGAAAAGAACGGTATTTTTTGTTTTGTTTCGTTTTTTGATTTGCTTTTGGGAAGGTGAATTTTCGGGATGCGTTCATTTCCTTGGATATTTGGTACTTGGTATGATCTTTGATGTAATTTGTAGGCAGATATGCCTTAGAATTTGTGTTACTTGCAAAGAATAATGGTTTTTGTTTTTAGTATATGTACACTCAAAAGGAGTCAACATTTCCCAGCAACAGGTATAGAGTTGTGTGTTAAAATGGTTTATTGAATTAATAAATATTTGAATGTTTACTCTGGATCAAACCCCACAATAGGAACTGTGGGGAATTCAGACATTCACGAAACCTGCCTATTTAACATTTCAATAAAATAATTCCCAAAGATTGGTTTTAAACTTTATTTTTTTTCTTTCAGATCTGTCACGAAATCGCCTCTCAGAAATTCCCATAGAAGCATGTCATTTCGTTTCTCTTGAGAATCTCAATTTATACCAAAATTGTATCCGGTATATACCAGAGGCTATTCTAAACCTACAAGCTCTAACATTCTTAAATATTAGGTAAGGATGTTTCTTTTTTAAAATACTTGGTTTTATGGTCTTTTCAATTTTCTCTTCCATTTCACTAAAATTTATATTATCTGTTCATATCAGCAGTATCCATACATGTTGTTAGGCTAAATTAACAGTATTTCCTATATCCCTTTGTGTTTGCAATAATTAACAAATTCTAATATCCATTAGCCTAATAGGTTTGCAGCAGTCTTGTAGCATTGGTTCTCCAGTTACAGTTTCAAATAAGCTGAATTATATGAGATTAGTATATCTGTAATTACTTTGTTTGGTTCTTGTGATTATA
This sequence comes from Rhinolophus hipposideros, assembly GCF_964194185.1. Lineage (NCBI taxonomy): Eukaryota > Metazoa > Chordata > Mammalia > Chiroptera > Rhinolophidae > Rhinolophus > Rhinolophus hipposideros. The sequence goes on along the minus strand of NC_138048.1, from coordinate 51,266,809 downwards.
TATTTTTCCAATTAAGTTCAGAATGTATAAATGCATTTGTTCAACTCGTCTCTGTTTTTCACATTTACAAGAATTTGTTTGTTACTTTATTTCATTATAAAAGTTATAAATATTCATTGGAGAAAATGAACAAATGTAGAAAAATGTAAAGAAAATTCACAATATTTTATCTGAGTTATATAATTATAGATTATCTTTTCCATTTATCCATGCTTTCAGTCAAATTTCTAAATGAGTTTTTCCCCTTGGCATGAAATAATCCTTTGGAAGTATTTTTGTGTGTAATCGTTTTATTGTATAGTTTATATACTTCTAAAACTCATTTTCCCTCTCAGATATTTAGTTTCTTTCAGCTTTTCTTTGCTATGATAAAAATAATACTAGTAACACCTGAAACTAATAAATTAAAAAAAAAGCCCTTTAGAAACAATAAAAACTAAACAACTATATTAAAAATAATAATAATACTAGTAAACAGTTTTATATGTAAATGTTTATTTTTCTCTTTCTTAAGATAAATGTCTAGGAGTAGAATTATAATGGGATTAAAAGTTGTAAGGGCTCATGATCTCTATTGGTTAAATTAGCAAAAGATCTTGAAAATGGGGGAACCATTGGTCCTAAGAATTAAGAAGTTAAATCTACATAAGTAAAATTTTAACTTTTTATCCTATGATGTTTTTATTTTTCTTTTAATTTTGGTTTGCTTATTTTTGTGTAAATAAAAGATTCCTTACCTATACTTCATTGATATGATATATTTAAAATCACAACCTGTCACTTGTTTTCCATAAAATTATATTTGTATCATATATGCATTTGGTTATAATACTGTAATTATGACGGAAGTAGATTACAAACACTTTATGTTTATATCTCTTCTTTGGAAGGAAGAGGAGAGAATGATTGTTATCTACCCTATTTTTAAATCATTTTTTCTTATATAAATGTAATAAAATGATGTTATGTTTATATAGCACATCATTATTTACAAAGGTGTTTTATGGTACAAGAGCCTTGTAAGATAGGTAGAGGAGATATTAAGATCCTCAATTTATAGATGAGGAATCTTTGCAAGATGCAGATTAGTTAAGTGCTGTGCCTACAAAGCCCAAAGCTGGCAAGCTAAAGCTCAAATCTAATATCCTGTTTCTTCTTGCAAGACTTATATTTGTCATTTTACTGAATATCGGATGGGAAATCTGGAAATATTTTTCTTAAGTATTGGGCTTTGACTCTTCTCTTGTTCTCCTTACCCATTTTAGTCGGAACCAACTGTCAACATTGCCAGTACATTTGTGTAATTTACCATTGAAAGTCTTAATTGCTAGTAATAACAAATTGGTCTCACTTCCAGAAGAAATTGGACATCTCAAACATTTAACAGAACTTGTAAGTTAACATTTTATTTTCTGATTGTCATATATATATAGTGCCAAAAAATGTATACACATTTTTAAGAAAGCAAACTGTATTAAAATTGTAATACTCAATATATACTGATAACAAAAGATGAATACAAGTCATGTTTGACTTCTGCAATTACAAGAGGTGTTCAAAGTGGTTACCATCAGTGTCCAGACACTTCTGATTACGGCGAACTACTGCTTGAGCAACGTTGACCAACATGTCCACTTGTAAACATTTTTTTGGCACCCCTAGTACACATAGTTATAGCATACTCTTTTATATGGTAAAGATCTATTATTAACATGTGTTTTTATGTTATTTTCAAGTATTGATAATGAAGTTTCACTGATTGATCAATACTCCAGTGGCACAGAATTAAGATGGATCTGAAAGTACAGGTCTAACAGGCCCACATGAAAGGGGAAAGGTCATTAGAATTAGGTTCTAACCGATATTAAGTGATTTCTATGTTATTAAACTTTTGAGGTATAAATTAGTAATTCATTTGAACTTTTGGAATTACATCTTGTTAATAGGATCAATACTCTGATTTTTGGTTTGCCCCTATAGGGAAATGGACACTACAAAGGTCAGGCTTATTTTTTTACCTTAACATGGCATCTTTAGAACCTATCTCCCACTCTAAAATAAGCTATTCTTTACTGCTTTATATTTCAAAGAAGCTTAACCTTCATCAGCTAGTCTTTGTTACGCTTGAGTACTTATTTCTGGGCATATAAGACTTTTCTCTTTTAATCACCACAATAACATTGTGGATTGAATACTATAATTATCATCATATTACAGTTGAGAAAACTAGCACTCAGGTTAAGTCATTTGCCCAAGGTTTTGTAACTGAAGTAGAATTTGGAGTCCACCTTAACTCCAAAGCCCATGTTTCATATTTCTGAAATGGTCAAATACAATTATGTCCATTGAGATTTGGGACTATAGTTCCATGTAAATTTATTAGCAAAGATGAACATCATAAAAATGAATACTATACACATATATTCTAATTGGACCTCATTAGCTCACTTTTTTTTCCAGGTAGATTATGAATATAAAAGGTCACATGTAAAAATTCACAAATAAAATCTAGAGTCTAGATAGTAGATCGCTATTTTGGAGCCAGTTACATCGAGGAAACAATGTCCAAAATGTATGTTTGTTGGCGTTTCTTCAGAACTTGAGTTAATAACATAAACTAGTAGTAAATTATACTCATGATTAAAATTCTGATTTTCAAATCATTTAAACTTTCTGTTTCTACTTCTTGAATCCTAGATACTTAACAGATAGATACGTCTCATAAAAGGTGCTTTTAGCTTTCTATAAGACGTGACTTGATACCCTCAGTCATACAACAGCTTGTGGCAGAGTAAGAATTAGTAATCCTGAAGCTCCTGATTCCACTTGATGGTCTTTCTGCAACATCCTTGTTCATTTTTTTAATGCAAGTAAAGTGCTATCTTTCAACAAAACATTTTCTGAGAGAAATATTATAGATTGCTGTTACCTTCTGGCTCAGGCTCAATTTTCCTAGTCTTTCAACTTCTTTTAAAACACTTTTCTTTCAAATTCTTTAAAACACTTTTAACTTTGATGCCTAGAGCACTGGATTAAGAAGTTTAGCTTCTTATTCTACTTCAGTCATTAATTGGTAGGAAAAGTAAAAATAGTATTTTCTCCAGAAATATTTTGGAAAAATTTAAAAGTAATGTCTGAAGCTTAAGTTTTGGTTAAGTGCTCTTTTCTAACTGTAAGTCTATTACTATTTTCTTTTTACTCATTTATTGGAGGAATTTTAAGTGTTAATGTAGCATCTTGGCGCTTTTATTAACCTAGGCAGGTTCCTGCTGCTACACATGGATTTACCCATTCTGGCTGTTCTCAGAATTATGGAATCCTGGATATATCAATTTTGTAACCTTTAATCAGTCTCTTCTCAGAACCAGTAAAATTAGAATCAAGCTATTTACCAGAATACCAGAAGGCCTTCCTAATATGTATTGGAATCAGGTTGATCAGATGCTAATAAAGAATTATCTGTTTTTTCTATAGCCTTTTGAGCTATGTGTACTTTATTATTTTCTCTTCACTTGCAGTTTGATAAAGAATGATTTGAATCATCTTCAATGCATTTTTATTTTACATTCTTGAACAGTTGAACTGGTATTTTGAAAATAGAGTTCTCTCAGATAATTTTATTATAATTTGTATGTTTTCTTCTAGTTTCATTAGCACAATATAAAATAAGAATATTGTTCTAAATAGATGTTGTTATACTTTTTTACATTTTACTTTTTAAACCAACATATTTAGTATTTGGTTTGCTAGTCTAGGCTTCCTACCCACATCTTAAGTCATTTAATTTTAGTTCTGCTCACAAAATATATAATACAGAATCATTAAAAAACCTGTACATTTTTAAAGTTAAATGCTAGTACAAACTATGGAATTATTCTTGGACACAGAATCATAATTTTTTTTTTTTTACAACTAAGAGTGACTGCAGATATTATCTTGTCCAACCTCATTTTATAGTTTAAAACAGGCAAGTTTGTAATATTAGAATAATTCTTTACTTTGTATCTTTTTGAAATAGGATGTAAGCTGCAATGAAATTCAAACAATACCTTCCCAGATAGGTAATTTGGAGACATTGAGAGACCTTAACATTAGAAGAAATCACTTAGTACGTTTGCCTGTAGGTAAGAAACTGTAAAATAATTATTTTATTATTATTTGTGTTTTATTTTAAAGATCTCTCAGGCTGATGGGCACAAGACAAAAATGTATAAGCGTTACAGCCAGTTTTTGAGATGTAATGGTTTATTTCATATGTTATCTGTTCCATTGTGAATTTTAAAAATTAGACTCTTCAGTGAAAAGTTCGATATTGACCAGTGATTGTATTTTTAGATCTTGTCAACTGATGTAATTGATAACTCAGGGTAGCGTCATGGAAGTTTCACTGGAAGTTTCAGTGGGACATGGGAGACTTAGAACACATTTTTGATAAGGGGATAGTTTAATACAATGAAAAACATTCCTGAAATTAATACTGACTTAAAAATGGATTTGCCTTGAACTTAATAACTTTATCCTTCACTGGAAATATTCATATAGAGGCTAATTAACCATGTGCAAGTGATGCCTAGCATGAATAATGAATGGAGTGAGAGACTGCACTAGGAGACCAGTTAACTTTAGCTGACTATAAGCCCTGGTATATGTATTTGAATGATAAAAATGATTAAACAAATTAAGTATAATTTATCTTTTAAAAATTCTAATTCATAAAAGAAAAAGCTATCAAAGTAAAAATGGGGAGAACTATTATTTTACTAGATCAGAATGTGTTCCTTTAATTTTATTATGGAATAGTTCTAATATATAAATGAGAGCAATGAATCAGCCAGCTACAGTAGTCATCAGCTCATGGCAACTCATCTGTGCTCCCACTCACTTTCCCTTACTCTAATTTGAAACAACTTACAGAAATTCATTTGTAAACATTTCAGAATGTAATTCAGAAAGATAATGATTCTTCACAAAGTGTTTTCATGACAATGATTCTCTAGGTTCTTTGATTTTGACAAAACATGACTTCTAATGTATAATAAATATTGGATTAACTAATGATGATTTTGCTTCATCATAGAATTGAAATGTTTATGCCAATTTGATCTAGTATAACATTTAGTTCTAACATACTAGGGTAGCCTTGATATTTTGGATCCCAAGTGGGCATCTCAGAAAGTGATTTTTCTAGTCCACTTTTATACACTTACTGTAACCACACTACCCAAAATTCTGCATCTCTTTCCTCTCACTCAACTTGTCCAGTAACCTTTACACCTTTTATCTTCAGAGCCTTCCTGATTTTTTTCCTGGTTCTGCATTCTACCACCTCAGGAATGTGAATGAAGGCCTCAGTAGAACTGACCAAAATCACGACATAGGACCTTATAACCCCAAATTTTTATCTAGGATCACTCCTCTACTCAGGACCCACCTACTGCAGCTGATCTTTAAAGACTTACTAATGTAATAATACTGACTTCCTGTGAAATTAGTCAATGAAAACATTGGGGTTTTGGTGAAAATTTGGGTTTCAGGTGACAATTGCAGTCTAATAGTTTTATCATCTAATATACTCCTATATCTTATTTTGAATGCATATTACCAAGAAAATTGTAAAACTGCCAAATATTTTCTTTTTTTAAAATCAGTTTATCTTGTAATCTCAGCATATTCAATTAAACTGAGATGACAGGAAAGCTTTATTCCAATAGCCACACAAGTTAGTGTGCAAGTTCATGTTAATTAATTGGTCATCTCTAACATAATTTTGTAGATATTACATCCTTTGTTATATTTCCATTTTAATTTTAAATTAATTTTAATTTTTATCAACTAATATATCATTCAAAAAGTCAAATAGTATTAAAAAGCTTAAAATGAATAATAGCATTTCCCTGCCTCAACCATTTCCTACTCCCCCTCCCCCATTTTCATTGGCCAGAAGCATCTACCTTCAATTCTTTTGACTCTTTCCACTGGTATTTGCTGACATATTTCTAATGATGTGCTTTTATAATTGTTGCCGGATTTAACAACTTTGACAACTTTGACTTAACGTCGACTTCCTGTTATAGTAGATGAGGTTTAACCTCCTTACATTATTACCATCATACCTTTACTTCCCTCCTGGCATCTTTCCAGTGTAGTTTTATCATAATTTTTGATTAAATCGTTAATTGTTTACATTATTATGACTATATAAATATTGTTCCCTGGCAATTCAAGAGATGTACTCTGATTTCATTGTCTTTCTCGTATGTCTTGTTTTTGTTCTTTTTTTAGAGTTAATAATTCCTTTTTTATTTTTGCTTAGTTTTTTTATGTTTCTATGGATAATTCCTCCTTCTTTTTCCAGCAACCTTATTAGTCAAACCATCAGATTATCTATTATTTTTTATTCCCTGCATATTTCCCTCATTCAGCCTCTTCCAGTCTGGGCTGGAGGTTCTGTTATTGCCACCCAACTTTCTTCTGTATGGAATACTCTTATTCCTGGACTCCATATTTTCCTCTTTCTTGCTTTTTTTTTTTTAATTTTGGCTTTATTGAGATATAATTGACAAGTAATTCCTTTATCTTTCTTTACACTCTTGTTTTGCTGGAGGGTATCTTCCAGTAGTTTCCTGAGAACATGTCGTGGGAAAACATTTTTTTGAGACTTTACTTGAAAATAAATATCTTTATTTTATGCTCACCCTTGATTAATAATTTGGTTATAGATTCTAGTTTGAAAATAATTTTCAGATCTTTTTGTCATTATTAGCTTTCAGTGTTAAAAATTAGTGGTTGAAAATGTGATGCTATTCCTAATTACAGTGCATTGTTTGTGAACTATTTTTTCTCTCTGGAAGATTTTAAGGTCTTACTTTTTTTTTTTTTTTTTTTTTTTTTTTTACTGCTTTGACATTTTATGATGATGTGCCATAGTTTGAGTTGTTTTAATTCCCTATGCTAGATACTTGGTGGGCCTCTTTCCAAACCAGAGAGTCACATCTTTCATTCTGGAAAATTCTTATATCTCTTTTTGATAATTTCCTGTTTTCTGGTGTCTCTGTTCTCTCTTTCTGAATTATTTTCAATTGGATATTGAACCTCTTTAATTGATGCTTTGATTTTTTTTATCCTTTTTGTAGTTCATTTCTTTGTCATTTTGGTTTACCATGTGGTGAACAGTTCCAACCATATGTGTTCTAACCATTATTCTGAAGTTTCAGTTTCTGCCATCATAGTTTTCATTTCTCAGAATGCTTATTATTCTGTGATTTTTATAAAACATTCCTTTTTTGTTTTGGTAATTCAGTATCTTATCTCTCTGAAATTAGAGATATTAGTTCTAGTTTTTCAAAGTTTTCTAACATTTCCTATATGTTACTTCTTTCTTCTGAGTTCCTCATTTCAATTGGTTTGTGTGTTTTTATTTCCATCTTACATGTTGGAAGCTTTTCCAAATGTCTGTGAATCATAAACTATCAGTATAGAGCTGATTAGAAGTTCCAAGCATACTGGGCAGCAATTGTATCATGATAATTAAGCAGCAAGGTGGTCATTTAGGGTGGGGGGGAAGACTTCATGAGTATCTAAAGGCCTTTTATATGGGACTGTATAGTTTCTCTAGAGAAGAATGTTTCATTTCTTCTACATTGTTGTGTATATTCCTAACTACTGACATTCAAGAACTGGGGATGGAGTGAGGTGGGGTAGGAAAGTGCTGAGGTCTTGCCATTAAGTATGTAGACTTTCACTTAAATCTTCCATTTTCAATTGGCAACTCATCCTGACTTTCCATTATGCGTGGTGTCACTGAATTCAGAGCCTTTCTTTCAGTTCAGTTGCACTGGAGAATAATTTGTTGCCATCTGTGGTGATTGGAGAGCCGTAGTGCCCTAGCTGTGTGAGTGGGGGTTGGGAACCTATGCGTCTCTAACTTGTTCTTTATATAGATTTACATTTAACCCTTCGCATCCCCACCTTTCTATGGTATCAGGCCTCCAACTTTCTGAAGTTCTGTGTGGGATCAAACAGCTAGCTTTTCATTAGTAGTCCCATCTGTAAGCAACTACATTTCATTTTGCAACACTTTGCTATATCGCTTAATCACTAAGAAAGAATGGAGGTAAATAACTTAACGTTAAATCCACTATATTTAACTAGAAGCTCCTATAAAAATTGTCTGGTTTTGAAATGTCATTAATTGTGCATCTTATCTCCCTGCAGAGCTGGCAGAGTTGCCTTTGATACGGTTAGACTTCTCCTGCAATAAAATTACAGCAATCCCTGTTTGTTATCGGAACCTCAGGCACCTGCAGATCATCACCCTAGATAACAACCCATTGCAGTCTCCTCCTGCACAGGTAAACCGTAGTTGATTTGAAGTATGTTACGAACTTTTTTGACAAAGGATGAAATTTTAAACTTAAGTTACATGTATTTATCTTTTGGTTGGAAATTAAGTTCTTTTAAAATAAATTCACACACATATGTATTCTTTAGAAGCTTTGAATAAATGAGGTGGAAGATAGGTAGTTTCCAGAAGTGTATTTCCTTTCATTAAACTGACTTTTTTTTTTAAGATATGGGATTCTTCCTTAAAGTTTTTTCTAATAAAATTTGAGTTAATTTCTTTTTAGTAAAACTTAAATGTAGACTATGTAAATGCTAGAGACAAGTAAAAATACTTAGCTTTCAGAACTGAAGATTATCAGTGCATTTCTTCTGACCATTGTTTTTGTACCTTCCTGTTTTCTAAAATCTTAAGTTCTTCATTTAGTTAGTTTGGTCATTTGTTTATCAGTGACTGAAATGAAACTATTTAATAAAAAAGTAATTATAAGGTAGTGTTATATATAGATTTTAGACATCCTACAATATAAAAAATTTTTGTCAGCCTGTCTTTCACTGTAGCTTTTTTTACTCTACAATCAATTGACGGTATTTACAGGCCTCTGTATGGCAACTATAAAACTTTATGAGTAAACTTCGTAACTACAGAAGGGTCTCATAATCCTGAAGAATTTATGTTTTGACTTTGTCAACAGGTAGCAAAAGAAACATACTATATAGCTTAATATTTAATTATTTCCTCTTTTCTCTCTTATAGAAAGTAGCATTGAAAACATAATTGTACATGATTGTTGCATTCCTAAAAGCAAAAGTTGCTAATGTAATCCATGGGGGAGTAATACTTTAAATCCCTTACTATGCCTAACTAATTAGTGTGATGCATTTACTTGGTATTTAGTTTGTAATCAAATTATTTTTTATGTTACTGAAACTTATTAGTGACTAGAAAGCAAAACTTATATTTGTATCACTTGAACACCTAAAATAACAATATAATTTGTTATGAATATTCGATTTTTAATATTACTATATATACTTGATAGGAATGCCTTCTATTTTTAAAATACATTAAGTAAAAAGCTGATTGTGATTTTAAAAAAGGGATACATATATTTCAGATGAGTAATAATTTGGTTGAATTTATTTGTTACTTGATTTAGATATGCATAAAAGGCAAAATCCACATATTTAAATACCTGAACATACATGCTTGTAAGATTGCTCCAGATCTGCCAGATTATGATAGGAGACCTTTGGGTTTTGGCTCCTGGTGAGTATGTTCTATTCTTTTATCTATCGTATTCCATCTTACAAAGAATCAAATACACTGCTCCCTGACATCTGCCTGAGTGTTTAAAGGGAAATAACCTATTTTGACACTGTTTTTCTCCGAATGCTTGCATTAAGTCAAAGTTGATTACATAGATGTGACAAAGTGTAGTTCTAAATTCCGATTTCTGAACTTCAGCACTGTTGATATTTTGGACCAGGTAATTAATTCTTTGTTGTAAGGAGCTGTCCTCTACATTGGAAGATGGTTTCTGTAGCATTCGCCCAGTATGACAGACAAAAATGTCTCCAGACATTGCCAAATATCCCCTGGAGCACCCCCAGCTGAAAACCTCTGGTTGGAGTGACTTAAATACTAACTTTGACTCTGCTATTAAAACTAGCTCTGTGACTTAAGGCTAGTCACTCATACTTCCGGGGTTTCATTTTTCCCATAGGGAATGAAGAGGTTGGATTTGATGACCATTAATGTCACCTCAAGATCTTTTAATTTGTAAACCCCTCAACTACATAACACCTGACTTATAAGGTCATCTACTTGGCATTCCCAACCCTCTGGAACATAAGTAGCAGGAATTAAATTCAAAAGGCCTTTAAACAGACAAAACAGACGTCTCAGTGAAGGTGCAATAATCCTCAAACTTTACCAATTCTCAAACTTTATCAACAAAATAATTGACAAGTTATAAAAACTATCTCACATTCACATAGAGTTTTTTGTTTCTTTTGTTTTTAGTTCATGTAAAGTTTTCACTTTATGTGAAAGGCATGTGATTAGAAATGTAACCTTATTTTACAAAAATTAAGTGACTTCTTTGAGCTAACAGTTGGTGAGTAGTAAAACTGGTACCGATAATGTGAAATCCAAGTGCGTTGCTCTTTCCCTGTACCTTAAATTCTAATTCATTGTGACAGTATGACATTATAATTTTTTTAAAGTTATGTACATGAACTATGTAACAATATATGGATTACAAAATTCAATGCCAGAAGAACACTTTTAAATTTGTATCAGTGAAAGTTGTTTTGCAATCTAAGCAGCCTTATTAAATAAAATGCTAATAGACCGTTTTTTAAAAATAGACTTCATCATGTATTAGATTTCTAATTAAGCTAACTTTTAAAAGTATGTTTAAGAACAAGCAAAAACTAAAGCTATAAAACTTTTAGAAGAAAATCTTTGTGACTTGAGATAGGCAGTGATTTCTGAGGATACAAAGCAATAAATGTTAAAAAAGAAATGATAAATTAGATTGCATCAAAATTTAAAAACTAAATAAAAATAAAAGCATCTATCATGAAAAGAAAGTAGTAAGAAAATGAATAGGCAAACCACAGACTGGAAGAAAATATTTGCCATATATATATGACAAGGACTTGTAGCCAGACTATCTAAAGACTACCTGCAGTTTAATGGTTAAAAAGATAAACAACCCAATTATGGACAAAAAGACTTGAATAGACACTTCACAAAGAAAGATATAAAAATGACCAATAAGCACACAAAAAAAGTGCTCAACATCATTAATCGTCATGGAAACACAAATTAAGTCACAATGAGATATCACTACATACCCACTAGAATGACTAAAATTAAAGTGACAACACTAAATGTTAGGATGTGGAGCAATCAGTGCTGTCATACTTTTCTTGTAGAAATGGAAAAATGGGGCATCCCTTAAGCAAATTTACAAATAATAAAATTCATTCATTTTAAGTACGCAGTTCAGTGAATTTTGGTAAATGGATACAGTCATGAAACTTCCAACACAATCAAGATACATATTTCCATCACCCTCATTCCCATTTATATAAGCTCTTTCTCCCTACAATCAGCCCCAGGAAACCACGGATCTTTCTGTCAGTATAGTTTCGCCTTTTCTAGAATTTCATATAAATGAATCAAAACTTTATGTAGTGTTTTATGTCTGGTTTCTTTTACTTAGCAAAATATTTTCAAGATTATTGATGTCACATTTACAAGGGGCAAAAGATTTAAACATTTTACAAAAGAGGATGGTGACCAAAAAGCACTTAGACTGACAGTACAAATGGCAACTGCAACTCAAATACATTATTGGTGGGAATGCAAAATGATACAGCATTCCCACCAGACTGGCAGTTTTTTATTTAAGAACAGATTGGCAGTTTTTATTTAAATGTTAAACCTATACTTATTCATCCATTCTACTCCAAAGTATTAAAAACATTAAGATTTTCACTGACATGATGCTGAGCAAAAAAAGTACATATGATTTCATTTTTATGAGTTTTAGAATAAGTAAAACTAATTGTATTACTTTTCTATTGCTGTTATAACAAATCACCAAAAACTTAGAGGCTTAAACAGCACAAATGTACATATTATCTTATAGTTCTCTGGGTCAGAAGTCTAAATCTTGGTCTCATCGGGATGCTGGCAGAGCTGCATTCTTTTCTGTGGGCTCTCAGTAGGAATAGATGAAATAAGAATGCAGAGTGTTGATATACTGTTTCCCCTAAAATAAGACCTAGTTGGACAGTAAACTCTCATGCGTCTTTTGTAGGAAAAATTAATATAAGACCCAGTATATAATATAATATAATGTAAGACTGGGTCTTATATTAATTTTTGCTCCAAAACATGCATGAGAGCTGATTGTCCATCTAGGTCTTATTTTCGGGGAAACATGGTATTTTTGAAGCTATTAATGAGTTACCTGGGAGGTCATTATACTATTCTGTTTACTCTGTTTTAATTTGGAATTTTTCATATTAAAAATTTAAAGAATGCCCATTTAGCTCTATGTAGTTAAGTTCCTAAACGCCATGAAAATGTTTATTAGTAAAATTGCATCTTGATTTATTTCAAATGTTAATTTTTAAAATATGAAACTTTGTAGTAACATCTAAGGTCTCTTTTCGGCAGCCACGAAGAACTGTACTCTGGTCGCCCTTATGGAGCTCTTGATTCAGGTTTCAATAGTGTGGATAGTGGTGATAAGAGATGGTCAGGGAATGAAGTAAGTATTTCTTCTATTCTGTATGTTATAACTCCTGATTAAGAGGGAAAATGATGAAAATGGGAAGTCTTAATTGGATTCAATTTCTCATTACATAAAATATAAAAAAGTCAAGGGAGGGAAAAATCCACAGTCATAGCATTCCAAAATGGAATTATGTTTCTTTACCATCTTTTTACTGTGTTTGTTTTACGTATTTGTTACTTCATTGTCTTTTATAAATAGTTTCATATCCTGGAAAGCCAAACAGGAACTGAGCCATTTACAACTGAAGCCTGAAATTTGAGTTGTTCTTTTTTTTATTAAAATTTTTGGGGTGGCAATGGTCAACAGAACTACATAGGCTTCAAGCGTACAATTCTATACTACATCATCTGTATATCACATTATGTGTTTACCACCCAGAGTCAGTTCTCTTTCCATCACCATATATTTGACCCCCTTTACCCTGTTCTACCATCCCCCCGCCCCCCTTACTCTCTGGTAACCACTAAACTATTGTCTGTGTCTATGAGTTTTTGTTTCTTCATTTGTTGGTCTTGTTCCTTTGTTGTTTTCAGTTTTATATACCACATATCAGTGAAATCATACCGTTCTCCACTTTTTCTGTCTCACTTATTTTGCTTAGCATAATAATCTCAAGATCCATCCATGTTGTTGCAAATGACAGTATTTCATCTTTTCTTATGGCAGAATAGTATTCCATTGTGTATATATACCACATCTTCTTTATCAAATCATCTATTGAAAGACACTTTGGTTGTTTCCATGTCTTGGCCACTGTAAATAATGCTGCAATGAACATCTGAGTACATATATCTTTACAGATAAATATTTTCAGATTCTTTTGGGTAGATACCCAGGAGAGGGATTGCTGGATCATGTGGTAATTCTATTCTTTTTTTGAGGAACCTCCATGCTGTTTTCCATAGTGGCTGTACCAATTTACATTCTCACCAACAATGTATGAGGGTTCCTTTTACTCCACAGCCTCTCCAACACTTATTGCTTGTCTTGTTGATGATGGCCATTCTAACAGGTATAAGGTGATGTCTCATTGTGGTTTTGATTTGCATTTCCCTAATAGCTAGTGAAGTTGAACATTTTTTCATATATCTGTTGGCCTTTTGTATGTCTTGTTGGGAGGGGCTGGGTAATCTTGAGCAGAAGTGGTAAAAGGGTGAGAGAATAGCACTATAGACTGATGGGTAATGAGATGTGAACCTTAGTGAAGAATAGTCTCATGTTCAAGATAAACAAATTTCTTAGCTAATTATATCATTTTTCTCTTTCGTTTAATTATTAGTATTATGGTTTCTCTTTTTTTAAATTACTGACGTATAATATTTTAGCTGTAAATTAGGTTAAGTGATTAAATAAACTTTTATTCGCAAGACCTACCATTTATAACATTGTTTCATTGGGAGCCTAAAGCAAATTAATTTTAGACAACAGCCGATTTGTAATTTGTAATTGCTTGTGTATTTACGTGTGAATGGGTGTGTACATATTTTTGGCTGTATCCATACAGATACATGTAGATATGTATCTATATGTAGATACTTTAAATCCATGTACATATGTATATTTATAGAGTCCTAGCTACCTTTCTAATTCTTTTTTTAAATTATGGCCAAATACACATAACATAAAACTTACTATTTTAACCATTTTTAAGTGTGTATTTCAGTGGTGTTAAGTACATTGACATTGTTGAGAACCTGTCACCATGAGGCATCTCCAGAACTTTTTTGCTCTTTCTTCTTAAATACGAATTGTAATAGTTTTATATTATTTCCATGCTTTAAATACTTTGTAGTCTAAAATTTGGAATGACGATTTTTAGTGTTCCTGCTATTTTTTTAAGCCTACAGATGAATTTTCAGATCTGCCTCTTCGAGTAGCAGAAATTACTAAAGAACAAAGACTGCGAAGGGAAAACCAGTACCAGGAGAATCGCAGCAGTTTAGTAGTAACAAATGGTGGAGGTAAACGTAATTCCTGATGATATCTAAAGTCTTTATAATTACTCTAACTTTTTTATGTGGTCTTTTTCACACCCACTTCTTTTGTTTGTGTATCTATAGCTTCTTTAACTCTTCTTTTAAAGACTTCCTCTTCTCATTTAATTGGGAAAAATATATTTTCTATTGGGATTAAATTTTAATTTTTGCAGGCTTGCAGTTAAAATACAGTACTTCTCTTATTTTTATTTTGGGAGGAGACTTTGTTAAAGACAGTTTACTTGGGGTAGATTTTTGTTAATTTTGTTAACCACAATCTTCTTTTGAAGTACTGTTCTCCTTTGTAAAGATTCTCTTTGTGGTCATTTGACCTCTTTCAGGAATTCAGTGCACTTTTTGATTACCTTTACTTTCATCTGGAATTGTACTCTTCAGGGACATCTGTATATGAGTTTTCCTTATTCTGATATTTTAAAAGTTGTGTTTTAAATTAAAAATTTTTTTAATTAAATTTTTTTTAAATTTTAAAATTGTTTTTATAATTCATTAACAGAGAGAGCTGTACTTCCTTGTGCTTCCAAGGCAGACTCTTGACTTTCTGCATTCTGTTCAATATTGCTTTAGTGTGAATTACCAAATCCTAATTTTTGAATTTTGAGGGCCATATATAAGGGAGAAATGACTTTCATTTTCCAGAAATCTGTTATATTTGAGAAGAACTTTCATCTCTGAATGATAATTTCCATTATGTGTTTTGCTATCTGTTTTTCCTTACCGTCTTATATTCTTTTTTTAATCCTGTCACTTATCATTTAATTCATATTTCAATAGTTTTCTTTTTAATCTTACTTGCATATGAGATATCTTTCTCATTGGTTTATTTCAGACTTAAAATAATGTCTGTATCTATGCTGTCCAATGTGGTAGGCACTAGCCATATTTGGTTATTGAGCATTTGAAGTGGGGCTTTTTTGAATGGAGATGTACTATAAGTGTAAAACACACATCAGATTTTGAAGCCTTTGCATGAAAATAAAAGAATATAAAATGTTAATGCTTCATATTGATTATATATAGTAATGATAGTGTTTTAGATATATTGGACAAAGTAAAATATATTTAAATTAATGTCACAGTTTTTATGTGTTTTTTTTTTTAATGTGGCTACTAGATAATTTAAAATTACATATGTGGTTCACTTTTGTGGCTTACATTTTATTCTCTTGGATAGTGTTTGTCTAGATAGTATGAAAAAGTGACGTTGCTTGTTTTGGAAGTAGTCATAAAATGAACCATTGATTTACTTACACAAATTGTAGCACATTAAACAAAATGTGTTTATGTATCTGGTTTCTAATGTGGGTATAGAGTTATGACCTTTTCATCCTTTTGCCTATTAAGATAATTCTTATAAACTAAAAATTTACTTTTATATTAACTGTAATCATGGAATTGTTTAGAAAAAATTGAATCAGAAAACTAAATTGAGAAGTAGACTCCTCCAAATTCACTCTTCCCATTGAGGGCAGTTTTTAGGTAGTCTATAGACCATCATATAATAATGGATGGGGTTTAATCCATTTCTGGAGAAACCATCTCAGTAGCAAGGTTTTTTCCTGTGTCCCATTTTAACCGGCTTTTAAAGGTGCTTACTTTCTAAACTTAAAAATAATAGGGTTCACCTAAACTTATTAGAAGAAGTAATGATGTGGCTATATCTTATTTATACGCTTCTCCTCACCCCAAAGCATTTTGAGAAAAAAAATTCCTCAAATGATTCGTCCACAAACTGCTACAAATATCTACTATGCTGACCTCTAGAAAATAATTTTCGAAATAGAAAAGCTTTGTTCTAGTTATGGACAGCAGTTACAGGAAGAGAAACAGTAGTCAGTGTCTATTTTTTTATCTCCAAGTTCACTTTCCTCCTGCCTTTTCTCTTTTCTTTTGAGTTGTGTTAGGTTTTCTGTTTTCACCTCTTCAAAGAGATATAATTAAGCACCAAACCTAAAACATGGGGGGAAAGCTTAAAAGAAGTTGTAACTTTCGGTGTTTAAAAATTATTCTTCATTTTGTCTCACAAACCCAAACTGTCTTATTTAAAACAGTAAAGAGATATCCAAAGAAAAAAAACATTAGAGGTCTGTATTGCAATAATTACCATCAATTACTGTATTCTTTAGTGACTAAGGACTAACATTTTTCTGGAGCCTATTTTTGTGAGTAGCCAGGGACTAAATAATAAAGGTTTATATAGTATAAACTTCTCATTCTTTCCACTTTCAGAATAGAACATGTTAGGGAAAAGGAAAGAATGCAGCTTATTAATGTCTTTTATTGGCTGTCTAATTTGAATGTTTTTTTCTGGTGTGTGTGTGTGGTGCACAGTGGAACATGATCTGGATCAGATTGACTACATTGACAGCTGTACTGCAGAGGAAGAGGACGATGAGGTGAGACAGCCCAAGGGCCTGGACTCAGACAGCCTCAGTTCACAGTTTATGGCATATATCGAACAGCGGCGAATCTCTCATGAGGTAGTACACACATTTACGCCTAAATATGTTGCTATCCCCTAGTAAAAACAGTTCATGATGGTGTAAAGTTCTTTCATATCAGTGATCTATTGGTTTAGGCCTAATTTTTATTATGGTCATCACTGAATTTTTCAGATTTATTCCTTAAAAATCAGACAGCGGTCTCAAGTAGGGTTTAGTTTAGTTTTTCAAATAAAACGACAGATTTTAGAATCTTGTAAAAGGAATTAAAGGAGTACTGAGTATCCTATGCCTTTAAAGAAAATGCAGTGGAATATGATGCTTTCCATTGTTGTTCTTATTGCTTTTTTCATTGTTACCAACTGGTAAATCATAGTTTGAGCAGTAATTAAAAATTGAACCAAACGATGGCTTTGGAGCAACATGCAAACTTAACCATAGAATTTCTATAATGAGCTTAATTATATCGGAGCTTTTATGCTCAGTTACACAGAACTTAAATTGTTTGCCACTAAAATTCTTGGGTGTCTCTTATAGTGGAACACTGAGTTGCCTTATAAAACAAACGAGCATGCAGTCCACTGCAGAGTCTCGGCCAGTTCCCCAAGGGCCGATAGCAATAGCGTTCTTCAGTATATCTAGTCAGCGCAATAAAATGGCCTCACTTTAGTGTGTTCATGTCTGGAGTTGGTCCCAGGCTCTGAGCAGGGGTTATTTGAGAAACACGTGGAGCCTTTTTGGAGAATGATGAACTAGAGAATGATCACTTCAAGTAGGACATGTTACGGAGTAATATTATGATTCCTTTAAAAAATCCTTTGGTTTTCTTACCCGAAGGCTTTTGAACACAGTATTTTTTGTGGTGTTCAGAAGACACTCTTGTATTTAAAGTTGGATAAAGTTTGTAAATCAAAGTCCTGCAGCCAGAGCTAGCAATGTATACCAGGTGATCAATGAAACCACTTGTGGTTCAGGCTATACTATCCCTGCTAGAGCAACTACTTTGCAATAAAGTTTTAATTAACAACGTACACTGTAATCTTAAAGGGTATCTTTTTCCTTGTGGTCTTTTTCTTTGATTGTTTTATGGTTAATTAGGCTGTATAAATGAGATATTTCTCCCAAAAGTGAACATGCCTATTACACTACTGGTGAAAAATTATAGTATTATTTCTTTAAACCTATTGTATTTGCTAGTTTGTAATATGTTTTTAAATTCCTGTTAGTTATTGTGTATTGTAGTCTTTACGTCATAAGGCTCCTTATGAATTCTGTGTCATAGGCTTTCTAAAATTTAGCGTCTATAAAAATATGCTGAAGCAGTATTTTAGATGGTTTAGTAACTAGTGAAGTTTTTTTTAATATTTTTGAATACTATCTGAAAATGGATTGGTAAAAAACTAATCTATTTGAGATTTTAAACACTGTTACTGTTTAATTTTATACCTCTCACATTATATAGAAGCATTATGATAAAATTGGATATGACTTACGTTTATAGAATATGACTTACTTTAAAAAATTAAACCAATGTCACATTTATTTTGTCGTGAAAGTTTCCTGTTCCTCTTGCAATAATTTTAGATAATTACAGTATTGTAAAAACCAGGGTGATAAGTTACTGATGTTAACATACTAGGAGAGATTTTTGTTTATTTAAAAATTTATATTCACTGAAATTAGAATAATTATTCTCTCATCTGAATTCTAGAATTGTGTCTCATTTTATATGATCTCATGCCCAGACTTTAAGGGAGTCACCTTTATCCCTTTGGAGTAACTCGCCAAAGCAGATTTTATAGTTACCATGTTTCCCCGAAAATAAGACCTAGCCGGGCAATCAGCTCTAATGTGTCTTTTGGAGCAAAATTTAATATAAGACCAGGTTTTGTATTATATTATGTTATATTATAATATATTATATTATATTATATTATAATATATAAGACCAGGTCTTATAGTAAAATAAGACCTAGTATTATATTATATTATACCCAACCCGGTCTTACATTATATTAAAGTACGACTGGGTCTTATATTAATTTTTGCTCCAAAAGACGCATTAGAGCTGATTGTCTGGCTAGGTCTTATTTTGGGGGAAATACAGTATATGTGATGTACCTATTTCTGGCAAATAGACTATAAATAGTTTTACATTTGATTTTTTAGATAACCTTTTTGGTAACTTGTTCTTTCCTTCCAAGAATACCCATTTTGATAATTATTTTGGGTGTTGAAATAAGATTGTATTGCTTCTATGGATTCTCATTTGACAAAATACATGCTGTGAAGACCTGTAAGCCTCTACCTTTGATTTATAATTTCATTTTTCAATATGTGGTCCATATCACTTAAGTCAGTTTATTTTCCTCCATAATGTTTTTTTGAAATAACCTTTACCCTTTAGTTTATAAATAAATTAAATTGCCAGTATTTCTCTTTCAATTAATGTCATTTTACCATAAAAATAAATTACTTTTTGCTTTGTCTTAATATTCCATCAACATCCTCAGGTCTGTATGTATGACTAACATAAGTAACAATTTGTGGTGGTGAAGAAATAAAGAAATGAAATCTATGAACTCCCTATTACTAGAAATATTCTAGAAAAGCTGAGCAAAAGTCAGAGTAGGGTAGGTAGAAATTTCTGTTCCAGATCAAAATTTGTTACTAGATGACCTCTAAGATCCTTTCCAACTCTAACATCTTATCATTCAGTCACTATAATTTATATAGTACAATGAGAAGGAAAACTACATTTTTGAAAATAAAATAAACATGTTTGGATTATGAATAGTTTTGTGTTTACCAAAGCAGTAAGATAACCCTTAGTTCTTTAAACATAAATTCACATTTGAAGATTCTGTTAAAATGTTTTTTAGTGTAATATACATTTTTCTAAATGCTAAGTTGAATGTGAATTGTGTAATCACAGTGTTCTCGATACATATGTTAAATTGAATTGATTTATTTGTGCTTTTTTGGCATAGGGTTCACCAATAAAACCAGTACCCTTGAGGGAGTTTCAAAAAACAGAAGACACAAGAAGATACTCACATCAAAACAGGTTTGAAAAACCAGTTCTACTCATTTGTTTCTGTCTTAACTCGGTAATAATAATAAGAGCATGAAATGATTTTGTTTTGTGCAGTTCGATGTATAATGAAGATGTTTAGATACTGTGTGTTTTAATACTATGTATTTAGAGTTGAGTGGTAATGTGCTTTTGTGCTTGTGTAATAGCAAATACAAATAAAATTGATATATTGATTCTAAATTCAGATCACCTAAATCATTACTTGTACAATTACTTGATTTGAAGACTCTTAATAACAATGAGATTTTTATGGTGATGTATCTGGATTTATGCTTAAAGAGAGCTAAATGAATTTCAGGAATCCTGAAATGTTTTTATACTTAAACTTTTTAGTGGATAACACAGAGATAAACAGAAATAGCAATATGCATCCTCATTCCTATTTCATTTGATAGGACCTTTTCTCTACACTAATGCCTCACAGAGTATTTCTAAAATCAGGTTGGCCTTTTCTAATATTGCTTCTTGTTCTTGAATTCCAAAAAGTTTCTTATCATAAACTGTACCACAATAGTTGAAAAATTCCTAGGCTTTGGTTCTTTGCTTTCTCTCTGTTTTTATGTAGTCTTAAAGCAGTAGACTTAACCTGCCCATTCTTAAACAATAGTAAATTTACTATGTAGATAGTGTCATACATAATTCTTAGTAAAGTTGTTTAGGGGACTGAGATATAGATGGATAAAGAAAATGAGTAGAATAATTAAACAAAGAAGCTCATAACTTGGCCTTTTATAATTTTATCAATTCATATGGATTTAAATTTCATATCTTTGAAATTTATCACAAAATGGCTTTTTAGTTGCCATGTGTACTTATACTGAGGGTGTGGTCTTCTGAGACTTCAGTTTCATGCTGGGATTTCCTATTATATTTCCTCACTTTGGGTGGACCTAGGCTCTATCTCCTGTCCTTACGTCCTGTTTCCATCATATGAGTATGTAAAGCTCAACGTCTCTAGGATTTGTAGAAATCCTCAAGGTGAAAGCCAGCTTTTTTGCTCAGTTATATATTAGTTTTCTGATGCTTCTGTTAACAAATTAACACAAATTCAGCAGTTTAAAAAACACCCATTTATTATATCACAGTTCTGTTGGATAGAGGTCTGGACAGGCATGCATTGGTTCTCTGCTTAGAGTCCGCGACGCAGAGCCGAAGCCAAGGTGTTGACTGGCCTAGGTTCTTATCAGGAGATCCTGGAGGAGAATCCACTTCCAGGCTTTATACAGTTGTTGGCAGAATTCAATTCCATGTGGTTATAGACTGAGGTCCCTGCTACCTTGTTGGCTATCATCTGGGAGTCATTTACAGCTTCTAGACTTCACCCACATTCCTTGGTTTGTGACTACCTCCATTTCAAGCCAGCAACGGTGGGCCAAATCCTTCCCATATTTTGAATTTCTCTGATTTCCTTTTCTGCTGCATCACACAACTCTCTTGCCTCCCTATTCTTTTAAGGGCTTGCGTGATTATATTAGGCCCACCTGAGTAATCTATATTTTTAAGGTCAACCAATCAGTAACCTTAACTTCATCAGCAAAGTCCTTTAACATAGGTATGGTGTACTCATTGGAGTAGCACTAGGGGTGGAGATCAAAGGGGCCAAAGTGTGCCTGTCAAACCTTAATCCAGAGTCCCTGTTTTCACTCTTTTTTAGAATCACTCTTTTTTTTCATGGCACTTCAGCAGTGCATTTTTAAAGATTTTATTCAACATTTTAGTTGTTTCCATCGGAAGAGTCATTCAGAGTGTCTGATCTACTACAGTGCTTAGGAACTGAAGCCGTGGTTACAGTCGTCCCTCAGTATCCCTGGGAGATTGGTTCCAGGACCCTGTGGATACTTCGCAAGTCTTAGTCAGTTCTCTGTATCCCCGGGTTCCACATTCGCAGATTCAACCACCCGCAGATTGACAACGTTGGTTGAATCCTGACATGCAGAACCCTAGGATACAGAAGGCTGACTGTACTTATTAATACTTTTAATTTAGTGGTTCACATCACTAGACCTTAATAAAACCTTTGGATAAGAACTTCATGCTTTATTCCAATAACTAGTTAAGCTCTAATGTAAATACATATGGTTAACCTTTAAACAACGCAAGTTTAAACGTCATAAGTACACTTATATGGGGCCTTTTTTTAGTAAATACCTGTACTGGTTTTGATCCGTGGATGCGGAGGGCCGACTGCATGCATTAATCTGTGCCGGTTTATACAGGGGACTTGAGTATCTATGGATTTTGGTATCCGAGGGGGACCTTGGGAACCAATTTCCCAAGGACACTGATGGATGACTAAGTTTTTGAGGAGTCAAAAGTTATACTTGGGCTTTGGACTGTGTGAGGGGACAGGGGTGACCAGTGCCCCTAATCCCCAAACTGTTCAAAAGTCATTTGTTTAGTTAAATATTTGCTAAGTATCTTCTATGTGCCAGTTACTTTTCTGGGTATTGGGAAACAGCCATGAACTTCAGTCAAAGTTCCTGTCTTCCTAGAGCTTACATTCAAATGGAATCATGAATTTAGAACCTAGAAAAACAAAATCACCTAAAAATGATTGGCAACTGTCTGGCTGCCAAGACTTATCTGTAACTTGAATAATAAGTTAACCAAAAAAATCACCCAGCTACAAAGACTCAAAGGAATTGAGTTCGTTGAACAAACTGCTACTTACCGTTAGTCATTTCTGAAAAGAAAGTTGCTTACTTCTTTTTTTTCCTACCAATTCTCCTCCCATCCCCTCACCCCCCCATGTGCATTGCCACCTTCTACACATGCACATAGACCAGCTGCCTGGGATATAATAAAAGTAGGGGTATACACTAAATTAAAAGTATTATGATAAATTGATAAGTATTTTCTAGTTATTTGCCAAGATGGATTAAATAAACGTACAGTTAAAACTAACAACAATTATCATTTATTTTTTATATCATTTTTAAAAAATGGCTTGCTTATAATCCAAGTGGTATTTTGGTTCTGGAGAGATGATAGTATCAGGCTTGGTCTTGCAAACTTCATTAATTTTTGTTAGAAGCAATATAGAACTAAAAACCACTTGGGTAACACCTGGAAGATTTTAGTTTCATAGTAAAATAGACAAAACTAGAAAAGCTACTCGAGTTAAATGTGATTTTACAAACAAAGAAAAATGGGCAGTTCATAGTCTGCCTTACCAGAGGTAAAGTTCTGATTTACTCAGTTTAAATACATTTAGGATTTCAAAGAGATGCTTATAGTTACCTGCATTTTTGTTTCAATATTCCATGCTCTTTAAGGGGACAGTGCCACTGCCATTCATTCAAACTATATTTCACGAGCACTGCAGTGGTTTTGGCTGCGTGCTAGGTTCGTGGGGTTGTAGAGTTAACCTTTTAGTGGATGTAGACAAATATATATAACAAAGATTTGTCAGGTAAGTGCTAAGTACAGTGAAAAAAATAAAGCAGTGTAAAGAGTTAGTAGTGTCACAGTGAGGGGAGAGTGAAGAGTGAGAACAATTTTATATGAAGTGGTAATATCTCAATAGAAACCTGAAGAGCAAGCGAGCAAGCACTGTGGCTGTGAGGGGAGGAACATTTAGGCAGAGGCCCTGGTGGAGGAACGTGCTGGGTGTGTTTAAGGAACACGAAGGCGTCTGAGCAAAGCAGAACAGGCTTAGAGAGTGAGGGGAGTGTGCTATATTCTATTTGATGTGCCTACTGGACATCAAGTGCAATATCAACGAAGCAGTTAGATGAGAGTTTGGAGTAAAGGCGAGAGAACCGGGGTTTAAACAACCAGCAGAAGTCCCAATTTTAAAGAAAAGTGAGATTCTTAAAAAGACCTTTTTTAAGAGGAAGATCTCCATACGTTTAGATTTTTGGAAAGGGTTTGAAGTAAGGAATTAATATATGATAACTGAAGAGACCTTGCTAGAGAAAACAAGATTCCATAGTGGGTATGTTTATTAAAGGGGATTCTCATCCTGAATGTCAGTTTGAAGAATCGGTATTATAGTTAGTAGGTAATAAGAAATTATTGGAGCTTTGGGGGATTTGTTTTTGTTTTCCTAATAACACACTGATTTAATGCATTTAAATCAGTCGGATAGCCTAATAATCATAGTTTAAAATTTTAGGTTCTAAATGTCAACGAGTCACCACTCCAACATTGTTAGTTTTAAAGATACAGAGGAATAACAGAGACTTGAAACACTAAATCCACTACCAAACTGTAAGAATTAATACCGATAAATCTGAGAAGCAAGTTTTACTAATTTTTTAAGTATCAAATTAGTTTTCATCTGGTTTCTTAGAAATGAAAATCAACAGAATCTTTACTTTTGTTATTAAAATTGTGCTCTACAAGTCCACTTACCAGGTTCTGTAGTATTCCAGATTTCTGTTGATAAAATGGCTTTGTATAAAAAATGATCTCCATTTACATGTATCTTGTTTCAATCATCATAGGAAAGAAGATAATAGTTATTTGTGGTATAAAGAAATGATAGTTTGAAAAGTGATCTCCAATACGTGTGGTCAGCGCTGGCTGGCACAGACAGTTGTTAGGTGTCTGTACCTGGATCAGCGATATCATCACGTGAAACATGAGTTGCAGACATCAGGCATTCGCGTAACTTAGCTTAATGACAGGCTGAAGTTTGCAAAATGCATTAGTCTTGCAGTGCTGACTAGACAGTTTGCCTGTTGATTAATAAAAAGCTACATTAACAATGAAGATTCACTTATCTTTAATATATCTGTCTGGCTTATCAAAGAGTTTTTCCTTTCTTTTTTTTCGTTTTTGGGTCAGGGTTCCGGTTGAGCCATCTTCTCTCTTGTTACTATCACCAAGTCACAATCAGGTAAATTTTTTTTTCTGTTTTAGTTTTTTGTTGTTTTGTTTTTTAACTGAGATGGTTTTCTTATAATATTTAAATTACCATTAATTGCCAGATATCTGTAAACTTCACTACCTGTCTCCTTGATCGTACAAGTAATATAACGTGTGTACCTGATACTTGCTAACAGTGTTTTTAGATAGAGACAGAAAATGAATCTTTATCCACGTGATAGGATAGCTTTATAGTACACATAAGAACATAGTATAAAGATGAGGAAAGATTATTAATAAACACATTTAAAGAATGCTAGGTGACTGCAGAGTAAAACTTGGGTCAGCAGGAAGGAATATTGATAAGTTGATCTTTATCCCCACTTGCGTATACAAACTGACTTTTGTTCCAGCTATCACATACAGACTTAGAACTCCATCGGAGAAGAGAACAGTTAGTGGAGCGCACTCGGAGAGAGGCACAGCTTGCTGCCCTGCAGTATGAGGAGGAGAAAATACGGACCAAGCAGATTCAGAGAGATGCTGTCCTGGATTTCGTCAGGGTGAGTCCTATGAATGCATTTAAAGACATTTCTAAAGTTTCTTAGAAGTGCTTATTTGTTTTGCTGAGGCTGTTGGGTTATTTTGGGTTTTCTTGCTTTTCTGTTTTTTCAGTTTTACATTTACTTATTTATTATTTATTTATTTTTTAAGGAGGCACAGCTTACAGTGGCCCATATGGAGATCATACTGGCAACTTTGGTGTTAGTAGCACTATGCTCTAACCAACTGAGCTAACAGGCCACTCCAAGGCTATCAGTTTTTGTTGTCTTAATTAAAATGTCAGCTTTTTTTCCTCATTGTGAGGAATCTTGAATAAATAGTGTAACTGTTTCCTACTTTGTGATTAGATTAATTGTCCACATGTAGATAGGCCTGAAGACAATTAGAAGTGATGTTAGAACAGTAGTCTAGTAGTCTCCTCTTAATTAGCAGTCTGTCGTTAGACATATCACTTTACTATCCAGCTGCCATTTTTTCAATCTTTAGTGCATTAATAAAGATCAACAATATTATGAAAGTGAAAGTGCCATAAAATATAAACTATTATTATCTGAACCTATCTCTAACTTCCTCACTCTACAAAAATTTGTAAGGCTCATAGGCTTAATACTTCAGTCATCTTTGCTTACTTACTTTCTGTTCTTTCCACACTTACTCAGTTAACAACCCCTGTTAATACTTTTTAAAAATATTTTGCAGCCTCTACAGTTGCATGTAGACTGTGTTCTATTTTTTTACCTGTATTACTTAAATCTTTTTGTTCTGAAATTGCCTTGGATTTTTCCCTCATAATTAAATAATTATTTGTATTTTTGTTTGTTTGATCTCTCTCTCTTTCTCTCCCCCATTTATCTGTAAATTCCATGAAGACAGGGACCATGTCTGTCTTGTTTATTGACTGCCATGTCCCTAGATCTTAGCAGGTTTTAGCCTGTAGTAAAGCTCAATAAATATTTGTTAAATGAATGATTGAATGAATGAATCACTCTTATCCTCCAAATGCTTTCTCACTTGTGTTTCAAAACTCTAGCCAAAGACCATCTTCTTTAAGTACCATTCACCTGATAAATTCTCTTAATTTTTTCAAATGTATCAGCCTGTGATGATGATTTCTGATACTCAGAGAGGATAACAATTTGCCTAAGGTTAAATACTCAACTAGTATGTGGCAGAGCAAGGATTCTAATCAAAACAAGCTGAACAGGAAATGGAAATCAGGTTGACAGAAAATTAAGTTAATTAAAAAAAAAAAAAAAGGCAGGCTGGCTCCAAACCCTATTCTATGACCACAATGCTATACTGATTCTCAGTGATAATAATGGCTAACACATGCTATGTCCTCAGTGCTGTTCTATTATTTTACATAAATTAACTCATTTGCCATATTTTGCCATATATAATGCGCACTTTTTTGCCCAAATTTGTGAAGGGAAAAATAAGGATGCGTATTATACATGGGTAGTACTAATTCTGTATCTATATAAATGTTTTTAATTCTTTTATTTATACTCATGAGTTAAAAGTGTAACTCTAGAAATCAATAGTGATACTCTTATGCAGAGTAATACCCTGGAATACAATAATCGGTTTTGTTGAACTTACGAAGAACTTGCAACAACAAAGAGTTCTTGGCCTTTTGTAATGCGTAAATATCATAAATTTATTACCGGAACATAAAATTTCTTGTATCATAATATGTTAAAAAATAAATACTAAAATTCCTTCATGCAAAAAAACAAGTACCAAAATTTAAACAAATAAAAGTTTGAATTAAAAAATTGAAACAAAAAATGTTATTTTTCCCTGAAAGTTTGGACCCAAAACATGGGTGCGCATTATACACAGCAAAAGATGGTAGCTTACCTTCTGTAGAAGTCATATAGCTAGTAAGAGATAATGACATTGTAGACAGTCTTGATTAAATGTCAGATTAGGGTTTGATCTTAATCTATTAGGCAGAAGAGAACAATTTTAAGTTCTTAAACAGGAGCAAAACATAAGAGGGAAGGTACTCCTGAAAAACTAACCCATTGATGTTGAATATGTTCGAAAAAGACTAAGAAAGCAGGAGGAAAATGAAATAGAAAATAATTGCAATAATTAGACTATGATGCAAAATAAAAGCATAAAATTAGATGATTTCTAAGGTTCCTAAAGAGAAGTAGTAGTGTTGCATAGTGGTAAGAGTTAAGAATCAGAAATATCTGAATTTGAATCCAGATTTGCTTCTCAGTATGTGCTTGACTTTTGGAGAGTTATTGAGCCATTCTGTGCCTTTAGTTTCCTCATATGTGTAATATTTTACTGTTAAATACTAACTTCTTCAGAATTATTTTGGATACATCTAATACTTTTACTAGTGTGGTGAGTGCTGCTCTCCTTACTACCACATGGATTTAAAACTTTAACCATAAGAGAGATTTCAAGAAAACCATCATAGATATGTAGTGAATGTTGAAGAAACCATTGAAGTTAAGTGGAAACAAAAAGGCCCCAAAGCAAGATTTTGAGGCTAAAAGAATGGTTTTAAAGGAAGTCTAGCATTGTGGAAAGAATGCAGGATTTGGAGTCAGAAGACATAGGCGCAAATCTCATTTATGCTACTTACCAACTTTGCGACCTTGCACATTGTCACATGACTTCTCATCCTCAATTTTCCATCTTTAAATAACTGATATGATGTTTGTTTATCTCACAAAGTAAGATGGATCACTTGAGGTACTGTATATAAGAATACATTGTAAAACAGTAACTATACAGATGTTGTATTGTTATTTGACATAATAATAGAAATTAGCAAATTGGAGAAAAGAGCCACTTAGTATGGGAAATTGTGAGTTCGTTTTTGGATGTGTTGAACATGAGGTGACAGAGGTGTTTCCAAGTGGAGTGTTTCCACAGGCAGTTGAAAATGCAAATGTGAAATTTGGCTGATAGAGGAGAGCTAAAGCTGTTAGCATTAGAGAGATATTTGAAGCCATTAAAGAAAGAGAAAATTATTTCATTGAGAGAATATAGTGAGAGATAACTATTGTGACTGTGTTTGTATGCATATACATATAAAAACACAGTTTTTAAAACTTCTATTTATAGACATGAAAATACTGTTTGTCATTTTATTGCTTTTCCTCATTTAAATTCTAAGCTATTTAAGGGAAAGGGCAACATCTTCTAACCAGTAAATCTAGAAAAGTACTATGCACAAGAGATACAAATATTAATGTGATTATTTTAGTAAATAACAGTTTATCATTTCTAGTGTTCCAGATTCTAACCAACTTCCCTTTTTTTGGGGGGTCGGGGTTTATAGCAAAAAGCAACACACAGTCCACAAAAACAACAACTCTCCTTAGGTGGCGAGGTAAGTCTATAATCAGCTTTTCTTTGGAATTTTTTATTATTGCAATAGATATGAAATATTTGGCATGTGGTTATTTTGTTTTCAGTGATCAATATATTGCCACTTTCTCTTTTCCCCTCACAAAATTCTATTTATTAGGAGAAGACACAGGCCAGAGAGTTTATCAGAATCTGTAGATCAGGATTTTTTTAAACTATACAGGTCCACCTGGAGATTATTTATTTTCCTCCCCATCCTCACCAGAAGTACCGTGTTACCCCCAAAACAAGACCTAGCCGTACAATCAGCTCTAATGCGTCTTTTGGAGCAAAACTAATAGAACACCTGGTCTTATTTTACTATAATATAAGACCTGGTCTAATATAAAGTATGGCGTGGCGTGGCGTGGCGTGGCGTGGCAAATAATGCCGGGTCTTGTGTTAATTTTTGCTCCAAAAGACGCATTAGAGCTGATGGTCCAGCTAGGTCTTATTTTGGGGGAAACAGGGTATCAGCTCCCTCATCCATTTTCTTTTTTTTTTTTTTATTAAATTTATTAGGGTGACAATTGTTAGTAAATTTACATAGATTTCAGGTGTACAATTCTGTATTACATCGTCTATAAATCCCAGTGTGTGTTCACCACCCAGTCAGTTCTCCATCCATCACCATATATTTGATCCCCTTCCCTCCTCCATTTTCAAAGTACACTGTATAGTGAGAGAGAGTCTTGAGAGGGTGAATTCAACAAAACATGACCCTACATACTATTTCAGCTTGATTGATCATTTCCTAAGTGTGTATGTTATTGATTATACTTTGTACAGATTAGTTTTATAATAAGTAGTATATTTTCATTACAAGTTAACATGTGAAATTAATTGCTTAAACTTTTTAAAATTTATGGACCTATTTTGATCAGGAAGCTTACTAAATGAATATTTTTATTGTAGTTGGCTTTCCAATTAGCCATTTTCCTTAATCTTTGCCCTCTCGTTTATTCAATTTATGATCATTTCTTAAAAACATGCATAAAGACCTTATTTCATGTGAATCTTGAGTTTGCTTTTTGTAAAATAAATTTTTTGAAAACCACATGTATGGGGCTTTAGGAGCATCAGTTTTCAGCACAGTGTTTTTAAAGCACAAGTATTTCTGGAATGGTAAAAATGCATTGTTCAAAATGTTTTAAAATATTGATTATAACGTTTTAAAAATCTTACTGGACATATAGTAACTACTTGTTTGTTTATATGAGAACTTATGCATTGGTATAATACCTGAAAGATTCACTTAAGCATTTTCAGTTGTCTTTTCTTCATATGGTAATAATTCTGTACAAACCTTTTGACAACTAAAGTTTGATAAGTTAATGCACTCTTCCTTTTTTTTAACCCCACATTTCCTTCTTGATGGTCATTCTGGAGAATTCATTATCTAAAGCTTCTCAAGAAAATAACAGTTTTAAAATTTCCAATTATACTCTTGTTTATTCAGAGAAAGGTAATGAAGAGATGCCTGGACTAGAAATCATGACTCTTGAGTTTATTGTTTTTAATTTGTCAGTGGCTCACTAAATGACCACAAATGCTTAGGTTACTGCTCCATCTATATTTGTTTTCTCTTCTGTGACCAAAGAATAATCTCTGTCCCCTCACTGAGGCAATAAGATCATATATGAAGTTGTTTAGGCTCTTTAGAAGAAAATCATTACTCAGAATCAACTTACTACCTATTGTGATACATGAATTCCAGGTGATAGTGAATGTGATCATGTATGTTGGCATCTTCACAAGTATGTCTTAATATGTCCTGCTTGTGTAATTGTGAAATACGTCACGTGTGCGCGTAGTTTGTTTTTGACTTTGCTTCATTTTCTCCACCTCTCCAGTGTCCCTTCCCATCCAGAAGGTCTCAGCACACTGATGATAGTGCCTTGTTAGTGGTAAGAGCCTTGCACAAAAGTTTTAAATTGCTGTGTCTAGATATTGGAGAATAGCTGCCGTACCTTTCATTCAGAAATGATCTAAATACCATAAAACGTGCTCGACATCATTACTGCTTTACAAATAGCTAGAACTGTTTCCCTACATTACTATTTATGATTTACGCAGTTCTGCAGCTATGATTCACATATCTTTGTTAGTGTTTCCAGTTTGCATTGAGAACCATATTGGTTTTGTATGTGTGTTGGGAGGAAAGGGCATAATATATTAGTTTTTTAAATGTCATTTCTAATTCCAGGTGCACTTACTTTATTAATCGTTAATTTGGCTCATTAGTCACCTTTGTGTTAAATGGATTCCCTTACTCCATGATGCCAATTACACAACTATGTATTTAGCATCCTTTCTTAGCATCTATCTTAAGCTACTGAAAATCCCAACCTTAGAAAATATATATATATATCTCAAGATTATCCCTCCATGCCCATTTTTTAAACCCAGGGAAGCATTATCTTGGAATGCTACCTACTGATCATTTTTAACACTGGCTTACTTTTATTGTTTCATCAGTTGAAAATGAGTATAACATGAGAGCTTTATTGAAAGTCTTACTTTTATGGGCCTTAAAAGAGAATTCTAACCATTTACATAATTGTTTTTCCCATCATGTTTTATGTTATTTTTTCACAATAGTATTGAAAACTAGCAGTTCAAAAGTCTGCCGTCTATAGCGATTCCTGTCTTATGTGCTAGTAACTGCCATTGTTGTGCATACCACTGCATGAACTGCGTATTTCAGCATGAGATTCCTATTACATAATCTCCCATTGTCCAAATTTCTGTGTGTTCTTCAGTCAATCATCATTTCCTTTGAGATGGAGAAAGCACTTTTTAAATGGGAGGTATTATAAACATACCCACCAGCCTCCGGAGTTTCAGTGGAAGTTAATTGGCATGAGAAGCAACTAATAATTTTAATTAATACAGAAAAATATTGAGAGCCTGTGATGATTCAGATACTTTACCAGAATTATCCCATTCACTCCTCATAGCAACCTTAAGAGTTAAGGTTAAACTTATCATCATTTTACAAATGACTACTGAGGCACAGCAACGTCTTGTCCTGAAAGTGACTTGTCTAAGGTCACATTGCTAGTAAGTGCCAGGCTAGGTTCAAATCTACATCTGGCTGACTTGAGAACCTGTATTAAACACCATGCTGTATTGCCTCTCCTACGATAACTGAAAACAATTTAGGAAACAAAGATGAGATTTAATAGCACATATAGTAAGAGATAGAAGTCTGAGTCTTCAGACTTTTTTGTCAAGGAAAAAGTGGAAATTGAAAAAACAACAAAATCCCCTTTGCATGAAATTTGAAATGGCCTTCAGCCATTTTCAAACCACATACACTTGTATTTTAGTTAATCAGTATTCATGTCTCACCTCAATGAGATGGCATTTAAAAGCAGGGGCTATGTCTCACATATTTTTGCAAGCCAAACTATGTCCAACACTATGAAAAATCGTCATATTTTAAATCATACCTCTGATCTCAAAAGTATTCTTCAGTGGCTTCATATGGTAAAATAAAGTCCATACTTGTTAACATGGCCTACAAGCTCCTTAGAATAAAGTCCAAACTTGTTTACGTGGCCTATAAACTCTTACATATTCTGGCTACTGTGTCTTTCTCATCTCTGCGCTCAAGATATACCAGCATTTTTCAGCTCTTCAAATATAGCAAACCCTTTCCTACCTCAGGACCTTTGCAAATGCCTCTCTCTCTGCATGGAGTGCCTCTCCCTTCCTGCCTATACCTCTTGGTTCATTCCTACTCATTAGAGGTGTCAGCTTAAATGTCACATCTTTAAAATGGCTTTTCTGCAACCCTAAGTCAAGCTTATGTCTCCATTGTTACTTTTTTTCCTCATAGTACTTTTAGGTGGATATTTATTATTTTATCTCTCTCCTCTATTAGACTACTAGACTAAGTTTCACGGGCCCAGGAGTCTTCACTCTTGCATTTACCTACCGTGTTTCCCTGAAAATAAGACCTAACTGGAAAATAACCCCTAGCATGATTTTTCAGGAGGATATCCCCTGAACATAAGCCCTAATGCGTCTTTTGGAACAAAAATTAATATGAGACCCGGTCTTATTTTCAGGGAAATACTGTATGTATATTCAGTCCCTGTCACAGTTCCTGATATATTAGGTGCTTAATAATTGTTCATTGAATTGTTTCCTGATGTAAAAGTCTGATGGGATATATAGCAAGGTAAACGTTGAATTTGATGTAAAGACCTTCAAATATAGAATTTGAAATAAATATTAGTAATGTTTAATATCAATTATACTAACGTTTTCTTAGGGCTGCCCTTCTTGAGGCTTCCGTAGCTTTCATCTGTTTCCCACCTGCATCTATATCCCATCCCTAAATCCTTGCCCATACCTAGGCTCATTTCGCTTCCTCTTTCCTCCGCTCCTTTTTTCCTTCTTTGCCAACAGAGTGGCTTTTAGCCTTTTTATATTTTGAGATTAACAGTAATTCCAGCATATTTGATTGTAAGGAGGACCAGGAAATCGAAACAGGTGAAGCATGCACATTGTATTACTGTTGTGCAGTCTTGTTCTTTGCTAAATTTCGTTCTTCACTTTTTTCTGTTTTAAGAAAAACTATGTTGCAGTGTGTGTTACATGGATTTTTTGGGGGGTGGGGAGGAGAGACATTGCTACCGATCGACTCTCATTAAAAATACAGTTGTATTTATTTTATTGATCACTTACTCTATCTTCTAAACAGCCACATGTGTTCTTGTTCATCTATCCCATAATTCATATCTTGGTGATCCTAATTTAAATTTCTTAAAATTATTTAACTTATAAAGCCTTTGATATCATTAAGCCTTTGTCATTTTGTTGTTTTAATGGGTACAATTATCCAGCACCCTTTGTGAAAGTCCTGTCTTCTCTGATTTCTGCTCCCCGGCAAATGAAAAAATTGTCATGTCTTGAGCAGCTTTTATCTCTAATCAGCAAATTCTGTACAGTAACTTCTAACACTATCTCTAATATAACGAACTAGTTGTATGAGGTTAGAGAGTGGATAAAGGATTTAAAGAAAAGGAAAATTCTCCTTAACCTCTTGTGGGTCATTTGGACTTTCACAAAGGTAGAAATGAAGTGCTGGTTCATCCTTAAAGTTTGATACAAAACCCTCATGTCGTGTCTTCTCACATCAGAGCCATTAAATTGAATGATAATAAAGCTATTGGATTTACTGAAATTGGATTAATATTGAAAAATATTGTTCTTATTCATCTTGGTTCTTCTCAGTTAAAATGAGCTCTTTAACTGGATTTTTTTTTCCCCGTCATAGGAACAACATAGAACTCATTAGTTTCAAGGCTATTTTGCTAAACAAATTTTGATGTTCTGAGTTTTATTTCTAAATAGAATTGTTTTTAATATATCCTACCTTTCATTTCTTGATTGATGTATGAGGTATTGAAATAGCTTGAATTATTATAGATGGAAAACTGTTTTTATAAATTATGGATTACCCCCACCCCCCAAGTATTCTCTTTCTGTACCATCAATATTTTTAGTAAACCATCTGAAAGTTTGTCAGTGACCTTTCCTTTTCTAATTTCACTGATCAGATCTGCTTGGCTGCTTTCCTGCCTGCGTGACATTTTGCTAACATAAATGCCGCTTTCTTTTTTCTCTTTCTCTTTTGAAATTTAGTCGCTGTCAGGGTTGAATGAAGTGGGCTGTTCTGCTACCCTGCCTCATTCTTCTGCCTTCATGCCTCTTAAGGTATCTCTTGTTGCTGTAATTCACCAGGAACTTTGGGGCGGGACGGGGGTATATAGTGGAGGTCTTAAATTTTCCAATGGATTGGTCTAACAGCAGCAATCTGAAATCTAGGATCGCATGAAATATACCTAAGCTTATGAAACTATTTGAGTTTAACATTAATTTCACTTGAAAAATTTTTAAAGTTTTATCACGCCAGAAACAGTCATAAAGCTTGCGTTAATTCTTTATATTCAGATTCTGATTTAACATGTCATTCTAATTTTCTAATCATTGGTTATTGTTTTGAGTTATTATTTTACTTTGGCTGATACATAATGTCATGTTCACTCTGTTGTTAATGTACATGCAAAATGATTTCAATCCAAGTCCCCAAAACTGTCACTGCCCAAACCCCCTACATTAGGCTGTCTGTTTTGGTAAATAGTTTTATTGATACACAGCCACTCCCATTTGTTTCTGTATTATCTGTGGCTGCTTTTGTGCTTAACAACAGAGTTGGAATAGTTGTGACAGAGATCATATGCCCTGGAAGCCTAAATAAGGAGCCTGTAGCATATTAGTTTTTGAAGGTCTCTAGGAATGGTAATTCCTTATTTGTTATTATGACACATAGAAATGATTAATAATCCTCACTGTCAAGAAGGTTCTTTCCTTTTCTAGCTTCTGTCTGTCCTCCTGTGGTTTATACCTTTTTCTTTCCAGAGCGGTTTTCTAGTAAATAGCAGTCTTTATGTGAGAATCTTTATATTTGAAAACTACTACAGCACCACCCTTGTCTTCTCCCTGAATTAACTGATCCTTTTACAGGTCTTTCCCAGCCGTTCATTCCTTAGGAACTTTCACAAGTTCTCTGCCTTCCATTTTGGCTCCCCAGTCCCCAGCGAGAAATACATCCCTCTTTAGAGATCACCTGGTGCTCAGCATGCAGTAAGGGTTTTTCACATGTCTTAACTCTGAGCATTAAGTTGGCTTTTTCCATTTTGGTATTCATTTTGCTCAGTATCCGCTATAATTCTCAAATGTCTCAATTATACTTCTAAATGATAATTTCTACATCTTATGTCTTTTGTTTTCCTAAATACCTGTTTGCTTTTTTTGCTTAATACTTCTCTAATTTACCAGAATACTTACAAATTTGTACATCATATCCTCCTAAATGTTTACCCCAACTCTGTAACATCTGTAAACCTGACAAACCTCTCTGATGCTAACAGGTACTTGGATGTGTCTCCTGAAAAACTTTATCATTCCCTTCTGTGTTAACCCTTTGCTACCTTTCTCAGCTAGTTTCCTTATTTGAACAACACAGAAAATTATTTGAGGGACTGTAAAATTCTCTCAAGGAAGGGGTATACCTAGTACCATACTAGATGTATAGGAGAGAAGTTAATTCATTACACTCATTGGATACTTTAGGGCACTGGGGCTTAGTCTCCTCCCAGAATCATAGATGAGAAAGGCCAAAGTGATTGTGTCAAAAGTTGTGTGATAACTCAAACTTTCTGTCAGACCTGCTGCACTTTCACATGATTAGCTTAAAAAGATATATTCTTTATTTTTTTTGGTATCCCAGTAACATTACAGCAGGTAAAGTTATATAAAATCATGATTTTGAGGCATGATTTTGTTTTGTTGCTAAGCCAGGCACAAAAGTTGAGTTGTCAGTTTTCTTTCTTTTTTTTTTTTTTTTTTGCTTTCCATTTCTCCAAGAGTTCTCAAATACAGCCAATGGTTTACAAGTGATTTGCATCAATTAGTTTAGTATCCTAGAATGCAAGTCAATTAGATTTATAGTTTTGATAAAAGTACATTTCAAAAATCACCATTTTACAAGTCCCCTCTATTCTGGTTTTGTTTTTCATTAGACCCAACTGTGTATTATCTTTTGGTGTTTTTGGAGGTAAAAATCATTTGCTGCTATTCAGAGGAATTTTTGTCAGCTCTTCCCTTCTCGTCTAATACAACTGCCTATTAACTATTGTTTTATTCCTTACTATGTTGAAATTTCTAGCCTAACTCCTATTAATGGGTCTTTTTAATTTTTTTTATTTTTATTTTTTAAGGAGGGCGCAGGTCACAGTGGCCCATGCAGGGATCGAACTGGCAACCTTGGTGTTATTAGCACTGCGTTCTAACCAACTGAGCTAACTGGCCACCCTTAAGTTTTTTGACAATTTTTTTCCTCTATATCTGGAATAATTGCTACTTTTATGTTTTTCTGCTTGTGCCTTTGGTCCTTGAACAGGTCTTTGTTTAGCTAACTAGCTTTTTCCTTCCTATCTCTTATTTCTTAAAAATAAAAATAGTCTTTTGTCTCCTTATAAAAATATCCAGCTTTTGCCTCATTTGTCTGTTCCTTCCTTTTATTAGTTCCTATTGTTGGTTTAGATTAAATTTGTTATATTTGAATTTCCATTTCTTCTCAACATTCTAAATTATTGTCATCTATAAACTTGAACATGTCTTTTTCACTAATCAGTATTTAATACATTGCTTTACTCAAGAATGCAGCTTACTTTTTAAATTTTAATTATCAACCTAAGAGTATCAAAACAAGGAATGTTTACCACAAATTGTCTTCCAGATCAGTCCAAGAATTTTCTGAACAACATGGCTTCTACTTATTTTAGTAGTAAAATTCCCTGTCATCATTCATTTCATCTGACCAAATTCCAACTAGAGTTAAAAGATTTCTGAAAATACTGAAACCCAACCAAAAGGGAGAGAAAAGCATGGGAGCAAGTGTGTGTATGTGCATATGTGTGTGTTCAAGTCATTCTGCTAGTTCAAAAATGTGTCTTAGTAGCATAAGGTTATAATATATTTAAATTATTGAGTAAAACTAGATGTCAAGGCCTGGAAATTTGTTATTCAAGCTTTTCTTGATTCTACTGCCCTGCCAAGTCTTTTAACATCTCTAACTCAACCAGCCAACACATTTCTTTTTAAATTAGCTTAACCACATTTCCCTTTTTTTTTTAGGTAAACTTTTACCAGTTGAGTGAGCTCTTCCTCCTTTCTACAATTTCTTTGTTCAATGAATTAAAAACATCTTGGACTCAAATACAAGTCTGGAAATACAGCTATCTATCATCTTTAAACACCTTATTTCTTAACTGAAATGAAGAAAACTTCATCACTCTTAACACATTAAATTTTATTCTTTAGAGGGAGGTAAAAATACTTTAGGAACTATACCAGAAAAATACTATTACAAAATAAAATTTTATTCTTTCCTATACTTTTCTCAATAAAGTTTTCTGCCTTAGGATGATCATTTTTCACAATCATAGGAAAGCCCTCTTATATAATAGGACTATCTTTCGATGATGCATTACATAAACCTTGTATTCTATAGAACTAAATAAAAGGTTTGCCCTTAAAAGAAACATACAAAATTATTATACCAAGTTCTTATTTCTAGACTTAATTTTGAAGGAGAGTTGCATGGTTTTTTTCCTTTTTAATCCCATAGTTTCCATAAATGTGGAGAATACCTCTTCTTGAGTAGTAATTATTGATATGTCTCTATTTCCCCACAGAATGATGACAGATCTAATGTTCTGACAGTATCAAGTTCACCTACAACAGAAACAGGTAATAGACACAAAGTGCAGTTACCCACATCAAGATTATAATTCTTTACCAAGATTTTCCTGATAAATTAGTTCTTACAGAACTGTGGGTTCCTTTTCTGAAATGAGAAATTAGACACAAAATTGAGAACTTTCTACACATTTTCAGTTTTTTAATTCAACTCGTTGTTCAACTACTCAGCCATTTGATATGAACATATGAGCATGAGCTAGCAGTGCTGTAGGTTTGCAGAGACTATATTCGATATATCAGCATTCATTCTGCCTTTATTAATACACCAAAAATAACGTGACAATTATTACTACATGTAAGCAGCCTTTCTGCTGCCAGGGTTGTTTTTCTGTACCAGATTTTGTATTAATAAACAAAAATATCCTTTTATATTATTACCATTTTTAATTTGATTTTTTCTTTATTTTCCATTTATCAAACTTTTGTGACATATGTGTCTGTTACTATAGTTAATGTTTTTCCATCTCCTTTAATCTAATTTTGCTTTTTATGCTGATTTAGTTCATCATTCCCCTGCATATTCTTTTCCTGCTGCTATCCAGAGAAACCAGCCCCAGCGCCCTGAAAGCTTCCTTTTTCGAGCAGCTGTCAGGACGGAAACAAATAAAGGTAGGAGGTAGTGACTGAAAGGGGACCCTGCAAGGCTTTATACAATGACATTAACTATTACATGCTTTTACACTTCTACCTTGAGATTTTACCTTGGCAAAAGCTTTAAACTCTGCAGTTATCTGTGATCTCACTAACATTAAAGTAGGAGACTCTTGTTTTGAATTTGTTTTAATTCGAAAGTTTCTTAGTAGAATTTCTTAGTAGAACCTAAAAGTAGGTGATAGTATTTGAACAAATAAAATACTTTTTCAGAGCTTCAGAGAATGTTCGTCCTCTCTGTAATGAGCTCTTTCTCAGATTTTTCTGTTAATAAAAGCTGTTTTCTGTGTTCTTAAAGAAATCAATCCGTAATTTAAAAAAATCTACTTGGTTCTTGTGTCTGCTAATTAATATGACAAATTTCTGCCTGCACCCCAAAGAAGTAACCCGGACTTCGAAACAAAAATTTCAAGTCTAAAATAGGCACTTTTATCTAACTGATAGATGCACTTACAGTGAGATTTAAAATCAAACCAGAGACACACTGTTGCTGGGATTGTAAATTAGTATGGAAAAGTGTTTATCTTATCTAATGTTGAATATTTGTACATACCATGATTTGGAATTTTGCTTTCTGTAATACGTACACTAAAACATACGTACAAAAAATATTGATAGCAACATTATTCATAATAGCCCCAAAGTGAATGAATCAGTGACAGAATGGATAAATAACTGTGGTATATTTATACAGTGGGATACCATATAAGCAATGAAAATGAACAAATTAATATACACAACATGGATAAATCTTATAAATATGATGTTGATCAAAAGAAGGCAGACCCAAAAGCATACATACATAAATATGGTTTCATTTATTAAAAGTTCAAAAATGGATAAAACTAATCTGTGGTGTTAGAAGTCAGGAAATCCATAATTAGAACCTGTAGTGTTGGAAGTAACCTTTGGCTACTGGTGGGTAGGGAGCTTGACAAGGGCTTCTGGGTGTTGATAATGGTTGTGTCCACTTTGTCACGATAATTACTGAGCTGTTTGCTTATGACTTGTAATTTTCTGTTATTTTTCAATAAAAACATTAAGTGGATGTAATCAATCACACAAAAGTAGTTGAGCCAAATGGGTAATGGACATTTGTTGGTTTTTTAATACTGTTCTGCCTATTATTGTGTATATTTGAAAATTTCCAGAATAAAAACTTTTTTTAAAGAGTTAATCCAGAAGTAGAAAGTGCTGTACTTGCAAGGAAACAGATCCGGTCAATTGAATTTTTTTTCTGGCATTGGCAGTTGCCTTTCTGTTTTACATGCTCATGTTTTTTAGGTCATGTTTCACCCCTTCTTTCATCTTCTGCACCTACCACTGATTCTGCAGATTCCACAACAAGACAGAATTCAAGGCAAAGAGAAGAAGAGCTGGAATTAATAGATCAACTGCGGAAGGTGTGTACATTACCATTGAATTACACTTTTTCATTGATATTGCTATAGCCCATAATCCTGCAATCACTTATTCACTTGACTTATAATTTTTAATAGAATAAACAAGTCCCCATTTTATACTGTGTTGCCAATTGTGTGATGAAAGTGAAAGAAATTTTGCCATTAAGGAAATTCTTTACAGCTACTTACTAAGAAAATGAGATGGGTTATTCTATAAAGCTTAATCCTTAGCCCTACTCATTTAAATTTCTTTTCTGCCTAATGTTGTAAAGGAATCTTGTAAGAATAATAATAATTTACATGTATGTACACACATCATATATAGTGTGTATTTTATTTTGGAGTTGAAATGTTTTGTTTTGTTTTTTTAATCAGGAAATTGTAAATGAATTTCTCTTGTGGTACTTTGCACCACCGTGGCCTGGCTGCCATACTTATGTAATCAATCTCCGTAACCTGCTGACTTAAGATAGAAGGATAAAATAGGGATTGTGGTACTTAAGTTACTTGCTTTTTATCTTGATTTCTAATGAAATATATTCCATTGTAAGTCCAGTATGTCCTATGTGTCAGCCACTCTTCAGTTAACATGTGGCATGTCTTCCTGTCCTTTAGCATATCGAGCACCGGTTGAAAGTGTCTCTGCCTTGTGATCTCGGAGCAGCTCTAACCGATGGTGTTGTTCTCTGCCATTTGGCCAATCACGTGCGGCCTCGATCTGTCCCAAGCATTCATGTCCCGTCACCAGCTGTAGTAAGTTTGTAATGTTAAAAATGTTGGCTAGTCATCAGACATTTATTAAGTACAATGGCAGGCATTGTGCAGCACGCTAGGGATACAAATGTGAATAGTCCAGTTCCTGCTTTCCCAAGTCTCACTTCTATGAGAAAAAGTAGGCAGTAAACAATAACTTACAGCAGTATGATAAATGTTAGAAGAGAGGTTTGTAAGAGGTGTAGTATAGGAATACAAAAAAACAAGCTCTTAATTCTGCTTGTTCAGGAAAGTCTTCCCAGAAGAGTTAAACTGTAGGAATTCATCAGCATTACAGAGAGGGAGGAGGGATTCTGGGCATAGAATTCCTCGAGTCAGAAGATGAGGATGATCGTGGCGTAGTCAAGGATTTCTTAAGTTGTTCAGAACAGGTCATGCACGAGGTGCGGGTACACATGGCAGGAGAGGTAGCTAGAGAGGTAAGTAAGCCAAAGGCCATGTGACAGTGGCCTCATGTTCCACGTCAGGGAGGTACAAGTGTTTATCTTCATGTAGATAGTGAGGAAACACTGGAACAATTTGAGGGGAATAATATGGTTATAATTGCATTTTAGAATAATGAATCTATTTCAGGAGTAGAACTGACATGATTTAGTGACCAACTGCACGTGGAAAATAAGGGAGAATATGCGTTCAAGGTGACAGGTTTTCTTTAGACTGCTGGTCAGATCTGAATGTCAGAATCAGGGTGGTAACCCTCAAAAGAAGGAGCAAACTTTGGGTTGACACACTCCCTTTTTTCCTACAAATTTTTATTACGAAAGAATAATACCAGGCACACTCTTAAAGCCTCCACCTAGATCTGCCATTTATCTCCTTTTGCCATCTTGCTTTGACTCTGTGTGTGTGTGTGTGTGTGTGTGTGTGTGTGTGTGTGTGTGTGTGTGTGTGGGTGGGTTTTAACTACATCATTTATAAGTTGCAAATATAACACTTCACCCCCTAAATATTCAGAGAATTGTCCCAGGCCACCTTGCCTTTCCCCATAGCCTATAGCCA
This sequence comes from Rhinolophus hipposideros, assembly GCF_964194185.1. Taxonomy (NCBI): domain Eukaryota; kingdom Metazoa; phylum Chordata; class Mammalia; order Chiroptera; family Rhinolophidae; genus Rhinolophus; species Rhinolophus hipposideros. Next base: position 51,224,695 of record NC_138048.1, on the reverse strand, counting down.
ATGACTTACTGGTAATGAGCTCCCTGCCTCAAGGTGGGAGCATGGTATGATTCATACTCGGTGTCCCTGTGGGATCAGGCTGAACCTAGAAGGGGACAGCTGTGAGCCATTAGCAGCCAGCTGGGCGTGGGGGTAGAAGGTGAGGATAGGTGCACAGACTAGGTAAAGGGACACTGGGTGAGGCACCAACAGCATCTGCAAGTTATATTCAAATGTCCCAGTTCCAAGAATATCTTTCATCACTGCTTTCCCTCTTCTCCTCCTCAGTATCCACTCACGTAATCAGGATATAATCAAGGTTCCCACATTGCATTTGATTGTTGTGACTCCCTGGATGGAAACTGTGCATTTGTAACATGATTAACAGTGTCTAACCTTTTCAAAAGATTTGACTCATCTCATTTTTTGGTCATTTGTGGTTATTTAGCAGATACAAATTCTTTACTTACATTGTAGTTATATCTAGGCCTATAGGTTGCCGCTTCTGGATTTTCACCTTGCTGCCTCTCTAGATGCAAATCATTTATCCCTCCCACGGACCTTTATTCTCCTAAGTGTAAAAGCTGCTTTGTTACCAAAGTCCTAAGAGGCTGGTATGGCTCTTTCCCCTCTAGCACATCCAAAAACAAGAGTCATACATTTGTTCCTAAGCAAAGTAGGTAGCTACTTTTTATTTAGTGACCTGAGGAAACAAGGTTCAGTTTTACGAAGGAAAGGCAGAGAGGAGCAGTAGTGCTCCCAAGTCAACTGCTCCCAAAGACTTAAAACACTTGGTTCTGATCCTAAAGGTGGTGATTAAGAGAATAGGAATGGATGTGCCATTGGGCAGTGCCAGTCATGGAAAGGTTATTCATACTTCGCATTCTTCCAGGTTTCTGTCAACTGAGTTAAGAAAAAACACATTTAATAATTTTAAAAAAGGACAAATCTGTCCTTCATTTCCAGAGGAAATATTTAGGAAGTAGCAAGGAGCTAATGTAGAAAGTGGAATTTGAGAGTAAGAGTGACCAAGGTTCTTTACCTTATCACCAGAACACAATGCTTTACGTTATAGATTGTAAAATACATATGGAAAAATGAAACTATTTTATAAATATTTAACCTCTTAGAGAAATAAAACACATTGAACTCCCTAAAATTGTGTTCATGAATCTTTTCAAGAGTAGATTCACAATGTTTCATCAGACTATGAGAAAGAGTTGTATCCCAATTATGAAACACATCCCTGGAATTGAGATAAATGCTAAGGGAAGGAATAAGTAGGGAAAGAAATGATGGTCCCCCCATTCCTCTTCCCCTTTCTCAATCAGAAGTGTGCAGAGGAAATCTCAAAGGAAATTTTCTGTTCTACTGCCCGCCATACACACACACACACACACACACACACACACACACACACACTTTTTATGTCTTAGGATGCTTATAGTTCTTGTGGAAACAATGCTGAGTGAGAGCCCAAGATCATTATCGTGAGCCGCCTTTTCTTTTTGTCTGAGATGGTGGTGATTTCTGGACCAGTCTCTAACTTAGCAACATTAACTCTATCCTTTTATCCTTTCCTTTGCACAGAAAAAAAGTTTTTCTACCTATGTGGTTAGAGCTATTTTACTCTGCCCTCCCATAGATGTTGGCATCTGAATTGTAGAGTTGCAGAAATGTAGGGTTCTTTTCTTTTGTAGAACAGGTCTCCTTCTTTTGCTAGAGTCTCTCATCTATAGCTCTCCTGTGCATACACCTCCAGCCTTCTCTCCCAAACTCAGATCAGGGTCCTGGTTTGCTAAGCTAAGGTCCCTTCATAATAAGAGAAGCTAGTTACATTGTTTCTACTTCCATTTCTACAAGCAGATGGGATATGAGGGGGATTTCTCATATCCCAATGAAAATTCTAGGTGAAAGCAGTTGTTCTGTGTTTTATTTGCCCACCTTCTTCAAGGAGCTTTCACCACAGTGACTTTTGCCTCAGTTCATCTTACCTCCCTCTTAGCCAGGAGTTGAGAAGACCACAGCATCGCTTTTCTAATGAACAACCTACTCTTTTACACGTAACAAGTGAAAGAGAAAGGGCCCAGCTCCAGTATGAATTAGCCAGTGTGAACCCCATGATTGTTTTTCTTTTCCTGTTAAGTCGATTGTGATTCTACTACCTGTGTTTCACTCTTTTTTTAAACTTTTAACCTCAGTTATAGCAGAACTTGGCATAGGCAAGAAAGGGTGCTCCCATGGAAACCTAATTTCTATCCTCTTTCTCGACCTTGCTGAAAGTTTTTCAATTTGCAATTTTAAAATTATTACTTCCCTTCCTTCTCACTTGTTACCTTTTTATCTTTTATAACAAAGCCAATCCTAGCCCATGCTACCTTTTTCAGGCCAAGATTATAGTACCTTCAACCACTATTACGTATGTGTATTTACCTTGCTTTCCCTCTTCTCATGACAGAGTATTATATGACATCTTTGAAGAAAACCCAGATATTTAAAAGTGAAACCTTTGTTTTCTAGAGATGGTACAGGCTTTTACATTTATAAAAACTCTAGGTCAGAGTCGCTGCAAATGTTTGGCTTCCATGCCTGATGTTCAAACATACTGTAAACTAACGAACGAATTTGAACAGTTGTTTGGTAATCATTCTGGGAAATGGAATTCATATTTCTTTCTTAAATTGCAGCCCATAACCCTCTATATAAAAAAAACTTGACCACAACTTTAGGTCATGGGATGCAGTTCTGTGTTTCTAGTCATTAGAGATCTTTTCAGAAAAATAAGTTTTATAGTCCAATCTTTTAAAATTCAAATGTTTTAAAAAACTACCATTGAGTAGAGACATGCATGTGTAGCGTATTCATGAGCAAAGGTTATTGACTTTATAAAACATTATCTTTATTTGAGAAAATAAATGTCTTGTTTAAGGCAATATATACACATATCTTTTAAAAAGACTGAACCAAATTGTGAACTATGATTATATTTGAATGATGGGGCTGTGGATAATTTTCTCACGAGTCTTCTGAATTTTCTTTAGTGTAAATTGTTTTAAAATGGAGAAAAAATTAAACTATCCCCCTAAAATTTTTCTGTGTTTAGCACTTGCCTCACAAAAATCAAAGCCAAATATTTGAAGTAAGAAAAAAAAAAGTTGAAAAATATAAATATTTGAAGTAAAGAGTGGCAAACTATGGTCCAAGGCAGCACTTACTTTTATAAACAAAGTTTTCTTGGAACAAAGTCCCACTTACTGGTTTATATATTGTCTAGGTTGCTTTCAGGCTCTTAGCAGAATTGAGTAACTGCAACAGACTGTATGGCCCGTAAGACTAACATTTATTATCTGATCCTTTAAAGAAAGTTTGCTGACCCTCTGATCTAGTGTTGAGTTTATGAAGCAGTTGGCAAGGATATTTTTAAAGTTAGCAGAAGTTTTAAAACTTCGCTAGTAACACCACGTTTTTCTTCCTTGGCAGCCTAAATTAACAATGGCAAAATGCAGGCGAAATGTGGAGAATTTTCTAGAAGCTTGCAGAAAAATTGGTGTACCTCAGGTAATAAATTTATGATTTTTTAATGTTGTCTAAATAAACTTGGGGCTTATTTTCCTAAAATCTTTCAGAAATGCAAGTATCTGAAATCTTATGGGACCAGCTCTGAACCAAGTTGGTAATTACTAACATAATTGTGTGTTACTAGAGTCAATCAATATTCTTTTGAGCAGTTTTCCTTAATTATTTCCAAGCAAAGAAATCATACACACATAAATTTAAATATACTGTAAAAATGAATGCTAAGTAATCAAAACTAGTTACTGTGGTATTTTCCTAAACATTCCTACTTGCTGTTTGACTTGTATATGTCCTCATATGTGCTTCAAAATAAGGGCATCCCAGACTGAGAATGCTTCAGTTGGCTTCAGTTCTTCTAACGCTTGCTTTAATACTTTCTAAAAATGTTTATTTTGAAATAATTTTAGACTTAGAGAAATGTTGCAAAAATAGCACAGAAAGTTATTATGTATACTTCACCCAAGTTCCTGTACGGTTAACATCTATATAAACATAGGAGGTCATCCAAACTAACAAACACTGGGACAATGCCGTTAACTAAATTACAGACTTTGTTCAGATTTCCCCAGTTTTTCCACTAAGCTCTAATACTTTGGAATTTAGCACACAAGAAGCCATTTCTAGGTACTTATCCTGCTATTGTGACTTACTGCCTCCAGCTTCCTCAGTTTACAGCTTTACTGCCCTTTAATAGTACAAAAAGTTAAACTTCATAGATGTGATTAAGGGACATGAACTTGATACACTTTTTATTCATTACCCTTTTAAAAAACAATGATATTAAACCAACTCAGTCCGGTAATCTTAAGAAATACATTTAATGAAATTATGTATATAAATTTAAAGAAATAAGCAACTTGGTACCATTTGATGCTTTTTTTTCATTAGCCACAACCATTACAGTGCCTGTCGTCATATTTTGTCCACCCTTCAAGGATAAAAACATGATTCTACTATGTCCTTCTTAATTAGCTGTCAGAAACCACGATTGGCCCCTGGACTCAACGATTCCACTATTTCTCTTACAGTGAAGCCCATTCACAACAGTGACTCTCTTTATCCAGCTCACCATTCCTGTCTCTTAGCTAACCATAAGTTGAGAAGGTCACAGCATCCATCACTTATCCAATAAGCAACCTTCTCTCAGCTCTTTCACGTGTTGCAAAATGGAAGAGAAAGAGCCCAGCTCACAGAGCATCTGCAGTAGTTAGTGTGAATTCCCATGGTGTTTTCTCTCCTTTCATTAAGTAGATTGTGATGCTACTGTTTATTTTTAACTTTTTTCTTTCGCATTTTTTTAAAGCTGAATTATAAAAAGAATTGAAATTTACACTTAATGGTAGTTAGTAAGGACCTTTTTTGTTTCTGTGAACAAAGAAAATTTCTCATTTTTTTATATAGTTTTCCAAAGGCTCCTCATCTCCCTTAGAACAAATCATTTTTAAGCATTAAAAGAGCATTGTAAGGTTTCTAAACAGATAGCATGCATTTTTTCCCCATTTTAACAATCAGGTTTAATGTTCATTTCTACACGTTAACATTCAGTGCTTCCCTTCTGTCTACTGAAGCTGTTCCTACCTGACCAGCACACGACACAAGCATGCCCAGGACCTGCCCCAGTTCCATGCCACAATGTCTCTGGACAAAACAATGTTGCATGGGTTGGTGCAGAAAATGGCAACCAGAGAAAAGATGTGAGAGATTAAAAAGAGGCACTAGAAAGAAGAGTGCCCAAAGCAGCCCCAAACAGGAAGACATGTTAGCAGAATTAGCCTATCAAACCTGTTAAAAGTACTATTTACCAGTGTTTACAGTCATTGTACCTGTACTCTGCACTTCAGAGAACCATCATCTGTCTCAGATTTAAAGTCTATACACCGAAATTCTTTCAGAATGTTGCCTGCTATCAGTCAGCAAAATACAAAACTAGTGTGCCTTAAAGCATGTATTTAATTCAATATTTGCCAAGCAATAGTTAACAGCCTACCCCGTTCCTATCAGAGCTGTGCTATTTGAAGTCAGGTGACAGAAAACAACACAATTTTAAAAGACTGGGTGGTTTGACTGGGGATCGTGACACATCCTTCCTCCTCTCCCTCATCCCCACCAGAAAGAAGAAGTGGACATTCCACATTGGCTACCTCTTCCTCTCCCCTGCCTTCCACCCAAGTCTCTACCACCACCACCACCACCACTTTTATTAATAGATAGGTTCCTGTTATGCTGCTACTTCTGCTAAAAAAAAAAAAATAGTCATTTGCTTAGAACAAAGTGAAGGAAAAATGAATAAGTACACAAATGCGTGAGTTCAAACTCGCATTCTCAGGTCCCCTTTGTTATAGAGGGAAAGAAGACACCTGTGCCCCCTCTTCTTCCTCTATTCTCCCCTGCTTCTGGACCTTCTAACTTCCCTAAACATCCCCACTTTCTCTGTTTGAGTTGTAAAGAAAATCAGGGATGTAATAATAATCACTTTAGAAATTGTGTAATACAAAATTTAATATTCTAAATGTTAAGATCAGAGTCTATGTCAAGAATATTCTATGTCAAGAGCCAACAATTTCCCTTCTCAGTGTAACTTATTTAAAGTGTTTACAAGTTAAATTATGAGCGAAACATTAAAGAGTAAGGTGATTATTAAAACCCTCCGATAAGGTTGGGCATGTGGGTATTCTCTTTATTATTATGCTTTTATTAAATATGTTACATTCACAAAACTATAATGGGTGGTAAAAATTCTATTTGAGTCCAATATTTTATGTCCTAGAATTACATGTTATGTGTTAAAGAATATTTTCCTGTTATCAAGTCCAGTAATGTTTTATTTATTTAATTTCTTAATCTGTGAACTAGAGGGTTTAGATCAGGGGTATCCAAACTGCTGCCCTTGCGTCAACTGCGGCCCGCGATCCATTTTTAATCAGCCAGCAGCAAATTCCAAAAATATATTTAGTTTACTTAAATAAACAAGGTGAGGCAATACATACTTCACCTCGAGTGAGTGGCCCGGCTGTTTGTGTATTTTACTGCATATGGCCCTTGGTAAAAAACGTTGAAAAAAGTTTGGACACCCCTGGTTTAGATGATCTCTAAGGCCCCTTAAGGCTGTAGATTCATTTTATACATTTTAGTAAACTGGAGTTGGTTAGATGGGTTTGTCTTGATTTTTAGAGGAACACCAAATCATTCAGTACACCTGGCTTCCAGGTAGTAAATTTCCCTGATTATTAGGCTTTCCTCCTCCTTTGAATCTTCTTGATTTACCTGGCTTTCTCTGAACACTTCCCTCACCTCACCCCACTCCCAGGTTTTGTCCATCCTTTCTGTCCTGTTTTTTTTGTTGTTGTTGTTAATAAGGAATGAAAGTGAGAACGAGGTTGCCCCTCGCAGACCTCACCACTCTCAGGCCTCACACAACCCTAAGCCAGCATCCAGTTCCATTCATTGTATCCTGAATGTTCGCACTGGTCACCAACCAACCAGTTTTATTCTGCTACCGTATTTTCCCCGAAAATAAGACCTAGCTGGACAATCAGCTCTAATGTGTCTTTTGGAGCAAAAATTAATATAAGACCTGGTCTTATTTTAATATAAGATCCAGTCTAATATAATAATGTAATGTAATATAATACCCGGTCTTATTTTAATATAAGACTGGATCTTATATAAGACCCAGTCTTATATTAATTTTTGCTCTAAAAGACGCATTAGAGCTGATTGTCTGGTTAAGTCTTATTTTGGGGGAAACACGGTATTTCATAGTAAAATCAAGCTCGGCACATAGAGGATTCTCTGTAGTTTTGTTTTTCAGCATTTTGTTTTCATCATAGTGAAGAATGTTACAAGATGTGTTTCTTTAAATATGATTGAGATGATCATATTGAATTCTATACTCAAATCTGTATTTCTGATCCACTGACTTTGTTTTTCTGTTTTCCTTTCCTGCTCACACTGGACAGGACAATCTTTGTTCCCCTTCTGACATCCTTCAGCTAAACCTCAGCGTTAAAAGAACTGTTGAAACGCTGCTTTCTCTTGGGGCACATTCAGAAGAATCCAGTTTTGTCTCTCTGTCTATGCAGCTTTTGGGTTTTGTGGCATTTTATTGTACTTTAATGTTAACTCTTTGTATGCTTTATTACTGGGTCTTCCCCCTGTAGCAGAAAGCTTGCATTCCAGGGATTTTCCACCCCATTCCTGTGCTTGGGAAAGGAGGTTTGTTTATCATTCAGAAATATTTACATATGTTGCTCTTTTTTTCCCTGGCCATCAAATAGTTAACTGATAGAAGTAGATAAATTATTTCCTCAGATGTCCAGATGAACAGCCCATCACATTAGTAAGTATTTATGATTACCAACAAAGAATAAAAGACCAGTATTTTTTTTTCCTGGTCATTCGTTCATTTCCTGGCCTGTGGCCTTGTTTTTTTTGTCATACATGCTGAAGTGTTTCTACTAATATAGTCTTTTTCCCGTGCTTAGCACATGACTAAGAACTTTATTTCCAGATGACATAACGTAATTCCCATCTGGCCATTTCTCCATGCCTGAACACAACTTAAATGTTGGAATTATGAGTTCTGAACCTTTTCAGTAGCTGCTCATAAAGAAAATAGTTGTACCCTTTCTGGATTAAGGGCCACCTGGTCACCTAGATATCATTGAGCTGTGCCCTGAAATCTCCCTTTATTAGTAGGCACAGGTCCATATCAGCATTTGCTGTCTGGGCATCTGGAAGGCACCAGTCATTTCATCTTACTTTTAATTTGATCAGTATGTTCAGTCTCAAGATCATATAGGTTCCCTAGATTGCGATTCGCAGCCCAGTGCGTACAGGTAAAATATTACCCAAGAAGCAGGGGATCTGGAGCCGACCTTTCAGGGGTAGACACATGTCCAGGTTTTCTGTTTCTTATCTTTACCTGAGCTTCACTTCTAGAATCCTACTGAGAATTTAAAATTGGAATTTATGTAATTCCCCATATATATGAACCATCTTAATAGGTGACCTGTATTTTATAGGCTGTTGAGGAAATTACATCTGAACAGTAGCAGGGAAAGTATTAGGAAGCAGTCTCTGTTCTGTATCCAGGGCAATGAATATTGTCTCTTTTGGAATGTTTAGTATGTTAGCTGCCAGCCTTAATGCTTGAAGCTACTTTACAATTGCATTCAGATTCTAGTTCTTATAAATAATGTTCCTGAACATCCAGGAATCTCCCGAACTCTTAACAAAATTGGGCAACTGAACTCAGGTATGAAGAGAGGTTGCAAAGAATGTAATATTCTGTTTGTAGAAGTCAGCCTAAAAGTCTGATTGCTTTGATTTTCTTCCATATGAATGGGACAGTTATTTACCACATTAAAAACTCCTTCCTGTTAATGCTGAAACATTGAACACTTTGTTGAAAACTTCAGTTTTATACACTAGCAATGTTTCTGTGTCAGGGAGCATTCAGTTTCATGGAGTTTTGTCCCTTTTAAAAAAAACACATTGTGTCATGTGTGGCTTGGGGGGAGTAATTGTGCGTTCTTTTCAGAACACAGGGTTCCCTCTAAGCCAGCTGGAAGGTGTGCATCGGGGAAGCAGAGCCTCTGAGGGCTTGTCTAAACCACAGGCCGCCCAGGCCAGGGCTCTACTGGGAAGAGACCAGGGAACTGGTTTCCGAGAAAATATGTCTGTCTCAAGAGCAAAACACTCTGCAAGTTCATTTTAAGTATAGTTAACCTGTACTTGCACTTACACTCAAAGTATTTATACAAAGTTGATAGTTTTATAAGAACAAAAGATTGCAGTTACCTTGTTTTATCAGATAAGTATTAAATAAAAAGCACAAGTACCAATAACTGTTCAGAATAAATATTTGCTATATTTTTTTATTGCAACTGTTTTTGTAAAACTTCCTAATAATATAGTTGGAACCAATGAAAAGCTGAAAAAGATCTAGTTATCTTCTTTAATAAATATAGTCTCTTTCTAAATGGAACCAGAATTCCACTTTCTGTCCTTTGTGAGAGCAATATCTTTTCTTTCTAAATATTTACTCTTAAAATAAAAACCAATGATAGGTGTTATTCTTGGATATGCCTTTTTCGCTTACAAGAAAGGATTAACCAAACAATTTAATGAGGCAAACAGGATAGAAGTATTTAACTTCCTTAAGCAAATATGTAAACAGTTTTCAAATATAGATAATGAAGATGTTCCTGACCAAGCTCACATCATAATTCTCCAGCATAAATTAATCCATAATTTAATACCAGGCTATGAAAAGCTTTATTTTTTCAAATATAGTTTTTATAATTCTCTAATTCAGATTTTAACTACTTCAAAGTGGGCCTTCCATGAATTACCCAAAGTAGGGGAAAGCTTCTCAAATATGTCTGAATCTCAAGGATACACTTCAGTTTCTTCCTGTGATCCTTGCCTTGTACAAGAGCCCTGATTTTCACAATCAGGATTAGAATACAGATAGCAGGCATCCCTCTCTTATGCAGTCTGAGTGACGGCCTGAAACAATCTTGCATTCTTCCGGTATGTAATTTCCCAAGTGCTTTCTCCCATAGTGTTATATCTTTCAGGCTTGAGCCTTCTGGTATAACTAACTGTTTTTCTGTTTCCACCTGCCTCATTTTACTGATCTGCGTTCCTCTTTTATTGATAAGGGATGAAGAGTGTTGCTTTCACTCCATAGTATTGTTTCTCCTCTGTTGTATGTGTTAAGTGTATGTAACTTGTCCATTTTCCAGTTTTCAAAATGATCTGTATGTACTTTGAGTTGTATTAATAAAGTGACAGTGAGTGTCAGACACCATCTCTGTAACTCATATACCAGAGGTCAGTTTCCCAGGTACTGACTTTTCATACGTCAGTTGATTATTATGAGGAAGAAAGGAGATGCTTATTTTTTCTTTTCAGTTCTGTGATGTTCATCCTATTTTCTCATGTGTTTGTTTTCATGTCGCGTTGTCCCATTTCAGGAGCAATTATGTTTGCCTCTCCACATTTTAGAAGAGAAAGGTTTGAGCCAGGTTGCAGTGACGGTCCAGGCTCTCCTGGAACTTGCCCCACCGAAGCCACAGCAGCAGCACTTGTCTGCTGTGTGAGGACTGAGCACCTCGGGCACTGGCCTGGCAGACAGAACAGGACCACGTGATGCCACTGCCAGCCGTCGGCTTACAGAGCTCTTACGTGTTCTGAAGGACTGTCTGCGCGATTCCTAACGGGAATATTTTGCTTCATTTCTCCATTTTAGGGGAGGTTATATCCATTTCCATTGAATTGTTTATGAAGACATGGTTGGTTTTCACAAATGAAACTTAATTCTGTCATGACTGAGACCCCAATACCGAAGCCTAACCTGGCCGCTTTCCCCGAGAGTAGACTTTTTTCACCCACCAGAAAGAATACTTCCTCAGAAGGATGTTTAGCTCTCTCGAAGGCACAAGCATGCTACATTGTCGTTATCTGTGGAGTCCACTGGTTTCTAAACTTGGTTGTTCATTTCAATCTCCTGGAGCATTTGTTAAAATACAGATTCTCATTCAGTAGGTCTAGAGTGAGGCCTGGGTGTCTACATTTTCAACAAACATCCCAGGTGTTTCGTGTAGTGAAACCACTGTTCCAAGCTAGATATTTGTATGATTTGGGGAAGTAATAACTCCATTGTGTTTTTCAGCCACATTTAAAGTCAAAAACTATATTATGACCACTTGGACTGTTGAGTCCAAGGCAAAACAAAAATAACGTAGAAGGACCAGATTTTGCGTAGTGAAACAATGAAACAGATCCAGTTGGACCAGATTTTGCGTAGTGAAACAATGAAACAGATCCAGTTGTATCTAAGGCCAGTGTCCTAGTCCTTCCCCCAACTCCAGTGCACCACCACTTAGAGGCTGTTCTGTGTGTCATCCTCTGTGATGTCAACCTTATAAACCAGCACTCCACACACAGGTTCCAAATCCTCAGGCTGATACCTAGAGCTGCTGCACATCTGCATTGACTTCACTGAACCCCCGTCCCCCCATGTTGCTCCCAGGATACCTGGATCTGTGAACACCTTCCAGTCACAGCACAGACATTTGCAGCTCCCCAGCTAATAGAAGATTATGAAAACAAAGCAGAAGGATTAAAGGAAAGGCCAAGGTTCTTAAATTCTTTTCAGGTAACTGCATGTTTCCAAGGCTGAATTAAAGCACTTGTGGCATCTTGAAAACAGCTTGGTGTCTTTTAACTATAGCTCTGCCTAGAGCCTTATTTACTCAATTGCGGGTGGAATGAAAGGCCGGCCCTAGGGCTCATACAACACACAGCCAGGAGCCTTTATTCAGGTTTAAGCCACTTGGGTCTTTCTTCCCCTACATTTTGCACCCCTTTAAGTTGTCAGTGACATCTTTCAGTATTCACTGCCTTTATAAACCAAGGAAATAGAATAAGTGAAAATACTAGTTATCTAGGGTTTTTTCTGTTGACTGTTTTGGGTTTTCTTTACCAGTGCATACATTTGAGCATGATGTTCTTGCTCTCTTGATCATGTAAATATAGCATCTAAAAGTGACTTCAGATAAATCACATTGAGTAGCTGGCCAAAATAATGCTTTCTCCTTGTTCTCACAAGGAAAACAGTTCACCAGAACATTACCACTTTGTCCAGATATAAAATTATATAACATAAAACATCTGAGCTCAAATTCCAATCCTTCACTGTCCTCACAGAAGTAAAATGTTTTTTAAGTGCTTAGAGCCAGACCATTATATTTATATTTCCAAACACACCCACCAATCATACGACTTGTTTAGAATTTAGTTGTGTGTAGTTTTAAACTATAGGTTTTTTTCCTTCTAGTCAACATTAAACCTCAGTACAATTTCCAAATTATTGAGTCATTTAAATGAAACTCAGCAAAGTACAGGACTGTTTGTCGCATATTATGCAAGAAGTAATCGCAAAAGACATGAATAATGCAACATTTGGAACTAATTTTCCCATAGGAATAAATGGAAATTTATTTCAAATTTTACACATAGCATGAAACTATTAATGTATTTTTATCAAACCAATTCAAATTTATATTTGAGTTGTTAGAAAAAAATGTGTAGTTTTGGTTGATAAAGAATATCAAGTATATTGAATTTTTTTCTATGTCAAAATGCAAAAACAAATGATGCTGTTTTTGTATTCAGTGTTTTATATGTACTTTTTTAACTGAAGACTTTTAACATTTAGCCTTGCTAGACTCCAGTGTAAGATGAAGATGACTTTGTAACAGTTCCACCTGACCATTTATTTATGAGCTTCCTGCTGAAGCAGCAAGTTCCCAGAGCTGAAGTGTGAACAAAAGAAAAGGCTGTGTGCCCACCCACCAGAGCCCCTGCCAACTACAGAGAGTTTAAGTCAGCAGGTTTCCAGGCTTTCAAACTCATACATGTTTAGCACTCCAAACCATTTTTCTCTGGAAACAACTCATGGGAGGAGGGGCCTTTGTATTTGGCTAGAACAGAGTAGGGGGCTTAATAGTAGGACACTTTCTTTAATAGCTTTTTAAAATACAGCCTTACAGCTCATCAAGTAGTCTGTGATTTCTCTTACTTGCCACAGCTCAGCAGTGCCTTACGAAGTGTGACTATGCTGATGAGTGTGATGAGTTTTTTTTAAAACTAAGCACTTAAATGGTTATAGAAATGAAGGAAAACATGGATATTTAGAAGCCTTCATATATACATTTTGCAGTGAGATGTTTTACAGCAGATTTCATTTTATTTCTGAAAATGTTGTAAACATGTAATTAGTAAAAGATTTTGTAAAAACATTGTCCTATATTTGTATGTCTGTAAATATAATGCATAAGTTCTAAATATAAATATGTCAATATCATGTATGTTATTTTTAATTCCCTCTGTGTGACCTTACACATTGACATTAAAATAAAAGCCAACACTTCAATAGCATGAAATAAAGGCTGATTTGAAAATGTTCATACCTAAAGCATGGTTTCCTTGGCAGAAATGAGTTTCTAATTCCTTAAAGTAGTATGAGTACAAACCGGGTCCTCATAATAGGCCCTTGAGATCAAAATGTACTTTTCAAAGGAAGTATAGATACCCGTTTTGCCCTGTATTTGGAGTTAGATATAAAGCTTAACTCATGAAATATATGTGACACTTATGGACAGTTTTTAATTTCAGAAATTACCAACTGTGCTGTACGGAAAGCTTTAGCATCCCAAGACATTCGATTTTGATTAATCAAAACAAGAATGACCCAGTGGGCTCATTCTTTTTTAGGGGAATAGAGAATGACAATTTTATGTTCCAGGCACAGGTTACGTATTTTCACATTGTCTCTTAGTTTTATACCCCATAAGGTGAGAATTGTTGAGTAAGCAAAGTAGGTATAGACACTAGGGTCTCACTTATCAAAAATATCTCCAAACTAGTCTTCCTGTAGAGCTGTGTCACCCGTCTTTACTATTCGTGGGTTAGCCTAACATCTCATTTCTATCTTGTATTTATAATTTATATTCCTACCTACTTCCCAGAAAAGGAGCTGAAGTAGCTTATAAGATAGATAGATAGATAGATATACATATATATATATAAAATGAGATTACATATATCACATATATAATAAGGTTATATATAAGACATATATAATGAGATACGTATAACAGCTACCACCACCTAATAAAAACTAAAGTGATCATCTTAAAACTTCACTGTGTATATATTATGCTAGACACTTGATAAACGTCATCTTGTAATTCCTACTGAACAATTTTGCTCATAAGAGGTTTTTCACTATAAACCAGTTGAATAAAATCAGAATCAGATCTTTTACAGGAATGACTGAAGTTTTAATGCATCACTGTAGCCAAGCCCATGAACTTTTTCCTGGCAAGAAAGAGCAAGAGGAATCTTCACAAGGCTCCTAGAAATACTGCTTTTCAGCAAAATTTTTTCAAAATATGAAGAAGCCCTGAATCAATGGTATAATCCTAATTCAGGGTTTTAAAACTAATGTAACAGGCCAAGTGAACTAACCAGGCCACAGGTGGGAATGTCTGAATAAGAAACAACGTGTAGGTCAGTTATCTGATGATAAAAGACGTTTCTTCCTCCTTCAGGTCCTCCTCCTCCAGAATATGAGAGGAGAAGACAGAAGATGCTTGCTCACTATTTCTTGCCTCTTCTCTTGTCTTTTTCTTTACCTTTACCTTTTGAATCCTTGCTACCACCTATGTCCTTCTTAGGCATTCTGAATCTGCCAATTTCCTTCCGTACCACAGTGCCTCGCCACCAGGCCTGGAGCTGGAAGAGAAAGCAGGGTGAGTACAATCTATAGTATGCCTGACAAGCTACCTTCTTCCTGCATAAGGGGATTGGTTTTTGATAAAGTAACTTCTGTCTGAAAAATAGTCTCTGAGACATGGAAGTAACCAAGCATGCTATCCTATACTGAGAGCTCCCTTGAGTATCTTGGTCACTAGACACAACTGTTCTGAGTACAGTCTGGGCTACTTCAGAATCAGACTAAGCCCTAAGGACTAGGAGCAGATCTACTAGTAAAAAGAAAATAAAAGTGGTCTTCAGCTAGTTCTTACGTTTTTGTTCTCAATCGAGGAATCCTGACAAAAGAAAACCCCATAGGAGCTCAATAAATACTTGTTAATTGTACATCGGACTCCCAATGGAAGGGTCAAGTTTGAGTTTGGATACTACCTGGTCCTGAATGTATTTTAAAGGTTAGTTTTTTAACCCACCCCCTAATATGCGTCCCAAAGTACAGTTTGCACACTATCTGGTCTCAGCAGATACTCCTCTTTGAGAGACAAGGACAATCCTCAGAACAAGTTTCAGTCCAGCTAATGTTACTACTTTAAACTATTTCCCAGAATCTGACCTGCCAGTTTTATCATCACTAAGATACACAGTTTCATATAAAGCTAAAATATCTCGATTTTTTTTTTCTAAATTATCCCCTCACTCCCCCTTTTTTGAAAACAGCTCTTACTAGAACCTAGCAGATAGCCTGGGCTAACATATTGTAAGTAGGGTTTGAGGAAGTAGTAGTATATTAGAACTCCTTGAAGAACTGTTTTGGTTAGAAATAGTATTCTTAAATTTGACCACTGGGCACAAGTTTTAGTTTTTGCTTCTACTGCTAACCATTTCTTTCCCCCTGGATTAAGAATTGAGGTCATCTCTTTTTCTGTTAACCGCCTCCCTGCACCATGGACTGTGTTGGCAAATTCCAGTAACAACAAAGGCCATGCTTCCTCAACAGATCTCCTGTTCTGAGTTTGATAATAAATGAGAGAGACTTTGCATTACTATGTTAGGCCAGCTATAGAATTGAAGGGGCCCCAAGAAGCCAATTATGCCTTTTTACCTTTATGATGCTCTTTAATTCCAAGATCTCTTGTTCTTGCTTCTTCCTGCTCTTCTCCTTTTCCATACGATCTTCAATGATGACATGTTCATACTCCCTTAGCTGTAAAAGTAGAGACATTAATCATATGTTACATGGCTGACTCTCTTGGCTAAGCTGTGGCCCAGCCAGCCCTGCAATTTTAATACAAAGTTTTAAAATAACGCATGCCAAATCTAAAGCTAACCCAAAGAAAAGGAAAAACTTACTGGATTACTATATTGTAAATATTCACATATTAACTTTGTAATTGTTCCCTAAAGTTTTCAGTTTGAATAAGTCAAATTTGCTTTAAAATCTTTCATAGAAAAGAAATACTAACTTGATGTGTGATTAATGACCTCAAAATTATGTAATTTTTTAAAGCTGTGATAGAAGGTACCCATAAAAATAGCCATTTTTTGAAAGAAAAATTTGGAAAGTTCTACAATCGATGAAACCATAATAGGAAGCATTTGGGAAATCATAATTTACTAATTGTCTTCAGAGACCATAAAGTAGAAATAATAACAGTATGTATTTCAAGAGGTTGTTGTGAGGATTGCGTAAGTTATATATGTGAAATACTAGTAAAGTGCATGGGACAGGGCACTATTTGTTAGCTGCTGCTATTATTGTCCCCATCATCAATGTCATCGCTGCTATCTTAGTCATCATCATTGAAAACGACTCTTACTGGTTTATGGACACACCTCCATTTTGTGACCCAAAAGACCATTACCCAGCAGCTGTCGCTTAGCTACCACCCTTTCCTCGGTGCCCAGGCTTCCACTACCGAGACTGCTTCCTTACCGATTTTGCAAGTTCTTGCAGGTGTGCTAAATCACTGGCCTTAGCAGATTTGAGAGCATTCAGTTCATTCTGTTTCATTTCTGTGTCTTTATCATACTTCTCCATCCAGAATTCTAGTTTCTCCTCAAGTTTCTATTTGGAAAGAACATTAAAACATGGCTTGTGCCAGATACAAAACAGTATATACTGTATAAAATCATTTATATAAGACTCAAGAACAATCAAAACTTCTATAGTGAGAGAAGTCAGAATCGTATCTACTTCTGAAGGGAGAGTTGGTTTACAGACTTGGGGTTATGAAGGAGACTTCTAGGGTGCTGTAAATGTGTTCTATCTCTCTATCTGGGTGGTTACAGTAGAATACTCATACATAAAAATTCATCAAACTATATACTTAATATTTGTGCACTTTATGCTGCTCAATTTAGAAATGGGAAAGAGGGCCTGGATAAGAGACATTACAGTGAAGAGGAAAGAAATAAAGGGTAGATAGAAAATTCTGAATGATAAAAGAATGGCATCAGACATCTCTGATTGGTAACACTGAATACTAGTTGGGAAGGGTGCAATGTCTTCAAACTTCTAAAAGATAATGTGAATCTAAGATTTTATACCTAGCCAACCTAGCATTCAAATGTGAGGGAAAGACAGACTGTACATAGTCTTTCTGAAAGAGTTGCTCAAGAATGTATTTTAGCAAAATAAAATGAAAGATATGTATATAAGAAGCAGGGGAGAAACGAGTAAAAATGAATATTTAAGTTATATAATATACTTTTTAGTAAATCATAATCTGGAACTAAAATCCTAAATTAGGCAGTATAGTCTAGTGGAAGGAGCGCAAACTGGCTCTGAAGACCAATTGCCTAGGTTCAAATCCCAACTATGGCACTCCAATGAGTTTACTTAAATACTCTAAGCCTCAGTTCCCTCATCTATAAAATGGAAATATATAATGAATGATTTAACATGGGATGTAGGAGAGGAAGAGAAAAGTGAAAGCTTTGTCTTAATAAAGACAAAAAGATATAGATATTGATTAACTCTACATTTAGAAAAAGAACAAAGGATAAATATATGTTAAAATTTTAAGGATTACCACTGCAAGAGCAGAATATATGACTTCCAAACTCCTAGAGTGTGTACTTCAAGAATGAGACATCAAGAGGAGCCTTAGGTGGTACATAGACATGGGACTTTAGTTTTTTAAGACGTGATTCACAATCATTCTGATTAAGAGAGAACACGTTAGTGTGGTACAATCATGTCTTTAACATCTTTCTAACTATTGTTAATTTTTTTTTTTTAACAGAGAACAGACTCAAGGCAGAAAAGAGGAGCTGGCTATAATATAATAACCATTCAGTGTTTAATGTACTTCTATTTACATTAATTTCTATTTATGGCAAATGATACTGGTTTTCCTTTTATAGTAATTATATAAAAATCTTAATTGATATAGTTAAGTGAGTAATTGGGTAGAAAATAGTAACACAGATTATAATGCAGATATTACAAAACTAATTAAAGTGATGCCAATAACCAGAGTTTGCTCCAGACAGCTAGAAATCAAGCAATAAAAATTCCGTCAGTGTAACAAAAGTTAAGGAGGAAAGAAACAACTAGAAAGTTTGAAAAGCAGGAAACAAAATAAGATAAAAAATTAAGTAGAAACAAGTGAAAAAAATGATAGTAAAAATAAATTGGGGTAAATTCCCTATCAAAAGAAAGAGCCCCTCAGATTTGTTTTTAATCTTGTTAGGAACTTTTATAAAAACCACCGCTGAAACAACACAAAGCAAAAAGAAAGCAGGTTTGGCAATTAATATCTGGCAAAATAGAGTTCAAGCCAAAAATAAATGAGAATAAAGGGATATTTTATAATGATAAATGGCATACCCTATTAAGAAGATACTAGTTACATTCTAATATACTTTTATATACCAATAACATTTGGGAATACGTAAAACAAATTATTGGAAATAATTATAAGAAATTGAAAGATCCACAATCATCTTAGGAAATTACCACACAAACAGAAAATCACTCATAGATACAGACAACAGAACGATGGTAGTTACCAAAGAAGGCCGGGGGGAGGACGAAGAGGGTAAAGGGGGTCAAATACAAGGTGACAGAAGAAGACCAGACTGTGGGTGTTGAGGATACAATAGAGTATACAGATGTTGTATTATGAAGTTGTACACCTGCAACTTATATAATGTTCTTAACCGATGTTACCCAAGTTAATTTTAAAAAAGAAAAGGAGGATAGTTTCCATAAGTGAAGAAAGGTAGGGGGAGAGTTAAATGGGTAAAGAAAGGGAGTCAAATACATATACACGAGCATATAATAATGGAAGGAAATTAGACTTTCGGTGGTGAGCATGCAGTGGAGTAGGCAGATACCTAATTATAATAATGTACATCTGAATTTTATATAAAGTTATTAACCCAATCTTTATATTTAGAAAAAAAAAGCCCAAATGAGAGCTCAACAAATTCCAACAAGCATAAATTTTACATTTCGCATTCCGAGGCCACAATGGAGGACAGTAAGAGTAGAAACCTCAAAGGCTGATTGTGAGGATCACAGCCAAAACAGCAAAGTGTTATTGTGAGCAATAGACACCTACACGCTCCTCTCCCCAACTGAACTACATAGATATTTAAGGAACATCCTTTTAAGTAACTTTTGGGTGAAAAAATAAATTATGAACTACAAATTATGATGCCTACAATTTACTTTTAAAGGCATGAAAAGGATAAGGTGAATTAATGAAGGAAGGATGTATAGATACATGACAAAGCAATAATAAAAAAATGTTAATGGTAGAATCTACAACTAGATGGTGGGTATGTGGGTATTCACTATAAAATTCTTTCAACTTTGTATATTTGGAAACATACATAAAAAATGCTAGGGAGAAATAAATAAATTACAAATTACTTGGAAAGTAATGATACATAATGTGAGCATTATGTATCAAAACTTGTAGATTATAGCCAAACAGTACTCAGAATATGTGTTGGCTAACATGTATTTACTAGAAAATTATAAAATTTGAAAATAAATAAATTGAGCATTTCAGAAACTAGACAAAGATTAGCAACATAAGCTTGAAGAAAGTACCAGAAAATAATTATTGAAATAACCATTATGACGGGGAAAAACAGATTTGCTCCATAAAACCAAAAGATAGTTTTTGTGAAGATCAATAAAATGGTCAAATCTTTGACAAGTCTCAGCTAGAAAAAGGGAAAGAAGATGCAAATTTTTAAAAATTAATGATGAAAAAGATGATAAGTACAGAAGTAAAGGAAAATTTTACATTGTCAGAGACTATAGAGCCCAGCTTTATACTAATAAATTTGAAATGAATGTTTAGAGGAAATAGATTATTTTCTAGGAAGACAGTTACCAAAAATGACTGAGATTTTTTTAAAGTGAAGACATCAATAATCATTAACAAAATTTAAAAGGTAGGTAGCCAAATATCTCCCTTTTAAAATGATACCCAGACAAGATTGTTTATGACTGAATTTTATCAGTTTCAAGGAACAGATAATAATATAATTTGTTCTATTTATACTGTCGGGTTTCAGAGCATAAAAATATAGAAAACTTCCCAACTCAAGCTGCCAAGCTAGCATAACTGATGGCAACACAACAAAAAAACACCAAAAAATAAATCTACAGGTTAATCTCATTTATGGAATATCTAAATACAAAATAAAAATCTACAAATCAAATCTAGCAGTGTAGTAAAAAAAAAAACGTACATTATGACCAAGTAGGGTTTAGTGCAGGAATTTAAAGATGATTCAACATCAAGAAATATATTAATGTACTTTATTAACATATTAAAAGAGAAAAAATATCTCAATGCTTGAAAAATATCTCTTATAAAACTGAATACTCATCCTGATTAAAAAGAAAAAAAAAAAAAACCCAGCAAGGTGAGACCAAAAAGAAATTCCTTAAATTTCATTCAGTTTATCTACCTACCATAAACCTACAGAGCAAACCTCTACAATCCCCATTTTTGCATTATCAATTGATTGCCTCTCAACTCCAAATTCATCCTTTACTGGCCAGCTTTGTGAAATTGGATGCTTGCTGTAAATACTGCTCTTTTGGCAACTGGCACAAAGTTAAGATTTGTCAGTAGAGGGTGCCGGAGGGACGTCACAGGAGTTTTTTCCCTTGTTTCCACTGTGCTTCCTCTGTTGTTCCTGGGACATGGCTGACTGTGGCATGTGTGGGACACTCCGGGCACTTGTTCACCAACAAGTTTTACTGACAACAAGAGGATCCTTGCTTGCCAAATGCAGTCCACAGCCCTGCCTGCCAGCCTTGTCTCACTAGCTGTGAACCAGCTCTGACCCAGGGCAAAAAAGCAAAAGCTCTGTTTAATCCTTCCTTGGATACTGTCCTTCAGCCCGCAGTGGTCTTTAGAGTTCGCTGTTATGCCTTCTTTGTAGCCAGTCCCTTATTACCAGTTAATGATTCCTTTGTTAAATCTTCCCTGCTCAAATGACTGGTCTGGTTTGTCACCTAACTGGACCACAATGATACTAAATTAGTACCAAAAATCGAATTTATTTCCCACCTTCTAATTCACAGATGTCTTACTAAAGCATCTAAAATCCTTGCTACTCCGTGATCATTAGATACCATCACATAACGCAGTGGACTATTGCGCTGTTTGGTGCGAAGCCAAAGCAAGCGGTATCTCTGTGAAGATGTGCTGTTGTGCTAGGTCTTGTCACTGAGCATCCCTTTTCAAGGAATCTGCTTCGGATGCAGTTATTATCACAGGATTTTCAGGGAAGGGAAGATTACTCTTCTCAGACACAGGAGTTCAGGCTACTTCCACTGGCAAGGCAGGCTCAGAGTAACTTGGGGGTTCAAGATTGTCAATTACGTTTGAGTCCAACCAGATGTTCCCATTCCAAGTTTCAGGGTCCTATTCTTTCTCAATAAATGCCCTAACTTGCACATGACAAAACTGACATGACTCGTGTAATACTGAAATATCATTAAGACCAAGAATAGAAAAATGATACCCCTTTATCACTATAATTAATCAGTATTACACTTGACATCTCTCTATAAAATAAGCCACAAAATGGATAGACATAAATAATGAAAAGGAAAATATAAAATTGCTACTATTTGCAGGTAATAAGGTTTTCTACCTAGAAAAACCAACTGAAAAACCATTAAAACTAATATGAGAGGACACAAGGAATCTAGAACAACATACAAAAATGAATAGTCTTTCCATATGCCATGCACTTAGAGTCATATCCAGGAATGTTTAGCATTGTTTTAATAGCAAAATTTGAAAATAGCCTCAATGTCCACAGACAGAAAAATGTTGACTAAATTTTGGTGTATCCTCTCAATGGGATATTACATAGCACTTGTATTGCCATAGAAAACATTAAAGACAAGGTAAATTACAAAAAACGGTCTGGAAATACATGTGTGTGTGTGTATAATCCCATTTACTGCAAAAACAAATATAAATAAATACTAAAAACATGTAAGTACATACACAAGTTTGTATAGTAAAAGAAAAAGATGTGGAAGAAATATTTAGGGAAAAAGGGAGTGATTAAGAGAGCTTTCACTTTTAAAATCTATATATTTGTGTACTGTTTCAAATTTTTCATTAAAAAGTATTTATGTGTTGCTTGTGTTATTAGGCTGAAGATCTGGAAAACACTGACTTCATCGTCCATCATCCACTTAATGCACCAACTCATCTAACTGTTATCAAATACCTGCTGTGTGTCTAACACCTGTGTGTTACCTGTGTCTAAACAGGTAAAATGTTACATAATTCTTAAATTGCAGGGTTACCGGACCCTGATTCTACTAGCCTATCATATTTTTTCAGTAAAGGTCTGTGAGATAGCATCTAGAAATTCTTTTCTGTAACCACAAATTTGGAATTGTGTACTGAAAATTCATTAGCTTTCTCAGAAGGCTGTATCACAAGTAAGCTGGAAATTTTCTCCTTATTCATCCAACAGGGATATTTTGAAAGGCTCCACTCAGCTTGGTTTGTTATTAATATTGGAAAGACTAATTAAAACCATTTCAGCCATATGTAATTTACACATGAAGAAATGAGTAAATAAATATATGGAAGAATGGTCAATTCTATTAGTAAGCAAAGAAATGCAAAATAAAACAACTCATTAGCTTAGCAGACTTAATAATATCTAAGATGACTAGTGCTATGGAGAAGACCTAGAAATTAGTTCCTGCATACATTGCTGTTGGCAGTGTAAATTTGAAAATATTAGCAATACTTATCAAGAGTCACAAAATTCTCTCTGACATAATAATCTCATGCTTGAGATTTACTTTTGATAAATAATTGCAATGAAGAAAAACAGTTACTTGGGCAAAGCTTTCATTACTGCATTGTTTATAATAATGAAATTTTGGAAATACAGGCATATCTCAGAAATACTGCAGGTTTGGTTCCAGACCACCACAATAAAGCAAGTATCGCAATAAAGTGAGTTGCAATCTTCTTGGCTTCAATTTGTAAAAAACACAACATCCGTGAAGCACAATAAAGTGAAGTGCAACAAAACAAGGTATGCCTGTAACCCAAATATCCAAAATAAAGGGTAAAAGTAAACTATGGCATAACCATTCAATGGAACATTATAAAACTATCTTAAATTATTTTAGGAAGAGACTAATAACATGAAAAAATGAGTGAAAAAGTAATTTAAAAAAATCTTCCCTCAACTAAGAATGTTATTTTTAAAATTTAAAAAATCAGTGGATTTTATCTTAAAATTTTAAAATTATGAAGTTGAAACAAGTAAAGTTTCTTACACAATGCTAAATGATAAAGGCAGAAGACAAAATTTTACTGTACTCAAATTACAGCTTTGTAAAATACTCAGATAACTTTAAAAGAAAATATGGGTTACAGCTCATTCACTGGCCTGGTAGAATTGAAGTTGATTTTTCTTTCTTTAAAAATTTCTTTCTGCTGTCCTTGGTATTTTATAAGTGGAACACAAACACATCGGAGGATAAAAAATCTTTTGGTGACTCACCTGCTGCTCCTTTTTGAGGAATGTTTCAATCTCCGCATGAATCCGGTTCTCTTCTTCGGTTTTCAGTCTTAGTTTCTGTGAGAACAATAAACCAACGTCAGGAATTCTTGCCGGCTGGGTTGGAAATCAGTTCTCAACTACTTCCAGAGGTGTGTCTGTGACAGCAGCATCGGTTTTCGTTACCAGCTGGGATCCCCTGAACTCTGCGGTATTGCTCCAGAGCCACACAGTTCAGTTCCCTTCAACTCAGTGTCTACAAACGCTGCTGAGCCGTGTGTCAGGTGCTGTGCTAGACATCATGCAAGTGCCCAGAACAAAAGGACCATAATCCTGTTGCCTGGAAAGGGATGTCAATTTAGGGAGAGATACAGTGTTTCAAAGGCACCGGTTCTTAGGCCTAAAAAAGGAAATCCCAGAATGCAAGAACAGTTTGCTGTCCTAGCCTTAAGCCACACCTGGGGAGTAAGCTTTCAAATAAGCAGGGGGCTCAGAGAAAGTCCCGCACGTGGATGACACACTCATACTGAGTTTGCACCTTCTCGCCTACCTGTTGTTGTTTTAGCCATTTACCCTTCCTCTGGGGGGGGTGGGGACAGGGAACCCCCTTGCTTCTTTCTCCTGATACTTTTCACTGTGATTTCTCATCTCAATAAATTTAAGTTTGAAGGCCGTTCAGCTCTAGATTTCTGTTTCTTTAGTGGCGGGATAAAAGTTACAGTTTGGGTAAGGAAAGCAGCAACCAAAACCTGCAGTTATTAAGTATCTTTGTCCTCTCCAGAAAGTACAACCAGTTTTCAAAGTCATTACAAAAACAAACAAAAAAATGTCATCAGAATCTCTGCTTGCAAATATGCAAGTCTTCATTCCGTTTTGATTTTTAATCTCAGATGATAGGGCTGCCGGAGAGATAAAGCAGTGATCAGGAAAACCTCTCCTTCCTCCTTTGTTAACTGAAGCAGTATCAGGAATGACAGCTCAAATGCCATTCATTACCAGGCTCATTCCTACCGTAGCAGTGATTACCTCAATCTCTTCCAGCAAGAGCTCCTCTGTTTTGTTACATTTTTTCTGGGTCTGGGAAATCTGCAGCTCAGTATTTTTCTTCATATAACGATCCTCCATGTTGGTTTTTGCCTTCATCTCTTGCAACTGGTCCTTGAGGTAAGCAATATATTCATTCTGACTCTGTAGAGGTAAGATCAGGTTTCTAAATTAAAATATATTCTACTTTCATTCAGTTCCGTCAGTGGCTTAAGCTTACCTTTTGTATTTATAAATCAACAAGAAATTGGATCTATTTTTCTGCTATCTATGGGAAATTTAGCCAATAATCATGGATAGTATAAAAGAAAATGAAAGATAACTAGTCCTAAGCTTCAGGACAGTGATGCTTAATTCTAGGCTCACTATTTGGATACTCTGTATCCACAAAGATTTCCCATTACTATCTCTTTTGGGGAGAAAGAGCACTGGTCTAAATGATCAAAAGACCTGACTTCCCACCCAAACCCCACCAGCTGTGTGACTTGGCCAAGTCAGTTAAACTCTCCCAAGTCTTACCTTCTATAAAACAGAAACTTAGTATCTACCCTGCCTGAAGTATCTCAGAAAGTGATTATAAGGATTAGTTGAGAATATATGTGAAAACTCTGCAGATTACAAAATACTTGGCAATTTTAAGGTCTCAGTATTATTGAAAAAATATTGATTCAGTACCACACCAGGTAAATAGTAGAGATCTAAATAGACATAGCCCTTGGCCTCATAAAGCTTACAGTCTAGTGGGAGACGTGTGGTTAAAAGGAAACAAATATGTGTAAACTATTTTAAAGGTACAAAATGCTATGAAAGAATAGGGGAACCGCTATGGGAGGAAGTAACAAGGGAGACCTACATTAGAATGGATGGTCTAAAAAGGATTCTCTGAGAAAGGAATGTTAAATCTGACACCTGAAGAAGGATAGTCTGTCTGTTGCATGGAAGTGGGGTCAAGGAGAATTCTAAGGAAAAGGAATTGTGTGTGCTAAAGTCCTGAAGCAGCAAAGGCCTGGATACATTCCAGGAACTGAAAGAAAACTCGGGAGGCTCTAGTCCAGTGAGGGTTGAGAGTGGGACAAGATGAAGTTGGAGAGGTAGGTAAGAACAAAACATGCAGGATCTCAGAGGCACTATTAAGAAGTTTGAATTTTATTCCAAGTGCCACGGGAAGCGTTGGAAGGGTTTTAGTCAGGGTGGTAACATTTGATTATTTGAAAAGAATCAGATAAAGTGTGAGTAATTTCATAGATGATCAGAGTTAGCTGAGAGCACAACAAGCAAACATAAAACTACTAACAAAAATGCATGGCTTTAATCAGAGATCTATGTTTCTCCAAATATCAAACAACTTTAATTTTACTATGTAAGCGGGGCAGAATGAGTTCGAAGTATTAGAAGAAACAAAGCAGAAATTGGTCAAGATCATCAATAACGAAAAGCAAACCAGTTTAAAGAATCATAGACTCGTAAAATTAGTCAGAAAGGAAGTCTTCAAATCATTTTGTCTGACTTCTTGGTGTAACGCTGTGGAATTTACCGGCAATTAATCCAACTGTATCAGAGTCACTGCAAAGAATGTTACAAGCCCAGTTGATAATACGTCTTATAGTACTTTATAACTTTTTATAAGTATTAGGGTTATAGGAAAATTACTTAACCTTTCTAAGATTATTTTCTTATCTGTTAAATCCTGCCAGTGCCTGGTACAACTTAGATGTTCCATACATATTTATTAAATGAATTTTAAAAGACATCTTTTTTGGCTCACATTGTTTTCTTCCCTTCTTTCTACAGTCTCCTTCCTCTTTTCTCCTCTCATCCATTTCTCTTCTCTCCTCCCTTGTAGTTTTAAATTGTATGGCACTCAGTGACAAAGTTTGAATCTCTAGAAAGACGTCGGTTAAAATGAAATGTGATGCTTTCATTTCTTCATCATCTGGAATCCTTTTACTTATTTAATCATTTTGACTTTCTTCAAGGTCCAGCTTACACGAGTATATTAGTTAAATCCATAAAACCTTTTCCAGAAAACCTCAGCCCACATAAATAATTGCAGGTTTGTTTCTCACAAAATCTAATACTGTCAAACAGTTAAATATTCATTAAACAGTGTCCATACAAATATTCTTTCAAAAATTCAAGAGAATTTTCTGGTCAGTTTTCTTTAACAAATTGAATATTAAGTCTTTCAGAGTAACAATACGAAGACCACAAGTGCAGAGTTAAAACTCTAGGAGTTTCTGCCATAGGCCACCAGAAGGTATTGCATTATGTAACTGTTAATAAGGACATATAACAATGATCTACAATTAATTATACTGTACCAAGCCACAGGCGTCTGGTTTTCATGCTATTGCCATGGGCCTCTGATTACTGAGTTTCTTTCTGTATTGCTGTTCTATACAAATTTATAGCTTTCCTTGGTGAGAGTGTGGAAAAAGAAGAGGATATAAAATGCTGACAGGCTAGTGATGGTAAAATCATGATCGAAGCATACTAATAAATGAAACATCATGCCATTCTTTATCTTCCCACTGTGCAAAAAAGAGGCACCCTACAAGCACTGGGTTACAGGCCAACGGCCTTGAGTTGTATGGATTCCTTTTAAGATTCTCACTAAGAAAAGATCTGCCTTCCCCACAACACACCACCATAACCTCGGTTATCCATAGTGTCTGGAGCTTTCTCCATGATCAAGGTCTGTGGACTGTGCAGCATATTTGTGGGGTTTTGTATCAGACCAAACTTTACTTCCAAATCCCAAAACAGCCTTCAGATCTGGACTTCTGGACTTGTTATTTGAATTCAAAGAAGCATGATTTAGTGATGGAAAGAAGCAGTCAACCAATTAAAGTTAATAAGGCTCCCATAGCTGCCACATTATTAAGAGCCAAAGGCTCTGAATGCGGTGTCTGTTTTCAGAGTTGAACACAAAGTAGGGACAAGAGTATTGGTTCTGGAATGTTTGGAAGCCACTATCTGGAGAAGTTGGAGCTTGTCTTCCACTTCAGGCTGCCCTCTGGTTAGATGGAGAAAGAAAAATGGGAATGTGGTCTATTACAGTGATGAAAGGCAAAGGGAAAAAATACCGTTCTATATTAAATTAACATTCGTATCCATCAGTCTGTCTAGGAATTTTTAAATAATGGGACAGTTTTTCAGGGGAAAAAAACAAAAAAACCTCTGAAAAAGTCTATTCATTAGAGAGAAAACCTAAGCACACACCAGTTTTTTTGAAGCTTTCCAGAGAAGAAAAATGGTTTTCAAAAAAATGTAACCTATAAACAGAGGATTAATAGAAATAATGATGTAAAACTCAATACTAAAGTTACTTTATAATTGGTAAATAGAAAATAAGAGAGGATGTGAAACAATTTGTTCAGAAGACCTAAAGATAGTATCTTGAAAGAAAGGCTAGTGACCTTTTTTTAGACAATTCTTCTAAATACATTGAAAAATATTCTTCTAACTTCCCTGTAGGGAATAATGAAGATTCTGTGATAATCATCCTAATAGAACTAATTTTGAACTGTGTAGATTGTAGCCCAAACATTGTTTTGCAAGTCAGTTGCTTTAAACTTGGGATGCATTTTCTTTTTTTCTTCCCCTCCCCTTTTCTGCCTCCCCCCTAACCCCGCTCCGGTTCAAGCCATGGTTTCTCAGTCTAGTTGTGTAGGACAGAGCTCCCTGGCCCGTGCTGGTATTAAGAGCCTTGTGCTCCTCCCACCTGAGGCAGATGGTCGCCGGTTGTTGGTCGACCACTCACAGCAACTCACGGCAGCTCTTGCTGGCTGCCAACCACTCACACTGGCCACCGGCCGCTCCTGGCAGCACACGGTAGCCCACAGCAGCTCACGGTAACCCAGCTCCAAAGAGAGCCGTGTTCACAATCTTAGCACTGGCCCATATAGGAATCGAACTGGCGACCTCGGTGTTAGGAGCACGTTGCTCCAACCACCTGAGCCACTGGGCTGGCCCAGGATGCATTTTCTTTCCTTTTTTTTTAATTGGGGAATATTGCGGAACAGTGTGTTTTTCTAGGACCCACCAGCTTCATGTCAAGTCATGTGTTTTTTTTGTTTGTTTTTTCAATCTAGTTGTGGAGGGCACAGCTAACTGGCCTATGTGGGACTCGAACCGGTGACCTTAGTGTTATGAGCACTATGCTCTAACCACTAAGCAAACTGGCCACCCACCAGCAGCTCAGCTCCAAGCTCAAGCCATTGTTTTCAATCTAATTGTGGAGGGCACAGTTCACTGGCCCATGTGGGAAACGAACCGGCAACCCTTGTTAAGAGCTCACGTTCTAACCAACTGAGCCATCCAGTTGCCCCAGGATGCATTTTCTTTTAGAGGTTGTGGGGACAGAGCCCCAGAAAGTAGTTTCCAGGCTCTCGGCCTCATGTGGAGAGGTGCTGGCTCGGATAGTGGATGGCCGTCAGCTGTGGCTGGTTGGCCATCAGCTGTAGCCATTAAGCCATTGGCCACTGATATAACTGCCGCGGCTACAGAGGGGAGCCGAGGAGAGTGAAGGAGGGTCGAGGAGAGTTGGTCGGTTGGCAGCAAAGCGGACAGCAGGTCGCACGTCGTGTAAACCCAGCCTCCAGTGAGACCATAGTGGTATGACTCCCCTATCCATGGCTCCGTGGGTGTTCCTTTTTGGCCTCACCATGTCCTGCGTTCTTATGTGGGGAGCGGGAACAGAGACCCCGCAGGATGCCCCACACGACAGAGGTAAATTAGATATAAGGTTAGGTTCTAATGACCATTAAAACTCAATAAATCCATTCTGTATTTGAAATAGAATACAAATGACATTATTAACCCTGACTATCATGTATAAGGAGGTTTGTAATGTCCCTACCGAGGACTATCTAGTCTCCCATCTGGGATGCTGCAATGTAAGGGACTGCAGAAGACAAGGTCCCCTGCAGGGAAGGAGCGGGTGGTGTGGTCCGTGGGATGGGAGGGTTAAGAACTGACTAGGACACCTAAAAAAAAAAGAACTGACTAGGAGCTCCAGAGGGTTGGGGTCTCCAAGAGTTCTGTTCTGGACACACTTGTACGTCCCAGGCCAACTACTCTCGTTATATCTTCAATAGTAAAGTCACCCCAGGAGAAACAATCATTTCTCATCCATAGTTTTTCTTTGCTTAAGAAAAATGGCTTCTATATTACTGTTTAAGCTCAATAACTTTTGGTGCTGCCCAGGTTAATTCTTACCTGAATTTCAACTTGCCGTTCTTTTTTGACATTATGAAACTGTTTTTGAAGAGATTTTATTTTTTTTCTTCCTTCTTCTTCCCTAGAAGAAATAATAATGATTTGTGTTTAGAGCACTGCGTTTCAAACTTCAGTGTGCACAAGGATCCCATGGATGTTAATAACAGATTCCTGGGCTCTGTCCCCAGAGATTCTGATTCAGTAGGCCCGAGACAGGGCCCTGGAATTGGTGTCTCTAACAAGTTCCCAGGTGATGTTAACGAGGCTGGTCCCTGGAGCACACTCAGTGACGTTGTTAAAAAGACTGGGGTGTGTTTTAGTAAATTGAAGGAGGATTTTCTGGCTTATCAGTCTTGTATCCAAAATAGCTGCTGCTGAGAAAAAAACTAAGAGAAGGAACAGGAAGAGGAAAAAGAAGAATCCTTTCTGAGCAGTTCACATATTCTTACCTCACAATGACCTTTAAGAAGTAGTCTCTATCATTATCCCTGTTTTACAGATGAGGAAAATGTAGCTTAGAGAGCTGAGGTAACTTGCTGTAGCGGACATGAGAATGTGCCACAGACCTCTAATTACAGGGAGTGTAACCAAAGAAAGGTTTTAGCTCAAGGCTCTGAAATCCTTCACGGTGTGTGTCCTGACGCCTCACATCCCACTGTCTGTTCCCAGCCAATTTTTGAGCGTGGCGGGGATACTAAGGCAGGCCCTTCCTGGGAGACCAGTGCTTCTCTGATGGTTGACTTTGGCTCAAGGGCTCCCTGATGATCTTGCGAACCATCCTTAGACTGCAAGGCAGTCTCTTTTACCCAGCCTTCCCTCTCCTTCACTTGGGGTCAGTCCAGCATTGGGTCTGAAGGCTCCCTCCCATTTTCTCTCACCTACTGTGTCGGTGTTGAAGTCTTTACATAGCTAATCTCATCTTGGCATCTACCTCTCAGAAGACACAGACTAACACACTTGTCATGGGCACCCCAATAGTAAATGGCACAGCAGGATTCAAACTCAGTACTGTTTGAATGAGAACTACTTTATGTTATTGTTTCTTTTTGCTTTCAGAAATAGAATTCTGTTTATCTCCAGTAATCCTATTACTTAGGTTTAAAACAAAAAATAAAACACAAAACAATATAAGGATAAACAAACGAAACAACTGTCTTAGCTGGGGGCTGCTATAACAAAAATATCAGAGGAGCACAATTAGCTAGGTCAAGAAGAGTCTTTGTCAATACCATTCCATTCATCAGTTTAAACAGTATAATTTAGTGGGGTTTTGGTATACTCAACAGTTGTGCAACAATCACCACTATCTAATTCCAGAACATTTCCATCATCCCAATAAAGAAACCCTGTACTCATTAGCACTCACTCTCTATCCCTCTCCCCTTAGCCCTCTATTTATGAAACTTCTCTTGGAGGCAGGGCCAAGGTCAGGGCCTAGTAGAGAAATGGCTCAGAGGAGCCTTCTGACTTGATTAGCCTTTTTCAAAATTACAAAGTAATAAGTGCACATTATAATATTTCAAAATAGAATAGCAAAGTATGAGGAAAAGTGGACAATCTGCCATCTCCCTTCCCCCTTCTCTGAGGTAACCAATGTTAAACCTTTTGATGTATATACTTCCACATCTTTCTCTATGCTCTTACATATATGAATGAGCAGATTTTCTTTATAAACATCATGCTATATACATAATACTGTAACTTTTTTTTCACTCACCTATGTATGGCAAATATCCCTCGAGATCCATCATATAGTTAGAATTCATTTTTTTAATACCTGTACATT
The DNA here is from genome assembly GCF_964194185.1 of Rhinolophus hipposideros. NCBI lineage: Eukaryota > Metazoa > Chordata > Mammalia > Chiroptera > Rhinolophidae > Rhinolophus > Rhinolophus hipposideros. Next base: position 51,192,777 of record NC_138048.1, on the reverse strand, counting down.
TTTTATTTCATAAAGTTAACATTCAAATACTCCTCTACTGAAGGACATTTATGCTAATTCTATATATTTGCCATTATGCTGCAATAAATATTTTGTATGCATGTCTAATAGGAACTAATTTTTTTTCTATAGGTTAGATTTCCAAAAGTAGGAATGCTGGCTCAAAAGGTATATGTATTTTGTTTAGCTTTTTTGTTAATACGTTTATTTTCTCCCTTGATAAAGTGAAATTTTAGAAAATACTAAAAGATTAAAGAATTAGAAAAACTAAACACCCATATGTTAACATATTGGTGTATTTCCTTCCAGTTTTTGTTTTCTCTATATATTTTTTATTAGTTTTATTATACTGATATGATAATACTATATTATTTCTAGTCTTTTTCTACTTAAAATTGTGACATAAACATTTTCATCATGTTATTACAACTTTGTAAACAATACTTTTAACAGCTTCATAATATCATCCATTAAACTATAGACTCTGCCTTTGATTCTGTAATTCCACATACTGTGTTTCAACCTAATGGAATAATAACAGATTCAGACATTTGCTGATGTATATTCATATACAAAGGTTGACACATTATTTATGATAGCAAAAATTTGAAAACAACCTAAATATTCAAACTCAGGGAATGGTTAAATATTAACAAAGTATGGAATAGTACATATGTAATAGTGAATATTACAAAATTAGGTGTATCTGTTTTTATTTTCATAGGTAAATCACTTTTCAAAAAGTTATACCAATTCATTCTCCCAACAGCTATGTACACAAGTGCTCATTTCCTTGCTTCCTTGCTAGCAAGTAATGTTAAGTTATAATAGCAGCTATTATTGTTATTAGGCACTTACTGTGTACCAGGAACTATCCTAAGTGCTATGCATGTATTAATGCATCTAATCTTATAACTCCTGTACAGAATTTTTTACCAAGTTAAAAAGGAAAAGAAAAAATCTCAAGGAAAAACAATTCCACCTATGCAGACAAGATAAACACTTTTTCATTCTGCATACTCAGGATTCATATAAAGAGAATTTTATCATGGTCCCAAATCATTTTGATTGTGTTGAATTTCTTAAAGCATAAAATTTTTTGGAATTAGTTGAAAGGCTCTGGAAAAGACAAGTTCTCTTGGCATGTTTTTTATTATCACTTGTTATTATTTAGGGATTTTCAGTGAACTCAGTCTTAAGAAGTGTTTCTGTGGTATAGGATGAATATTGTTGATATATTGTAGATAGAGATAATTGAAGCCCAAAAATCTGAGTTATTGTCCCAGCAGAACTAGAAATAGAACCCGAATTTATGACTTCTAGTTATCCTACCTGGAAAGCACAAATTTGATTTGCTTTAGAAATCAAGGACTTCTGGTAAGAGTTTTATAGCACTTTAAAATACAACAAAGCAAATAAACCTAGTACTCTGACCTGGCAATGATATCATAGAAATGCATTTTGTTTTCCCTCTCCTTGCTTAACGCTTTCAGGAGACTGGTGAAAGTGCCTGAAATTTGCAACTCCTGCATGGTATCTGTAATCACATCACTGAAAAATTGCCTGTAAGGAGAAACAAAATACGAGTTAATGAGATATATTTCCTTGCATTCACAAAGGGCTACAGAAGTCACACAAGACCCAGAAGGAACATCATAACTAAGTTGGAATTATTTCTGGAATGCCAGTCTTTCAGTATTAGAAAACCTATTAAAGAATTCATCACATTGATAAACGCAAAAGGAGAAAAACCATATGATCATTGCAATAAGTGCAGAAAAGGCATTTGGCAAAATTCAACTCAACACTTATTTAAAAACAAACAGCAAAAGCTCTTAGAAAACTAGAAATAAAAGAAAACTTTCTTAACCTGAAATAGTTTACATACCAAGGACTGACAATCATTCAATGTACCTGTGACAATATATATACATTTAAAAATATATAAACTATATGTATTGCTTAAATAACACACATGCACATGTAATAAAAGTGTCATAATTTGCAAAAGAATAATAAACACCAAATTTAGAACAGAGTTTATCTTTGGGAGAAGAGTGAGGGGACTAGAATCAGAAGCTTCAACTGTATCTGAAGTATTTTATTAAAAATAAATGGAGAATAAATAAATAAATAAATAAATAAATAAATAAATAAATAAATAAATAGAAAGCCCTGTTTGAGAAAAGCATCCAAGGAGCTGGTTTGGGGCGGGGGGTGGGGGGGAATAGAAAGCTCTAAAGCAATCGTGGTAAAATGTTATGATTTGGTGGTTACACAGATTAAGTATTCATAATTTTATTCTTTTTTCTGCATTGTTTAAATAGTTTATAATTTTGAAAATATTAAATAATTTTAAATTTAAAAAGAGCTAATCAAACCGTCACATTTTAGAGATGAGTAAAACAAGGCTCAGGAAGGTTAAATGACTTGCCCAAGTCAGTAACTAGTTTGAGAAAGAGATATAGATAGATATAGATATAGATATGTGACTCCTCATCCATTGCTGTTTATATTCTCTCACGTAGAAAATTTTAAAAACTGCTATTTAATATTCTGATGGAGTCAGCAAGAATTATACTTATTATTTTACATAGTCATTTATTAACAATAGTTCACACAAAAAGATTCAATAAGTTTTTTTCTTAGTAAGTACACTGAAGTCAAGAAACTGAAAAGACATGAGCCTCACACTGAGAATGAAAAGAATGTTAACTAGATCAGGCAGTTTATAAACAGGACACCTTTCTGTCATGTATGCAAATCTGGACCGGACTGATTTTAGCAAGAGACATCAGTCTTCTGTTGAGGGTCTAATGCAGGACTCAGCAAACTTCTATAAAGGGACAGAGTAAATATTTTTGGCTTTGCAAGCCCTAAGTTTTCTGTTGCAACTGCTCGAGTCTGCTGTTACAGCATGAAAGCAGCCATAGACAATATGTAAACAAATGGGCAATGCTATCTTCCAACAAAATTTATTTTCAGAAACAAACTACAGCCAGATTTGGCGAGTGACCCTAGGTAATTGCTATAAATTCTCATTTACCAAAAATCCTTACCATAATATTAATACCCTCTTTCAAACTTAACAGGCTTTTTTGTCAGCAAGTTAATTGACAACAAAAAAACGAATAATGAGACAATGGAGATTGAGACTACCTTTAAAAAACCATCAGGATTAAAACATAGCTTAAAATTTGGCTAGTCTGATGGTGTCTGTGTCTTACTAATGGACAAAGTATCACATAGCTACTAATTTTTCCAGGTACTTGACTGAAAGCTGTATTTCTAATCTCACACTAAAGTTGCAAAGTTGCTATCATTCTAATTTTTAAAAACGGAAACTTGCCCAAGATCATAAAGCCACCATACTTTGAATTATACTGCACTTCTAATGACTAAACCATAAGAGAAGAAAGCAGCCAGCCACCTTTGTGCCTATTCTTCATCCATCCAGAAATATATTATTACATTTCCAAATATGCGCTCCTTCCTTACCTATCAATCTGAATTTTCTTCAGTGTCTCCGTAGTCATTATGGGCTCCCTTGCAGGATTTTTAAAGAAAAGATCTTGCATTTTGTTAAACTTGTTGGCAAATTGGCCTCCTTGTCTGATTTCTGGTAACTTGGGTTCTTCTTTAAGTAAGAATGCACTGGGTATTTTTGAGGTTCCTGAGACCGCTGGAAGTTGGTCCAAGCTTTTTTCTTCTAAATTCATTTCCTTGATTTTCTTCTAAAAACAATAAATAATATTTTACGTAAGGCAAATTTTGAAAGCGTAAAGAAACAATGCTATATGAGGGCCTCTGCCTCCATTTTTCAACCTCACCTCCCATTTCTTGTAGTACTCTATACTACAAGAAAATTACCCTTTTCTTCAGCCACACAAAACCACATCTCCCTGTTTTGTATCTTCTGGCCTTTAGGTAATATTCACTCTCTCTGTCATTACCCAGCTTACCACCTGGTCAACTTTAAGACTATGACCAAATGTAAAGTTCTTTGTGAAATACCTCTATTAGCAAACTCTTACCAAATTTTAATTATTTGTATAAATATCTCTACTAGAGCTTGGTTCACCTCAAATTCTTTTTGGGACAAGACTGGATATTAAATAAATGTGGCCATCTGTATAATTTCATTACTTAGAACAATGTCTACAATATAGTAGGGACTCAAAAGGTTCTTTGATGAGTTTGAAATATAAAGAATGAAAGGAGAATCATACCAAAGAGCAGAAATCAATAGTATAGTTAGTGGTGTGGTATAGTTTTCAAAAGTCATGGGGGGAAAAACCAAAATAATTTATTTTTCAGACTCAAACTTGAAGACTAAGGGGTAAACATTAGCATAGAATAGTATGTCTTTTAATTGATGATTCTATTTAATCTGTGGCTGAAATCTTGAGCTATTGAAAAGCCATAAAACATAGTGATTATGCATATCCACACTGAAACAAGACTTCCTTGTAGGAATCCCAGCTCTGTTACTAAACCACGTTGACTTTAGGCAACTACTTAACATCCCCTATAAATGTCCATTTTCTCACTGATAAAATAGTACCTGCTCTCATAGAGTAATTAGGATAAAATAAGTTAATATACATAAAGCATTTAGAACAGTACACAGAACTATGTCAGTTCTGCATTTGTTTTGATTAAATTATTGTACTGGTCCTAAGCACAGAAGAAAGGTTTATCTGCATATTGATACATAAAGTCTAGGCCTTCCTTAGCAAAACTTCAACTAGTCTAGAAATATTAAAATACTACTCTTGAAAGGGTAATAAACACAGACTCAACCACATTTTTCTTTACATCAACAATAAGCAAAGATTCAGATCTGAGGAAAATATTTGTAGGCAAGTACAAAACAAAATGCTGACAAATAAGAATTAAATTTTTAAATATTCCTTTAAATTAAAATTGATATGATTGACTACAAGGAGAATAGAAGCCCCAATACATTTAATTTTAAAAAGAAACATCAAATACCAAAAAATAAAAACGAGAGAAAGAATAGAAGCCATAGAATTTCAACAATTAAACTGAAACTTATCTGCACATAAGGAAAACTCTAAGTACATGGATGATTATTATTATTATTAGATTGTGCCTAAGAAGGAAAGGGGAAAATGTAAGGCCTAGGAAGCTGTTTTTCTGAGTGCCCTAATCATTTTCCCTCTACCTGTGTGCTTAGGCATCTGGAAAAGGAAGCAAATGTGTCAGTGATTTATTGATTACTAGAAATAAATATGAATTTGTAAAAGAGAACGTAAAGGAACTAGCTAAGTATTCTAGTCCAGTCACTAAGAAAGATTTTTATATAACACACACTATGTACAAAATAGGGTATTAGACCATAAGGGAAAAGCTTAAAAAAAAAAAAAAAGTATTCTCTGCAAGGGAGCTCTTTCTAAACTTTGGTTCAATTACTCCCATTTCTGGTAGAACCTAGTACATTAGTAAAGTTTCATCATTCCCTTCCATAATTCTAATAAATGGAAATCTATTTGAAGATGTCTTTAGTTATAAAAACGGCTGTAAAAAAAAGATAATGCTAACTAATCTTTCATCCTAAGGTTACAAGGCTAAACAATGTGGAAGAAAAAAAAATCCACATACATACTAAGGTTCTTGCCTTTGGAAGAAAAAAAAATCCACATACATACTAAGGTTTTAAAATGTATATCCTATGCCCTGTGGGGTAATGGCATTGTAAAATTCATGAATTAGAACAACTATAGTACTATGAGGTAAAAAAAACAATAACAAATAAGTATTTTAAGAAATTCACAATTTTTAAGAATTATGGAACTAACATATTGAGAAAGGGGCTTTTAAGCTGCTATTAATCAAGAGTACAAACCTTTATTATTTATACTTCTATAAAATCATAAGCAGAAACTGTTAAGTCAGAAAATTTTGTTTGTGAAGATCACTATCATTAACCAGGATAAAACAGCATGACAGTTTTTTATTGGAGTGGTGACTGCCGCTGAATGATGTTTACAAATTTGGGTTTTTCATTCTTTCTTGAATTTCTATGATGACAAATTACCCTTTTTTAAGCCTGACAGTATCTTTGGTAAGTATCATAGTAAGATTTCATCTTGTTAACTGAATATCTTCTCTTTTTATTTTTGATTCTTACTGAAGGAAACAATACATAGGAAGGAAACAGTCTCTTCTGTACAATTTGCTAACTAGCTTAATTTATGAATCAGACTCTTACTTTACATGCATTAACACCCAGCAATCCCTCTTCTGGGTATCTACCCAAAAATTCTGAAAACATTTATACATAAAGACACGTGTGCTCCAATGTTCATTGCTGCTTTGTTTACGGTGGCCAAGACACGGAAACAACCAAAATGTCCTTCACTAGATGAATGGATAAAGAAGTTGTGGTATATATACACAATGGAATACCATTTGGCAGTAAGAAAAGATGATATAGGAACATTTGTGACAACATGTTTGGATCTTGAGATTATAATGCTAAGCGAAATAAGTCAGACAGAAAAAGCAGAGAACCATATGATTTCACTGATATGTGGTATATGAACCAAAAACAACAAAAGAACAAGACAAACAAATGAGAACTAAAAACCCATAAACACAGACAATAGTTTAGTGGTTACCAGAGGGTAAGGGGGGAGGGTAGATGAGGGTAAAGGGGATCAAATATATGGTGATGGAAGGAGATCTGACTCTGGGTGGACACACAATGTCATTTATAGATAATGTAATACAGAAGTATACACCTGAAAAAAAAATAGGTAACATTTTGCGTTTGGCTTTTCCCTTAGTATTTTGAGGTTCATCCGTGTTATAATATGTATCAGTACGTTATTCCTTTTTATGGCTAAATAATATTCCACTATGTGGATATACCACATTTTGTTTGTCCATCATTCTTTGATGGACATTTGAGTTGTTTCCACCTTTCAGTTATTGTGCATCAAATGTAATTTTGATAGAAAGTTTGTTAAAGTAACTATTTATTCTAGCCCAGTGGAAATTGGAAGAACCATTACTATGGTTCTTTGTATTCCAAGAGGACATTTGCAATGGCTATTGTGTAGGATACATGAAATAAAAGACTTCTCTAAATCTCAAAAAAAAAAAATGCATTGAAAGGTTTAATTCTTGGCTTTCCAATCTCTTTGTCTTTCATTAATTGATAAGGACATTAATTTGTTAAAAAATTCCTATAATATTCATTAAGGCCATTTTAAAACTACCCCCAAACTCATAGAATGTTAGCAAGGGAAGGGACCATGTGGATCTTTTAGTTAAAACGCCACCATATTTTCCAAATTAGAAAACTAACACCAAGAAAGTGAAATGAATTGCTCATAGCACACAACTAACCCACAAAGGTCTCCTGACTCCAAATCTAGTGTTCTATTAAAATCTTGTATAAACTTTTAAACTTTAGTAAAAACTTTACAGACTCAGTTATACATATAATAATTTTTAAATTGTAAGGAGGGAAATGTCATTATCTAGTCACAATAAATATGGACTTTTCTGTTAAACATGGAAAGCAATTTACCCTCTCATTTATGTAGCAATTTTCATTTGTCATAAAATCAGGAATAAGAATATATTCTGTACAAATTATATAATGTAATTTTGCTAAACTCAAATATGTATTTGTATTTTAAATTATTTTTATTTAATATCTACAACCAAAGTTATTAAAATTTATAAGAGTTTAAGAATTTATAAAGCCTTTGCTCCCTACCAAGTTTAGCTTTCTGATACCTCAGTAACTGCTTTGAGAAGGAGTCCACAACATCATGGAAAATGTAGTGGGTGACACAGTGATGTGGCTGGATATTCAGAAAGGCAAGTTGAAACATACTCAGCTATGACAACAAAGTCATTTTAGATTAAAGCAATGTTTAGAGGGTCCAGTTGAATTTCCTCCCCCTAGTGTTCAGTTAGTGTTTAGCAGCTGAGAAATATAAGACAGGACAACTCAGTAATTTGTCTAACCTCACTGCATAACCTGTATTTAAATTGATTTAACAATAAGCCTTTTGAATAATGCTAGTATATTGAAACAAAAGGACATTCTGACTGGTAATGTACCTTGAGTTATGGCTATTGCACTCCATTAATTGAGAGTCCATATCTCAGGTAATTATTATAGCCCTTTATCTGAGAAAAGGTGCTATGACCCATTTTAATTTAATGGCATGGGTAAATGATGTAAATGATGGGAGAAATAAAAAGGAAAAAAATGAAATAATGGTGAGTATATATACCATGCTGGAGCTTTGTTTTATTTCATACTGAACTGGCATGATATACTTTAGAATAGATAGCTGGTCTGTGGTATCCTCCAGAACTGCGGAAATCCTCAGCACATCTACAATGGAGAGTGGCTCTATGACTTCCGGAATGATGTCTATGTCTGTTTCTTTGGCTATTTCTTTTTCTACAGGACTAGGTGGTTCACCCGTCACTGACACTGTCACCTCAGAATGCCAAGCATTCGGAGGAAGATTTGAAGCTTCCAGTTGATCTCTAAAGAAAGAATAAAGAAAAAATAATTCAGCCACCAAATATTTAAAAACTACTTAAACTCCAAAAAAAAAAAAAAAAACCCAAAACACACAGCGTGAATAACTATGTATAGTGCCAGGTGGGTACTGTTGAATAACTATGATGTACATCTGAAACTAATATAATATTAGTTATATTTATATAACTATAAATATATTAGCTATATTTTAGTTATATATTAGCTATATATTTAGCTACATATTAGCTATATAACTATATATATTTTAATAATAATGTTTTAAAAAACCATGCAGCATCTAGATTGGTTCCTATGAAGTCCATAGTCATATAATATAACCAAGATTAAAAAAAGTAGTTTGCTGCATATGATACTGCTAAATACCATCCAGTGACATTTTGACGAGCCAAAGGCAAGCCACTTACTGTTTAATAAAGTTACGTAACCCATACAATTTGGCTATGCTTAACCAATTTGAATTTGAGCCAAAATTAACTTTTCTAGCAACATCTTTATTTATTTTTATTTTTATTTTATTTATTTATTAGTTTCAGGTGTACAAGACAAGGTAATACTTAGACGTTCATCATTTATATCCCTCACACTGTGAACCCCCTTTCCCCCATCCACTATCCCTCCGACCTCACACTGAGCCATCACATTATATATATAAAATTATAGTTGGCATTCATTAATGTTTATCTAGCAACATCTTTAGATGTTAACCAAAAGTGTCTCATTATTAGTGAAACATATAATATGATAGCCAGTCCCCAAGGTGGCCCAGATGATTCTCACCTTCATGCCCTTTTGTAGTCTCCGCCCACATTGAATAGGACTAACTATATTATGTAACTAAAAGGCTATTGCTGGTGCCAAGGCTAGGTGATAAAAGACATTGCAGCTTCTCCCTTACTCTCTCCTATCTCTCACTCTGTGGGAAGCCAGCTACCGTGTTATGAGGACACTTAAGGAGCCCTGTGGAGAGGTTCATGAGGGTGAGGAACTAAGGCTTCTTGCCAACAGCCAGCATCAACTTGCTAGCTCTGTAAATGAGCCATCTTGAAAGTGGACCCTCCTGCCCCAGTCAAGTCTTCAGATGACTGCAGCCCTGGCCAACTTCAATCTTGTGAGAGACCCCCAAGTCAGAACCATTCAGCTAACCTGCTCCCAAATTCCTGACCCACAGAAACTGTGTGACATAATAAATATTTATATTTTAAGTGTTGGGTTAATGTATTACACAGTAATAGCCACATAATACACAGAAATGTAACCTAAGGGATAATTTAAGTAAATAAATACACACAAAATAAACTGGAATTTTGAACATACTCTTCCATTCTTCTTGAGTTAGTTTTGTTAACTTCCATGGTATATTTATAATCTCACAAAAATGCAGACACCTGAAATGGGAAGAAAACATTGAAATTTGTTTAAGGGAGTGTTGAATAACACTTAAGTTATTTCTATGCCCTTTCATTCAGAGAAAATTAAAGAATTACAAGAGCTGTAGCTTGTCCCTTCTTTTTGCTTATTATAGAAATCCTAGAGAGAGAAGACCCATCATGTGGTGCAGGTGTGGGTCTGTTAAGTCACCAGCTTAATTATTGGCAGAAAAATGCAATCTTTGAGTCTATTCTTAAGGTAAATTAATATCCAACATGGTTTTCATATGTTTTAATTGTATTCTGATTTTTAATTGGTAATCTCTATATAGTGGATTTACTTTTTTGTTATTGATTAATAAAATACTTAATTAGATCACTCCATTTCCCTGATCGGTCAGGTAACAGAATTTATTCCACCTGGACTTAGACGAACACTTGATATTGCAATTAGCAAAACTGTATTTATCTGGAAAATCAGTTTAATACAGTTATCAAGATGTTCCCCCTTCTTGGTAAACCAAAGTCCTTTCTGCTTAAAAGAGTTTTAAATTCTCTATGGAGAATTTTGCTCTATACTGAATGAATAGTGAATGGTGAGTTTCCAGTGATTTTCTTCACAATAAAGTGATCCTGAGAGGAGTGGTACAAATATGCCTCACACAACAAAAATCTCACATGCAAAAATTCAAACATATAAAACAATCTTTATGTAATGAACTGAGAAAAACATACTCCAAACTAGCCCAATTTTCTGGTGCTAGGACCGTCTTAGCAAGTAGCATGGCGTTAAGAAGATTTTGTTCTTTTGTTGTGTTGTTTAACATTTTTCGGCTTGGGGCATAGGTCAATATGCTTCACATAGGTAAGATAGGGCTGTGCTTATGTAGTATCCAGTGCTTTTGTGCTGTTCTAGCTTCTCATTCTTCAACACTGGAAACCCAGGAATCATTCCTGCTTCCTCCTTCAACTTGCCAGTACCAATCACAGCTTTCAAAACAATTTGTGTAATCCCTCGGGGAGCCCCCCTTTTTCTGTTTTTACAAACTCTGTCCCTTTCTTTCCCCCTCAGAACACAGTTGGGGTTTCCAACAAAATCTGTGTCTCCTGGATTGCAATTCTTAAAAAAGACCCCCAAATAAAGCTTTTAATTGCCTTGCAGTTCTTGGTCAAAACTGAATCATGCTCCCTTTCAACTCAGGGTTTTTGCACATGCTATTCCTTTAATTGGAACTGTTCCTCTCCCTTCTTTACCTTGTAAAGTCCCACTGATCCATCAGGTAGCAGCTTAAATCAGTGGCATTTTGCTAGGTATCTGCTATGTGCTTCTCTAGATCCAATCTCCACCATTTTCTGTGCCGTGAGAGGCTGATCCATATGGAGTGCATCAATGGGAGATTCCAAAAGAGATCCAAAGTGTAGGACAGTGAGGTTAGGTGTTTATTCCCCCAGTTCCCTCCCTGCCAGATCACCACTGGTTGGCAATGTTTCTCTGTCAAAGGCCATGCATGGGTTCTGTCAGGCAATCCCCTCCATATTGCTCTCTCTTGGGAGTTCAGGTAACTTCTTTCCCATGTGCCTGGAAATGGCATCATCCCTTATAGTTTCACTCGTGCCTATACTTTTGTAAGCAGACTCCTTATTAAATTCTCAACTCTGCCAACTGTTTCCTTCCAGGGCAACACTAACTGATACCATGACCTACAATGACATGCATACATTTTTATATGTAGTGTATATACATATATATATACACACACGCATATGTAGATATATACATATATGTATATATATGCATACATGCACATAACAAGTTTCATAAAACAATTTGTAACATGTGATACGTTCAGATATTGTCAATTCTATATTTTGCTTAGAAAGTTTTATAACCATGATCTAATGCACCATAACCTCCAGTTTGGAAAATGTCTTAAATGACACTTCTGCCAAGTGACACTTTCCCTGACTCATTAGGCTGGATCAGGATCTCTCTGTTCAAGCACTCATTGCACTCTTATTTTCCTGCATAATTTGTAATGTTTATGTCAATTTCCCCCACTAGACTATTAAGTTCCATGAAATCAGGAACCATGACAATGCTCGCTATTGTATCCTAAGTTTCAGGCACTATTATTCTCAATAAGTATGTGTAGAATGGATGAATGAATGAACAAAGGAATAAAATTCAATGTGTTATTCCTCTCAGGAGTACTTGCCTTTGGATTTCTATAACAGTACATTTAACAGTGAGATTGCGAGTACGTTCTCTAACATTGGGATTTCTGGTATATTTCTGGGACAGAGAAAATCGGATAGGGAGAGTGGGCTATAAAGGTACATAAATTCTATCTTGATGTATTTATGAGACGATCTAATTTTAAATGATTTATATACCCCTATTTTATGAAACTTTGGAGTCATCCTTTTCTCTCTCTCATTCCTCATCTATCAGCAAATCTTGTCAGTGTTACATCCAAAATATATTCAGAATTCCAGTACTCATCACTTCTGTCTACATGCCGTAATCTCTCAGTAGGATCATGACAATAGCTTCCGAATCGATCTCCCAGATGGTGCCCTTATTTCCCTTCAGTCTCAACACAGTGACCCCGTTAAAATGGAAGTCAGACTGAGCAGCTCCTCCATACAGAACTCTCAAATGGCTTCCCATCCCAGGGTAAAAGCCTCCTTTACAGTCCTCCAAGCTTAATTTTTCCCCATAGAGAATGTTTCTCACATCACCTTCTAACGTGCCATACATTCTACTTGCTTATTGTCTTGCTGCCCCTACTAGGGTGTAAGTTCTACGAGGGTCAAGTTCTGTTGTTTTTGTTCAGTGTCCTCCGAATCAAGAACAAAACTTGGTATATAGGAGTCACTCAATACACTGTTAGATAAATGAATGAATCCACAGGGTAACCCCAATAAATGTGCAACAATTAGGAAACATAAATCTCTGACGTCCATTAACCTATCTCATGCTAGCCTACAAGTAATTCCTGAAGACGTGAACTTGTGGGCGTGGTGCTGGGCGCCCAGACCGCTGGCCTGGCAGGTTACCTTATTCCCCTAAACGGGAGTAAGGTCTTTTCAGAGCAGTCCCCCTTACCCTCGGGGTCAAATCAAAGGATGGAGGTAAGAATGTAAGTCATTTCTGGAAAGCGATAAAGGAGCAGAAGGAGGGAAGGAGTAAGGGGGCGCGGGGGCGGGGGGAAGGTACAGAGAAGGGCTCCCCCTGCCTCCGTGCACCGGCCTTGCTCTTCCAGGATGGGATGCGAGAGTCTCCGTCGGCCTTCTCCTGTCTAGTAGGAGGGAAAGCTACCCCTACGTTGGCGGATCAAATCTGGGGTACCTGAAGCGGCGCTACGTCCTCCAGCCCGGTTTCACTTTTTCCACCCACAACCGGAGCTCGCAGGAACCACGCTAAGGTGTTTCTATGGCAACGGTCAGCGTTGAGGGACTTTTTGCTTCTCTTTTAGTTGGCTACTACTTTGCCTTCCTCTATTCTAAAAAGATAATACATGTTGCAGCTTGCAGAGATGGAAGCACTTAAGGGAAGGATTGTAAGAGTGTTCTTAAATGTGGCTTGTTTCAGTCAGAAGACGATCTCTGAGGCTTTTATTTTGGCGGTCGCGGGAGACGCCTAAACTGGAGGCGAGGTGAAGGTATTTTTCCCACAAGGCTACGCGGCGGGGCCTCGCCTTCCTTTTTCCGCCATCTTGGCGCCTGGGGAGGTGAGTGGAGTTCTTGCTGCTGAAATTTGGGGGTAAATAACTGGAGTGCGTTCAACCACATATGTCACTGAGGCACTGTTGCGGCTCGGAGGCACTGCCAGCCACTGATTTCTATGGATTCCTGCAATAGGGAGGACAGGATGGAGGAGATACGGGACTGATGGTGCTGGTCCCCTGACGTCCCGAGAGCGGGTGCTCCCGTAATCAGAGTTGCTGCTTCTGGGCCGTGACGGAGTGAAACAGATACATTTCGTCTGCATTTGCCTTTTTGAGCCAGTGGCTCTTTTAGGATGGATTTTTCCCAGTTGCTTCCATTCCAGTCTGGGCTTTTGCTTGCTTACAGTTTCTTTCCTTCGCGTTTCTTTCCCATTCATTGCTAAAGGGTTGTTTTCTGCGTGCTTCTCTGACGCCTTGATCTTCCTTCTGATCGTGGCATGAATTTTCTTAGGACTTCCTTTGGAGTTCCTAGGGGTTATTGTAGTGTAGAGTCTTGACATTTATTTTCAAGTTTGCTTAACCATTAGGCATTCTTCGAGGTTGGCGTGTCTTGCCAGGCTGCGCTTCGTGTATGTGTGGCAGTTACGTGTCCACACGCGGCGGGAAATGCCGATCAAAAAGGAATTTGCGTAGCAGGTTTAAGAGACCAGAGGGGACCCGGTGGGGAGCGTGCGTTACGAGATTTTAAACTGATGTTTTTTTGTTTATTTTAAGGCCTGCTGGGAACAGGACTTCTAAGACGACAAATATGTCTGGCAGGTACTGCTTTTCATTGTTTCGTACTGGAAGTTTTTTGTTCAGCATGAATCTAAATGCGAGTTTAAAACCAGTGGGGGAAAACTTAGACAACTTTTGGGTGAGGGTCATTACGAGTCATACTGGACGTTTGAACTTAAACGAGATATTAACAACAGTCTGTGCTTAATATATACTTTGTGTGTTGTAGGCTGTGGTCCAAAGCCATTTTTGCTGGCTATAAGCGGGGTCTCCGGAACCAGAGAGAGCACACAGCGCTTCTTAAAATTGAAGGTGTTTATGCTCGAGATGAAACTGAATTCTATCTAGGCAAGAGATGTGCATATGTGTACAAGGCAAAGAAGTAAGTTTATAGGAGTATACTTTTTGCATTTTTATACTTAATCTGTCGCATTTTCCGATTCAAAGAGGAATAAAAAGATGTTGGTAAAGTAATTGGTACTGTTGTGCCTTCTACTTTGGGATTTTAAGGAACTTACGGGATGGGAGGTTATAGGAGGAGGTTACTTTGTGGATGATGTTGGGTACAGCTGTTAAATGTTTCAAGAAAGGAGCCAACTCCTTGTATTATTTAAAAATTTTATAGAGTACATGTTCCTTAATTCATTTTGTTGATTCTTTGAAATTATGTTTTATGTGCATACTTACAGATGTTGTCTCTAGAGCATTGGTTCTTAATCTTTGGTTTTTAAACCCATTCCTGACCAATTAAAGTCTCTGGGGACATGCCTTCATCTTTGTCCCCTTTTCCTCCTACAGCCAGAGCCCTTTAAAATGATGTCAGGTCATCTCTACTTTGCTCAAACTCCAACTGATCCTCATCTCATTTAGTAAAAGGCCAAAGTTGTTAAAGATCTTATGCATTCAAGGCTCCCAATTTCTACTCTTAATCCAGCTAGAATTTAACTCTTGATATCTATTTCCTGCCTTTCCACAAGCCAGGGACACAAACCACAGGTTTTAAACACAGGCTGTTCCCTTATCTTCCAATCTTTGCTCTTGTATTACCTTCTCAGTGAGGCCTTCCTTGGCTATTTAAAATTTGCAAACGCAAATGTTCTCCCATTGCTTTTTTTTTTTTTTTTAAATATTGCAGCTATTACCATCTGACAATCTATACATTTTATTTAACATATAACTGAAGGCTATATTTACTTTGTTATCCTCTGAAAGGTTTGTTTTGTAAATGGCTCTATTTTACGAAATTTTTAAAAATTACATTTGTAAAAGTGGCACATAGTAGATACTCAAGTATTTGTTGAATGAATGACGGCCCAGGCTTTTGTTCCTTTTTTTTAAGTTTCTAGGTCACTAAGTGGTTAATTAGGCTCAAGAGCCACTGTCTAGATGTCACTTTGAATTTGTACCACACTGTAGTGGTTGCCTGAGTTCTCATTCCTCTTTTATTCCCTTTTAAAATCAGTAACACAGTGACTCCTGGTGGCAAACCGAACAAAACCAGAGTAATCTGGGGAAAGGTAACTCGTGCTCATGGAAACAGTGGTATGGTTCGTGCCAAATTCCGAAGCAACCTTCCTGCTAAAGCCATAGGACACAGAATCCGTGTAGTAAGTCCAATAATTAGCAATATGACACCTTGTTGAGTCAAACTAAGCTCAAGGCGTTGGGCTTTGACCTCTAAGAACTATTGTGATTATAAAATGTCATTAATAGATTATGCTACAAAATTCATGACTACTGTGTAAAATGTATTGTAGAACATCAGATCTTGGCATTAGAAGGAAAGTGAAGGCAAAATGTGCAAGTGGATTGTGCCTAGATTTCAGATTTTGCTAAAGCTGCGGGGGGTGGGAAACAGCATTTAAATGAACATTTTTCTGGCAAAGATATTTATTGGACACTGAAGTAATTGCTAGAAAATAAAAATTCAACTTACCTTTTCCTGGCATAATTTTTTTTTAATTAAAGTTTATTGGGGTGACAGTAGTTAGTAAAGGTACATAGATTTCAGGTGTACAATTCTGTAATACATTATCTATATCCTCACATTGTGTGTTTACCACCCAGAGTCAGTTCTCTTTCCATCACTATATATTAGACCGTTTAACCTCTTCTAGAGCCCCCCTCCCTTTTTAAAAGATTTTATTGGGGAAAGGGAATAGGACTTTATTGGGGAACAGTGTATTTTTTTCCCAGGACCCATCAGCTCCAAGTCACGTTGTTGTCCTTTCAATCTTACTTGTGGAGGGCACAGCTGAGCTCCAAGTCCAGTTGACGTTTTCAATCTAGTTGTGGGGGAGGGGTCACAGCCCACCATCCCATGTACCAGCAACTTGTTGAGAGCATGCACTCTAACCAACAGCCATCCAGCTGCCCTGGAGCTCATTGGCAGCTCGTTGTCTTCACTCAAGTTGTGGAGGGCGCAGCTCACTGGCCCATGTGGGAATTGAACCTGCAACCCTGTTGCTTGGAGCTCATGCTCTAACCAACTGAGCTATCCGGCCGCCACTTCCTGGCATAATTCTTAGTATTTTTCCCATCTTTTCATCATGACAGTCTCGTTAGAGTAGGTG